>NW_027508833.1:14609166-15275000 GCF_051911475.1 Siphateles boraxobius | reverse complement strand
ACTCAAACTCATAAATTAATAAACTCTGAACTCTTACTCATTTAAACTTATAAACTCTAAACTCATAAACTCGTACACTTATAAACTCATGAATTCATACACTTATGAACTCATGAATTCATAAACTTATAAACTCATACACTTATGAACTCATGAATTCATACACTTATGAACACAATCTTTCTATCTCTCTTTCTTTCTTTCTCTCTTTCTTTCTAAATAATCTTTCTATATTTCTTTCTTTCTAACTAATCTTTCTATCTTTCTTTCTTTCTTTCTAACTAATTTTACTTTCTATCTTTCTTTCTTTCTAACTAATCTTTCTATCTTTCTTTCTATCTCTCTTTCTAATCTTTCTTTCTAACTAATCTTTCTTTCTTTCTTTCTTTTCTAACTAATCTATTTCTTTCTAACTAATCTTTCTTTCTTTCTTTCTTTCTAACTAATCTTTCTATCTTTCTTTCTTTCTTTCTAATCTTTCTTTCAATCTTTCTTTTTTTCTTTCTTTCTAACTAATCTTACTTTCTAACTTTCTTTCATTCTAACTAATCTTTCTTTCTAACTAATCTTTCTTTCTTTCTAACTAATCTTTCTATCTCTCTTTCTTTCTAACTAATCTTTCTATCTATCTTTATTTCTTTCTAATCTTTCTTTCTTTTTAGCAACCACCCAAAATACCTTAAAACACCCTAGCAACACCATAGCAACCACCCAAAATGCTCTAGAACACCCTAGCAACCACCCAGAACACCCTAGCAACCACCCAAAATACCTTAAATCACCCTAGCAACACCATAGCAACCACCCAAAATACCCTAGAACACCCTAGCAACACCCTAGCAACCACCAGAACACCCTAGCAACTGCCTAGCAACCACCCAGAACACCCTAGCAACCACCCAAAATACCTTAAATCACCCTAGCAACACCATAGCAACCACCCAAAATACCCTAGAACACCCTAGCAACACCCTAGCAACCACCAGAACACCCTAGCAACTGCATAGCAACCACCCAGAACACCCTAGCAACCACCCAAAATACCTTAAATCACCCTAGCAACACCATAGCAACCACCCAAAATACCCTAGAACACCCTAGCAACACCCTAGCAACCACCAGAACACCCTAGCAACTGCCTAGCAACCACCCAGAACACCCTAGCAACCACCCAAAATACCTTAAATCACCCTAGCAACACCATAGCAACCACCCAAAATACCTAGAACACCCTAGCAACACCCTAGCAACCACCAGAACACCCTAGCAACTGCCTAGCAACCCCAGAACACCCTAGCAACTGCCTAGCAACCACCCAGAACACCATAGCAACCACCCAAAATACCTTACAACACCTTAGCAACACCATAGCAACCACCCAGAACACCATGGCAACCATCCAAAATACCTTAAAACACCCTAGCAACACCATAGTAACCACCCATAATACCGTAGAACACCCAAGCAACACCATAGCAACCATCCAAAACACCCTAGCAACCACCTAAAATACCGTAGAACACCCAAGCAACACCATAGCAACCATCCAAAACACCCTAGCAACCACCTAAAATACCTTAGCAACCGCCAGGCAACCACCCAGAACACCTTAGCAACTGCATAGCAACCACCCAGAACACCCTAGCAACCACCAGAACACCCTAGCAACTGCATAGCAACCACCCAGAACACCCTAGCAACCACCCAAAATACCTTAAATCACCCTAGCAACACCATAGCAACCACCCAAAATACCCTAGAACACCCTAGCAACACCCTAGCAACCACCAGAACACCCTAGCAACTGCCTAGCAACCACCCAGAACACCCTAGCAACCACCCAAAATACCTTAAATCACCCTAGCAACACCATAGCAACCACCCAAAATACCTAGAACACCCTAGCAACACCCTAGCAACCACCAGAACACCCTAGCAACTGCCTAGCAACCCCAGAACACCCTAGCAACTGCCTAGCAACCACCCAGAACACCATAGCAACCACCCAAAATACCTTACAACACCTTAGCAACACCATAGCAACCACCCAGAACACCATGGCAACCATCCAAAATACCTTAAAACACCCTAGCAACACCATAGTAACCACCCATAATACCGTAGAACACCCAAGCAACACCATAGCAACCATCCAAAACACCCTAGCAACCACCTAAAATACCGTAGAACACCCAAGCAACACCATAGCAACCATCCAAAACACCCTAGCAACCACCCAAAATACCGTAGAACACCCAAGCAACACCATAGCAACCATCCAAAACACCCTAGCAACCACCTAAAATACCTTAGCAACCGCCAGGCAACCACCCAGAACACCTTAGCAACCCACTAGAAACACCCTAGCAACTTTAAATTACTTCAAACTATACTTCAAACTTTAAACTACTTTAAACTTTAAACCATTAAAACTTTAAACTTTAAACTTTAAACTACTTTAAACTTTAAACTAATTTCAACTTCAAACTACTTTAAAATTTAAACTAATTTAAACTTTAAACTAATTTAAACTTCTTCAAACTTATTGGTCCAAACTTTCACAAGCCAACTTAAAGTTTGTCTCGACGAACTTTTTCTAGTTAAGTTGGCTTGTGAGAGCCAACTTACTGATATTGTACTTAAACTTATTATTATTATTATTATTATTATTATTATTATTCTGTCAAAAATTTACAACTCTATCTCCTCCTAGAGCTTTAACTCCACATACTCCAAACTCGGCACAGACACTCAGACTGTTCTGACTCGGTATGCTATATCTTTTCTAACTGATCGGACTTACGGTTTTCCTAAAAATGACGATCAAAGTCGGAAAAAACTCCCATTGACTTAACATTGCGGAATCTTCAGATTTTCAAACTCCCCAACTGTCAAAAATTCAAATCTAAATACCTTGAAGCCCTAGACTGAATCAAACTGCCATTCTATATACTATATGAGCCATTGAGACTCATTTAAACTAATAAACTCATATATCTATGACACTTATCTATCTACACTTAAACTCTTAAACTCATAATAAATTAATAAACTCTAAACTTGAACTCTTAGACTAATTTAAACTTATAAACTCTAAACTCATAAACTCATACACTTATAAACTCATACACTTATAAACTCATGAATTCAAACTCTTATGAACTCAAACTCATAAATTAATAAACTCTGAACTCTTACTCATTTAAACTTATAAACTCTAAACTCATAAACTCGTACACTTATAAACTCATGAATTCATACACTTATGAACTCATGAATTCATAAACTTATAAACTCATACACTTATGAACTCATGAATTCATACACTTATGAACACAATCTTTCTATCTCTCTTTCTTTCTTTCTCTCTTTCTTTCTAAATAATCTTTCTATATTTCTTTCTTTCTAACTAATCTTTCTATCTTTCTTTCTTTCTTTCTAACTAATTTTACTTTCTATCTTTCTTTCTTTCTAACTAATCTTTCTATCTTTCTTTCTATCTCTCTTTCTAATCTTTCTTTCTAACTAATCTTTCTTTCTTTCTTTCTTTTCTAACTAATCTATTTCTTTCTAACTAATCTTTCTTTCTTTCTTTCTTTCTAACTAATCTTTCTATCTTTCTTTCTTTCTTTCTAATCTTTCTTTCAATCTTTCTTTTTTTCTTTCTTTCTAACTAATCTTACTTTCTAACTTTCTTTCATTCTAACTAATCTTTCTTTCTAACTAATCTTTCTTTCTTTCTAACTAATCTTTCTATCTCTCTTTCTTTCTCTCTTTCTTTCTAACTAATCTTTCTATCTATCTTTATTTCTTTCTAATCTTTCTTTCTTTTTAGCAACCACCCAAAATACCTTAAAACACCCTAGCAACACCATAGCAACCACCCAAAATGCTCTAGAACACCCTAGCAACCACCCAGAACACCCTAGCAACCACCCAAAATACCTTAAATCACCCTAGCAACACCATAGCAACCACCCAAAATACCCTAGAACACCCTAGCAACACCCTAGCAACCACCAGAACACCCTAGCAACTGCCTAGCAACCACCCAGAACACCCTAGCAACCACCCAAAATACCTTAAATCACCCTAGCAACACCATAGCAACCACCCAAAATACCCTAGAACACCCTAGCAACACCCTAGCAACCACCAGAACACCCTAGCAACTGCATAGCAACCACCCAGAACACCCTAGCAACCACCCAAAATACCTTAAATCACCCTAGCAACACCATAGCAACCACCCAAAATACCCTAGAACACCCTAGCAACACCCTAGCAACCACCAGAACACCCTAGCAACTGCCTAGCAACCACCCAGAACACCCTAGCAACCACCCAAAATACCTTAAATCACCCTAGCAACACCATAGCAACCACCCAAAATACCTAGAACACCCTAGCAACACCCTAGCAACCACCAGAACACCCTAGCAACTGCCTAGCAACCCCAGAACACCCTAGCAACTGCCTAGCAACCACCCAGAACACCATAGCAACCACCCAAAATACCTTACAACACCTTAGCAACACCATAGCAACCACCCAGAACACCATGGCAACCATCCAAAATACCTTAAAACACCCTAGCAACACCATAGTAACCACCCATAATACCGTAGAACACCCAAGCAACACCATAGCAACCATCCAAAACACCCTAGCAACCACCTAAAATACCGTAGAACACCCAAGCAACACCATAGCAACCATCCAAAACACCCTAGCAACCACCTAAAATACCTTAGCAACCGCCAGGCAACCACCCAGAACACCTTAGCAACTGCATAGCAACCACCCAGAACACCCTAGCAACCACCAGAACACCCTAGCAACTGCATAGCAACCACCCAGAACACCCTAGCAACCACCCAAAATACCTTAAATCACCCTAGCAACACCATAGCAACCACCCAAAATACCCTAGAACACCCTAGCAACACCCTAGCAACCACCAGAACACCCTAGCAACTGCCTAGCAACCACCCAGAACACCCTAGCAACCACCCAAAATACCTTAAATCACCCTAGCAACACCATAGCAACCACCCAAAATACCTAGAACACCCTAGCAACACCCTAGCAACCACCAGAACACCCTAGCAACTGCCTAGCAACCCCAGAACACCCTAGCAACTGCCTAGCAACCACCCAGAACACCATAGCAACCACCCAAAATACCTTACAACACCTTAGCAACACCATAGCAACCACCCAGAACACCATGGCAACCATCCAAAATACCTTAAAACACCCTAGCAACACCATAGTAACCACCCATAATACCGTAGAACACCCAAGCAACACCATAGCAACCATCCAAAACACCCTAGCAACCACCTAAAATACCGTAGAACACCCAAGCAACACCATAGCAACCATCCAAAACACCCTAGCAACCACCCAAAATACCGTAGAACACCCAAGCAACACCATAGCAACCATCCAAAACACCCTAGCAACCACCTAAAATACCTTAGCAACCGCCAGGCAACCACCCAGAACACCTTAGCAACCCACTAGAAACACCCTAGCAACTTTAAATTACTTCAAACTATACTTCAAACTTTAAACTACTTTAAACTTTAAACCATTAAAACTTTAAACTTTAAACTTTAAACTACTTTAAACTTTAAACTAATTTCAACTTCAAACTACTTTAAAATTTAAACTAATTTAAACTTTAAACTAATTTAAACTTCTTCAAACTTATTGGTCCAAACTTTCACAAGCCAACTTAAAGTTTGTCTCGACGAACTTTTTCTAGTTAAGTTGGCTTGTGAGAGCCAACTTACTGATATTGTACTTAAACTTATTATTATTATTATTATTATTATTATTATTATTCTGTCAAAAATTTACAACTCTATCTCCTCCTAGAGCTTTAACTCCACATACTCCAAACTCGGCACAGACACTCAGACTGTTCTGACTCGGTATGCTATATCTTTTCTAACTGATCGGACTTACGGTTTTCCTAAAAATGACGATCAAAGTCGGAAAAAACTCCCATTGACTTAACATTGCGGAATCTTCAGATTTTCAAACTCCCCAACTGTCAAAAATTCAAATCTAAATACCTTGAAGCCCTAGACTGAATCAAACTGCCATTCTATATACTATATGAGCCATTGAGACTCATTTAAACTAATAAACTCATATATCTATGACACTTATCTATCTACACTTAAACTCTTAAACTCATAATAAATTAATAAACTCTAAACTTGAACTCTTAGACTAATTTAAACTTATAAACTCTAAACTCATAAACTCATACACTTATAAACTCATACACTTATAAACTCATGAATTCAAACTCTTATGAACTCAAACTCATAAATTAATAAACTCTGAACTCTTACTCATTTAAACTTATAAACTCTAAACTCATAAACTCGTACACTTATAAACTCATGAATTCATACACTTATGAACTCATGAATTCATAAACTTATAAACTCATACACTTATGAACTCATGAATTCATACACTTATGAACACAATCTTTCTATCTCTCTTTCTAATCTTTCTTTCTAACTAATCTTTCTTTCTTTCTTTCTTTTCTAACTAATCTATTTCTTTCTAACTAATCTTTCTTTCTTTCTTTCTTTCTAACTAATCTTTCTATCTTTCTTTCTTTCTTTCTTTCTAATCTTTCTTTCAATCTTTCTTTTTTTCTTTCTTTCTAACTAATCTTACTTTCTAACTTTCTTTCATTCTAACTAATCTTTCTTTCTAACTAATCTTTCTTTCTTTCTAACTAATCTTTCTATCTCTCTTTCTTTCTCTCTTTCTTTCTAACTAATCTTTCTATCTATCTTTATTTCTTTCTAATCTTTCTTTCTTTTTAGCAACCACCCAAAATACCTTAAAACACCCTAGCAACACCATAGCAACCACCCAAAATGCTCTAGAACACCCTAGCAACCACCCAGAACACCCTAGCAACCACCCAAAATACCTTAAATCACCCTAGCAACACCATAGCAACCACCCAAAATACCCTAGAACACCCTAGCAACACCCTAGCAACCACCAGAACACCCTAGCAACTGCCTAGCAACCACCCAGAACACCCTAGCAACCACCCAAAATACCTTAAATCACCCTAGCAACACCATAGCAACCACCCAAAATACCCTAGAACACCCTAGCAACACCCTAGCAACCACCAGAACACCCTAGCAACTGCATAGCAACCACCCAGAACACCCTAGCAACCACCCAAAATACCTTAAATCACCCTAGCAACACCATAGCAACCACCCAAAATACCCTAGAACACCCTAGCAACACCCTAGCAACCACCAGAACACCCTAGCAACTGCCTAGCAACCACCCAGAACACCCTAGCAACCACCCAAAATACCTTAAATCACCCTAGCAACACCATAGCAACCACCCAGAACACCATAGCAACCACCCAAAATACCTTACAACACCTTAGCAACACCATAGCAACCACCCAGAACACCATGGCAACCATCCAAAATACCTTAAAACACCCTAGCAACACCATAGTAACCACCCATAATACCGTAGAACACCCAAGCAACACCATAGCAACCATCCAAAACACCCTAGCAACCACCTAAAATACCGTAGAACACCCAAGCAACACCATAGCAACCATCCAAAACACCCTAGCAACCACCCAAAATACCGTAGAACACCCAAGCAACACCATAGCAACCATCCAAAACACCCTAGCAACCACCTAAAATACCTTAGCAACCGCCAGGCAACCACCCAGAACACCTTAGCAACCCACTAGAAACACCCTAGCAACTTTAAATTACTTCAAACTATACTTCAAACTTTAAACTACTTTAAACTTTAAACCATTAAAACTTTAAACTTTAAACTTTAAACTACTTTAAACTTTAAACTAATTTCAACTTCAAACTACTTTAAAATTTAAACTAATTTAAACTTTAAACTAATTTAAACTTCTTCAAACTTATTGGTCCAAACTTTCACAAGCCAACTTAAAGTTTGTCTCGACGAACTTTTTCTAGTTATTATTATTCTTTTTCTGAGACTAAAATTTCCAACTCTATCTCCTCCTAGAGCTTTAACTCCACATACTCCAAACTCGGCACGGACACTCAAACTGTTCTGACTTAGTGTGCTATATCTTTTCTAACTGATCGGACTTACGGTTTTCCTAAAAATGACGATCAAAGTCGGAAAAAACTCCCATTGACTTAACATGGCGGAATGTTCAGATTTTCAAACTCCCCAACTGTCAAAAATTCAAATCTAAATACCTTGAAGCCCTAGACTGAATCAAACTGCCATTCTATATACTATATGAGCCATTGAGACTCATTTAAACTAATAAACTCATATATCTATGACACTTATCTATCTACACTTAAACTCTTAAACTCATAATAAATTAATAAACTCTAAACTTGAACTCTTAGACTAATTTAAACTTATAAACTCTAAACTCATAAACTCATACACTTATAAACTCATACACTTATAAACTCATGAATTCAAACTCTTATGAACTCAAACTCATAAATTAATAAACTCTGAACTCTTACTCATTTAAACTTATAAACTCTAAACTCATAAACTCGTACACTTATAAACTCATGAATTCATACACTTATGAACTCATGAATTCATAAACTTATAAACTCATACACTTATGAACTCATGAATTCATACACTTATGAACACAATCTTTCTATCTCTCTTTCTAATCTTTCTTTCTAACTAATCTTTCTTTCTTTCTTTCTTTTCTAACTAATCTATTTCTTTCTAACTAATCTTTCTTTCTTTCTTTCTTTCTAACTAATCTTTCTATCTTTCTTTCTTTCTTTCTAATCTTTCTTTCAATCTTTCTTTTTTTCTTTCTTTCTAACTAATCTTACTTTCTAACTTTCTTTCATTCTAACTAATCTTTCTTTCTAACTAATCTTTCTTTCTTTCTAACTAATCTTTCTATCTCTCTTTCTTTCTCTCTTTCTTTCTAACTAATCTTTCTATCTATCTTTATTTCTTTCTAATCTTTCTTTCTTTTTAGCAACCACCCAAAATACCTTAAAACACCCTAGCAACACCATAGCAACCACCCAAAATGCTCTAGAACACCCTAGCAACCACCCAGAACACCCTAGCAACCACCCAAAATACCTTAAATCACCCTAGCAACACCATAGCAACCACCCAAAATACCCTAGAACACCCTAGCAACACCCTAGCAACCACCAGAACACCCTAGCAACTGCCTAGCAACCACCCAGAACACCCTAGCAACCACCCAAAATACCCTAGAACACCCTAGCAACACCCTAGCAACCACCAGAACACCCTAGCAACTGCATAGCAACCACCCAGAACACCCTAGCAACCACCCAAAATACCTTAAATCACCCTAGCAACACCATAGCAACCACCCAAAATACCCTAGAACACCCTAGCAACACCCTAGCAACCACCAGAACACCCTAGCAACTGCCTAGCAACCACCCAGAACACCCTAGCAACCACCCAAAATACCTTAAATCACCCTAGCAACACCATAGCAACCACCCAAAATACCTAGAACACCCTAGCAACACCCTAGCAACCACCAGAACACCCTAGCAACTGCCTAGCAACCCCAGAACACCCTAGCAACTGCCTAGCAACCACCCAGAACACCATAGCAACCACCCAAAATACCTTACAACACCTTAGCAACACCATAGCAACCACCCAGAACACCATGGCAACCATCCAAAATACCTTAAAACACCCTAGCAACACCATAGTAACCACCCATAATACCGTAGAACACCCAAGCAACACCATAGCAACCATCCAAAACACCCTAGCAACCACCTAAAATACCGTAGAACACCCAAGCAACACCATAGCAACCATCCAAAACACCCTAGCAACCACCTAAAATACCTTAGCAACCGCCAGGCAACCACCCAGAACACCTTAGCAACTGCATAGCAACCACCCAGAACACCCTAGCAACCACCAGAACACCCTAGCAACTGCATAGCAACCACCCAGAACACCCTAGCAACCACCCAAAATACCTTAAATCACCCTAGCAACACCATAGCAACCACCCAAAATACCCTAGAACACCCTAGCAACACCCTAGCAACCACCAGAACACCCTAGCAACTGCCTAGCAACCACCCAGAACACCCTAGCAACCACCCAAAATACCTTAAATCACCCTAGCAACACCATAGCAACCACCCAAAATACCTAGAACACCCTAGCAACACCCTAGCAACCACCAGAACACCCTAGCAACTGCCTAGCAACCCCAGAACACCCTAGCAACTGCCTAGCAACCACCCAGAACACCATAGCAACCACCCAAAATACCTTACAACACCTTAGCAACACCATAGCAACCACCCAGAACACCATGGCAACCATCCAAAATACCTTAAAACACCCTAGCAACACCATAGTAACCACCCATAATACCGTAGAACACCCAAGCAACACCATAGCAACCATCCAAAACACCCTAGCAACCACCTAAAATACCGTAGAACACCCAAGCAACACCATAGCAACCATCCAAAACACCCTAGCAACCACCCAAAATACCGTAGAACACCCAAGCAACACCATAGCAACCATCCAAAACACCCTAGCAACCACCTAAAATACCTTAGCAACCGCCAGGCAACCACCCAGAACACCTTAGCAACCCACTAGAAACACCCTAGCAACTTTAAATTACTTCAAACTATACTTCAAACTTTAAACTACTTTAAACTTTAAACCATTAAAACTTTAAACTTTAAACTTTAAACTACTTTAAACTTTAAACTAATTTCAACTTCAAACTACTTTAAAATTTAAACTAATTTAAACTTTAAACTAATTTAAACTTCTTCAAACTTATTGGTCCAAACTTTCACAAGCCAACTTAAAGTTTGTCTCGACGAACTTTTTCTAGTTAAGTTGGCTTGTGAGAGCCAACTTACTGATATTGTACTTAAACTTATTATTATTATTATTATTATTATTATTATTATTCTGTCAAAAATTTACAACTCTATCTCCTCCTAGAGCTTTAACTCCACATACTCCAAACTCGGCACAGACACTCAGACTGTTCTGACTCGGTATGCTATATCTTTTCTAACTGATCGGACTTACGGTTTTCCTAAAAATGACGATCAAAGTCGGAAAAAACTCCCATTGACTTAACATTGCGGAATCTTCAGATTTTCAAACTCCCCAACTGTCAAAAATTCAAATCTAAATACCTTGAAGCCCTAGACTGAATCAAACTGCCATTCTATATACTATATGAGCCATTGAGACTCATTTAAACTAATAAACTCATATATCTATGACACTTATCTATCTACACTTAAACTCTTAAACTCATAATAAATTAATAAACTCTAAACTTGAACTCTTAGACTAATTTAAACTTATAAACTCTAAACTCATAAACTCATACACTTATAAACTCATACACTTATAAACTCATGAATTCAAACTCTTATGAACTCAAACTCATAAATTAATAAACTCTGAACTCTTACTCATTTAAACTTATAAACTCTAAACTCATAAACTCGTACACTTATAAACTCATGAATTCATACACTTATGAACTCATGAATTCATAAACTTATAAACTCATACACTTATGAACTCATGAATTCATACACTTATGAACACAATCTTTCTATCTCTCTTTCTTTCTTTCTCTCTTTCTTTCTAAATAATCTTTCTATATTTCTTTCTTTCTAACTAATCTTTCTATCTTTCTTTCTTTCTTTCTAACTAATTTTACTTTCTATCTTTCTTTCTTTCTAACTAATCTTTCTATCTTTCTTTCTATCTCTCTTTCTAATCTTTCTTTCTAACTAATCTTTCTTTCTTTCTTTCTTTTCTAACTAATCTATTTCTTTCTAACTAATCTTTCTTTCTTTCTTTCTTTCTAACTAATCTTTCTATCTTTCTTTCTTTCTTTCTAATCTTTCTTTCAATCTTTCTTTTTTTCTTTCTTTCTAACTAATCTTACTTTCTAACTTTCTTTCATTCTAACTAATCTTTCTTTCTAACTAATCTTTCTTTCTTTCTAACTAATCTTTCTATCTCTCTTTCTTTCTCTCTTTCTTTCTAACTAATCTTTCTATCTATCTTTATTTCTTTCTAATCTTTCTTTCTTTTTAGCAACCACCCAAAATACCTTAAAACACCCTAGCAACACCATAGCAACCACCCAAAATGCTCTAGAACACCCTAGCAACCACCCAGAACACCCTAGCAACCACCCAAAATACCTTAAATCACCCTAGCAACACCATAGCAACCACCCAAAATACCCTAGAACACCCTAGCAACACCCTAGCAACCACCAGAACACCCTAGCAACTGCCTAGCAACCACCCAGAACACCCTAGCAACCACCCAAAATACCTTAAATCACCCTAGCAACACCATAGCAACCACCCAAAATACCCTAGAACACCCTAGCAACACCCTAGCAACCACCAGAACACCCTAGCAACTGCATAGCAACCACCCAGAACACCCTAGCAACCACCCAAAATACCTTAAATCACCCTAGCAACACCATAGCAACCACCCAAAATACCCTAGAACACCCTAGCAACACCCTAGCAACCACCAGAACACCCTAGCAACTGCCTAGCAACCACCCAGAACACCCTAGCAACCACCCAAAATACCTTAAATCACCCTAGCAACACCATAGCAACCACCCAAAATACCTAGAACACCCTAGCAACACCATAGCAACCACCAGAACACCCTAGCAACTGCCTAGCAACCCCAGAACACCCTAGCAACTGCCTAGCAACCACCCAGAACACCATAGCAACCACCCAAAATACCTTACAACACCTTAGCAACACCATAGCAACCACCCAGAACACCATGGCAACCATCCAAAATACCTTAAAACACCCTAGCAACACCATAGTAACCACCCATAATACCGTAGAACACCCAAGCAACACCATAGCAACCATCCAAAACACCCTAGCAACCACCTAAAATACCGTAGAACACCCAAGCAACACCATAGCAACCATCCAAAACACCCTAGCAACCACCTAAAATACCTTAGCAACCGCCAGGCAACCACCCAGAACACCTTAGCAACTGCATAGCAACCACCCAGAACACCCTAGCAACCACCAGAACACCCTAGCAACTGCCTAGCAACCACCCAGAACACCCTAACAACCACCCAAAATACCTTAAATCACCCTAGCAACACCATAGCAACCACCCAAAATACCCTAGAACACCATAGCAACACCATAGCAACCACCCAGAACACCCTAGCAACCACCCAAAATACCTTAAAATACCCTAGCAACACCATAGCAACCACCCAAAATACCTTAAAACACCCTAGCAACACCATAGCAACCACCCAGAACACCCTAGCAACCACCCAGAACACCCTAGCAACTAATATAAACTTCAAACTACTTTAAAATTCAAACTAAATTTAAACTTTAAACTAATTTAAACTATAAACTAATTTAAACTTCAATCTACTTTAAACTTTAAACTAATTTAAACTTCTAACTACTTTTAACTTTAAACTAATTTAAACATTTAAACTTTAAACTAATTTAAACTATAAACTAATTTAAACTTCAAACTACTTTAAACTTCTTTAAACTTTCTGGTCCAAACTTTCACAAGCCAACTTAAAGTTTGTCTCGACGAACTTTTTCTAGTTATTATTATTCTTCTTACTAAAAATTTACAACTCTAACTCCTCCTAGAGCTTTAACTCTACATACTCCAAACTCGGCTCAGACACTCAAACTGTTCTGACTCGGTGTGCTATATCTTTTCTAACTGATCGGACATACGGTTTTCCTAAAAATGACGATCAAACTCGGAAAAAATCCCATTAATTAACATGGCGGAATGTTCAGATTTTCAAACTCCCCAACTGTCAAAAATTCAAATCTAAACTTCTTGAAGCCCTAGACTGAATCAAACTGCCATTCTATGTACTATATGAGCCATTGAGACTCATTTAAAACTAATAAACTAATCTATCTATCTATCTATCTATCTATCTATCTATCTATCTATCTATCTATCTATCTATCTATCTATCTATCCATCTATCTATCATCTGACTATTTTATCTCTCTATCTATCTATCTATCTATCTATCTATCTATCTATCTATCTATCTATCTATCAGTCTATCTGTCTATCTATCTATCTATCTATCCAGCCTCATCTATCTATCTATCTATCTATCTATCTATCTATCTATCTATCTATCTATCTATCTATCCATCTATCCAGCCTCTATCTATCTATCTATCTATCTATCTATCTATCTTTCTATCTATCTATCTATCTTTCCATCTATCCAGCCTCTATCTATCTATCTATCTATCTATCTATCTATCTATCTATCTATCTATCTATCTATCTATCTATCTATCTATCTATCTTTCTATCTACCTATCTATCAATCTATCTATCCATCTATCCAGCCTTATCTATCTATCTATCTATCTATCCAGCCTTATCTATCTATCTATCTATCTATCTATCTATCTATCTATCTATCTATCTATCTATCCTATATCTCTTTCTAACTCTATCTATCTATCTATCTATCTATCTATCTATCTATCCTATATCTCTTTCTAACTCTATCTATCTATCTATCTATCTATCTATCTATCTATCTATCTATCTATCCTATATCTCTTTCTAGCTCTATCTATCTATCTATCTATCTATCTATCTATCTATCTATCTATCTATCTTTCTGTCTATCTATCTATCTATCTATCCTATATCTCTTTCTAATTCTATCTATCTATCTATCTATCTCTGTCTAACTCTATCTATCTATCTATCTATCTATCCTATATCTCTTTCTAACTCTAATTCAATTCAATTCAATTCAAATTGCTTTATTGGCATGACTGTACATATTACAATATTGCCAAAGCTTGTCACACAACCACCCAAAATACCCTAGAACACCCTAGCAACTGCCTAGCAACCCCCAGAACACCCTAGCAACTGCCTAGCAACCACCCAGAACACCCTAGCAACCACCCAAAATACCTTAAATCACACTAGCAACACCATAGCAACCACCCAAAATACCCTAGAACACCCTAGCAACACCCTAGCAACCACTAAAACACCCTAGCAACTGCCGAGCAACCACCCAGAACACCCTAGCAACCACCCGAAATACCCTAGAACACCCTAGCAACACCATAGCAGCCAACCAGAACACCCTAGCAACCACCCAAAATACCTGAAAACATCCTAGCAACACCATAGCAACCACCCAAAATACCCTAGAACACCCTAGCATCACCATAGCAACCACCCAAAATACCTTACAACACCCTAGCAACACCATAGCTACCACCCAGAGCACCCTAGCAACTGCCTGGCAACCACCCAGAACACCCTAGCAACCACCCAGAACACCCTAGCAACTAATATAAACTTCAAACTACTTTAAACTTCAAACTTCTTTAAACTTTAAACTAATTTAAACTTCTAACTACTTTTAACTTTAAACTGATTTAAACTTATTTAAACTTTAAACTAATTTAAACTATAAACTAATTTAAACTTCAAACTACTTTAAACTTCAAACTAATTTCAACTTCAAACTACTTTAAAATTCAAACTAATTTAAAATTCAAACTAATTTAAACTTTAAACTAATTTAAACTTCTTCAAACTTATTGGTCCAAACTTTCACAAGCCAACTTAAAGTTTGTCTCGACGAACTGTTTCTAGTTAAGTTGGCTTGTGAGAGCCAACTTACTGATATTGTACTTAAACTTATTAAGTTGGCTTGTGAGAGCCAACTTACTGAAATCCTATTTAAACTTATTATTATTATTATTATTCTTACTCAAATTTACAACTCTAACTCCTCATTGAGCTTTAACTCCACATACTCCAAACTCAGCACGGACACTCAAACTGTTCTGACTTAGTGTGCTATATCTTTTCTAACTGATCGGACTTACGGTTTTCCTAAAAATGACGATCAAAGTCGGAAAAAACTCCCATTGACTTAACATGGCGGAATGTTCAGATTTTCAAACTCCCCAACTGTCAAAAATTCAAATCTAAATACCTTGAAGCCCTAGACTGAATCAAACTGCCATTATATATACTATATGAGCCATTTAGACTCATTTAAACTAATAAACTCATATATCTATGACACTTATCTATCTACACTTAAACTCTTAAACTCATAATAAATTAAGAAAGTGTGCTATATCTTTTCAGATTGATCGGACTTACGGTTTTCCTAAAAATGACAATCAAACTCGGAAAAAATCCCATTGACTTTACATGGCGGAATGTTCAGATTTTCAAACTCCCCAACTGCCAAAAATTCAAATCTAAACTCCTTGAAGCCCTAGACTGAATCAAACTGCCATTCTATACACTATATGAGCCATTGAGACTCATTTAAACAAATAAACTCATCTATCTATGACACTTATCTATCTACACTTAAACTAATACAAATTTAATAAACTCTAAACTTGAACTCTTACTCATTTAAACTTATAAACTCTAAACTCATTAACTCACACACTTATACACTCATGAATTCATACACTTATGAACTCTTAAACTCATAAATTAATAAACTCTGAACTCTTACTCATTTAAACTTATAAACTCTAATCTCATAAACTCGTACACTTATAAACTCGTGAATTCATACACTTATGAACTCATGAATTCATAAACTTATAAGCTCATACACTTATAAACTCATGAATTCGTACACTTATGAACTCAAACCCATAAATTAATAAACTCTGAACACCTACTCATTCAAAATTATAAACTCTAAACTCATAAACTTATAAACTCATGAATTCATACACTTATGAACTCATGAATTCATAAACTTATAAACTCATAAACTTATAAACTCATGAATTCATACACTTATAAACTCATAAATTCATACACTTATGAACTTTTAAATTAATAAATAGTTCACCATAGCAACCACCCAGAACACCCTAGCTACCACCCAAAATACCTCACTACAGGCACCGTTTGTCACATACCCATGAGTGAGGCGTCAAATCGTGCAGCTCATTGAGGAGAGGTGTGCTATGACTTTTCTAAGCGATCGGGTGTACGATGTTCGCACAGCGGACGAAAAAGCGGCCAAAAAAATCCCATTGACTTAACATAGCGGAATGTTCAGAAATTCAAATCCTAACCGACTTTTTCACACACACAGACACAAAGGGCCTGACACCCCTGCGTTTCTCTCTCTCCCTCTCTCTCTCCCTCAGAGGATTTATATTATCAAGCAGCCAATAAGTAATGGTCTAAAATCTTCATAGCCTCAACCTAGCAACCAATTACAGCACCCTAGCAAAAAAAAATCCCATAGACTTAACATTGCAACAAACTTTGACGAGTCATAGCTCAGAAATCAGATTTCACAGAAACGTGTGATTTGCCACATTTGAAGAGGCTGACAGGCTCTGTAAGAACATACCTCACAATGGGGTAAAAGTTGCACCCCTGGGGGGCAGGAGCTGCTCAAAGTTGCCCCATTTACTTCATCGGCCGTCCTACACATTGCATAGGGATTTTGTATTGAACATAGCTCTGGATCACAGTGTCATAGAGACAAGTGGACGGGCTAATTATACTCAGATGACCAATCAGTCTCTCAGGATCATTGTGAAGCTATTAAGCCACGCCCTAGCAACATTTAGAGCACCTTAGCAACATGTTCCATAGACTTCCATTGAAAGAGATCAAAAGGATATATCCAGATAGAAGTGTCATAGAAACACAAGGGTGGTCTCGTTTGACTCGGGGCAGCAAACAGCCAATAATAAATCACCTCAACACTACGTAGCCCCTCCCTAGCAACCATTGTCGAGCACCTTACAACCAAACAGGGTAGACTAGCAACCACTTTGCCTGGACCTATATCTCTGCATCAGAACATCGTACAGAGATGGAGGTTGGCTCTTTTGACTGATGCTAGCAAACAGGACTTCCAACATGCTACACATGCTAGCTGTGAATAGCTACATGCTAATAGCGATTAGGTAAGTGCTAAATCGTGCCAAGAAAATGTTAAGAACTCCAATAGTAACCATCTTTGACAACTACCAACCACCTAGTAACACCATAGCAACCACCATAGCAACCACCCAAAATACCCTAGCAACTGCCTAGCAACACCATAGCAACCACCTAGAACACAGTATCAACTGCCTAGCAACACACATAATACCCTAGCAACACCATAGCAACCACCCAGAACACCATAGCAAACACCTAGCAACATCATGGCAACCAACCAGAATACCCTGACAACCGCCTAGCAACACCATAGCAACCACCAAGAACACCCTAGCAACTGCCTATAAACACCATAGCAACCACCAAGAACACCCTAGCAACCACCTAGCAACATCATAGCAACCAACCAGAATACCCTGGCAACCAGCTAGCAACACCATAGCAACAACCCAGAACACCCTAGAAACCGCCTAGCAATACCATAGCAACCACCCAGAACAACCTAGCAACCGCCTAGCAACCACCCATAGTATCCTAGCAACCTCCTAGTAACGCCCTAGCAACCATCCAGAATACCCTAGCAACCGCCTAGCAACACCATAGCGACAGCCTAGCAACCACCTGAACAACATGAATAAGCCATATCTCAGCACCAGAACATAGTACAGACATGTTTGTTGGCTCGTATGCAATCATGTACCACACCCTAGCAACCGTGTGGCAAGTTTTGCCACTGCAAGCACCACTTCACATTTTCTTCTGGAAATGTACATTCTAGTTAATATTTTTCGTCTTACTCTGAAATTTCTATATCAAACTCCTCCTAGAGCTTTAACTCTACATACTCCAAATTCGGCTCAGACACTCAAACTGTTCTGACTCGAGTTGCTATATCTTTTCTAACTGATCGGATTTATGGTTCTCCTAAGAATGACTATCAGAACTCGGAAAAACTCCCATTGACTTAACATTGCGGAATGTTCAGATTTTCAAACTCCCCAACTGCCAAAAATTCAAATCTAAACTCCTTGAAGCCCTAGACTGAATCAAACTGCCATTCTATATACTGTATGAGCCATTGAGACTCATTTAAACTAATAAACTCATCCATCTATGACACTTATCTATCTACACTTAAACTCTTAAACTCATAATAAATTAATAAACTCTAAACTTGAACACTTAGACTCATTTAAACTTATAAACTCTAAACTCATAAACTCGTACACTTATAAACTCATGAATACATACACTTATGAACTCTTAAACTCATAAATTAATGAACTCTGAACTCTTACTCATTTAAACTTATAAACTCTAAACTCATAAACTTTGACACTTATGAACTCATGAATTCATACACTTATGGACTCATGAATTCATACACTTATAAACTCTTAAACTCATAAATTAATAGACTCTGAACTCTTACTCATTTAAACTTTTAAACTCTAAACTCATAAACTTTGACACTTATGAACTCATGAATTCATACACTTATGAACTCAGAGCTCATAAACTCTTACACGTATAAACTCATGAATTCATACACTTATAAACTCTAAACTCATAAACTTTAGCATAAACTAAACCATAGCAACCACCCAGAACACCCTAGAAACCACCCAAAAAACCTTAGAACACCCTAGCAGCACCATAGCAACCACCCAGAACACCCTAGCAACCACTAAAAATACTTTAAAAAACCCTAGCAACACCATAGCAACCATCCAAAATACCCTAGAATACCCTAGCAACATTATAGCAACCACCCAGAAAACCCTAGAAACTGCCTAGCAACCACCCAAAATACCTTAAAACACCCTAGCAACACCATAGTAACCACCCAAAATACCCTAGAATAGCCTAGCAACACCATAGCAACCACCCAGAACACCCTAGCAACTGCCTAGCAACCACCCAGAACACCCTAGCAACAACCCAAAATACCTTAAAACACCCTAGCAACACCATAGCAACCATCCAAAATACCCTAGAATACCTTAGCAACACCATAGCAACCACCCAAAATACCCTAGAATACCCTAGCAACACCATAGCAACCATCCCAGAACACCCTAGCAACTGCCTAACAACTACCCAGAACACCCTAGCAACCACCCAAAATACCATAGAACACCCTAGCAACAACATAGCAACCACCCAGAACACCCTAGCAACCACCTAACAACCACCCAGAACACCCTAGCAACCAACCAAAATACCTTAGCAACAACCTAGCAACAACCGAGAACACCCTAGCAACCACCCAAAATACCTTAGCAACCCCCTAGCAACCACCCAGAACACCTTAGCAACCCACTAGAAACACCCTAGCAACTTTAAATTACTTCAAACTATATTTTAAACTACTTTAAACTAATTCAAACTTTAAACTAATTTAAATTTCAAACTACTTTAAAATATATATTTTTTAATTTAAACTTTAAACTACTTTAAACTTAAAAACTAATTTCAACTTCAAACTACTTTAAAATTCAAACTAATTTAAACTTTAAACTAATTTAAACTTCTTCAAACTTATTGGTCCAAACTTTCACAAGCCGACTTAAAGTTTGTCTAGACGAACTTTTTCTATTTTTAAATTGTAATAATATTTCATTACTTTTTTTTTGTTGTATTTTTAATTAAATAAATACAGCATTGGTGAGCATAAGTGACTTCTTTTAAAAACATTAAAAATCGTACTGACCCCAAACTTTTGAACGGCAGTGTATATATATAATCCAAATATAAA
Organism: Siphateles boraxobius; assembly: GCF_051911475.1. Classification (NCBI taxonomy): domain Eukaryota; kingdom Metazoa; phylum Chordata; class Actinopteri; order Cypriniformes; family Leuciscidae; genus Siphateles; species Siphateles boraxobius. The sequence continues at coordinate 15,254,161 of NW_027508833.1, read as the reverse complement.
TGAAAGTCAAAAGCACATTTTTAGTACATAGTCATGCCTGGAAACATATCCTGTACAAATAGGCTATATGGGCCACTCTACAGAATTTTTTCAAAGTTAGAGTTGGAAACACAAGTACCCTTACTTTGGAACAAATACTATAATAACATCTTAGTTGATGAGTTTATTTTTGACCGAACATACTATATATTTCCGTATGAGCAGAAACTGACTAACAAAAGCTTATTTGATGTCTATTTTAGAATTAAAACGTTATAATCTATCCAAAAACTATGAAATGTTGTCTTTCATATTTCATCTGTAACATAAACAACAGCGCCCATCTGTGCCCTTAATTCATTAACACACAGAAACGTGATTCAAATTTAAACAGTCTTTTTGCCTTTACAAGACACTATTCCATATCGCGATTAGAACAAAGCACAAGAATAAAAAACTTACTCACGATTCTCGGCTAGATCTGTCGCTCCTCGAAATGAAAATAAACCAGCACATGTTCTGAGGTAAATGTCCCAGGATTATTCCTCACACAGCCTCGCAAGAGAAATAGTACATTAATCTGATGATTACATTTGTCGTGTTATCGCGTTTATAAGGGGCGTTGACCCGTTTGCATGTGTTGCTTCAGATCATTTGCGTTTGAACAGCGCGCACTCTCCGTGGGCGTGTCACATTAGCAGAATAATGAGCTGAGAATAAAATCGGCTGACACCTCTCTCTTTTTTTATAGATTACATAAACAGAGAATATTTATTTTAGTTTTGAATTAGATATTTTAAAAGAACAAACTTAAATGATTATAAAGATATATTGCTCATGCCTGGGTGAATAGTATTCGCTGAGCTTTGTTTAAGTTTAGAGACGTGCTCCAGAAAAAAAGTGAACGGAGACAGAGAGGCAGAAAGCACACCCTGTTTATTTTCTTTATTTTACAAAAGCACAATGTTTTATTTCGATTGTAAGTGGACACATAAAAAAGTACACATTCAACAGTTTATTTTTTTATATTTCTTAAGTCTGTATGATCAAAAATGACAGAGTATTTTAAGTATATTTTCTTGCTGTGTGAAAAAAATCGAGCAAAACGCGCCGGCGCATTTCTCGACCACAAAGGGTTAAAAGATGCGATCTCAAGCTTTATGCCCGTGAGTATGTTTGCCTGTTTGACTGAATTTTCGTGGAGTTACAGATAATTTCCGAACGATTTTCAAATTGGAGTTCGCTGACAGAGAGAGTGCAGAACTCGCATCATGTTAATTTTTCTTTATTTGGCAAAAAGCAAAACACTTTATTTTTATTGTGAGTATACAGAAAAAAAATAGAAACTGAACAGGATTGATTGATGTATAACACGAAAATGAAATATCAAAATTAACAGAGCATTTTTAGTTTATTTTGCATAGCTAAAAAAAAAAAACGAGCAAAACGCGGGGGCGCGTTTTTGGTCCCCAGAGGGTTAAGACATGCTTTTTTGGGTGGTAAATAATGGCACAAATACTAGTAAACTGACTAGCGCAAACCTTAGTAAATCACCTTGCGTGATTTATTTAAATACTCTCCTCCCATAAATTCTGTGTCTGAAAGGGAAATTCCTACAAATGCATATGCAATAAGGTTAGCCGCAAAAATAACCCTGTCCACACCTTTTCAGCGCTAATTCTTTGACTGTGTGTGTTTTGTAAATTCTGACAGTAGTTTTTTAATGCCACAAGAGGGTTTCCACTGGTGCAAGCTGTTAGTATATCTTGCCCTAAATCTTGTTTTCTGAAAAAGGTTAATCAAAATTTCTAACGGGTCAGAAAAATGCACAAAACTCTATTTGGATACTTGTTAATTATGCTGCAATTCCTAATAATGTTACCAACTAGATAATGAGTAACTTTGTTTCTATTTATTTACCAAAGCCAATCTGTTCTCTCATTTGGAGTTTGACAAATTGTCATTGAGACAATTGAGACATCGTCTTTGCATAAGAAGAGAAGTAGGAGATGTGAAATTGTGTTGTTACCCATGACAATGCTGTACAGCAGAGAGGAATGGAGAAACTATGGAGAGAGAGAGAGAGAGGGAGAGAGAGAGAGAGAGAGAGAGAGAGAGAGAGAGAGAGAGAGAGAGAGAGAGAGAGAGAGAGAGAGAGAGAGAGAGAGAGAGAGAAAAGAAAGAGTAAATGGCAGGATAATGATTCTGCTGAGAATATCTGCTATTTACAGAAATACACAGAATGAAGATGAACATGAAAGCGGCATTTCAGGGTTCCATTTTCCAAACCATTAGCCTTGAACACTGCATCAGGATATCTAGTGTCTGTCTCAGTCGGACTGCTTACAGACCATCTGATGAATATTACTCAAAAAAGAGAGTTTTTCTTCAAACATCAAGCTCTAATGTGATTGGCCTTACCAGGAATCAGCTTTATTATATCAAGGAAAAGTTTCCGGCTACTACAATGATTCGATTTTTTTTATTGTTTGAATTTGGCACAAAGTGGTGAGCCATGACCCAACCTTGCTTGCAAAGACTGAAATGCTCCTTTTATACCCAATCACGATACCCACACCTATTACCAATTCACATGCTTATTGTGGACTCTTTTAAAAGAGTTTACCTTGGATATTCTGTAATCTTTTCACTTTTTTTTAGCATCTGTCTCAATCTTGTAGGCAGATGGTTTCTGCAAGGAATTCCAGTCACGATTTAGACCGTATCATAATACTGAGACTGCTCTCATTAGAGTTACAAATAATTTTCTCTTATCATCCGATCGTGTTACTGGATATTAGTGCTGCATTTAAAACTATCAACCACAACATTCTTTTGAATTGACTCAAATAGACTGTACATCCTATCCTTGGGAGATATCATTAGGAAGCATGGCATTAGTTTTCACTGTTATGCTGATGATACTCAGCTCTATATTCCTTCGTGCCCTGATGAAACATACCAAGTCACAAAATTAATGGAATGCATAGTGGAAATAAAAAACTGGATTACTAGTTATTTCCTATTACTTAATTCTAAGAATCAGAGATTCTAATTATTGGTCCAAAAACCTCCACACGTAATAACTTAGAATACAGTCTCAGTGAAGTCGTCGTTATCAGATAGGAACCTGGGTGTGCTCTTTGATACCATATTTCATGTGAAAGCCACATTTCTAGCATCTGTAAAACCGCATTCTTCCAACTTAAAAAGTATATCTAAACTACGACATATGATCTCAATGACAAATGCGGAACAGTTAGTTCATTCGTTTATGACCTCAAGGCTAGATTATTGTACTGCTCTTATGGGTGGTTGCCCTGCCTGCATAATAAACAAACTACAGCTGTTCCAAAACGCAGAAGCTCGAGTTATTACCAGAACCAGGAAGTATGACGATATTAGCCCGGTTCTGTCAACACTGCATTGGCTCTCTATTAAACATTGCATGCATTTTAAAATCTTGCTATTTACTTACAAAGCACTAAATGGTTTAGCTCCCCAGTACTTGAGCGAGCTCTTTACGCATTTTAGTCCTTCACATCTATCTCAAAATTCTGGCCAGGTAAAAATACCTAAAATATCAAAATCAACTGCAGGCAATTGATCATTTTCCTGTTTAGTACCTAAACTCTGGAACAGTCTTCCTAGCATTGTTCCAGAAGCAGACACACTCTGTCAGTTTAAATCTAGACTAAAATATATCTTTTTAACCTGCCATACACATAACATATTATCGATTTCTATTATTCAAATCAGTTAAATAATTGTTGGGCTGAATAAATTATATCAACTGGAACCAGGGACACTTCCCATAACACCCGATGCACTTGTTACATCGTGGCACCTACACTAATATTAGTCTGTCTGTCTCATCCTTATCCCGAGGTTACCGTAGTCAGCCGGGTCCAGTCCATATCCAGATCATATAGTGGACCTGCACCTTGACATGACGACAACACAGCCCGGAATTTCAGCAGAGATCCTGTCAACTAGACAATCCCCTGTGAAGGCCTCATTTGTCACAGTATACTAATTCATTGCTTCCTTCTCGTCTCGTGTTGTTGTTGTTGCATGAAAGCACGTGTGTTGTGGGCGTGATTGAGTGTCATTCCTTGATTCGCTCCAGCTGATCATCATATCATCACCAGCTGATCGTTGTTGGATGTGTTGGTGTTCCAGTCTTGTGTTCCTGAGTCTCTCGTTGTGTGTTCCTGTGAAGTTCGTCTTGATTGTGGATTATCGTCGGTTGTGGATCATCACCGTTTGTGGATTGTTCTTCATCTGTCTTCACCGCACCACTTGGGACTCACCACGCTGACCATCGACGTCCCTGTGTCACCATTTACACGCCCGTGTCTTTCTGTTTGGACTTCTGTATCATTTAATAAAGAGTTATTTACCCATCCCCCCCCACCCCCACCCCCCACCGTGTTGAGAACACTTAATATTCAACAATATAATTGATCTGACTGTACTGACGCTGTTGAGAACTGAACTGAGCTGGACGATGACATAATTTTTTGCAGAACTGCTTTATAGATTAAATGAACTAATTTAATAATTGATGATCTTTATAACGGAATTGAATCAACACTGAACTGACTTCAGCTGAACAATAGGCGAAATGCATAATTTTTCCTGTTTATCAATGCAAAGCTGCTTTGAAACAATCTGTATTGTATAAAGAGCTATATAAATAAAGGTGACCTGAGTTTTTTGCAGTTTGTTGCAGCCATCAAAATCCAAATTTGTTTATATTTACAAAATACAATTAAGTTGGCCAGTGAAAATATTGGAAATCTTCATACTTTTGTCAGTCAATTAAAGGTTCAATAGAATTAACAAATCACAGATTCTTGATTTTATTACATTTTAAAAATGTTCCAACTTTTCTGCAATATCAACTGATACTGATAAATATACTGCAAAAAATGCAGTAATTAAAAAGGAAAAATTGTGTAAAATGTAAATTTCTTTAGAAGTCTTACAGAAAATGTAGCAAAAACAGCTTGTTTCATTCTTAGAGTCAAAGAGAAAGTGAAAACCAAAAACTAAAATGCAAGGATCTTTAAAAAAAGAAAAAAGTGCTCTTTTAAGAACATTTTCATCAGACAGTATAATTTAATAAAATATGTATTACATTAACACAATCTGTGGTTGGCCAGACAGCCTTTTTATGTCTAACTAATCTGCAATGTGCACAAAATTTTATGCCTATACAAGAAAGTCTGCGAGAGACTTTGATATCACCCACAGCCACAGCTCTCTCTCTCTCTCTTTTGTCAAGTTGTCAACGCTAAACTCACAATGCAGAGGGCATTTACACGCTGACAGCAGAGAAGAGCAACTGGCGTACAAAGTACAAACATTCCCCTCAGAGAGAGCAATCATTCGGGTGGCGGGGTGCTGGACTGCCCCTTGTACTTTGTTCACGACCCATCCACTTCCTCATCTCAGACTGGAGTCGGAGTGACCGGTGGAGTGTACAGAGGATTTTTTCTAGCCATCAGCTCCCGTTGCCAAACTCTGTGGGCACCAAACTGCAGTCTTCCGTCTGCCTGGTTTGATTAGCGCCTTGGCACACGGTTTCACGCTGCTTTCTCACACCGGAAGCTTGGCTGCATCGGTCTCTGCGGGTTTCTTTCCAAGTAAACACGTTCGCACTGAATTTAAGAATGCAGGCACAATCGCACACATAAAACACACCACTCCATGCCCGTGTTGCAACAGAGTCGTTTTCAAGAAGTGAAATCGGGTCTCATCAACTATAAGTTAGTTGTACCAAGTACATACAAACCAAGGTTATTTTCGTAAACGAAAACTGAAACTAAGACTAAAACTATTGGTCAAAAAACATTTTCGTAACTTCCGGTATGCCTCGTGGTGAATAGACGTGGTTGGAAGTCGCTCCGTGAACACTCATTCGTTTTCTTTTCAGCAGTGTCATTTATCTGGTCATATATTTACCGAATAATCGATTCTATGATACATTAATAAAGAAGAATGCCAAAACCAGGAAAATCGGGGCGAAATATTGTTGAAATGCTGACTGACAAGGGGAGCGAGCAGGCAACTAAGGCTAATGCTACCACTTCAGTACAGGTGGAGGAAGAGATCACGCCAGCTTCTTTGAAGGACTTAATTACATCCACCATCCGATCAGAAATCTCTTCACTACGGTCTGAATTTTTGTCTGAAATTCGCTCTGCCGTTTCCACATTACAAACGACCCTGTCATCGCAAGCTCAAAAGATCCGGGACATTGAAGAGGCACTTAACGACTCAGATGGCCGGTTAACAGCAGTGGAGAAGCTGTGCAGCACGCTGCAAACAGAAAATACCAGCCTCAAACTCAAGATAGACGACTTGGAGAACCGGTCGCGGAGGCAAAATTTAAGGATTATTGGAATACCAGAGGGTTCGGAGGGCCAAAGCCCGGTTGCTTTCATGGCCTCATTCTTTACTGAACTGTTTGGAGACGGCGCCTTTAAGCGACCTTTGGAAATTGATCGAGCTCATCGAGTCGGCCAAAAATCTCAACAAAACGCTTTTCCAAGACATATGCTGGTCCGACTCCACCATTACCAAACCAAAGAACTCATACTGAAACTGAGTCGCGAGCTGGGCTCTTTGGAGTTTAATGGTGTGGTTGTTCGCATTTTTCCGGACATGTCTGCTGAGGTGGCAAGACGCCGTGCTGAATTCAAAGACGTGAAAACAGCACTTCGCAATGCTGGCATCACCTACGGAATGTTGCATCCCGCCAGACTCCGCGTCGATTTCCAAGGACAGCGGCATATATTCCTGTCTCCGCAGGCAGCGAAGGACTTTGTTAGTATGGTCACTAAGACCGTATCAAGCAAGGTTTGAGTGACGGACTTGTTTTAAATCTAAAAAGAGTTTGCCACCCTTCTTAAAGTGAGTAAGCGTGCTTTAAATTTGTGTTACGAAAAAGGAGGTAATGTTAGCCCACACACAATCCTGACCACTCTATAAGTCTATAAAAAAATAAAAATAATTCCTGTTCCATAAGTTCAGCGTAACAAAGTTGGATGCCATGCATCATATACTGCTGAGAGAATAAACTCTATACTTTACTCCTGTTCACGGAGCACTGCCGAAAGGGCAGCTAAAGTTGCAAGAACTAGTCAACTACTTTTTTTTTTACCTGACTGTTACGTTCCTTTCAGTTAGGTTTGTTAATCTTGGGTATGTTAGATCCTATGTCAGCTCTGAACACAAGGGGGGAATAGTTTTTTTCTTTTTGTATGTTTATTTCGTGCACCTTCAACCATCTCTTATTTGGCAGCTTCTTTTGCCATGCTCTATTCTTAAAAATCATTATTTTTTCCCCTAACATTATTAAGCTAATGTTTGTTAACAATGCTTAATACACTTCAGGGGAGGGGGGGCAGGGTTAAATTAATTAGTTGGAATGTAAAGGGATTAAACAATCGAGTGAAAAGTATAAAAGTTTTTTCCAATTTAATAAAGTTGAAGGGCAATATATGTTTTTTGCAGGAAACCCATCTTAAGAACTCCAGTCATAAAAGCTTGATGAGATCATGGGTGGGACAGGTGTTCCACTCGGGATTTAATTGTAAAGCTAGAGGCACAGCCATTTTAATTAACAAGAATACTCCATTTAATCCTTCTAAAGTTATTTCAGACCCCAATGGTAGATATGTGATCGTTTCAGGCACTCTTTATGATAATCAAGTTGTTTTAGTAAGTGTTTATGCCCCTAACTGGGATAATCCAGACTTTTTTGTAAAACTTTTCTCTAAATTCCCTGACCTGAATACTTACCAATTGATTATGGGAGGTGACTTTAATTGTGTCTTGAATACTGCTTCAGATAGGTCTTCTCCCAAACCAGCTCCCTTGTCCCAATCTTCTAGAACAATTAACTCATTTTTGGAGTGGTACGGTATAACTGATATATGGCGTCATTTGAATCCCACTTCTAAAACGTTCTCTTTTTTTTCTCCAGTTCACCATACTTACTCGCGTATAGATTATTTTATCATTGACAGCAAACTTACTCCTTTAGTAAAGTCTTCCTCTTATGATAGTATAGTCATCTCTGATCACGCCCCAGTAATTCTCGAACTGGCCCTCCCTGGTGGTTCTATAATTTCTTGTTTTTGGAGAATGAACGTGTTACTCTTGTCAGATAGCCGTTTTGTTGAGTTTATCTCCGAAAAGATCAGTACTTTTCTTGAGGTTAACTCTACGGAAGGGATTTCTGTATCTCTTCTCTGGGACACACTCAAAGCTTATTTGCGTGGAGAAATAATTTCTCGTTCTGCTTATATCAAAAAGATGCGAGATAAAAAGCTCTGTGAACTCTCTAGACAGATTGGCCAGTTGGACCAGGAATATGCACAACGTCCAACCCCATTACTACATAAGGAAAGGGCTTTTTTGCTATCTGAATATAATCTTCTTTCCACTAGCCATGCTGAACACCTTCTACTTAAGTCACGACACCGATTCTATGAGTTTGGTGATAAACCGAGTAAAGCACTTGCATTACAGCTTAGACTACAAACTGCAAAAAGTTTTATTGCTCAAGTCCAAACCACAACAGGGAATAGTATATCAGACCCCCATGAAATTAACAATCAATTTAAATTGTTTTATTCTTCTTTGTATCAGTCAAACTCCCTCAAAGATTCCAATCTTATTGATAATTTTTTTGAAAATCTTGACATCCCTCAAATCAGTAACGAGTCAAAAAACAAATTAGAGGATCCTATTAGTCTAGCTGAGATTTTGCAAGCTATTACTCAGATGCAGAGTGGAAAATGCCCAGGTCCAGATGGCTTTCCCACAGAGTTTTTAAAAAAGTTCTCTCTCCAGCTCTCCCCATTACTTCTTTCAGTTTTCGAAGAATCCCTAAATAATGGGCATCTTCCTCTCTCCATGCGTCAGGCGTCAATTTCACTGATCTTGAAACCTAATAAAAACCCACTAGATTGTGGGTCTTATCGTCCAATTTCCCTTCTAAATGTAGATGTGAAAATCCTGGCCAAGATTCTCTCTCTAAGGTTGGAAACTGTTACTCAAGACATCATTCATCCGGACCAAACTGGCTTTATAAAAAATAGACAAGGCTTCTTTAACCTTAGAAGGCTGATGAATATAATCTATACCTCATCAGACTCATACATGCCAGAAGCCCTAGTCTCTCTCGATGCAGAGAAGGCTTTCGACCGTGTTGAGTGGGACTATTTATTTTGTACATTAAAAAAATTTGGGTTTGGTGATAAATTTGTGTCCTGGGTAAAACTCTTATATTCTTCCCCTTTGGCTTCGGTAAAAACAAATAGTATTAGTTCTGAATATTTTTCTCTTCACCGTGGGACTAGACAGGGTTGCCCCCTGTCCCCACTTTTGTTTGCTATAGCGATAGAACCTCTTGCAATCTCTTTTCGTACTAATGGCAAGATCACTGGAATCCATAGAGCAGGAAAAGAACAAAAAATTTCCCTTTATGCCGATGACGTAGTGTTATATATCTCAGATCCAGAAACTTGTCTTCCACATGTTTTAAGTATTCTAGGACAATTTGGTAGTGTCTCAGGTTATAAATTAAACTTGCATAAGAGTGAGTTTTTTCCAATTAACACAGCCGCAAGAGCTCTTTTAGTATCAGCTCTTCCATTTAAATCAGCCTCAGATCATTTTCGTTATCTGGGAGTTACAGTAACACGGAAATATGTAGATCTTTTCAAACATAACTTTATTCCAATCTTGGAGAGAGCAAAAGAAGATCTTGCTAGGTGGAAAACTCTCCCACTCTCACTTGTAGGTAGAATTAATGCCATAAAAATGAATATTTTACCTAAATTTCTATTTCTATTTCAAAATATCCCGGTATTTATACCAAAAGCATTCTTTAAGTCATTAGATCGAGTGATTTCAGATTTTATTTGGAACGGAGGCCCAGTAAGAATCCAGAAGTTATCCCTTCAGCAACCCAAAAGATTAGGTGGATTCGCACTTCCTTATTTCTTATTTTATTACTGGGCAGCAAACATTCATAGCATTTTATATTGGAGTCAGTCACATTATGGTCTTTGTCATTGGGTTCCGGCATGGGTTGAAATAGAATGCGACTCCTGTAGCCGAGTCTCTTTACATGCTTTGTTATGTTCTTCTATTCCTATAAAATTTTCTCACTATTCTTCAAACCCTTTAGTTTTGCACAGCCTAAAAATTTGGCAACAATTTAGAAAACACTTTGGCTTTCAGAAAATGTCGGGTCTGTCTCCCATATATAAAAATCCTTCTTTTTTATCTTCCATTTCAGATGGAGCCTTCGCACTATGGTTTAAAAGGGGCATTGTAGATATTAATGACCTCTTCCACGATAATACTTTTGTAACTTTTTCATATTTATCAGATAAATTTAATCTCCCGAAAACTCACTTCTTTAGATATCTTCAGACTCGTGAATTCATAAGAAATAGATTTTCTCACTTTCCTCATGCACCTCTGAAACAAGAAATTGATCAAGTTTTAGAAATAAAAGTCTCTAAAGGTGCTGTCTCCAATATTTACAAAACAATTTTTTCATTTACTGCACTCTCAGATTTTTCAGCCATGTCTAAAATTAAGCAGAATTGGGAATCAGATCTTAATCATATTTTTACTGATGAGGAATGGTCAAAGGCCCTTTGTCGTGTACACACCACCTCTATTTGCGCTCGCCACTCACTAATACAGTTTAAACTGTTGCACAGAATATACTGGACAAAAGCTAAACTGTCTAAAATAAACCCTGATCTCGATCCTACGTGTGACCGATGTCGACAAGCCCCGGCTACTCTTTATCATACTTTTTGGCTTTGCCCAGCGTTGACCTCCTTCTGGACATCAATCTTCAAGTCAATTTCGGACGTTTTTATTTTAGATGTTGAACCGTGCCCTTTAGTGGCACTATTTGGCCTTAATCCCGCAAAGGTGTCCTTATCATCTATACAGTCAAACGCTTTAGCTTTTTGCTTAATAATTGCCAAAAGGCTTATACTGATGAACTGGAAAAATCCATTTCCACCCAGCTACTCCCATTGGATGCACGACCTGTTGCAGTGTATTCAAATAGAAAAAATTAGATTTACAATGATTGGTAGAACAGAACAATTTCACATGATTTGGCAACCTTTTCTTTTGTATTTTAAAAAATATTAATTTTCCTAGAAATAACCCTTTACGTAACCACTCCTCTGTTTTTGACCCTTGCTGATTTTGTCCTCTCTCTTGTCCCTGTTTGATTAAGAATCCTAGTACATAAAAAAAGGGAAACAATTGTATTTGGTTTTCTTGACAGCTGGCAGTGATTGTTTAAAAAAAGGTGCAAAGTTGTTGTTTTTTTTTGTTGTTTTTTTTTTGTTGTTGTTTTTTTTTTTCTTAGTAATATTTACAGTTTTTGCTGTATTTTATATATTTTGCTACCACACTGTACATGCATAATACATTAATATTATTCTTACTGGTATTGTTTTGTAACATACTAGCATGTTTGGAAGCAACCATTTATAATTCCTTTGTTTCTTTTGTTTTTGTTGTTGAATCAGAGAGTAAGATATCTGCTTATTTTCATCTGTATTTCTTGGTCTATATGTCGAAACAAACACTGTATTGTCTGTCTTTTATCATCTCTCTGATTGGGGAAAAAACAATAAAAAAGAGTTAAACTAAAAAAACATTTTCGTAAACTGAAATAAAATTAAAAATTCATAATAAATGAAAGACTAAAACTAAACGAAACTAACAACAGTTACTGAAAAACTAACTGAAATAAAATAATAATTAGCAAAAATAAATAATCGTTTTCGTAATTAATAAGCTCTTTACTTTGGCGGAAAATCTGACCTGTGGCTGTTAAAGGAAATGCCTGATATGGCGCTTGGCTTCATACGTGAAGAAGTTGCTGAGGCGATTAACCGCTGTCCTTCTGTGATGCGCTCAATGAAGGACCGTAACGTAGAACACATGGCTAGTGCTAAGCGCTGTTCATAAAGAATGCGTCTGTTGCATTGGAATGGGAAATAACACAAGGTAATAAGACGCAAGTTGGACTTCTTTTAACTTGAGCGCAGCATTTTTAGAATGCCGTTTCATTTGGGAGACGCGGGTGCAACAGCAAAAGAAGTCCGTCAAGCACAAAAAAAACTTTAATTTAGACTACTAGGCTAAAGTAGGCTACTGTATGTTTCAGATGTCATGTTTTCATGAAGGTTGACAGGGTGAAAGGTGCATTTAATATTATATTATTATCCACGTTGAGACATTTCCCCGCAATGTATGGAATACCAGGACACAACACACACACACACGTGCGCGCATAGAAACACACACACACACACACACACACACACACACACACACACACACACACACACACACACACACACACACACACACACACACACACACACTGATTCACTATCTTTGTGGGGACTCTCCATAGACGTAATGTTTTTATACTGTAGCCTCAAACAAACTGTATATTCTGTCTCCTTACAGTACACTAACCCAACCCCTAGACCTACCCATCACACAACTTTCTGCATTTTTACATTTTCAAAAAAACTTTTTTGTATGATTTATAAGCTTGTGTACCTCAATTTAGGTCCTCACAGTGACACGAGTCCCCATGAGTCTGTGTGCATTCAGGTTTAAGTCCCCACCAGGATAGAAAAACATGCTCACACACACACACACACTGCATAGATACTTCATTATTTAATCACACTGGCTTTACAGCAGGATGTGTTGGCTGAAGTCAGATGAATTGAGCTGTTTTTTGGGGGGGTGTTATGTACCAGTGGTCACTCTGCTACATTTACAGCTGAAAAAAGTAAACTAGGCATGTTTAACAAGATTTCATCTTTAATATGAATTAGCTTGTCTGATTTTTTCACAGTTTTTTCTTGTATACTTTTAAGTTCCATTTATTTGGTGCTTTGTTCAATCTCAAACCATTATTTTATTTTTATTATTAAGATGTCAAGATGAACAAGAGTTAACTGTAATCTGGGCAAACATTAAACTTTGCTGAAATTAAGCGTCTCGCTTTGGTCTACACTGGAAGGGTTTTGTTTGTTCTGCTAAACTATAATTACTAAAACTAAAACTGAAACGAAATAAAATAAAAACTAAATAGAAATGTCTTTGCAAAATAAAAACTAAACTAAAACTAACAAAACCATTAATAAAACTAACTAAAACTAAACTGAAATTTAAAGCAAAATTGAAAACGATATTAAAATAAAAACTAATTTAAAAAAGCAAAACTATAATAACCTTGATACAAACTATATTAATTTAAAGTCACCATGAAATCAAAATGTACAATTCTTTTAATGGAATATTGCAGTATTTATTATAAATGATTTACCCATGCTCATCATTATTATTTTTTTTAAATTATGTGTCCTCGTGATCTTTAAGTAAAATTGCCTTGCCTTGCCTTGCCTTGCTCTATGTAGTTTTGGTTTGTTTATTTTATGTTTTATCTTCATTAAACACTTCTTTCGCTCTGCACTGGAATCCACGGAATTATTCCCACACGCACCGTGACAGAACGAACGAGCCAGATGTGGATTCCGCGGAGCGAACTTTGTCCGGCTGAGAGGGAGAATGGAATTTCTCTCTTTAAATATTTCTCCCTGTGTGCCCAGAGGAATGAGGAGAGGAGGACAGCTGAGTCTTCCTCACTGGTCTCTCCTGGAATGGGATCATCGTCATCGGATCCGTCCAGCGTTGGGAATCCGTCTATGGTTTTAACCAACTTCGAGTATGCACAGATCCGTCAAAAGGGACGGAGAAGGAGACATAATCCGTCTGCCCAGTCAGAGACTGTTCACGTTCCGTCTGCCCAGCGAGAGACTGTTCACGTTCCGTCTGCCCAGCATAAGACGGTTCACGTCACGTCTGCCCAGCGAGAGACTGTTCACGTCACGTCTGCCCAGCGAGAGACTGTGCACGTCACGTCTGCCCAGCGAGAGACTGTTCACGTCACGTCTGCCCAGCGAGAGACTGTTCACGTCACGTCTGCCCAGCGAGAGACTGTTCACGTCACGTCTGCCCAGCGAGAGACTGTTCACGTCACGTCTGCCCAGCGAGAGACTGTTCACGTCACGTCTGCCCAGCGAGAGACTGTTCACGTCACGTCTGCCCAGCGAGAGACTGTTCACGTCACGTCTGCCCAGCGAGAGACTGTTCACGTCACGTCTGCCCAGCGAGAGACTGTTCTGCCTAGCGAGAGACTGTTCACGTCACGTCTGCCCAGCGAGAGACTGTTCACGTCACGTCTGCCCAGTCTGAGACAGATCCGGAAATGCCCATTTGTGTGGCCGCCAAGGCACTTACGGAATATTTGGAACGTCTGGCGCGGATCCTGGATATGTCTGTATCTGCAATTTCCAAGTCAGAGCCAGAGTCGGTTCCAGAGCGGGGGCCAGTGTCGGCTGTTCCAGAAACGGAGCTAGTGTCTGCTGTTCCAGAGCCAGTGTCTGCTGTTCCAGAGCCGGAGCCAGTGTCTGCTGTTCCAGAGCCAGAGCCAGTGTCTGCTGTTCCAGAGCCGGAGCCAGTGTCTGCTGTTCGAGAGCCGGAGCCAGTGTCTGCCGTTCGAGAGCCGGAGCCAGTGTCTGCTGTTCGAGAGCCGGAGCCAGTGTCTGCTGTTCCAGAGCCGGAGCCAGTGTCTGCTGTTCCAGAGCCGGAGGTAGAGCCATTGTCTGTTCGAGAGCCGGAGGCAGAGCCAGTGCCCGTTCCAGAGCCGGAGCCAGTGTCTGCTGTTCCAGAGCCGGAGGCAGAGCCAATGTCTGTTCCAGAGCCAGAGGCAGAGCCAGTTCCCGTTCCAGAGCCGGAGGCAGAGCCAGTGCCGTCTGCCTTCATGGACCTGGACTATCTGGAGCGTCTGGCTCGGATCCTGGACATTTCCGTGTCTGCTGTTCCAGGGCCGGAGCCAGTGTCTGTTCCAGGGCCGGAGCCAGTGTCTGCTGTTCCAGAGCCGGAGGCAGAGCCACTGCCTGTTCCAGAGCCGGAGGCAGAGCCAAGGCCTGTTCCAGAACTGGAGCCAATGTCTGTTCCAGAGCCAGTGCCTGTTCCAGCGCCAGACCTAGTGTTTGTTTCTGTGTTTGTGTCTGTCCTTGTGACCATTTCTGTTCTAGTGACTGTTCCTGAGCCGGTGTTTGCAGTTCCTGAGCCGGTGGCTGCTGCTCCAGAGGCAGAGCCCGTGCCTGTTCCAGAGCCGGAGGCAGAGCCCGTGCCTGTTCCAGAGCCGGAGGCAGAGCCCGTGCCTGTTCCAGAGTCGGAGGCAGAGCCCGTGCCTGTTCCAGAGCCGGAGGCAGAGCCCGTGCCTGTTCCAGAGCCGGAGGCAGAGCCCGTGCCTGTTCCAGAGCCGGAGGCAGAGCCCGTGCCTGTTCCAGAGCCGGAGGCAGAGCCCGTGCCTGTTCCAGAGCCGGAGGCAGAGCCCGTGCCTGTTCCAGAGCCGGAGGCAGAGCCCGTGCCTGTTCCAGAGCCGGAGGCAGAGCCCGTGCCTGTTCCAGAGCCGGAGGCAGAGCCCGTGCTTGTTCCAGAGCCGGAGGCAGAGCCCCTGCCTGTTCCAGAGCCGGAGGCAGAGCCCCTGCCTGTTCCAGAGCCGGAGGCAGAGCCAGTGCCTGTTCCAGAGCTGGAGCCAATGTCTGTTCCAATGCCAGTGCCTGTTCCAGTGCCAGAGCCAGTGTTTGTTCCTGTGTTTGTGGATGTTACAGTTCTTATGGCTGTTCCTGAGCCGGTGTCTGTTCCTGAGCCGGAGGCAGAGCCCGTGCCTGTTCCAGAGCCGGAGGCAGAGCCCGTGCCTGTTCCAGAGCCGGAGGCAGAGCCCCTGCCTGTTCCAGAGCCGGAGGCAGAGCCAGTGCCTGTTCCAGAGCTGGAGCCAATGTCTGTTCCAATGCCAGTGCCTGTTCCAGTGCCAGAGCCAGTGTTTGTTCCTGTGTTTGTGGATGTTACAGTTCTTATGGCTGTTCCTGAGCCGGTGTCTGTTCCTGAGCCGGTGTCTGTTCCTGAGCCGGTGTCTGTTCCTGAGCCTGTGTCTGTTCCTGAGCCGGAGCCATTGTCTGTTCCAGGGCCGGAGCCAGTGTCTGCTGTTCCAGAGCCGGAGGCAGAGCCACTGCCTGTTCCAGAGCCGGAGGCAGAGCCAAGGCCTGTTCCAGAACTGGAGCCAATGTCTGTTCCAGAGTCAGTGCCTGTTCCAGCGCCAGACCTAGTGTTTGTTTCTGTGTTTGTGTCTGTCCTTGTGACCATTTCTGTTCTAGTGACTGTTCCTGAGCCGGTGTTTGCAGTTCCTGAGCCGGTGGCTGCTGCTCCAGAGGCAGAGCCCGTGCCTGTTCCAGAGCCGGAGGCAGAGCCCGTGCCTGTTCCAGAGCCGGAGGCAGAGCCCGTGCCTGTTCCAGAGCCGGAGGCAGAGCCCGTGCCTGTTCCAGAGCCGGAGGCAGAGCCCGTGCCTGTTCCAGAGCCGGAGGCAGAGCCCGTGCCTGTTCCAGAGCCGGAGGCAGAGCCCCTGCCTGTTCCAGAGCCGGAGGCAGAGCCAGTGCCTGTTCCAGAGCTGGAGCCAATGTCTGTTCCAATGCCAGTGCCTGTTCCAGTGCCAGAGCCAGTGTTTGTTCCTGTGTTTGTGGATGTTACAGTTCTTATGGCTGTTCCTGAGCCGGTGTCTGTTCCTGAGCCGGTGTCTGTTCCTGAGCCGGTGTCTGTTCCTGAGCCGGTGTCTGTTCCTGAGCCGGAGCCATTGTCTGTTCCAGGGCCGGAGCCAGTGTCTGCTGTTCCAGAGCCGGAGGCAGAGCCACTGCCTGTTCCAGAGCCGGAGGCAGAGCCAAGGCCTGTTCCAGAACTGGAGCCAATGTCTGTTCCAGAGTCAGTGCCTGTTCCAGCGCCAGACCTAGTGTTTGTTTCTGTGTTTGTGTCTGTCCTTGTGACCATTTCTGTTCTAGTGACTGTTCCTGAGCCGGTGTTTGCAGTTCCTGAGCCGGTGGCTGCTGCTCCAGAGGCAGAGCCCGTGCCTGTTCCAGAGCCGGAGGCAGAGCCCGTGCCTGTTCCAGAGCCGGAGGCAGAGCCCGTGCCTGTTCCAGAGCCGGAGGCAGAGCCCGTGCCTGTTCCAGAGCCGGAGGCAGAGCCCGTGCCTGTTCCAGAGCCGGAGGCAGAGCCCGTGCCTGTTCCAGAGCCGGAGGCAGAGCCCGTGCCTGTTCCAGAGCCGGAGGCAGAGCCCGTGCCTGTTCCAGAGCCGGAGGCAGAGCCCGTGCCTGTTCCAGAGCCGGAGGCAGAGCCCGTGCCTGTTCCAGAGCCGGAGGCAGAGCCCGTGCCTGTTCCAGAGCCGGAGGCAGAGCCCGTGCCTGTTCCAGAGCCGGAGGCAGAGCCCGTGCCTGTTCCAGAGCCGGAGGCACAGCCCCCAGCCTGTTCCAGAGCCGGAGGCAGAGCCCGTGCCTGTTCCAGAGCCGGAGGCAGAGCCCGTGCCTGTTCCAGAGCCGGAGGCAGAGCCCGTGCCTGTTCCAGAGCCGGAGGCAGAGCCCGTGCCTGTTCCAGAGCCGGAGGCAGAGCCCGTGCCTGTTCCAGAGCCGGAGGCAGAGCCCCTGCCTGTTCCAGAGCCGGAGGCAGAGCCCCTGCCTGTTCCAGAGCCGGAGGCAGAGCCCCTGCCTGTTCCAGAGCTGGAGGCAGAGCCCCTGCCTGTTCCAGAGCCGGAGGCAGAGCCCCTGCCTGTTCCAGAGCCGGAGGCAGAGCCCCTGCCTGTTCCTGAGCCGGAGGCAGAGCCCCTGCCTGGTCCTGAGCCGGTGTCTGGTCCTGAGAGGGCATCACCGCCTTGGCCGCCCAAGGGGTCTCACCGCCCTGTCCGCCCGAGGGGTCTTCACCGCCCTGCCCGCCCGATGGACTGTGTTTTGCCCTGGTCTGTTCCTCCCGTCCTGTCCTGGTCTGTCCCTCCCGTCCCGCCCTGGTCTGATGGAGCGTCTGGTAGCCGCTCCGTAGGGAGGGGGTTATGTCACATGTCTGTCCTGTCTTGTGATGCACATGGGTGTTTTGTTATTTTGAGCCATGTGCTCTTGTCATTGTTTGATCCCTCCCCCTTGTTATCTGATTATTGGTTTAATTGCTCCACCTGTCTGTCTCGTTACCCTCCTTTGTTTGCCTCCCTATTTAGTCTTCCTGTGTTTGCTGTCTTGTGCTCGTTCGTTGTATTTGTTACGTTGGACTTGTGTTTGCGCCTTGCCTTGCCTTGCCTTGCTTGTGCTATGTAGTTTTGGTTTGTTTATTTTATGTTTTATCTTCATTAAACACTTCTTTCGTCTGCACTGGAATCCACGGAATTATTCCCACACGCACCGTGACAAATAGCTGCTTTTCCACCGTTAGGCCAAAAGGAATGGTTCCAGTTATATTTCCACTTAAGCACACAATTACAAATCGTTTTCAGCCTGGAATTCTCAGCACGGTACAGTTAATAATGTTGTAAATAAAGGCAATAATGTTGTAAATAATGTTCAGTTTCTTGCACAAACCGATTGTTTCATTCATAAGACCTCAATGCAGCAGGAGCCATAGGTATTAATTTTGTTTTGCCTGTATATGTTTTTTTTTACATACAAAGTGACGGTACTAACCATTGACCTGCTTTATATAAATAACCAAGTACCAAGGATTCAGCTTAAAAACGTACTCGGTTACTGACGTAACCTCGGTTCTCTCTAGAGAGGGAACGAGTACTGCGTAATATCTTACGCTATGGGGAAAACCTCTTTTCCACGAGATATTGAAGCCAAAAATTATCCTTAATTTTGAATTAATGTAAAACGCTGTGCGGCAGCATGCAGACATAGGCAAGACGGCTCGCACGCCTATTGGCTGCCCTTCGGCAACAGCAGCAGCCTATCGAGAAAGGCCCTGCGTGGCGTGATACCCAATGGGGGCGCTTCGCGGCCATTTCGTCACATCCCGCCAGAATAGGCGTGGCCTTGGCCTATAAATATAGCTCGATTAGGCTGATACAACTGGTTTTCATCGCCGAAGCGAACCAGAGCTGTTGTATGCTTGGCAAGATACGCAGTACTCGTTCCCTCTCTAGAGAGAACCGAGGTTACGTTAGTAACCGAGTAACGTTCTCTTACGAGAGTATCTCTCATACTACGTAATATCTTACGCCATGGGGAACACAATGCAAAACGCCGTGCGTACTGGGATCCGACACCAAAGTCCCAAGGGCAGTAGCCCGGGGCTCATATAGTGCATAATCACCATAGACTCACAGAGAATCGGAGAAGAGAGGCTGCAAGCATCATTCCCCATAAAAGCATCCCATAGGAGCTAGTTATGTTAACAGTGTTTCACGCAGACAGGGTGAATGTGTTCAGCCTGAACTGGATATGAGTACGGGTTATTCAACACCCATGGAGCTGTTCTATCGATCAGTGAGCGATGCACAAGTAAAAAATTCAGCATTCTACGCCGGCGCAGCGGGGCAAATAGTACTGAATTCTAGACCGACAGCAGCTTGGCCTGTAAGGCAGGAACCTCTAGGTTATACAACCTTATAAATGTAGACGGCGAGGCCCAGCCTGCCGCCATACAAATATCTTGCAAGGAAATCCCGCTAGAACACGCCCACGACGAGGCCACGCCTCTCGTGGAGTGCGCTCTGACACCCAAAGGACACTGCAGGCCCTTAGAAGTGTAAGCCAGCGCTATTGCATCGACTATCCATCTGGATAGGCTCTGTTTTGATTGGGCCAGTCCCTTGAAGCGTCCGCCAAACAAAACAAAGAGCTGCCCGGTCTGTCTGAAGACAGACGAGCGGGATACATAAGCTCTCAGTGCCCTGACTGGGCAAAGGAGACTCGCATCCTCCTCCTCATCATGAACCGGGAGGGCGCACAGGGAAATAACCTGGGCCCTGAATTGTGTGTTGAGTATGACTTTTGAGTCATTAGGCCCAAACTCCATATATGACGCGCTTACTGAAAGCGCTTGTAAGTCCCCTATGCGCTTCACTGAAGCGAGAGCCAAAAGAAACACCGTTTTGAAAGACAGATGTTTCATGTCTGACAAGTGGATTGGCTCAAATGGGGCACCTTTCATGGCATCCAAAACCGTAGAAAGGTCCCACACAGGGACTGAGGGGGGTCTGGGAGGATTCAGCCTCCGAGCTCCCCTGAGGAATCGCACGACCAGGGCGTTTTTCCCCAGTGACTGGACAGACGTCGGTTTTGCAAACACCGCTATGGCCGCCATGTATACTTTGAGCGTGGATGGGGTTCTGCCCTTATCCAGCAGCTCCTGAAGGAAGGAGAGCACTTCTGTAACCCCGCAGTCTACGGGTGAAAAGCCCTGAGCTTGACACCAGGCAGAGAACACCGACCATTTCGAGGAATAGAGCCGTCTAGTAGACGGGGCTCTAGCCTGCGTGATCATGTTTAACACTCCCTCCGGGAGATTAGCGGGTACCCGTTGATGGCCCATGCATGTACGGACCATAAATCCAGGCGAGGATGCCAAATCGGGCCCTTTGCCTGAGAGAGGAGGTCTCTCCTCACCGGTATAGGCCACGGGGGAGTGCTGGTCAGCCGCATTAGGACTGGGAACCAAATCTGGTTCGTCCAGAGTGGAGCCACGAGCAGCACTGGGCATCCGTTTTCCCTGATTTGTTCCAGCACTTGAGGCAGGAGCGAGACCGGGGGAAAAGCATAGAGGGGGCAGCGGGGCCATACGTGGGCCAGCGCATCCCTGCTCTTGGAGAAAAAGTTCGGACAGTTAGTGTTCTCTTGGGACGCGAACAGGTCCACTTGCGCTCTGCCGAATGTCTCCCACAGCAGTTGGATCGTCTGCGGGTGCATCGACCATTCCCCTGCTGGGACATTGTTTCTGGACAGACTGTCTAGTCCCAGATTCAGGCGACTAGGTACATGCGCTGCTTTCAGTGAAAGCAGGTTGTGCTGAGCCCAGACCAGGAGGCGTTCCATCAGCCTGTAAAGGTTTCGGGACCTGATGCCACCCTGGCTATTTATGTATGCCACCACTGACATGTTGTCCGACCGGACCAAGACGTGGTGGCCTTTTAACTGGGGAAAAAAGCGCCGTAGCGCGTTGTCGACTGCCAACAGTTCTAGACAGTTTATGAGTAGAAGCTTCTCCCGTTCTGACCACTGGCCAAAGAACGGTCTCCCCTTGAGCAGCGCTCCCCATCCCGAGATGGAGGCGTCCGTGGACACCACCTTCACACTCGAGGGAGTCCCCAAACTCACGCCTGACTGATACCAGTCAGCTATTTTCCAAGGTTCCAGAGCAGAAACCCATTCCATGTTGACCTTGAGGCGAAACAGACCAGAGGTCCATGCCCGGGGTGGAACTCGCGCTTTCAGCCATAACTGCAGTGGGTGCATGCAAAGCAGGCCCAGCTGAAGTACTGAAGATGCTGAGGCCATGAGGCCCAGCATTTTCTGAAACCTTTTGAGCGGGACTATAGAGCCAGTCCGCGCTCCGGCGACGGACGTCCTGTCATAGACAGCGAGTCCAGCACTGTTCCCAGAAAATTTTCTGGCTGGGAAACAGCAAACTCTTCGCCCAATTGACTGTGAGACCCAGATTATCGAGATGCTCGAGTAATGTGGTTCTGTGTTCTATGAGCTCTGAGTGTGATCGAACTAGAATCAGCCAATTGTCCAAGTAGTTCAAGACTCGCATGCCCTGAAGTCTCAGGGGTGCGAGAGCCGCGTCCATGCACTTCGTAAATGTATGGGGTGCTAGGGACAGGCCGAACGGCAGGACTGTGTATTGATATGCCTGGCCCTCGAAGGCGAATCTCAAGAACTGCCTGTGACGAGACGCTATTTGTATTTGGAAATAGGTGTCTTTCAGATCTATTGACATAAACCAGTCTCCCTGGCGAACTTGCGTGAGGACTTTCCTGGTTGTCAGCATTCTGAACTGGCGCTTCACAAGCGCTCTGTTTAGCTGCCGTAGATCTAGAATGGGTCTGAGACCCCCGTCTTTTTTTCGGGACCAGAAAATATCTGCTGTATAGCCCCCCTTCGCTCTGAGATAAAGGTTCTATGGCCCCTTTGCTCAGTAGTTTCGCTATTTCGGCTCGAAGTAGATGAGATACTTCGTTGTTTACCGTGGTTTTGACTTGCGCCGTGTAACGGCGGGGACGTCGAGCAAACTGTAGCGAATAGCCTCTTTTTATAGTGTTCAACACCCATTCTGATACCTGGGGAAGCTTTGCCCACGCATCTGCGTGAATAGCTAGAGGTAAAATGAAATCCGGGCTCTGGCCGATCACGGCGGGCAGCCTGGTCGCGCTCGATTTCTCTATTACAGATTGTGGAGAGAGAGCGAGCGGGACAAACCCCGTGGGGTTGAGCGTGTCTGTGAGGGAATGTGGGCGCGGGACAGCAGGCACACTCACTGCACTGAGAACACCGTCGGCTTGTGCTGACTGAATGTGTGTTGGTTTCGTTTTTACAGAAACCGTGGGACATGCATTGTGTAGTGTTTGTGGGCACTGTGTCTTGGGCACATTCACTACATTTTTTGCACAATCGACATGAGTCGATTTTATTTGTGCTAGCCCTGAACTGTGGCGGGCTGTGTCTGTGTGTGGGAATGGGCACTGAGACGTGGGCATTCTTTCAACACCTATAACACCATCGGCCGTGGCCGGAATTCCAGACAATACACTCTTTTTGGGATTTATCTGGGTCGCCGTAAAAATGGCGTTTGTGTGCAGGGGGGGAGGTCCACAGAGCTCGCCCAATCCTCACTGTCCGACGCCAGGATAGAGCAGCTGGCCTTCTCTACAGATGGAGCTATCTCGTCGTCATAATGGCGGAGGTTGCGGTGGGCGGCGGCCGTTGTCCGTCAGTGAGCGACTCGATTGATACTGGTGAAGCTGGCGGGCGAACCGGCGAGCTTTCACGGGCTGGAGAAGGCTCGGGGACCCGCTGAGTACGGCGCTTTACGGCGCGGCACTAGAGAGGGCGGGAGTGCAGACTCTGAGAAAAAATGCCAGGCGAATCCTCAGAGTCACCATGGCAATAGCTCACTCAGCGAGCGCGAGAGCTGCATGATCCTTACCCAGGCGGGAAACGCAGATGAAATGGCTGTCCCAGTCGCTGAGTGCGGCTCGGCACGAGCCACAGGAACAAAGCATTTTTAAAAAGACGCTGCTCTTTTAGATAAAGAGAGAGAGAGAGTGTGAGTCGCGACGGCAAACACACACTCTCAGCAGAGTAAAAGGATATTGACGCCGGAAAGCGTAGCAGGTACGGCGGCTGAAGGCAGCGAGGTGAAGGCCAGCGGCTTCAGGCTCCCAGGCTCGTCTCGCAGAAGGTTTACAGTCAGACGGCGCGTCTTCTCCAGATCCAGCAATGCGTGAGCTTCGCTGAAGAGATGAAAAACGGTTGTATCAGCCTAATCGAGCTATTTAGCGTAAGATATTACGCAGTACGAAGGATACTCTCATAAGAGAACCTTCTTTACTGTTCTACTGAAGAAAAAAGTCACCTACATCTTGAATCGCTTGTGGGTGAATAAATTAACAGAAAATTTTCATTTTTTGGATGAACAAATCCCTTTAACAAATGAAATCTTATTTTCATTTGTTAAAAAAAGTGTGGTAAACACTTTATGATAACTGAATGCTTGAATCATTAGTAAACCATTAGTAAATAGTTTATTTCATCATTTATAAAACATTAATAGACATTAATAAAGCAGTTTATAAATACAGCTATTAATGCTTTATTCTTGGTTTATAAGCATATATAGAATGTGTTTAATAATTGAATTTTTTTGCATACTTTTAATGATCAATTTATAATTTCTAAATTATGTATTACTGTCACAACCACAGGGTTGGTAACTTCTCTCTCAGGCCCCCAGAGGGAACCATCGCCCGAATACTGATTCCTCCACGCACTACATTTCCCACAAGCTCCGTTTCAGTCCTAATCATCCTCTCAGCTGTTCATCATTCACTGGGCTATTTAAACATGACTCGCTCCTCAAACACTGCGAAGTTTTGCATTACTCCTGTGATCATTACCGAGCGTTTTACCTTTGATTGTTACCTTCCCGGCTTTCCCCTATCCTGACCTCCGTTCTCGTTTGTCTGCAGCCTGCCTACTAACCTCTGCCTGGACTCTTACTCTCGCCTGTTCGCCGCCTGCACCGACTCTCTGCCTGGACTCTGACTCTCGCCTGTTCGCCGCCTGCACCGACTCTCTGCCTGGATACTGGATTTCGACTGTCTGGAGCCCGCCTCGACTATTGCCTGGTGTTTCTCCTTGGATTCCTCTTCTCTTCACTCAGCCGTTACCGGCATTATTTCTCCCAGACCGTTTCTTCCCTCTTTTCTAAATAAACACGCTGCACATGGATACCACAGTCTCACGTGATTCATTACAGAAAACTTCGCCGCAATCGGATCCAGCGGCTGTGTCGTCACTGGCTGCCGCCTACACAGCTCAGGCGGGCCAGCTCGAAGCTCATCATCGGCAATTGTCTCGTCTCACCGCCCTGACTGAGGAACTGGTCAAGGCAGTTCAGACACTCCAAGATCCAGCGCCGGAGCGAGCCCCTCCGCAACCTGATCACCACCAGCCGGCCGAGGCCACGCCCACCGCGAGTCCTCGTCTCGCGCTGCCTGAGAAATTTGATGGGAATCCAAGCCGATGTAAAGGATTTATTCTTCAATGTTCCTTGTTCATCGCCCAGCAACACACGTTAAACACTACCGAGGCCGGCAAGATTGCCTTTGTCTGCTCCCTACTCACCGGGAGAGCGCTAGACTGAATAACAGCTGTGTGGAGAAGTGATGGTTCTGCCTTCCTGACCTTCGAGATATTCTTACAACGCTTCCGCGAAGTCTTTGAACATTCCAGGGAGGGTAAGAGCGCAGGAGATCGTCTGCTTGAGCTTTCACAGGGCAAACTCACTGCCGCCGAATATGCTCTCAACTTTCGCACCCTGGCCGCCCAAACCTCCTGGGTTAATGACACATTAAAAGCAATCTTTCGTAGAGGCTTAACACACTTGCTCCAATCTGAACTGGCTTGTCGGGATGAGGGCAGAGACCTTGATGAATTCATCAACCTTGCTATTCAGATTGATAATCTGGTTCGATCACGCCGAGCGAGCCATCGCTCTGTTTCGGCCCCTCGGCACCTTCCGTCACCTCGCGCTTCAGAGACCCTGCCGGTTGATGCCACCGAGCCTATGCAGGTCAATGCTTACCATCTCTCGGAGGAGGAGCGCGAGCGACGGATCACACACCACCTCTGTATGTACTGCGGAGAGGCAGGTCACTTGCGCCTCACTTGCCCTTCACGACCACGACCGGCTGCATCTAGACCGGTGAGTCTGATTTCTGACCCTTTGAATTCGTGTGTGTCTGTACCCATTGTTATCTGGGCCACTGGCCGCCAGGTCCCCACGAGTGCGTTAATTGACTTAGGGGCCGCTGGAAACTTCATGTCTAGAGACTTTGCTTTGCTACATCATTTTGAACTGATGCGCTGTGTTTCTCCTCTCACAGTCGAAGCCATTGACCGGCGGCCGCTAGGCTCAGGTAAAGTCACTCACGTCACTCAGGAGTTCCGTTTACAAGTTGGAGCACTACACTATGAAACTATTCAATTCTATGTTCTCGATTCCCCACACGTTCCAGTCATTCTCGGTCTGCCTTGGCTACGTAAGCATGAACCACACATCGGGTGGAGGACCAACGAGATCCTCCACTGGAGCAACGCCTGTCACGCCAATTGCCTCAACCATATCTCTCCATTGGCTGTTCGTTCTGTGGCTGTACCTCCCGCAAATTCCGCCCTAGAAGTTCTGCCCCGTGAATACCATGATCTAGTAGAGGCCTTCAGTAAATCCAAAGCCTCGACTCTACCACCTCATCGCTCCAGCGACAGCGCCATTAATCTGCTGCCCGGTTCCGAACCCCCCAAGGGCCGAATATTCCCTCTCTCTCAGGCTGAATCCGAAGCCATGAAGAAATACATAAAGGAGGAGTTAGAGAAAGGTTTTATCCGCCCATCCACTTCTCCGGCGTCCGCCGGTTTTTTCTTTGTCAAGAAGAAAGACGGGGGTCTCCGGCCGTGCATCGACTATCGGGCCCTTAATAACATAACTGTCAAGTTCCGCTACCCTCTGCCGCTGGTGCCAGCTGCTCTGGAGATGCTACGAACCGCTAAGTACTACACCAAGCTAGATTTGCGCAGTGCCTATAATCTCATCCGCATCAGAGAGGGAGACGAGTGGAAGACGGCCTTTTCCACCAACACCGGCCACTACGAATATCTGGTTATGCCGTTCGGCCTGTCCAATAGTCCTTCAATTTTCCAGTCGTTTATCAATGATGTATTCCGAGACATGCTCCATAGAACAGTTATAGTCTATATTGATGACATTTTGATCTACTCGGACACCCTGAACGACCATGTGCAACACGTCCGAGCGGTTCTTCAGAGGCTCCTCGAACACCAACTATATGCCAAAATAGACAAGTGTGAGTTCCACCAGACGTCCAACGCCTTCCTAGGGTACGTGATCAGCCCAGACGGCGTCGCCATGGATGAGGGTAAAGTCCGTGCAGTCCTTGAATGGCCACAACCCACCACCCTAAAGGAACTTCAACGCTTCCTTGGCTTCTCCAACTTTTACCGTCGTTTTATAAGGAACTTCAGCTCAGTGGCTAACCCTCTTACGTCCCTGGTCAAGAAGGGAATCAACCGTCTCCCTTGGAACGGGTCTGCAACCCAAGCTTTTCATCACCTCAAACAACGCTTCGCCACAGCACCCATCCTGTCCCATCCAGATCCTCAAAGGCCCTTTGTGGTTGAAGTGGACGCCTCAAATACGGGAATAGGCGCCGTCCTTTCACAACGCCAAGGCTCACCGCCGAAGTTGCACCCCTGTGCATATTACTCCCGTAAGCTTAACTCTGCGGAGAAGAACTACGATGTGGGGGACAGGGAACTCCTCGCCATGAAGGCAGCCTTTGAGGAGTGGCGGCATTGGCTAGAGGGAGCTCGACACCCCTTCACCGTCTTTACTGACCACAAGAATCTTGAATACTTACGCACTGCCAAACGATTGAACCCCCGACAAGCTCGATGGTCATTATTCTTCAACCGGTTCCAGTTTTCCGTAACCTACCGTCCGGGCTCCCAGAATGTCAAAGCTGACGCACTATCCAGACAATACGACTACGACTCTGCACCAGAGGAACCCGGAACCGTTCTGAACCCAGGCCTCATTGTCGCCCCCGTCCGGTGGGACATTGAGACCGAACTGGAACAACTGAACTCCCAGTCTGAAGTTCCATCAGCCTGCCCACCAGGTAAACTCTTCGTCCCTGAAACCCTCCGAAACCAGGTCCTGGAGCTGGTCCACTCTCTCCCCAGCTCAGGTCACCCGGGAATCACGGCCACCGTCCAACTCCTGCGAAACCGCTTCTGGTGGTCGAGCCTCGCACAAGACACCATTACATACATTCGACGCTGTCGTGTATGCTGCACTCAGAAATCACCACGTCAATTACCTGCCGGTCTACTCCAACCTCTACCCATTCCCCAACGCCCTTGGTCCCACATAGCGATCGATTTCATCACCGACCTCCCCGTCTCCAATGGCTATACCACCATTCTCACTATCACAGATCGATTCTCCAAGGCTTGCCGCCTGGTACCCCTGGTCAAGCTACCTACTGCCCTAGAAACCGCCGAGCTCCTGTGCACCTGGGTTTTCCGACTCTACGGCCTTCCGGAGGATATCGTTTCGGATAGGGGACCGCAGTTTACCTCTCGAGTCTGGGCGGCCTTCTTCAAAGCGCTGCAGGTAAACGTCAGCCTCACGTCAGGCTACCACCCTGAGTCCAATGGGCAGGCTGAGCGCATGAATCAGGAGGTCATTCGGTTCCTGCGCTCCTACTGCCACCAACACCAAGAGGACTGGAGTCGCTTCCTGATTTGGGCTGAATATGCCCAGAACTCCATACGGAAGCACGCTACTGGCCTTACTCCTTTCCAGTGTGTTCTGGGATTCCAACCGCCCCTCTTTCCCTGGTCTGGGGAGCCCACCAATGTCCCAGCCCTTGATGACTGGATGAGACGTAGCGAGGAGACTTGGGACCAGGCTCATTTTCACCTACGGCAGGCTGTTCGCCGACAGAGAGAGCAGGCAGATCGTCGCCGTCGTCCTGGCCCAGCGTACCAAGCCGGCCAGTGGGTCTGGTTATCCACCCGGGACCTCCGTCTGCGTCTCCCCTGCAGAAAGCTTAGCCCGCGCTATGTGGGTCCCTTCCAGATCACACAGCAGATCACCCCTGTATCATTCCGTCTTGACCTGCCTAGACACTATCGTCTTGCTTCTACGTTCCACGTGTCACTGCTCAAACCCGCTACCGGCCCTGATGAAGAGAGAGAGGAGAGGTCCCAGGAGTCTAGTCCGCAATCAATTCTGGTAGAGGGCGAGGAGGCTTTTCGAGTCAATGAGCTTCTTGATTCCAGACGTCAGGGCCGCACCCTCCAGTACCTGGTCGACTGGGAGGGGTATGGTCCAGAGGAGCGTTCCTGGGTCGAGGCCAAGGACATTCTAGATCCCAATCTTATCAAGGACTTCCATCAAGCGTTCCCACACAAACCTGCTCCTCGACCTCGTGGTCGCCCTCGCCGTCGTCAGCTCCATCGCGCCAGGAGTCGCTCACAGGAGGGGGGCTCTGTCACAACCACAGGGTTGGTAACTTCTCTCTCAGGCCCCCAGAGGGAACCATCGCCCGAATACTGATTCCTCCACGCACTACATTTCCCACAAGCTCCGTTTCAGTCCTAATCATCCTCTCAGCTGTTCATCATTCACTGGGCTATTTAACCATGACTCGCTCCTCAAACACTGCGAAGTTTTGCATTACTCCTGTGATCATTACCGAGCGTTTTACCTTTGATTGTTACCTTCCCGGCTTTCCCCTATCCTGACCTCCGTTCTCGTTTGTCTGCAGCCTGCCTACTAACCTCTGCCTGGACTCTTACTCTCGCCTGTTCGCCGCCTGCACCAACTCTCTGCCTGGACTCTGACTCTCGCCTGTTCGCCGCCTGCACCGACTCTCTGCCTGGATACTGGATGTCGACTGTCTGGAGCCCGCCTCGACTATTGCCTGGTGTTTCTCCTTGGATTCCTCTTCTCTTCACTCAGCCGTTACCGGCATTATTTCTCCCAGACCGTTTCTTCCCTCTTTTCTAAATAAACACGCTGCACATGGATACCACAGTCTCACGTGATTCATTACAATTACATTATTTACAAACCATTTTTTTAGGAGTTGTCAGTGGTTCATAAGATCCTTTAGAAAGTGTAAGTACATGATTAATAAACTATTTAAGTGTTTTATACATTCATACATTTTTAATCATTTATACATCTTATTATTTAGACATATAGTAATAGTTACTCAGGGTGTTAATACATGCTTTATTACGCATTCCTATTGTAATTCAGGATTAATTCAGGTAGTTATTCAACATTTAGTAGTTGTCAGTTAACTATTTTTGTGAGCTCATCTAAAGTGAGGACTATTTATGCCTTGTAAAACATTTACAAAGGAGATTTAAGGCTCAGTTATCTTCTGCACTGCTGTTTTCTAATGTTTTAAAGTTAGTACTAAGGTGGTTTTGACACTGTGAAATATTTTATGACATTATTATTGTTTTATAAAACTGTATATGTTGTATTTTCGTAATCCTGTAAACCAGTGTGGGCGCTGGTAAATTTTTATTCAGCAATGTTTACACTGTACAGAAATTTATTTTTATATCAGATTGCAGAGGCTTAGTTTCATTACAGCACAGTTATGTTGGTTACACTTTATTTCGATAGTCACTTTAGACATTTTACTAATTATAAGTAACTTTTCAACTACATGTCAACTAACTGTCATTAGAGTATTAGTAGAGTGTACTAGACTGTCAGTAGACTGTTAGGTTAGGGTTAGGTGTTAGGGTTCGGGGTTAGGAGAACAAGTTGACTTGTAGTTGCTAAGTAACTTATAGTCAGTAGAATATCAGTTGGGGGACCAACAAAATAAAGTGTTAGCAGATATTAAGCAGACAGTCTACTAATACTCTAATGACAGTTAGTTGACATGTAGTGTCAAAGTTACTAAAGTTACTTATAGTTTGTAGAATGTCTAAAGTGGACTACTGAAATAAAGTGTTACCGTTTCATTTTCATCTTCAAATAAATATGTATATGTTCTGTATCTTTGTTGTGTGTTGTTTCTGAACCTTTATATCTCCTTTGTAAAACTTTTACAAGGCATAAATAGTCCTCACTTAGAAGAGCCCATACAAATTGTTAACCGACAGCTATACTAAATGATTTAAAACTACCTGAATTAATAATGAATTACAGTAGGAATGTGTGTTAATAAAGCATGTATTAACACACCGAATAACCATTACTATATGTCTAAATAATAAGATGTATAAATGTACATTTAAATAGTTGCTTAATCATTTACTTACACTTTCTAAATTATCTTATGAACCACTGACAACTCCTAAATAACTGGTTTGTAAATAATATAATACATAATTTAGAAATTGTTTATTAATAAATTATAAAAATACAATTATTAAAAACATTATAGATATGCTTATAAACCAAGAAGCATTACTAGCTTTATTTATAAACTGCTTATTAATGTATATTTATGCTTTATAAATGATGAATGAACTATTTCTTAATGCTTAACCCTCTGAGGTCTAGGGTGTTTTTGGGGTCCTTGAGATGTTTTGACATGCCCTGACATTTGTGCTTTTTCAGTTGCTTATAAACATTAATTGCAAAGGTATAATTACACTCTATTTAGCACAAACATGGCTACCATAATATGTGAGCAAGATGTATGTACATGTTTGTATTTTTGAGAGATTATTGTTTATGCATGGTTACTAAAAAAACTAAAACTTAAAGTGTCTGAAATAAGGCCACAAAACACATACTAAATATGTGTCCACAAGACTTTTGACTAATGGGTGTTGTTGCCTAAGATTGATTTAGTGCAAAAAATAGGGAAAAATAACAGGTCCTTTCAGCTCTTCTGGTATGACAAAATTAGCTGGCTGGCTGGAAGTGCTGTGACAAATAAAATGTACTGCTGGCCATGCCTCTTAATGAAACCATCTCACAGATGTGTTGTTTGGTCAAAGGTGGGGTTTGAAGATCTTTCTAACTTTGACAGGGCATATAAAAGACATGAAAAGAGCCATGAAAATGTGAGTGCATGTGCAAGATTAAGTTGCATGGGCAGGATCAGGGTTGAGCATGCAATCAATAAAGGTGCTGGTATTCAAGTGGCTAAACATAATGAAACAGTAAAAAAAAAACAGGGCCTTCCTAAACCGCCTTATTGATGTGACATCCTTGCTTGGCCGGCAGGTGCTGTCATTTAGGGGACATGATGAGAGTAGTGAATCATCCAACAAGGGGAATTACAGGGAGTTCACAGAAAAATTAGCTAAACATGAAAATATAAATAGTCACTAGAAAAGACGCCTAGTTGGTACGACAGGGTCACAGAGCATTTTCTTGAAAAGGAACGCAGGGCAGAATTTACGTTTAAATAAATGGACAATTCTGAGCTTCCCCTCTTTGAGAGACCAGCAGCCGCCACTGATTATATATATATATATATATATATATATATATTACAATTAGAAATTGTAACCAATCACAAATAGGTTACAATTACAACAACAAGTAGTTTGTTTAGGCATGGTTTGTAAGGAATTATAAACCTGCGCACATATATTCAAACGCACATAACTATAGAATCAATTCTTAATGCGCATGTGAACGCCATCAGCGTCTATCACAGGTTCACGTTTAAAGTCTGTTTAGAGAGAACGGTGTCGTCTTAGCGGCCCCTAATTTAATAACAAACTATCATTTAGATGGAAGTGAATCAATCAAAACTAACTTTAGCTGGAAAAAACATTTTTCAAGAGCCACTATAAAACCAAACCAATCTCTGTTACCTTAAATTATATCTTTATCTCTGTAAAGCTGCTTTGAAACAATCTACATTGTTAAAAGCGCTATATAAATGAGGATGACTTGACTTGACTTGACAACAATTACAAGTTTAACAATATTTCAAGTGTATTCTTTCTTTGTAAAAAGTATACATTTTATCATACGTATTAAAAAAGGTAAGGATTCATTGGTTTGAATATTGGAACAAACACTATAATAACATCTTAGTTGATAATTCAATATACCTACTTTATATTTTTGACAAAACATCCCATACCATAGTATATGAGCAGAAATTGGCGAACAAAAACTTACCTATTTAATGTGACAGTAGTCTTTTTTTACAGTCAAAACTTTATAATCTATCCAAAACCAATCACGAAATCTTGTCTAAACATTCATATTTAGTCTGTAACATATCGTGTTTATGATATTATATTAGCATGTTAATTTGCAGTTTGTTGCTTATACAGACATTTTATTTCAACATATTTCAGTCTATTTTTACTCATCTTAGTAGGCTATAGCAATATAGTTTGGATGTGTTCATGTACATGTTTACTAATGTAGGTGCGAGAGTGAATGAACGGCACAGACACGCGCTGTATAACTGAAGTAAACAACGTGCTTGCGCGCGCCTGTGTCTTTCATTCATCATTTAGCCTACACACAGACACGCAATTCATATATAACGTTTTTTTTGCGGTTTACAGACAATATTCAATATCGCGATTAGAACAAAGCACTTAAGAATAAATGACTTACTACATCAGCTGGATCCGTTGCTTCTCGACATGAAACTGCCAGCACTTCTGGTACATTTTCCAGGGTTATTAGATAGTATTATTCCTCACAGCGAAGGGATACGCTGTGTACACAGCGGTAGTAAGATACTTCCTAAACATGATGTGTTTTATAATCCAGCTGGTGGGCTTTGGCATGTTAGAATGGCTTGCCTTAGATCATTTGCGTTTGAATACCGCGCACTCTCCGTGGGCGTGGCACATTAACGCGTAATCAGGTATAATGAGCTGGAAAGAAAAAGACTGACATCTCTCTCTTTTCATACAGATTACATAAACTGAGAATATTTGTTTTTTTATATAAATTAATTCATTTAAAAGAAGAGAGTTCAAGCTTCATTATGGAAAAACACTCGTGCCTGTATGACAAGTATTCGCGGGATTACAGTTAATTTTTGGACGCGTTTCAGAATGGACTTCACTGACAGAGAGAAAGCAAAACTAGCATCATGTTTATTTTTCTTTATTTGACTAAAAGCACAATACTTTGTTTATATTGTGAGTATACACAAAAAAAGAGAAACTTAGCAGGATCGAATGATGTATAACACTAACACGTAAGATCAAAATCAACAGAGTATTTTGAGTCTCTTTTGCACTGATAAGAAAAAATGCGAGACTATCGCGCCGGCGCGATAGCTGAGCTCAGAGGGTTAACTAATGATTCTAACATGCAGTTATTATAGTGTTACCCTTTGGGGTGAATTATACAATGACTCACTCATTGTCCCACAAAAGAAAACATGCAATGTTAATAGTGGTGATTACTGATACAACTGCTAAGTAGGTCTTAGTTAAGACCAGTCTTTAGAGTTGACCTAACGTCGGTTGCACCAACCAAACTTAAGCCTAGGCTTAACTACGCCTGGTTTTAGCAATGCGCGTTCCTGTGAATAGCCACGGTTGCCTAGCAGCATGCGTTGCTGGGGTTCCGTTGTAAACTATCTTCCGCTGTTTGGTTAACTTGTAGCCATATCAATGGAGGATCAAGAAAAAGGAAAGGACTTTCAGTTAATAATTGAAACTTTCATTTTTAATGCTAAAAGTTTATAATAAAACATAATCTAGTATTTGTCAATAAAAAAAGATAAAATTATATTTTTTTATTAGGCCCATCCCCTTTTGGGCATCATCTTTCATCTATTATCAAAACCTTTTCTAATATTGACTAAACACATATTGTCAGAAAGGTCTGAGTCTCAAGGTTCCATATTTAGTGACAGAAGTGATATTTGGATAGAAATTTATGAATTTGTTACAGCAGAATGCATACAATTAAATTCAATGGAATGCAATGGCACCCGGTGTCTATTTTTGGTACTATGCCTAAACAAAATCTCATGGGAACTTCAATTTTTGTGATATCAACTTGAAATTTGGAACACAACTTGGTTAGATATATAGCTTTCATTTTATAGTAATTTTATAGCAAAAAATATTTTGTAAAATATTTATTTTATATTAAAAAATATATATTAATAAAGTATATTTGATTTACTGTAAATTATAACTTCCATAACTTTTTCATACTTTAATTTATTGAAGGGCTTTCACTTCAGTAATAATCTGCTGATTGTTTTCTTTAAAACAAGACCAAACTTAGGTCTGTATTCCAAAGCATTCTTGAATTACAACCATTTAAGTTTGTTTGTATAGTGCATTTTAATATCAATTATCAAAAGGGGGGGGGGTGACAGTTAAGGGGTTAAAATAGTATTCAGTTAATAGAGCTGTACATTCAGTACGTGACAATTCGCTTCATTCGCGGCAGCATTACGTCTGTCTCCTGCACGCGAGAGGTGACCCTTGTGAAAAAGAAGTGTGCTTAATTGTATTGAAAGTGTACTTTTTGTGTGCTTAAAATAATAAAAGTATACTTTTTGAAAAGTGCACTTGCAGATAATATAATATAATTACAATTAAAGTCCACTTAAGTATACTTAAAGGGAATACACTTTAATGACAATATTTATTAACACACTTAAGTACACTTTTTACAATGCACTTTGTAGTCATATCTAATTAAGTTTAACTTAAAGTAAGTACACTTTCATCACAATATTTCTTATCACACTAAAGTACACTTTTTAAAAATGCACTTTGTAATAATGTCAAATTAAGTTTAACTTAAAGAAAGTACACTTTCATCATAATATTTATAAACACACTTAAGTGCACTTTTCACAAATGCACTTTTTAATAAAGTTTAATTAATTGTTACTTAAAGAAAGTACACTTTCATGACAATATTTCTAAACTCACTTAAACGCACTTTTTAAAAAATGCACTTTGTTATAGTCTAATTAAATATTACTTAAAGAAAGTACACTTTCATGACAATATATCTAAACACACAAATGCACTTTTTAAAAAAAAATACTTAAGTTTTACTTAAACATACATTTTTAAATAATTATGATTTTATAGTGTTTTAAATAAGTACAGTTATGTTTATGTATTGACTAATATACTTAATAAAATATTAAATTTAATGGAAAACATGGAAAATAACTGATTTTAATGTCAACTCAAGTGTGTTGTCCAAAATTATTTTGTTACTGTATTTTTAATGTTTAGTCTATAATATACTGTGTGCATTAATGCATTTGAAATGTATTTTGCCTCTAAACTGCAGTACATTTGCTTATACAGTATACTCCAGTATACTTATTGTTGACATTTTTATCAGCTCCTGCTCTATGAACTAAATTAAGTGTCAGTTTTCTACATATTTGACAATTAAAATGTCATTTATCAATTCTTAATGTAATAATAATGTATTGTACTTTACATCTGTGTACAGAATACTTTTAATATCAATATGTTGTTATAAGTCAATTAAACACATTAATTGCAAGCAAAATTTAAAAAGTCTAAACAAAATTAATTTACATATAAATTCAGTTAAAATACATTTAATTTAAATTAGACTAGACTATAAAAATGATTGACTTTTAGTTAGGTGAATGAGTCAAGTTTTGTGAACTCACAGAGTCTAAAATTTCTAAATCATAAAGCACACGGCATAGCTGGTTGATATGTTTTTTTTTTTTTAAATGATCTCAGAACTTACATGTGTTATAATACACTTATTTCTTTATTAGTTACATTGAGTATATACAACAAAATTTTACAAATGATTGTTTTAACATTTCTATTCAGTCAAAGAAACCATTTAGCTTGTCAAGTCTTTCTCATTCTCACGAAAAGCATGTTTCTGATGGTGTAATTTAAATCTAGTTTCTATGGTATTCTCACCCAATTCAGCTATACTCTACAAACCCTTCAGTCCCTTTCTACATTATTTGGGAGGGGTATGACAAATGTGCAGTTCTGTAATTTTACCATTACACATTTCCTTTTAAATGAGTCAGTGTTCACAGCATACACATAACTGTTTTCAGACACCTCATACACAAACTTGGATGAGATATTCAATTGAATGTCCCTACACAATGGTCTTCTTGACTTTCCAAGATTCTGCACGACTACACAGCATTTTTTTCCACCATCACTGTCTGAAGCACTGGTGACAGTTTCGTAAGAAACTAAGCTCAAAACTTTACACAATGTCCCATCTTTTAATTCTGCAATAGAATTATTTCTTTTCTTTAATCTGCTGTTAGCCTCTGCATGATACAGTGTCTCACCGATTAGGAAACGGGTGTAGGATGTACAGTTACACACTATACCACCATTCAATTCTTCTATGGCAAAGACATGTGATGGACTTACAGTGTCAGAATGAGGACCAAACACAGTGACATTTCCAGTCAGATTTTTCCCTTTACAACTCATGGAATTACTATTTTGAAGTTGTGTGAAGAGGTCTTTCAGTGTATCGTCTGTGTTGACTAAACATTTTTCCACCCTTTTTCGCAGACTCTTCCACCTAAGGAATGTCTTCACTATTTGAACAGGGACATGAGTAGTTCCATTGAAGTACTTTAATAAAGTACCATTGAAAGATTCAAATGAAAACGTTGATGTTGCCCACAAAGGACCCCAGTTCTTAACACTGTCTGCAAGTTGTGTCAACAGGTGCACATTGAACGACACATTCTTAATACCATACAGCACCTCAAACTGAATCACAAACTTCTTCAGTGCAATTTCTGCTACACTGACTTCACAGAGTTTCACCTGCTGTTGAAGAAGTATATGCAAAGAAAAAAACTAAAAGAAACAGGTGGTTCCAATACTTCTTCTTTAGAACACCATTTAGAATAGGCAAAGAATAGAAAAGAAGAAATGACTGCCATTCTGATGCTTTCCAGTATTTCCTGTCTTGTATTGACCTGGGTGTTCTTGTAATCTCTACCGGAGGTTTTATAGCCATGTACCACCATATGTACCACTCTTTGTTGTGATTGTTGGAGTCCAGCCACAGAGTTGCCAGTTGTCGAGTGACACCAAGACAAACACTGTGCTGATATTCTGGTACAAAACCATTAATTATCTGAAACTTTTCTAATCTCATCAATTCCGTTGGGCCTTTTACACCCTTGACTGGCAGTTGTACGGTAGCTGCCATAGCATGGTCATAATGTTCTGTTTCAGATCTGAGAAGAGGCTCTGGTCTTCTATATGGATAAGGACCTCCACCTATGTGATAGCAGAAATCACAGCCATATTGTCCATTGAATTGTTTTGTGTTTCTTAGGAGTGGGCGGGCAACTGAGTCAGAGCTACATATTAGTGCATACACCTTGGAAATATGCTCTACATTTTGTGAGTCTTTCCAAATGAACCCTTCCCTCTCAAGAGAACACAGCTCATTCACAAAAGGGGTTAGCAGAACCGACATGATAGGTTTCTTTGCACCAAACCAAATGCATGGCAAACAGATGTTGTTTTTTCTGTCCGCTGGCCGTAGTTCTATGACCTGACATTGAATGGGCCACACCTGGTAATTTGAGCTTCTGAAAATGGGAATTCCATCACAATTCCACAGTAAGCTTATGTCACAATCACCTAATTGCCCATTTTCTCTCAACTTTCTATATTCAGCTCCACACTGTATGTCATTTATTACATCTTTCTCATCTGTAGTGTGCCTTGACAAAGTTAAACTTGGATTTTCAAGAATGTCTTTGAGCTGTGATGACAAGCTCAATACTAGAAAAAAAGAGCCATTTTTCAGATTAGCATCTGCATCAAATGCTGCCTTACAGACAGCACAATTCATCGGGCTTTTCTCTCTTGTTCCTAAGTAGTTACAACATGACACACAGTAAAAATGGGGCTCATAATGACCAAACTCACCATATGATTTGTTAAAAAGGTATACGGTTGCTGGTACCAATCCTGGAAAATGTTCATTAAACATTTTTAGAAGATGTTCTAAGGCAACTCCTGTTAGATTATGTCGTAACACATATGACATCAACAGCAGCAAACTCTGGCCTTTGGTAAGAGATGATCCAGGATACAGCAACTCATCACCGTTATACGGCGCCTAAGGACATGCACAGATTTGTAAGTAGTTATTTTTCCATATTTATATTAATAGCATTCATTACATTAGTCAATTATTTTTAGGTAAATGATCTCATGAAAGAAATATCACTGTGTATATATATATATATATATATATATATATATATATATATATACTCCATAATCAGTGGCTCCATAATCAATGTGTTTACCTGTGATTTGCTGCTTTGAAAATCCACAACTCGATCTGGTAGACTCTGGGTGGCATCAGACAGGGTTTCATCATAGTGAAGCTCAGTTAAGGTTGTCTGTATGATAAATAACAAATAAAACAAATGTCTGTTATATTTTTGCATTAAATTAAAAAAGTAAATACTATGTATAATCTACAAGACCACAGCAGCTTTTAATGACATTAATGGCAGTCTGGTGGTTACTGCTGATTTGTAGTAAACTGTATGACTATTTTGGTATTTCAATACATTAAAGGAACATTACAAAAGTACTTTAAACCAAAACAATTACTCAGGAGTTGCCACTGAACACAAGTCTCGAAGACATTTACAGAATGTAAAGTTTCAAGAAAACATATGTATACAAACTACACACACACACACACACACACACACACACACACACACACACACACACACACACACACACACACACACACACACAGTCACACACACAAAAACATGTTGGTTTCACTATATAGCATCCACCAGTAAATGTACCCAGGACACTTGTAGCCTGGTTAAAACCAGACCATTCTCAGTAGTAACTGAGTTATGGTCTGGCAAAGCTTCATAGACAAATCATTTCCAAAGGGGCGTCACCAACGGACGTCGCTCAAAGGCCTCTGGGCGCAATTGGATAGAGCTAAAACCAATCACAGCGATGAAGGATATGACATATGCAGAGCGAGTGTTGTTCTTTGCTCGGGTTTTAACAAAAAGGAAACGTTCAAATCGCTTTAAACAGCGATAGCTGATTCGAACGAGTGATTTTCCACGGCGTAATCCATCTTTGTAATGTACAAAATCTGCTTCACCGTCGCTGCGCTGTAGTCATCATGTAAAGCCGCCACAACGTTTCTGATTGGTGCCTCGATTTCGACCCATTAGAAATGGGCTTGAATGAGAATCTATCTAGAATCTAATTTTGCCGGAAGTTGTCTGGGTTTTCCAAGGCTAGGACACTTGCAAAACACTAATTAAAATCATGTTTTAGTTATTTTAGAAGCCTTTTTAAATGGTTAGGACCAGTAATATGCGCTCGCAATATTGTTTATCATCATACTTCTCTATATATGTAAAGACATTTGTCTCTCAAAAGTGTAGTGACACAAATACGCACACACAAATGACAATCGTGTCACAATACCTACAATGTGCTGCTGTTGCTATTCTAGTGTTATTTTTGTAAATAATTCATAACTTTTAACATGCATTGATGTGTATTTGTGTCACTGTAAACCGATGTGGTCCATCACATGATGTGTGTAACATTACCTGTGATGTGTTGCTTTCCAATGGCTCGGGTGGCTCCTGCATAGGATCAATCTGGGAGAAATTCTCCTCATAGCGTGCATCAAGTAAGGTTGTCTGTGTGATTGTATATATGGAAAAGTATATAAAATTAGCAATGCATAACTTTGGATACAATGTGATTTTTGACGATAATTCACAACTTTTAACATGCATTGATGTGTATTTGTGTCACTGTAAACCGATGTGGTCCATCACATGATGTGTGTAACATTACCTGTGATGTGTTGCTTTCCAATGGCTCGGGTGGCTCCTGCATAGGATCAATCTGGGAGAAATTCTCCTCATAGCGTGCATCACGTAAGGTTGTCTGTGTGATTGTATATATGGAAAAGTATATAAAATTAGCAATGCATAACTTTGGATACAATGTGATTTTTGATGATAATTCACAACTTTTAACATGCATTGATGTGTATTTGTGTCACTGTAAACCGATGTGGTCCATCACATGATGTGTGTAACATTACCTGTGATGTGTTGCTTTCCAATGGCTCCGGTGGCTCCTGCATAGGATCAATCTGGGAGAAATTCTTCTCATAGCGTGCATCAAGTAAGGTTGTCTGTATGATCGTATATATGGAATAGTAAATAAAATGTCAATAATGGTGTAATCTCTGATAATATATGGGTGTGTGTCTCTCTCCTGTGGTCTTCTGCACTGAGGGTAAAAATCCAGCCAAACGATTATAGTAAAAACATGCTTCTGACGTTAACACATCTAACATCACAAAGTTAAACTAAAGATATGGATAAATTTTGTCTTTTCAAGACAATAAATGCAAAAGCTCATTCCAAAATCTTACATGTATTACATATCAAAAGGCAAGACATCTGAGGATATTTAAAATAATTATGTTAATCTGCATCCGTGATTATTAAAATTGGAAGCATACTTGCCTGTAGCACTGGCTTTCTACATGAGGTAATACTAATGTTATTTAATTTTTGTCTGAGGTCATAAATCAGTAACTTCACAATGAGGCTATCAAAGTGACTGATTTATGACCTCAGACAAAAATTAAATAACATTATGACATTATAACGTCATTGATTACTTATTATTAAATTTAAAACTTATTTGTGTTTATGTACGTGTGTATCTATAAATTAATTTTATTGCATATAATAAATTAAAGTAACTTTTGCATGTACCAATTGCATAAAAATGTTTATGAAAAAACAATAACAGCAAAAATGGGCATATTAAAAAAGAGACAAATTCTTACCTTGGACTGTGTGCAGAAAAGGTGTGAACATATTATGTTCTCTTTTTCTAAGAAATATTTATAGGTCCTTCTATTTGAAACCTGACATATAAAATGAGATATGTGTCAGAGTAACATTATAGCCTACCTCTTTAAATATTAAGTAAAAAATATTTAGCCTTATAAAGGTAAAAATAATAGAACTAAAAAAATAACAACTTCATCAACAACATAATAATATAGTAATAATAATTACTTACCTTTTTTTTTTATACTTGGTTGTCCTTGGTTCAGGTTCATCGTTGTTTATGTTTTGTACTTCCTTTTTGTACGATTCATAATGGACTTCTAACTTAACGATTTTTAAATTTTCCTTTAATTATCTCTACAACATTGAACCAAATTTCCCGGTCAAAATTTGAATACAAACCAGCCAATGACGTGAAGGCGCATGATCGAATGTCAAGTAATTGGTCAAGTTGAGAGTCAAAATATCCTCTAACGTTGGCTTAGTAACGAGTCGACGACGAAAATTTTTGTGCATTTCCATCCTGACGCATTAAGGTAAATATTACTAAAATATTCACAAACGTTTTGATAAAACGATAAATGTAAAAGAAAAATACATTCGTTTTTCGATGTCTGTCGAGTTGTAATTTGCACTTTATTTTACTGAAACTAACGTAACTTCGACTTGATCCGCAACTTGTGAGATTTATTGTGTGACCCTTTCAAAAGATTGACTGGAGATGAAAACTCAGAGGAAAGGAAAGGTATGTAAAATACTTTAATAATATATATTTTTATATATTTA
The DNA here is from genome assembly GCF_051911475.1 of Siphateles boraxobius. Lineage (NCBI taxonomy): Eukaryota > Metazoa > Chordata > Actinopteri > Cypriniformes > Leuciscidae > Siphateles > Siphateles boraxobius. The sequence continues at coordinate 15,212,295 of NW_027508833.1, read as the reverse complement.
CCCCCCCCCCCCCCCCCCCCCTTCTCCCCATTTATCCGTGTAATGTATGTGTAAGTTAACTATTTAATGTGAATAGACATTTGTACTTGGCTAAAAACATATTCTACTAAAGTAATGTTACAGTTGATAATACATTTAAAACGTTTTTCTGAGTGCTGACTTTATATTGTGTTTCTGTTTTAAAATGTGTACAATTTCCATTTCCAAGGAGTAGAATAGAATATTAATTTGACTGATGCTTAAAAGAAATTCCTTTATGGTTTTTGATGTCATAGTAGTAATATTTTGTATTGAAAAAACCCCTCATAATTTTAATTAGGCAGAACAAAGTGATTTTTTAAGAATTAATACAACATTTCAGTATACAATTTTTAACTCTGCAGACAGACTTTGTTTTATCCCTACTTACAACTAACAGAGGTATAAAGAAGTTAAATGTCATGAAATAAGTGATTAAATAAATGTTAAGTGCCTTGTAATTCAGTAATCAGATACTGTGTTCCAACTGTGTGATTCAAATAGCCTACACTGTTTAACTTACTTGTTAACTTCTTCTAATTGTAAAGGTTGTCTTCAAAACTTCACGCATGGAAGCTGCTGGATTACGAGCTAATCCAAAGAAATCAGCAAAGGTGCATTTGTGCATGAAGTTAATTTGAAATAAAAACATTATTTCAAAGCAATCTGGGATTGCCAAATTATAAAGATTTTCAAATCTATATTTTCTTAATTGGTCTTCAGAAACTATTACTACAAGCAACAACCTTAGAGGTTCACCCTACTAAATGAGTCAGATGTAGGAAAACAGTTTAATTAGATACATTATGTGACGTGGCATTGACGCACAGAAGCCAATGGCACATATTGCTATGCTTAGTGACACATTCGGAATTCATTGGTATGTCCCACTGACATTGTCGCGACACACTGACATGACACCTGACACTGAGTCGCAGAACATGTCCGTATGTTGTGACACCTCCAGTAGTGACTGGCAGATGAGTTGAGCAGCTTTACTGACATAATTGTGACACTAAATCCTTAATAAATAGCCTAATTTAGTGATATTTTAAATTAAACACATCAAAGTCAGTCATATGTGTTTTAAACATGTTATCCGTTACTGTAAAACTTTTTCAACATGATGCTGAAGACCTACACCTCCTGGTGTATGTCCATGCAGCATCATTTAAAAAATAAAGGTTTACTGTAACTCAGTGTCAGTCAGGTGTCATGTCAGTGTGTCTCGAAATTGTCAGTGGCACATGCCAATGAATTCCAGTGTCACTAAGCATAGCAACATGTGTCATTGGCTTCTGTGCGTCAGATGCCACGTTACCATGTTAATACCGCTACTGGTTACCTCTAGTCATGTAAAATATAAATAAATTCATTTATTTTGATTAATAGACAGGCAATTTTCTTTTTTAAATCTGTTGTTTGTTTACTAATAGGCTATAATAAAAAAAAAATTGTTTAATGTTATTATTATTATTATTTTACAGGCACTTGAACTGACGGATTCAACCCCTATACCAAAGCAACCACACAAGAGAGACTTAACAAGAGCTGTAATTATTATTATCTTTATTATTATTTTACTTAATGTAACCAGCCGAATGTAAGACACTTATATCACATGATTATTTCACAATGATAGAGATTAAACGTTTCCATACAATGGCTGTAGATAGTGCTTTAACTTAAAACTTGAAAAAGGGACACAGAAGTATGACAGCTTTTGCATTTCTGGTTGAAGGACAGTATTCTTTCTTATATTTATTGTAGTCACAAAATTCTTACTTTTTAGTGATAGATTGTCTTGAAATCTTAATCTTGACACTGTCCTGTGCTAAGACCCTGACAAAACAGGCAGCCACACACATGGTTGATGCCCTGAAGGAGGACCTGAGAAAACAAAAAGTACCTGATCCTAACACGGCCCCACCACTTTATGACTCAGACTCAGACTCTGACGCAACAGCCATTGATGCAGAATCCTCTCCCATGCAGGAACCACTAAGAAATGTAAGTGTTGCAATAAATAATATAAAAATAATTATTTTATATTAAACACAATGCTAAAATCTTTTTCTCTTACAGCTTGAAACAGAAAGTGAGGATGATAGCTCATCACAGTGCCCAAAAAAGACACCAAAGCTTGACGATGAAATTCTCAGTGCATTGAAAGGTATTTATGATGAAGTGTAGTTTGTTTTATAGTTGACGAAACACATGAGTTTTAAACCAATATAATGTTCACCATGTTTGTATCACTAGAGTTGCCAAAGGTAGTAAAAACACTAAAAGATATAGTGGCGGCCATGAAGGTAGCTCCAGCCTCATCAAGTGAAGTGCAACATACAAAAGTTGTATCACCACCAGCAGAAATGGTATGGATACATGCACAGATATGTTTCTCATGTTAACATATTAAACATTAACACATACATTATGCTTAAATGTAAGCAAACTACTAAAATTAAATACATTATCGACAATGTTGTGAACAAAAAATATAAACTGAGCAGTATAAAAAAGAAAATTAACTTTTTAAATGTCTTTATGTAGGTGTTTATCTGAGTTAGTACAAAGGTCCGTCTTAAAGGGATAGTTCACCCAAAAATGAAAATTAGCCCATGATTTACTCACCCTGAAGCCATCCTAGGTGTATATGACATTCTTCTTTCAGACGAATACAATCTGAGTTATATTTAAAAATGTCCTGGCTCTTCCCAGCTTTATAGTGAGAATCAATGTGTATATATATATTTTTTAATGTCCATCAAAGCCTTCTATCCATGATAAAAGTGCACCACAGGCTCAGGGGGGTTAATTAAGTCCTTCTGAAGTGAAGCGCTGAGTTCGTGTTAAAAAAAAACTTTTGGTTATAACTGGTAGTGTCTTAAAGGGATAGTTCACCCCAAAATGGAAGTTCGGTCATTTCCTCAGCCTTCAGTTGTAAAAAACCTGTATACATTTCTTTATTCTGCCAAACACAAAGGAAGATATGAGTGGTTTGGAACAACATGAGAATAAGGAAATCATGACAGAACTTTAAATTTTTTGGTGAACTATGCCTTAACTGTTCCACAGTTGCATGTTTATCAATTGTTTCTAAGTCGTTGAAAAAGCCAAACATTGTTTAAATTTTTTTACCAAAAAGAGATATGTAGATTTACTTAATTTTTTTTTTAGCAAATTATCCTTAATTTTTTGCAGTATCCTGAAAAGGTTTTTTTTTTTTTTTTTTTGCAAGTGTATATATAATATAGCCAATGTTAATGTCATTGATGCGCGCACACACACTTCTGACACAATTGTTTTGTTTTTTACTGTTATCTAAATAGATGTCCCTGGGTGAAGGAATCACCATTCCAAAAAGGGCGTTCGAGAGATTGTCTAAGACCAAAATGTCAGTATTTACCCAGGAGCTGGCTGTTGTCATTTTTGGACACGAGGCTCTGGCGACATCAAGTCTAACGGGCAAAAAAACCACCAAAACAGCACTGGACTCCATCAAAGTGAATGCGCTCATTGGTATGTTTGTTGTTTCCTTTATTTAAACAGATGATAGCTACACTGAATAAATGGTACCTGGAAAAAATTGTGCTTCATGTGATGGTAGAATTTAATTTAAATTATTTTATTTAAATGCAGCATGTTAACTCCTTCACCGCCAGCATTTTTATTAAAACTTAAAACCTCCACCTGAATTTGATGATTTTTACCCATCTTCCATGGCCCCCACAATATTGTTTCTATGATTATCTGCACAAACACTATATCAAAATTAAGATCAGAGTCTTTGTCGTTAAAACAGTGTCTCATAAATGACAATCTGTCAATGGTGGGGAAACAATCAATATTGCTGATTCAAACAAAATATATTACGCTACACCAAGAAGGACTGGTAGAAATAGCTCTCTACATAACAATAGCAGGTTACCACTTTTTACAGAGGAGATGTATCTTTGTTCTATAAGTTCTGTAAGCTGTCTCTATGTGACACTGTCAGTCTGTTTTGAGTTATGTCTTTGGCCGTTTCTTAATATGTGTTCTTGTCTCTACTTGTGTTCTTGTTGACTTGTGAAACGTCATCAGTCGCTGCCCAAGTACTGTCCCAATACACAAGTTTGCATTTTGCAAGAACGGTTAAAAATCCCGGAAGTGTTCTTGACACGGCCATTTTACAGAGGATGCATCGGTTGGTAACTTGTGTGAACTTGACGGCAGAAATATCCCAGCATTCATTTCGGCATTCGAGGAAGGAGCGGGAAGCAGAGAGGCCGGTCAATATTACCAGAGACAATTTATATTACCGCCGTTTTTCCCCCGCTGTTGGCTAGTGATGTACACAAACAAACAACAGAAGCAGAATGAAAAGGAGACAGGCATTGCTTTATTGTTATGAACATTACATTGTAGTGTATGTAGAGTAGTAATCTCTTGAGCTGAGGGTAAGCTTGGGCGATAAAGCCTGGCTGTTATCGTCAATAATTCTTGTCATGTTTGGGTACTGCAGACGGCGTCTGTGCGGGGGTATTATTGCGCAATACCAGCAAGAACACATCGTCTCAAACTGTCAGCAGCGTTCTGTGTGCTCGTCACCTTGTGAGTTCATTCTTGCAAGAACAACTAGCAAGAGCTTTCTGCCCATGAACACAAGTCCGTTCTTTGCATTCTTGGTTTTGAGAAACACCCTTTGTCTGTGTTCTGGAATTTAGTTCAGTTCTGTCGTTCTCCACCCCCTGCCTGTTTGTTTCCATGGTGTTTGGTTAATTGTTTGTTCTGTTTAGGTGTGTGTTGTTAATTAGTCATTATGCGTTCATTTGTCCCAGCTGTGTCTCGGTTTCCCTGATCTGTTCTGTATATTTAAGCCCTGTGTTTCAGTCTGTTCCTTGTCTGTTGTCGTTGCTATATTTGTGGTTGTTTGGTTCCCGATTTTGAGGAATAAAGAATTACTGCACTTGGATCCTGCTTCAACCTCCGTTGACACTCACACTCTCTTAACACTCTCATTAGCTCTCTGCATCACTTCTATTTTATTTATTTTTTTACTATGGATGATGTCCAAACCTTTGTATTTGAATGTGTTTATGCACTATTAAAAAATTACTATTCATAGTGCTTAACTGTACATTTAATTTTTAGCTTTCAGGTAAATGCCTTTCCGACTCATTTTATGTGAAGGACAAGTATAAACTTTTTCTGAAGATTTATAGATTTGATTTTGTCCCTTGGTCTTTTCATCCATCATTTAATAATGCTATAGAGATTGCTAATGTGACGTCATCGTGACGTATTACCAGTGGTGAACGCAAAGCATTTTGGGAATCCGCGGCACAAACAGAAGGCGCCAGACTTGATTGCATGGAGGGAAGAACGCAGTGTTCAAGATGCCGTCTACCTGCTGTGTTATAAACTGCAATAGTCCTTCTTGCACAGTTTTGAAAACGAACATTACGGGTTGTTTTAAGGACATGTTTGTGTATGCTCGTAGACACTCACTCTGAAGCGGTCAGAGGCGATTCTAAAAGATTCAAAAAGTCGAGACAGGACCCATCGTCAAAATTCTACCCACTACATTAACTTAGTTCATCCAAAACAAACTTGAAAATAGACTCAAAGTGCTAAATACCTGAATTATCCTTTAAGAACGGATCAATATATTTGTTTTCCTTAATTTTAATGAACCCTAACTTTATTCTCATCTGAATGGTAAATAATTGATTTTCGTATAAAATTATACTACCATTAAAAACACATCTGATTTTTTTTAATCAATGTAGAATATGTAACTGCTCTGAAGAAAAGAAATGAAAACCAATGCGATATGATTAATGTCCAAAAGATGTAACCCACAGACTGTTTTGAAATGGGGTTGGATGTTGCTTTTAAAACTGTGTTTGGTTGGGTGACAGTTGTATGTTACAGCTTGACAAGAGTTTAGAGTGTGACAAAAGCACAATGTTGTGTTTTATTGCGAGTGTAAGTTACACAAATATAAGTAAACACTTTGCAGTTGAATGATAACCTCTATGAACAAAATGAGGGAGTATGTTTTATGTTTCCACTGTTCGATCGTCTCTCTCTCTCTCTCTCTCTCTCTCTCTCTCTCTCTCTCTCTCTCTCTCTCTCTCTCTCTCTCTCTCTCTCTCTCTCTCTCTCTCTCTCTCTCTCTCTCTCTCTCTCTCTCTCTCTCTCTCTCTCTCTCTCTCTCTCTCTCTCTCTCTCTCTCTCTCTCTCTCTCTCTCTCTCTCTCTCTCTCTCTCTCTCTCACACACACACACACACACACACACACACACATACAGTTCGATCGCGCCCGCTCCTCTCTCTCTCGCGGGCGCACAAACACACACGCACACACTCCAGCATTGCAATCTTGACATGAATTGCGATTGCATGCAGATAGATGAGAGAGAGCGAGGAGTGTGGTGCTTAAAACTTTAGCATACTTTTGAACGGACGACAGTTTTCTGGTATGGTCCGACAATGTTTTCTTTAGCCCGCTGCATTTTGTAGGATTATATTCTGTTTTTCACGCTATTTTTATTTATTTTTTCATGCCAGAACACTAGCCTGCTATGCCAGCCCATGTAAACCGATGTAAACGGGCCAATCATACCCATAATTCTTTGCGTTCTGATGACGTTGCCGCCCAGTTGGTCACATGTCTTAGCGATCTCTATATCAACAATTATGCATACAATTTGTGTGGATGGTAACCCATCTATTGCTGTTGTACTACACAGAACTATTAGACCATTACAGGTTTATTTGGTCAAATTTATGCATTATAATTTATGAAAAAATATATATATTTAGGTTGCATAAATTGTTTTCATGTCTCTTTACTTTATAAATGTATGGCCTAGATAAACCAATTGCATCTAAATCGGATAACAGTGATTATCATATTAAATAAAATGTTTTTATTTTTGTGTTCACAGATGCTGTGATTACTCGTTTTAAAGGGACCACTCCTTCTCAAGTCAGGGCTGTACTTCGACAGAAGTGCAACAATGAGAGTTATGCAAACAAAATTCAGGAAAGTGGTGTCTTTAGAGGCGATAAGAATTAAATGATCATTAGACTGAAGTAACCTACCAAAGGGGTTGTTAATTTAAAGTTCATGCAGTTCTTAATTTGTTGTCTGTTAAAATGTGAAGAATTAATAATGTAAGTCAAGTTTTTTTTTTCTAAAGGATTTAATTATGCAATATTGATACTTGTATGATTCTAATTTTACAATATTAAACTAAGATTATCCTTATAATTTTTTTTGTTTTCTAATTTATTTATTTTTTTGTTTGGACATTAAAAACTTTATTCATTCATTAAATTTACTTTTGGAAAACCAAAAATTTGATTCATCATTTGACTACCAACCTTTTTTATTGTTAGTGTAAGCATTGTGGTTTTTGTTATTTTGCAATGCATTAAACTGAAATGAATATTACATTTATGAATATTATTATATTACATAATAAGCCTATTTTACATACAATAGAAGTAGTTAAAGTACATTATGTAGAAAGATGCATTAAAATCACTCTTAAGTTCAACTGATTGCATTTAATGTAAATTTAACAATTATATTTATTTTGCAAATTTGTATTTGTGTTTGAAACATTACATTTAATTAAGAATTAAGTGTACTGTTAATTTACATTAAAGTATATTTTAGTTCACATTAATTGCTTGTCGGGAGATTGAACAGTGCACTTTAACTATATTTTAAAAACACTAGAAGCATTTATGAAAGTAGGTATAAAATTGTATTAAAGTCCCACTTAAGTTGTTCCAAAAAATCACTCTTAATGGCAACTTATTGCATTTTATTTCTACTTAATATGTGATATATTTGACATTAATTACCCTTAATGTGCATTCAGTGTGCCGAAAACATTGCATTTAATTCACACTTAAGTGTATTGTTGACTGACATTTAAGTATATTTGAGTTCACATTAATTGCGTCATTATATTGTGTAGTGCACTTTAACTGTATTTTAAATACACTGGAAGCAATTGTGAAAGTATATATCAAGTTGTATTAAAGTACCAATTAAGTTGTTTAAAAAAAATCACTCTTAATGGCAACTTATTACATTTTATTTTAACTTAATATATGATACATTTGAACTTAATTACACTTAATGTGCATTAAGTGAGTTGAAAACATTGCATTTAATTCACACTTAAGTGTATTGTTAACTGACATTAAAGTATATTTTTAATCACATTAATTGCGTGTCATTATATTGTGTAGTGCACTTTAACTATAATTTAAATACACTAGAAGCAATTATGAAAGTATATATAAAGTTGTATTAAAGTACCAATTAAGTTGTTCCAAAAAATCACTCTTAATTGCAACTTATTACACTTTATTTCAACTTAATATGTGATATATTTGAAATAAATTACACTTAATGTGCATTCAATGCCCCGAAAACATTGCATTTAAGTCACACTTAAGTGTATACATTTAAAGTGTATTATTTTTGTAATAAGTACACTTTATAAAAGTACACTAAAGTACACTTTTTTTTCACAAGGGGAGGTAGAAGAACGTTGGTAATAAATGTCAGTTCAATTGTAAGTTCATTCTTTATGTGCTTAGGAGTGTGCGTAATGTATCGTCTATGATGATATTGTAATCATTGTTTTAACTATGGACGAGGCACTGCGAGCTGACATCACATTTGTCTCTCATGCTTGTTTTCACTGCGTGATGCGTCACTGCAGTTATAGGTATGTCCCAAAATAAGTTTTTTTGTCTTATATTTATATCATATGTTATTAAAAGGGCCGTTTTCATGTGCACAATTGCAAATGTGATATTTATTTTATACAACAGTTAAATTAACAATAAGTTAACATTGTGAGTTACTTTTTAGACACAATTGTGAATATTGTTTTTTTTTTCCCTTTATTTTGCTGACGAGAATTTCAAAATGAAACTGTAGCAGAGTCTCCATGCAACAGACAGGAAGATTTTTTGACCGTTTTTAACAAATCATTTTAACGATTCAATGAACAATCACTTGCTTTTAGTGGTTACTATAGAAACATTATCTGTCGGAAAACGGATAGGCCTATTAACGCTAGTATTTGCCTAGATTTTGACTTTACGCCTGCAACTGACTAGGCGTAAGATTTACGCCCGGTCTTAGCGAGAAGAGGACTTAAGCCTGGATGGTGCAACAGTCGTAACTATTAGGTCGGACTTAGAATGCTGAGTTAAGACCTACTTACCTTAAGACCAGGCGTAAGCCCTGTTGGTGCAACTGGCCCCTGAGGTGCATATCACAAATAACAACCTGCCTTTTTGAGAGTCAGCCAGCCCAAGATCATTTCTCTCTATATATTATCATTCCAGCTAAACTCACCGCATGCTATTAGATTTATTTGGAGTGAAATAAGAAAGATTTCTAAAAGAGGCACTTTCAATGCACCTTGTCTAGGGTTGTAAAAATAGAGAGCTGGGAAAGTGCTCTTGTCATGGAGGTTTCAGTCCATGGCAATAATAAACCAACCCACTCAGCTGAGACGACAATTTGCCATCACAATATAGAAAAGTGGTTTCAATTTACTGTGTGCATTTTTATTTTCACTTAAACCTCATATCTGATCTTTCAAAGACATGGATAATCATTCTGAAGGCAAATAACTTGAAACTTAAACATATTATTTATGTAAATATATATATATTTTTATTATTTAAAAAAATCATTAAAAATATGGCTATAAGAATGAATTAAATTAGTAATTAAAATAGGCCACGTACACATGTAATTTGGAGTTATGCTATTATAGTTTTTTTATCAAAGTTAATTTGTCCTTATATGTAAGGCTAATATTATTTAAAAGTCTTATATAAAAGAAGTAGTAACGAAAACAGCATGTTTCATTCTGTTCATTTCATTCAAGGGTGAAAAATGTTCATGTAAAACTAAAATGCATAATTTAAGGTCATTTAAATCATTCAGCATTACTGAATGACTTAAACTAGAATGTTAAAGTTGATAAACAGCAGAAACCGTGGCAATTCACAACAGAGAAGATCTTCCACTCATGTGAAACTATAGATGGCATGTCTGAACCGCAAACACTATTTAAAGTGTGCTGAATATCATATCCATCAAACACTAAATACAAATGGCAATTTTTGTCAAGCTGACAATGACATGAACTTATCAACAAGATCAGTCAATGAAACCCTGCACAACTTCACCACAGAGAAGTTTGGTCCTGAACCTTCACATCAAGGGCAATCAATAGAGCGTTAATGCATCACACACACTCTCAGCATGGAGGAGATCCAGTACATTCCCATGCATCCGCACCTTCACATGAGACAGTGTTAAAAATGGCTGTTCACCCAGTGGAGTGCTGCTGGTTTAAGATAAAGCGGCTGAGTAATGCATTGCCAAAAGATTGACTTGTCAGCGCATTCACAGAAAGGTGTCTAAGAATGAGGATGGAGTGGAACTCGCAATAAATTATTCCGCCCGCCACAGCCACCGGACCACAGCTTATCAAACTAATGCCAGCGGCTGTTGGGGTAGTCCGTCTTATGTTGTCAGCAATGCTAAACGTGCATTGCCACACCAAACGCTCCTTGAAAAAAAAACCTTGTGTGTAAAGCAGCTTGATGCTCCAGACATTCATCTGAAGGAGGGTTGTGCGCCACTCACAGTGAGGATGGCAAATTCAGTGCGTGAGTTTTAATGGTCTGAATCAGTTGGGGAAAATAATTATAAATTGAGTGATTTATAAATATAGAGTAAAGGCCCAGGTATACTTCGTTTTCCATGTTCTACTCCATCTCGCACACAGTTGAGTGCGCGAGCCTTTGAAAGTACACTGCTTTGGCCATGAGTGCGGAAAAATGCGTTTGGTGTGTGCGCACTATCTAGAGGACTTTCGTGTCCGAAATTGAATACTTTCCTAATAGTACCCCAACAGGGTAAACAGTATCCCAACAGCGTAGTATGTTCGAATTCATGTGCTGCGTCCGAAATCGCGTACTGTCTGAGTAGGTACATTAGAATTTTTTATACTTATTTTACGATCGTTAAAAAAAGTACATTCTATGTAATCAGGACCTACTACATCTGCCATGTTGTCATTATCATGTGACCTACCAGAGTCAGCTGCGTTGCTTCACCTCCATTCATAAATCCTCTCCCGTTGACTCATGGGATAGCAAAATGTCCATCGATTGTGCACTTTCTGAATCTCTTAGGTAGTAAGTTATCTACCATACTACTCTTTTTGCGTACTGTTTTTCGCATACTATATAGTAGGGAAGTATTTGATTTTGGACGCAGCGATAGTATTCAAAAAACAGTAAGCGAAAAGTCCCCGGATGACCTACATTTGGTGAGATTCTGAAGTGCGCATTCGATGGACATTTTACTATCCCATATCCCATGAGGAGAGGATTTACGTCACACGGACAGTGTGCATGAAGGCTGGAGGCAATTTATCCAGAGCTTCATAAGTCCAAGAACATAACTGCTTCAGTAAAGGTGCAGTAAGCATTTTCTGAGAAATGCTGTTGAGAATCAACACCTAAACAAACAATTTTGTGAATATTTGCTAGATGTCTGTTCTGTGTGTTAGCTGAAGAAAAGTATTGTGTGTCTACATAGTCCGGGCTGTGTAAATATGAGAAAAAAATAAATAAATCGGACTGATCCACGGTGCACCAAGCCACTCTTGCAGCTAATCAGTACACTCATGATGAGGAGGAGACCGAGTGAGCAAGGAAAAAAGACTGTAGAAAGAGAGATGGCTGAGATATTACCAAAGAGGTCAGAAGAATATGATTTGAAGAAGTTACAATCAGTCAAGAGCAAGGATCTGCATTAATATTGGAAAAGCTTTCCAGTGCTGGAGAGATGTTTAAGATTGGTAAGTCCTGAAAACAGAAGCAGAGATTTCTATGTTTCTGCTCGATTACGTCACTCGATTACATCACAACATTGGTTACATCAGTTTCACAGAACCAAGATATGTTGTTATTTCTCTAGAGCGGCTATATATATATATATATATAAATTAATAACTTAACAACAAAAATGAACCATCACTAAAGCTGGACTGTGACGCCATTTTCTTTTAGATCTGCTGTACAGCAAAAATAAACGTTGTTGCATTATTTTCCTGTTATCTGTCACGATCCCTGTACTGTCTTGTGTTTTGTAGGACTTTTGTGTTGAAGTATAATTTTAGTTCCCCATTGTTTCTGTGTTCACTTCCTGTGTTTTGTTCCAGTTTTACCTTGTACCTTGTTTGTACCTTTATTGGTTCCCATGACATAAATCACCAACACCTGTCCCTCTCAGCCCCTTGTTAACCAGTCTATTTAAACCTCTGTGCTTCGGTTGTTGTTTGTCGGTCGTTGCTCCTGTATGTTTGTTCCTGTTGTTGCTCTCCTGCCTGCTTTCTATGGATTATGCTTTGGTTCTTGGATTATCTGCGTTACTGTTTTCTTTATAAACCTTTGTGCTTGCGTTTGGATTCTCGCTCCGTCTCATGCCTGCTCAGACGCCATATTATCACTGTAAAGCTGCTTTGAAACAATCTGTATTGTAAAAAGCTCTATATAAATAAAGGTGACTTGACATAATAATTATATAATATTTAAATTTCAGTTCATGAGTGTAAAATATAAAATATTGTATATAATAAATATAAAATGTATTAATATACACATTTATACACAAAAAAACAATTATATATTTTTAACTGGATTCAAACAGCATACAATCATTCTATACCTGTATTGCTTAAAAAATAAAACCAGCTCTGAATAAGAAACCAGTTCTTGTTGAACAGGTGCGATACGCAAATAGTGTGATCGCTAACGGTGCCGGAGCACAGAACAGCTACTGCTCTTGTATGAGCTACTGTCATCATTACAACGGCAAACGTCGGTTTCACTCTATTTTGATGGTCCCTTTAACATATTCTGTTGACCATAAGTAATGTTGCACCTACATGTCTACTAACTCTCATTTGAGTGTTAGTAGAGTATTAGTGGACTGATAGGGTTAGGGATAAAATAAGTTGACATGTAGTTGCAAAGTAATTTATAGTTAGAAAAAAATTCTGTTGGGGACCATCACAATAATGAGTTAACAGATATTAGGCAGACAGTCTACGAATACTCTAATAAGAGTAAGTTGACATGTAGTTGCAGAGTTACTTAATAGAATGTTCAAAAGGGACCATCAAAATAAAGTCTTCCCCAAACATCTTCTATTGCTACTTGGACAGTACACTTTTCAGTTAATTGAATTAAATCGAGTATATTTTGGTTCATAACTAGTCTGGTTCTCACCTTATTGATGAAAAGGAATTGTAGTTTGCGAGTAAAGCTGCCAACTCCTCCATCAAAGTCAGATGCCTCCATAATAATCTTCTAATTGTCAGGGTTGATACAAAAGGATCCAAAAGCAAAGGAAATTCTATGCAAAGTCTTTAATGTCCAACAAAATCAGCTTAAAGAATAACAGCTCAGAACTAGAACAAAAAAAGGTGCTCTCCAGATAGACAGCTTCTCAGTGGATACTTTGTCTGGAGAGATTACGAAGAACAGAAAATACTCTCAGAGTCAATGGTCCTTGAAGCCGGCAGCTGAGCAGAGAGAACAACGGATGAATCTCACCGAAGCAGGTCACAGGAGACAACAAGGCGAATACTGCTACACAAGACAAGACATAGGTAAGACTCTTTTAACTGACAAAATGAGAGAACGTACTCACACAATAATCCGACACAGAACAGAGAGAACAAACACTAGAAGTAGACTGAGTAATTAGACAAGACAAGACACAGGTGTGAGCGGACAGCAGCGAGAGCGCTGATACTGATGATCAACAGGTGAAGGCAGAGCGCAAACATGACAGAGTGTGTGTGGTGGTATGAGAGTGAGAAAGAGCAGAGAAGTAACCCAGATCCTGACACTAATACGTGCAGCACAATCAAGCGAAAATCGCTGCGTGGCATACAGTAAATGATCAATCTAATTGGCAGCTAAAAATGAACTAAATAAAGAACTTTTTTACAACAAAAATTAAACATCACAGAACTTACCTAAGCTGGACTGTGATGCTATTTTCTTCTGGATACAAACTTTGTTGCATTATTTTCCTTTTTTCTCTGTAAAGCTGCTTTGAAACAATCTGTATTATAAAAAGCGTCTATTAAAAAAAATTTAACTTGACTTGAAAGCTCTTTTCTTCCTGTCTTCTTCAAAACAAAAGTACAACTTTATTTCGATAGTCCACTTTAGACATTCTACTAACTATTAGTAACTTTGCAACTACATGTCAACTAACTGTCATAAGAGTATTAGTAGACTGTATGCAATCTTAATCTTGTCTTATCTACAAGTCAATTTATTCTACTAACCCGAACCCTAACACCTAACCATAACCTAACAGTCTACTGACAGTCTACTACAGTGTACCAATACTTTAATGACAGTTAGTTGACATGTACAATAGTTGCAAAGTTACTTATAGTTAATAGAATGTCTAAAGTGGACTATCGAAATAAAGTGGAACCAAACAAAAAGTTGCATTGTAAATGGAGTAAGCGTGCTCAGGCCTGGATTGTTAAGTGCAACTGTGAGTGCAGGCCAGTGGGGCAATCACACCAGGGAACGGTACAAGAGAGCTGACAACGGTGCCTAGTGTGAGTACACCCTAAGAGAGCCTGTTGATTGACAGCTCAGTGTAGAATTGGGATGCAACACAATTCCTGTGGCCGACTTTAATCCTTTCTTTTATTCTTCCATCTTCCACAAGATTCTGGGGCTTTATGGGCAATCAATGCAGAGTAGCTGGTCATTTAGAAAGACTTGGCGCACAGGGCTCTCTTGCTGTATACCTGCTCCTAATGGAGCACTTAAGCGACACATGCAGTACACCCGAGAGTCATTTACTCAGGCTTGCCGGTGTGGGAGTAATCATTTAAAGCCGGGCTGAACGGATCAATGGAGTTGTAATTGTCAGAACAAACGGTTGGTTTCAAGGCTTCGCCGCCCTCTGTTTGTTATCAGCCTGATCTTGTAATAGAAATGGATTCAGTGTTCTTTTATCCTATCAGTTTTCATTTGACGAGGTTCTTTAATAACATGCGGTAACAACATCCCCTGCTGCATTTTATCAATATGCATTAACGGTCTGCAATATCACTAATGTATATGACTGAAGGGTTAAATTAATCTTCTCCCGCTTAAAGCCGTAGATTAGCACTGTGCTCTCTGAGCTACTATAAATTTAGTGAATTGTTAATGTGGGAGAAATGACACCGCCTCCCCGCTGCACACTGGCTCATCTGAGACTTGATTAAATTTAATCTGCAGAGTAATTCTTAATGCATTTACACTGAATTGACTATATGGTGACCATGAACTGTCTTACCTTAAAATAAAAAAGACATGGTATTGAAGGCATTTGCGGTTGAGCAGCGCAGCATTATCAGTGGAGTTAGTTAAGGCAAGAATGATACAGTCATTTAATCAAGCTTGTTGATGAGTTGTGCTGTATTTATTAAGTGATTAGACTAACAATGTTCAATGAAATGTATTCAAAACGCACTAAAAACAACTGGAAAAAAACCCTCCCAATGTCCTTGCAGCCACCCTAGCAACTGCCTTTCAGCATCCTAGCAACCAACAAAGACATCCTAGTAATCATCAACCACACTATTGCAACAATGTAGCAACACACTAAAAATCTCTCGGAACATATCATAACACCCTGGCAAATGCCTCTCAACATCTTAGCAACCAGCAAAGACACAGGGTTTCACAACACTTGCAACAGTTTGGAAATAGCAACCACCCTGGACATCATAAAAACCCTAGCAACTACATAGCACCACCTAGAACACCCAAGCAACTATCTTTCAACACCCTAGCAACCACCAAACAACACCCAGGGTTCCACAAGATCCTTGCAACAGTTTGGAAACACCACAGCAATAACCTTGAACACCCTAGCAACAGCCTAGAATGCACCTGTCCACAACACCCTAGCAACTACATAGCACCACCCAGAACACCCTAGCAACTATCTTTCAACACCCTAGCAACCAGCAAACAACACCTAGGGTTCCACAACATCCTTGCAACAGTTTGGAAATACCATAGCAACAACCTTGAACACCCTAGCAACAGCCCACTTTGCACCTGTCCACAACAACCTTGTAATTACATAGCACCACCCAGAACACCCTAACAACTGCTTCTCAACACCCTAGCAACCAATAAACAACACAGTTCCACAACAACCTTGCAATCACCCTTCAGAATCACCCTAGCAACCGCACAACAACACACTAAAAAAAATCTAGCTCATGCTTGAGTTCTCAGTGTATCTGATGCATTTATATTTTACACAAGATCCTGCGAGTATCAGTCCATTGGTTAATGACTGTATTTTGTAACAAATGTGGTAGCATATGTTCAAAGGTTCCTCAAGCAAGACGGCATTGAAATTCCCTGTGCGCGACACAGAACCCATTTGCCTTTTGTTTTCTAACAGTTCTAACTAGGGATGGTGAAAACTAAAAATTTTCTTGACCGACCGCCGAGCCTCATTAGCCGGTTGAAACCGGTTAACCGATTAGTTTAAAATATGCTACGCTATCTGAAATAAAAGCCATTTCGAGCCGCGCCTGTAATTTCGCAACTCTGTCGCATCTCTCTGCGCTCTGCCTCCCGCTCACACACACACTGCCCCGGCGCCGCCCTTCCACTCACGTCACTTTTTTTAAAGTATCGCAAACGCGGCGCTGAGGAGCTTGTATGTAATCGGAGGACAAATGGCTCCTTAGTTTCGAAATGGTTTTGGTACAAGGTGATCGCGTTGAAAATAAAGGCGTTAGTCTAGCGTTAGAAGCTCTTTGAAACATTGCCGCGGCTCATTTAGGAAAATGACAGCTCCGAAGAGATGCCGCTTTAGTTTGGGGTAGTGCTAACAATAATAAAGAAAGATGATGATCATCATCACCTTATCGGTTACCACTGAAATGTAGATGTAATGTATTTCCAAATCTGATGCGTGTGTCGCGTTTTCAGGTGATACACATCATAGATGATGTGCTACTACTGTATTTAAGCACTGTATTAAGCATTTAAGCTGCAACTTACAGCTGTGTCATTCTTTTTGGTGAAATGGTCCCACACACTACTTTTCTTTGCACGCTTCATCCTGTTGTCTGCCCTGGCTCTAACCTCGAGTGTTTTAGCCTGTAGCCTTACTTTTCGCAAACCTTGTGAGCGCGCAAACCCAAACGCTGTGACCTCGCACCAAATGTTTTTATTGGTTTATTAAGTACAAACATCCGAGTTATGAAAAATTGAGTGTGAGGGATTTGTTCACTTCACACAAAAATATCTTGGAATGAGATGGCTAACTGTAGTAGCGTTTAGTCCACTGTCTATAATAGCCTAATTTAGAGATCACTTTTTTTTTAACCGACTACTGACAACTTTGATCGGTTAACGTCGATACGGTCAACCATCGGTCAAACGGTCATCGGTTAGCATCCCTAGTTCTAACAATAAACTCTTGTCCTTTTCACATTGTGTATATAAACAGTCCAAAGAGACAATTAATTGCTGTGATGCAGATGATTCCAGAGGCAGAAAACACTCTAAGCCTGGTGTGTAATATCATCTACATCTAAAGTAATGGAAAGGTTAGAGTAACAATTGGAACAGCACTTGCAAAGAACGGATATGAATAATTACTAGATTCTTCAAGGTGAATTTAAAAATGAATCTCAATGGGAAAGGGCACATGCAGGAAGTCAATAAAAAGAGGCTAGGACAGGAACAGAAAGGCAGGTAAAAAATATTTATACAGACTTCTATAGCATGCCTCAATGTCATTTAAGTGACCAGCTGACATTACCGATACAGTAGTGGCCAAAACTGATGTAAGGAGGGGATTT
This sequence comes from Siphateles boraxobius, assembly GCF_051911475.1. Lineage (NCBI taxonomy): Eukaryota > Metazoa > Chordata > Actinopteri > Cypriniformes > Leuciscidae > Siphateles > Siphateles boraxobius. Next base: position 15,194,305 of record NW_027508833.1, on the reverse strand, counting down.
TTTTTTTGATGACCATATGGGCCAGATTTACTAAACAGAGCAAACTAGAGTGAAAATGCAATCCCATAAAAACGCAGATGGAAGTGGAAAGTTCTATGCATGATCTACTGACGACACACAAATTAAAGAACACAGACGCAGCCGGATCATTCCCATAATGACCAATCCAATCTACCTACAGCAGCGCAGAATAGCGTCTGGTTTAAGACATGCTTTTTGGGGGGCATTAAATCATTGCGCAAATACCAGTAAATTGACTAGCGCAAACCTTAGTAAATCATCTTGATTACTCTCCTCCCATGAATTTTGTATATCTGGCCCTATGAGTTTGAATATCGAGTGAATATTCTCACGGGCCGTGCCACCTGAATATTCTTGAATTCAACATTCAAGAAAATATTTATATTTTTTAAATATGAGGTAAGAACAAAACACTAAACTAGAAAAACAAAAAACTCACAGGAAAAAGCATACATTGACTAGAACACAATCAGTTATTGATATTCCGTTGGTTCTCTCTTGTTTTTGCATGTGTTCATAATTTCTTTGTGTGACTGGCCAAAATGACTGCACAATTTGGCATGTTTCATTGTGTTATCACAAATAAATCAATTGACTCCAAACACAACTACACAATATATTTGAATTAAGGTTGTCAAATTTCCTAGGCTAGACACCAACACATGTGACTGAAAGTTCCTCCCCTGATCAGTATGCATCTCAGAGGGAACCCCAAAGCAAGCAAACATACCTTCCAATAGGAGCTCCGCCACTGTCCCCGCCGCCTGGTTGGGAACAGCATAGGCCTCTGTAAAGTAGTCCATCGCGACCACCACAAACCAATTTCCTTGAGGGGTCTGTGGAAACGGTCCTAGGACATCTGCGGCCACGCGATCCATGGGACAGCCTATCAGGCGTTGTTCTAGCGAGGCATGAGACCGGGCCTTTGGCCCTTTTTAGCAATGCAGGCATCACACCGACGACAGAAGGACTCCACATCCCTACGGCAGGTGGGCCAATAGAACTCTTGTCGAACTTGTTTTAATGTTTTGTTTACTCCAAAATGTCCTACCCCCGTTTGTCCATGCATTGCTTCCAGAACCAAGCAGTGACAGGACTTAGGCACTACTGTCTGCCACCTGGTTATGCCTGTCAGAGGTTCCACGAATCCTCTCTGCAATCCTCCCAAATTCAATGCTAGGCCATCCCGCATGGACCACAGCCCCCTCACCACTGGTCCAAAAGCCATGACCTCTTCCCACGTAGGCCTCCTCCCAGCTTCCACCCAGGCAATGACTACCTGGAGCGCGGGGTCCTTGCGCTGCTCAACCACCCATGCTACATTTGAATCAGGCAGCACTACACAAAAAGACGCCTCCATCCCCATCTCCGGGGTAATGTCAGCCAGTCCCTGCTTCACATATCCAGCCAGCCGCTCACATTGTGGACAGGATGCTATACAGGTGCACCTTGACAATACAGCCGCATTCTGGTGACTTTCCCCCTTGCGACGCTTAATGGTGAATTGAAACTCCTGCAGGCGTTCTATCCACCGTGCCACCTGTCCCTCTGGATCCCTGAAAGACAACAACCAACGTAGGGAAAAATGATCTTTTCAAATCACAAAACGAAGACTGCAGAGGTGATGCCTGAAATGACTGACTGCCTCCACCACGGCTAAGAGTTCTCGTTGGGTCACACAGTAATTACGCTCTGCCTTGTTGAAGGCAATAACCCTCTCTCCACCCTCCTGGGAGAGAACGGCACCCAGACATACATTGCTGGCATCTGTGTCCAGGATGAATGGCAATCTAGGGTCTGGGGTGGCCAAGACTGGTGTATGACACAAAGCCTCCTTCAAGAACAGCTCTCCTGCGGTTCTTGCCTCCACTGGACCCACTGTGTTTTCTTTGTCAACTCATGGAGGGGAGCAGCAACAGTGGCGAACCCAGGGACGAATTTCCAATAATGCATCGCTAGTCCTAGGAAAGCCAGCAAGTGCCTAAGGCTGCATGGGACCAGCCAACCGTGAACAGCTGCCATCTACTGATCATCAGTGGCCACCCCTGTCACGCTCACATAGTGGCCCAGGAAGGTCACGGCTTTCTGCATCAGCTGGCACTTCTCCGGATGCAATTTCAGACCAGCCTGGGCTATTCTGGTCTTGACAAAATCGAGGGCACTCAGGGCCGATTCAAAGTCTTTTCCATGCCCTAAAATGTCATCCAAATAGACCAGGCATACCTCTCTCGGAATACCCTGGAGCACCCGCTCCATAAGCCGCTCAAAGGTGGCCGGAGCGTTGCACAGACCAAAATTGCCAAAGGCCTGTCCTTGTCGTGAAGGCATTCTTCGGTCTTGCTTCAGCACTGAGAGGGACCTTACAATGCCCGCTACGCAGATCTAGCAAAGAGAACCACCTGGACCCAGCGATCCGATCCAGAGACTCATCAACCTGCGGAAGTGTGTTGGAGTCCTTGACAGTCACCTCATTCAGGCGTTCTGAAGTTCCTCCAAAGCCTTACTACTTCTCTCCCAAACAGCGTTTGGCGCTTGCATCAAAACTGGGCTCTCCACAACTTGACTGCAGTTCCCACTATTAGAGATGACAGGTGGTGGAACGGTGGACAGCCTGACCACAGAGCCAGAAAATGGTGTCTCTACAGACTGTAACGTTGATGACAGTGGAGGTTTGGACCTGGGACCCCCTGAGCTTGTAAACTAGGATTCAGACGACCCACATAGCGTGACTGAGGACCATATAGAAGTAAAGTGAATTGGCACCAAACATTTTCCAGCTAGCGTTAGGGTCGCTGCCCTCAAGTCCAAAACCGCAGCTGCTGTGAGAGGTAGCTGATGAGGTTGGACACATGCCCCACACTGGCTGAGTTTCCATTGTTTGTCTCATATTACTCGTCATTGGTAAGTCAGAGTGCTTGTGGACACAGCTCATTTTGTGGGCGGAGTTATATGACAGTGCAATTAGCCACTGAACGTTGTAAGAGGGGGCGATTGAATAAGGTTTATTAAACTGTTCTGGTAAGCCAAATGGGTTAGCTCGGCTGCCAACAGAGCTGTACAGCTCGCCAAAAAGTTTTAAGGTCCCACTTCTGACACCTGTGTGACGTTGTGCACTTTCCCAGAGAAACAGACAGAAGACAAGGATCCGGTTTACAAGCACCAAACAGGCTGTGGATTATTTCCTGAACGGGTATAACCTAAACACGGGCCTCATGAGGTGTCTTAACTGTCCCAAAAACAACAAAAAGACCAAAAAGATGTAACATTAGACTAACTTTCTTCCGCACCGCTCACAGTCCCCCCTCTTCACGCACTTCCAGTTTTAGCCCCTCCCCCTTAACTATTTCCCTCCCGAACGCCTCCCTCCAACCGCAGGTGAATCAAGTAAGCATATTTATAACAGAGAATAAACAGTGTCAGCGCCACAATATTATATTTGTAAATATGATTGTTTCATTAAATATGAATGTTTCATCATTTTAGCTCAAAGGGAATTATTAATTATTTATAGGACATTTTGAAGGAATCACTTATTTTACGGCCGAGCAAATGACTCGTACAGCGCTCACCTGAACGGGCCGTAACTATCAGCTCTGCAGCGGATATTAATATCCAGACTATAGTGAAAATACTATTTATGAGGGCTGAAAATCGATTCACCTAGCTATCGCAAACATGGCGCAGTGGATAAGACACATGCCTTTGGTGTGAGAGACCTGGGTTCGAATCCACTGTGAGACACCAATGCGTCCCTGAGCAAGACACTTAACCCCTAGTTGCTCCAGAGGCGTGCGACCTCTGACATATATATAGCAATTGTAAGTCGCTTTGGATAAAAGCGTCAGCTAAGTGAATAAATGTAATTTTTTTTTTTACGATTCTAAAATAGATTTTTTTTATTCCAGAAACGATATTAACTCAAATTCAATTGCTTTATTTTTTAAAAAGAGATAAATATTTAATGTATATTCTGCTGGTGGCTGTTAAAAATAGCTTGACCAAAAAATGGTTGTCACATGAGAACCCTACGCTAAATGCATGGATGGAAATCACAATGGACATTTACAAATTGGAGAAGATAACAGGATTTTCTAGTTAATATTTAGAATACACAGAAAGACTACTCCCTACATGTACATAGTTCTTTTTTCTTCTTTTGCTGTTTTGTTAAAAAAAATTACATTTCTGATGAGTAGATGTACGACAAACACTACTGTATTGTGTGTATATATGGGCATGATATGAAGATATTCGATAATATCTGATGTACATCTGATTGAAATGTAATGTTTACCTGAGAAAAAGTAAAAAAAATAAAATCAATTGCTTTATTTTTGTCATTCCTTGTAGATGAGGTTAACAGAAGTTAGCCACTTTCGTTCCAACAGAGGATCATCATGTACAGTCTGTATAAGTGTATGATTTAACTTTTCCCGATGGTCTAGTGTTAAAAAAAAGCAATATATTGCAATATCGAATCGCAATACTTGTAGAAACGCAATTCTTTAAAAAATCGCAATACATATCGTATCGGCACCCAAGTATCGTATCGAATCCGGAGATGGGTGTATCGTCCCAGCCCTACTATTTATTAACACGGTAACTAGATCAGCAGTATAATAAATAAATTTGTTAGCACATAACAAGAACAGTGTTTTAAAGCTGTGGAGTTTGTTATTTAGCTCAGACTGAATGGAGTCCCAAATGGCAGATAGTCTGATTTAGGTTCCTGCATGTTGATTTAGAGTTCCTGTAGATTTCTACTTCTTGATCATTCTGAAAGTGTTATTTGTGTCTGGTACACCCTCAAATCCTTAATATTATTAATATGGTGTCTATCTCTAAGGTGATCACCCAAATTAATAAATTATACTAATCATCTGAATCATGTCAACATATGGAGACGTCAGCCAGCTATTTATTATAATGTTAATTATTGTACATGCCTTAAGCCCCAACCGCAGGTAATTTTGGCTCATTTGATACATTAATCCATAACAATAAAATGTAATTTGCCTTTTACCCGAGATGCTGCTCACAGCTCTCCCTCGCTGTACGTAATCGGTGAAGCAGGACGGCCCAAACACACCCGAACCCTACTCATAACCCTATGGCTAAACATTAATTTAGTTTTTGAAATCAAGTTTTTGAAAACGGTCTCCATGTAAACAACACAAATGTGAATCTCTGAAGACGATGATGTCATGCACATGTGTATTACATGTTCAGTCTATAGTGTTTCATCGCCATCTAATGGCCTTGCAGCAGAATACAGCGTTTTCAGTCGTTTTCGCGTATCTGTGTGAAAAGGGATAATTTTGACAATGGTGTCGTCTGTACGCGGAAAACTCAAAGGAAAAACATCTCAGTTTAAAGGGTAACTAAACACTAAAACAACTTTTTTTACTTAATGATCTGTTAGAATGGAGCTTCATAAATGCTGTTCATTGATTCCAGTAAATTTTTTGACATTTGGGTTTAAAGTGTTTTAATTCTACAATATATGGTATAAAAACGCCTGAGTGCTGCCCTCTTCAGGTTGAACGGTGGCTACTGCAGTTGTATTTTCCTATTGGATGTTTGCGGTGGTTCGTGACGCAGTTGTTGTTGGTGACGTAGGCAGGTTCCATACAAAGAGATGCATCTCAGGTGCACGCCCCCCTCCGCTGGGCTCTGCCCACTTTTCCAGCATTTTTCTAATATTGCCAGTGGGTGGAGTCAGGCTCTGACCAGGGGTTTAGTTACCCTTTAAAGCATATCGTTGTCATGTAAACTAGTAGTGGGAAGTTCGGATCATTTTACTGACTCGAATCTTTGAGTCTCGTTCAGCAAAAAGAACGAATCTTTTTTCGAGTCATTTCGTTCATTTCAGCATAATATAATTAAAATGGCATGTTAAATATCCCAACACATCTAGTACTTACGAAAATATTGATTACATTTGTAAAAAGAATAAAAATAAACTATAGGGTAATGCAGCCAAAGCCAAATTATAAGAAACCGAAATGTTTTATTAATTGATTAGTTGTTGGGTCTTAAGTTCAGGCTATTGCAGTCTGATTCTGTTAGTTCACCTCACCTCCTGATCCGAGACCTTCTTTCCTTTGCAACTTCATATTTATCAGGTTAGTTTTCCTCTCGTGTCTCGAGACATTAGCTGTCGACTCGTCAGTGTCTGACTCGGATCTGTCTGCTGGGCCGACGGTGCCGTGTGTGATACAGCAGGGCCGGAAAGAGAAATGATTAGTTCATCTTTCGAGTCTCGAGTTCGGGTTCGACCGGGTCCGAGTCTTTTGTTCTTCCTGTCAGTCCATAGAGACTATGCTGTCAGTAGCGGAAAGAGAAATGATTAGTTCATCTCTCGAGTCTCGAGTTCGGGTTCGAGTCTTTCGTTCTTCCTGTCAGTCCATAGAGACTATGCTGTCAGTAGCGGAAAGAGAAATGATTAGTTCATCTCTCGAGTCTCGAGTTCGGGTTCGAGTCTTTCGTTCTTCCTGTCAGTCCATAGAGGCTATGCTGTCAGTACCGGACAGAGAAATGATTAGTTCATTTTCTTCGAGTCTCGAGTTCGGGTTTTAAATCCTTCGTTCTTTTGTCACGTGACCGCTGTTATCTCGCATCAAATACAACATTATATTCGTATTATTGACTGCGTCTGAATGTATATTGTTTTATATTTAGGAATTAAAATACAAAATATGTGCAAAACATTATCTGTAAAATAAAAGTTCCATCTTATATTGTCCCTGTCCTTCTCTTTTCTAAATGTTTCTTGTGCATCTGTGGTATGTTTTATTATATATTATACATTAATTAAGTACTATTATATTTAATACCTTAACTATGTGCTTGTTTGTAAAACGGTTGTAAATTAGTAGGCTATTCAATACGGTGACAAGTCACGTGACAAAAGAACGAAGGACTCAAACCCGAAGACTCGAAAAAATGAACTAATCATTTCTCTTTCCGGTACTGACAGCATAGCCTCTTTTGGACTGACAGGAAGAACGAAAGACTCGGACCCGGCCGAACCCGAACTCGAGACTCGAAAGATGAACTAATCAATTCTCTTTCCGGTACTGACAGCATAGTCTCTATGGACTGACAGGAAGAACGAAAGACTCGGACCCGTCCCGAACCCGAAGACTCGAGAGAGATGAACTAATCAGTTCTGTTTCCAGTAAAGATTCAGAACCTATATGTTGCGCAATGCGCATGCGCGGTCGACACAAAATGAACGAATCACTCTCTGAGACAACTCGGTAGTCCCGAGTCATATTAAAGATTCGTTCAAAATGAACGAATCGTTCATGAACGACACATCACTAATGTAAACGTACCCTTAGTCAAACTCCATCCATTACGTCCAGAAAAGGGGAGCTGGATGTCATTTGGCTCTGCAGTGAGCACCACTTCGTTTGCAACCTTTAGCCGTGTTGTACCTCGTGTTGCTATGCAAGTTAGTTTAAGTCAGTTAAACTGTTGATATGTTTATTTATATAGTTTATTGCATCAAGTTCCCTTTCAGGAACGTCGAGCTGCGTGAAACGCTGCGAGAACGCCTCTTGCGTTGTGCGTCATGAAGCACGTATGGAATCAGCCCAATGGCGAGACGGAACGTCACGAGTGACGTCATCGACCAGGAAACTATAAAGCACACCCCTGAACACAATGGCGACAGCTTCTGTTGTCTTCAGCAAGCGCTCTGTGTGTGAATCTGTCCCTGTGTTTTTGTCTGTTCTTAGTGATTGCTAGGCAGGATTTTTTCACTTAAAAAAACTATACATATATATTCACATATATCAGTATGACGAGCGAGCAGCAATACAGAAAGTGTGTTCCCCCCTGTACTCGTTTTCTCACGGGTGGGGATACACACGATCTGTGTGTTGTTTGTTTGGGAGTGCAGCATGCCCAGTCAGCTCTCGAGGGGGCTGATTGTGAGCATTGCAAGCGTTTTCCATTAAGAACGCTCCGCTCCCGCCGATCACTCTTCGAGGAGAGTGGTTCGGTTCGCGCTCCCCACGGCTCGGGTCCCGCTTCTGTCGAGGAAGAGCGGCGGTGCCAGTCGTGGGGATCGCAAATGGATCTGTCAGCGGGGTTTGAGACGGGCTCTGCCTTATCTCAGCCTTTACCTGCCAGTTCCAGTGCCTCAGTTCCGGGTGTGGAAGCACGCATTGCGGTTTCTTCCCCCCAGGCTGAGGCACCAATACTGCAGCTATCCAGTTCTGAGGAGCTGGATGTTGTCAGTATTGAGACAGGAGATGTTGAGGACTCGTCACCTCATTCCCCTGAACATGAGGAGCTTATGGAGGTGCTCACTCGTGCTGTATCAAAACTAAGCATTGAGTGGCCAGCTGTTAGGCAGGAATATGTTTCTAAAAGCAAGCTTGACGAACGATTTTTGCCTTCCCGCTTTCAGCCTCCACGGCGGTGCCTTCCGTTTCTTCCCGATCTCCACACCGAGGTGTCGAGGTCGTGGAAGAGACCCGCCTCTTATCGTGTGTTTAGCCCCCAGACTTCCACATATTCTAATATATCGCGGGCTAAGTTATATGGTTATGGGGCGATGCCCAAGGCGGAGGAGACTCTAGCTAGCCATCTTTCTGCTGAGTCTTCCTCGTCTCTTAAGAAACCAGCTTTACCCACCAAGCCTCTCAGAAATACTTCGGCTCTGGTGGGTAAGGCTTATTCGGCGGCTGGTCAGGCTTCGGCGTGTCTGCACACGATGTCAATATTGCAGGCATACCAAGTCGATCTTTTAAAAGATATGAGTGAGAGTGAGGAGGTCAGCACTGACGTGGTTCGAGAACTGCGTCAGGCTGCAGATTTATCTCTGCGTGCCACCAGGGAATCGGCTAAACTAATGGGCCGTTCTATGGCAGCCCTGGTGGCCGCAGAGAGACACTTGTGGCTTAATATGTCTGATATGAAGGATAAAGAGAAAGCTTTTCTTTTGGATGCTCCACTTTCTCCATCTGGTTTATTCGGTGACGCGGTAAACACGGTCATAGTTAAATTTCAGGAAGAAAAGAAACAAGCTGCAGCTTTTCAAAAATTCCTCCCACTTAAAGTTCATGTCCCAGGGTCTGCTGGGCGAGGGCAGACCAAGCCGTCGACTAGCTCCTCACATAGGGCGCAACAAAGGCAGAGTGTCGCGTCTCTTGGCCCCCCTTCTAAACAGTGGGAACAGACGCGACAGTCTCAGGCGAAGCCTTCTAGTGGTAAGACTGATCTGAGGACAGTCATTATGGCTAGGAAGGCTTCGTCTAAGAAGTCCTGACGCCACTGGTGTCAGGATGCTGAGGGTGGTCCCCACCGTGAGAGGGAGGTGTTCACCGCTTCAGACGGTGCCCGTTCTCTCACGGTGCCCTCAGGGGTCCCTTCTGCCAACCCCGCCTTCGTGTCGGGGCGCAGACGGGCCCAGTGAGCGCTTTCCCAAGGGACGCTCGCCCCCTCTGAGGAGGGGTTTAGAGCAATCAGACCAGTCGTCCCCTGCCGGTGCGCCGTTACAGGGCGCTGTGTCTGCTGCTCAAAATATTCCAGAGGCCAGCCTCGAGAGGCTGGTACCCTTAGTAGATTTTCTGGCAGAGTGGAAAAGTCTTCCACAATATCTCAGTGGGTTCTGTATTCGATAGAAAGGGGTTATGCCATTCAGTTCAGATCTCCTCCTCCTCGATTCAACGGGGTCCTGCCCACCTTGGTGGGCACCGAGCAGGCTCTGGTAATGGAACAAGAGGTGAAAACGCTCCTTCAAAAGGAGGCTATAGAACGGGTTCCTCCTCCCAGCGAGGAGTCAGGTTATTACAGCCGATATTTCATCGTTCCAAAGAAGGATGGGGGGTTGCGTCCAATTTTAGATCTGCGCCTATTAAATCGTGCTGTAGCCAAGCTCAAATTCAAGATGCTTACGCTAAAGCAAATCGTGTCACAAATCAGGTCCGAGGACTGGTTTGTCACGATAGATCTGAAGGACGCATACTTCCACATCTCCATCCTTCCGCAACACAGGAAGTTCCTGAGGTTCGCTTTCGGGGGCGAAGCGTACCAATATCGTGTTCTTCCGTTTGGCCTGGCTTTATCCGCCCGCACGTTCACGAAGTGCATGGACGCAGCGCTAGTCCCGCTGCGGCTCCAGGGCATTCGTATACTGAACTACATAGACGATTGGTTGATTCTCGCTCAATCGCAGCAGCAAGCGGCTCGGCATCGAGATATCGTCCTCGCACACATCAAAAAATTGGGGTTGAGGCTGAATGCCAAAAAGAGTGTTCTATCTCCATCACAGATAACATCCTTTCTGGGGGTACTATGGGATTCTGTGGCAATGCGGGCTCGCCTGTCGCCTGCCCGCATCGCTTCGATTCTCTCAGCTGTAAAAAGAGTAAAGCTAGGCCAGTTGCTCACTGTAAAGCAGTTCCAGAGACTGCTGGGTCTGATGGCAGCAGCGTCCAGTGTTATACCCTGCGGCCTGCTGTACATGAGACCATTACAGTGGTGGCTCAGGACCAAGGGGTTCTCCCCGAGGGGAAACCCCCTCCGCGTGATCAAAGTTTCACGGAGTTGTCTCCGTGCTCTGGTCATGTGGAGGGATCCTTGATTTCTGTCCCAGGGACCTGTGTTGGGAGCTCTTTGTCGTCGTGTAACGCTAACGACAGATGCTTCCCTCACAGGCTGGGGGGCGATCATGAGTGGTCGCCCAGCACAGGGTCTGTGGCAGGACCATCATCAATTTTGGCATATAAATTGTCTAGAGATGTTGGCAGTGTTTAGGGCTCTGAAACACTTCCTGCCAGACCTGAGAGGTCATCATGTTCTTGTCCGGTCCGACAACACATCGGTGGTCTCTTACATAAACCATCAGGGGGGTCTGCGCTCTCGCCCGTTATACAATCTGGCTCGCCGGATCCTTCTATGGTCCCAGGGGAAGCTTCTCTCATTGAGGGCGATTTATCTCCCGGGGTATTTAAATCGGGGAGCGGACATCCTGTCGAGGCAGGGGCCGAGGCCCGGGGAGTGGAGACTCCACCCCGAGGTGGTGGAGCTCCTTTGGATGCAGTATGGTCGTGCCGAGGTAGACCTATTTGCGTCCAGGGAGACATCACACTGTCCACTGTGGTTTTCTCTCAGTCATCCAGCCCCGCTGGGGTTGGACGCTATGGTGCAGGCGTGGCCGAGGTCAAGCCTGTACACCTTTCCCCCGATTGCTCTGCTCCGAGGAGTTCTGGAGAGGGTTCGCCGGGACGGGGTCAGTCTATTATTGGTAGCCCCGTTTTGGTCGGCCCGAGTATGGTTCACAGACCTAGTGTCTCTTCTAGACGGCTCTCCTCTGGAGATTCCGATCAGGAGGGACCTTCTCTCTCAGGCGAGCGGGTTGATACTTCACCCCCGCCCAGAGTTGTGGAAGCTATGGGCTTGGCCTCTGAGGGGGCCCAGCTCGTAGGGGCTGGTCTCTCAACCGAGGTTGTTGAGACCATCCTTCATTCCAGAGCTCCTTCCACGAGGAGGTTATATGCCTTGAAGTGGAGGCTCTTCACTTCTTGGTGTGGAGAACACCTGTTGGACCCAGTTAACTGCCCAGTGGGTGCAGTGCTGGAGTTCCTGCAGGAGCGTTTCTCCTCAGGGCTATCCCCCTCCACACTAAAGGTGTATGTGGCGGCACTTGCTGCTTACCATGTCCCTTTCAGTGGAGTCTCTCTGGGGAGACACCCATTTATAACTCTCTTTCTTCGTGGTACTTTGAGGCTGAGGCCTGTAGTCCGCATGAGGGTGCCAGCATGGGACTTAGCTATCGCCCTAGAAGGTCTTTCCCTAGCTCCCTTTGAGCCTATTGAAGAAGTTGCTGATAAGTTTATTACTTTGAAGACTATTTTTCTCCTTGCCATTTCTTCTCTTAAGAGAATCGGAGATATTCAGGCTCTCTCGGTTGCTCCTTCGTGTTTGGAGTTTTCACCTGGGATGGTGAAGGCTTTTCTCCACCCCAGGCCAGGTTATGTCCCTAAGGTTCCTACCAATGTCGCCAGACCTATAGTTCTGCAGGCCTTCTGTCCTCCTCCTTTTACATCATCTGATCAGGAAAAACTTAATCTGCTCTGCCCTGTTCGGGCTTTAGATGCTTACGTCCACAGAGCTGCCCTGTGGAGAAAATCAGAACAGCTGTTCGTTTGTTTTGGACCACCTAAGAAGGGGTCCCCAGTGTCTAAGCAGAGGATGAGCAAGTGGGTGGTTGAGGCCATCTCACTTGCCTATGAGTCGGTTGGTCAGCCTTCACCTTTGGCTGTCCGAGCTCACTCTACCAGGAGTATGGCGGCTTCCAAAGCCTTATTGTCAGGAGTCTCCCTCCAGGACGTTTGTGATGCGGCAGGCTGGTCCTCACCGCATACTTTCGTCAGGTTTTATGACCTCGACCTCAGCTCCACCCCTGGTGCGCAGGTGCTTTCGGCTGAATTTAATCTTTGATTCACACAGTCGGTCACTTGCTCTTATGGCGACGTGGGTATTAGCGTTCCCGCAGCGTTTCCCGCAGCTCAACGTTCCTGAAAGGGAACGTCCCGGGTTACGTATGTAACCCTAGTTCCCTGAAGGAACGAGACGCTGCGTGTCGTTGCCATACTCCCGGCATTCCCTTGATCGACTTGCTTCAGACTTTTTCCAGAAGCTGTCGCCATTGTGTTCAGGGGTGTGCTTTATAGTTTCCTGGTCGATGACGTCACTCGTGACGTTCCGTCTCGCTATTGGGCTGATTCCATACGTGCTTCATGACGCACAACGCAAGAGGCGTTCCCGCAGCGTTTCACACAGCGTCTCGTTCCTTCAGGGAACTAGGGTTACATACGTAACCCGGGACGTTTGCATGCACAATAACCTGTACTGTTTCTTACCACCAAGGTAATGTAAGAATGCATGTTTAGTATAAGCAAATGGATTGCACACTTTCAATGTACACATACTTGTGTACTTGCTCACATTTCCGGCCCAAGATAAATGCGAGTGTTGGTGGTGTTTCTCTGATAAGGGGCTTTGGAATCCCTAGACAGACTCAAAACAGGTCAACAAATGGGCATAAAAATATCCTAGTTTCAGATTTTGCACCAAGTGAAATGTCTTTCTTTCAGGAGTGAACATTTGAAACCGCTGCTTTGTTGTTTACCTCTTTGCAATTCATGCATCCCATTCTGGAAACCAGCATGCATCTTCTGCTGAAACGCTTCAGTTCTCCATAGTTCATGGAGGCAGTCCATCTCAAAGGCACAGCTTCCCGTCTCAGCTGGCCGCCTGCCTTTTGATTTAATGTGGAGGGCACTCAGAGCAATGCAATCAATTTCTAGGGTGGTTGAAGAAAGAACACAAAGTGAGAGGTGTTTTGTTTGGCGGACCCTTTAAAGCAGCAGTTCAATTGCTCACCTGAAGACTGGAGGGTCAATAGACTGTTGACGGTGCCCCTGAACCCATGGGACATCAGCGCAGCATCGATCTGAATGTGAAATATTCTTGCTTGTTTGAGGAATCATTCATTTTTGTAACACAAACATTACCTGAAGAGTTTTGGGCTGAAGGGTAAGGATGAGCAATAGTAATACTGATGCTTGCATCACTAACAAGCAGTCCGTGCTTCAGAAATACAGTACATTTCTCATCCCAGGACTAGAATACCCCAGGACAAGCACACATTCAGTCTGTTGATTGTCATAAATGAATATAACTATGTTTCAGCCCCGTTGGAGATCCGTAGTGCTTTGGAGTGGCTGAGAAACGCAATTAGACAGTTTAATGTGACAGAGGAAATATTTGCACAGGATTCTCGAGATGGCTGACAGTGACAGCGCAGAAGCAAGACACATTAATTCATTTCTCTTCTTCTCAGAGACAGACGTGTCGACGATTGTGGTGATTTTTTCCAAAGAGTGAACATCTCTGAATTCTTAATCCATAAAGCCTACTATATAATATTTGATACACAAATTTCTAAGGCCTGTAAATGATCGACATGATCAAAACTTTCCTATAAAAAAACACAATCTATTACATGGCTTCTGTCATCTGATTGTTAGGTTCAATCTTTTTTAGCAAGTAAAATAGTATAATTGTAAAAGCACCCACTTTCAACTTGTGGTTCACCATGATCCGTAGGCTTTTGAGGAACGTTTGTTTGTTCGTCTCTCAATCATTGTTGTATTGCACTGTATTATATGTTTTGAAACCATACAGAGCTTTGACACTATACTGTCAAAGAGGACCGTCCTTCGGATGAGAACTTAAACCGAGGTCCTGACTCTCTGTATGTCATTAAAATCCCAGGATGTCCTTCAGAAAAAAGAGTAGGGTGGTGGTTGAGGAGATTCCCCCCCTTCTATGTAAAGCGCTTTGAGTACCCAGAAAAGCGCTATATAATTAATGTAACGAATTATTATTATATTATTTTTTGATCATAAAACGAAGTTTACTACAACATATTTATGTGACAACTGATACTTATATACATTTTATTTAAATAGTCTGTTATAATTCATACAAATCTTGTTGATTTACAAGCTATCATAACTTCATCTTACTTTTTGGTCATTTAATATCAGTAAATGCACCAACTTGCATATTTTTGCTCAGCTTGAATAAAATTAAAGGGGTTTTACTTCTCGCTCCATATTTCCACTATATCAAACTACATGAGCAATAAAAGCCTGTATTGAATATGATACTCAACAACACCACTTTTTTAAAAATATTTTTTTTGTATTGTCAAAAGTTTCCATAAACTGTTCAATTTTTCTATGATTTTTCTGACCCTCAATTCATATTTTAGGCTTTAATTGGTTAAGACATTAAAGAGGTCTTAACATGAAAAACGGAGTGCCACCTCAAGGCACCGTTGCACCACAAAAAAACAATTCTGATAAAACATTCATGGCACCGAATTCAGCCGTTATGTAATGTTTAAATGATGAATCTCCAAGGCACATTTGAGACTTGCAGGACTCACAGCTGAACATTGAGATATTTTGTGTCTGTTTGCAGATGGCAAGCACAATCTCAAGTTCTTCCCCCTGGTTTCTCTCTACTTCATTTGCCAAGTATTTTCCTCTTTCCCAGGATGCCTCACTTCGAAACCAGCCCATTAATTGGGCAGCGAAAGCTGTACCATCTGCGTCGAGCCCGTCGGCATCCCTCTGGTTTGATTTATGACAGCATGGTCCAAATCATAAAGAGCTCAGCTGAACACAGACTGTGAACTGGCTGCCCATTTCCCACTTCCAGTTAACACAGACATGAGGTAAATGAGATTCTCTGCCACGTCTCGGTAACGGCCGTCACGGCATAGGCCTGTTTGTTTTAACCTGCTGTGCTGCACGATTTCCACCTGTGATTGATGTGTCGTGCTGCACGGGGTGATAACCATTGATTGCGGTGTCAAACAGACTACTGCTGGGTAATTTATAAAAGTAGGCCACAAGTGTCCATCATACAACTCTGAGACTCAGAAGTGTTCAGGGAACGCTTATGTTAGCCTTGATTAAATTTATCCAAAAAGAAAAAAAGCTTTAGACAAATGTATATACTGTATGTGCTAGTTTTATTCTTAAAACTTAATATTCAACAATATTATTGATCTTACTGCACTGACACCATTGAATGAGAACTGAACTGAGCTGGATGATGACATCACAGTTTTCTCCACAGCTCCTGCATAGATAAATGAACTAAATTAATAAGTAATGATTTTTAAAACGGAAATGAATCAACACTGGACTTACTTAAGCTGAACAATGACAATATTTTCTTAGAGGTGCTGTACAGCCGAAACAAACTTTGTTGCATTATTTTCTTGTTATCACTGTAAAGCTGTATTGTAAAAAGCACTATATAAATAAAGATGAGTTAA
Source organism: Siphateles boraxobius (assembly GCF_051911475.1). NCBI lineage: Eukaryota > Metazoa > Chordata > Actinopteri > Cypriniformes > Leuciscidae > Siphateles > Siphateles boraxobius. Next base: position 15,178,407 of record NW_027508833.1, on the reverse strand, counting down.
TTTGCCAGAAGGCACCCTTGCCAAAGATTAATAGCGTCAGTTCTGGCAGGTCACTTTAGACAAGCTCGCATCAGCTGACTCTCAGCTGATCCACGTCTACCTATAGGAATACGACGCCTATCACTGTATACATATATAAGATCCTTCAGCATTATCAGCAGCACGTTTCTCAGGAGCTAATTACCCTCCTCCATCCCCAGCTCCTCCTCTCATCTGTCAGTACGGCATTCTGATTCGGCTTTGAATCAGAATAAATTCTCGAAATATGTCCATATTTCATCCATCATAAAAGTAATCCATAAGATGCCAAGGGGTTAATAAAAGGCCTATTGAAGCGAAGTGATGATTTTTTTGTAAGAAACATATCCATATATATAACTTTATAAACTCTAATCACTGGCTTCTGGTAAAAGCTATACGTGAGTCAAGTTCCGAAGAGTGAACTCTGACTTAACCCTTATAGAATCAAGATCAGTGCTTAGGAGTAACTAGCTAAGGAGGTATTTACACCTGGTAATTTCATGTGCATTATTTATAGTAACATTTATGCATTTAGCAGATGCTTTATACAAAGTGAACTACAAAAGCAATTTGTCAAAAACAACAATATTCGTAATATATAATGCCAGGATTACTAGACAAGCAGATTAGAAACCAAGCAAGAGGAGAGGAGAAATGCTGAGAAGAAAAATAAGTTTATGCATGCTTTTGTTTACTGCAAAAAAAATGATTTGGGTTTTTACTTATTTTCAAACTTTTTTTACAGTTAAAATGTCCAAAATATTTGAAACAAGATACATTTAATTATTACTGCAACGACGCACACAATTGAATCGAAAATATAAATATTTTGTCCTACTGCATTGGCTTTTTTTTTCAATGTGTTTAATTATGAACAATTTAATTAAAATGAAAAGTAAGTGCAGTAAGACTTAATACATATATATTCAAGTTTTGATAATATAACATTTAGTAAATGTATTTAATTTGTTAAATTAATTGAATAAACATTTAGTCAATACGTAAATTCTAGTAATAAAACAAAATTAAATAATTTAAAATAAAATAACATGTCAAAAAAAATAAAAAATAAAAGAATAAAACTCAAATACTAATCAGTAAATTTCTTGAATAGTAAATGCATCTACTTGCAAGGATGTTTTTAAACTTTAAAAAGAACATGAGAAAAACTACTTGCTTAAATAGTATTTTTTTGCAGTGAATTTCATGAAAAGATAAGCTTAAGCTGATAGTGGAAATAATGTAACATCGGCTCTAAAATAAACATGCACCACTTCGTGAAACTTGCTAGAGCTGATTCACTAACTACGACATGGATTGTGTGGCATTAACTAAACTTTCATGCAGTGACTACTGTTTTACATTATCCTGATAGAAGCGTCATGCTACTTTCAATCCATTCTGCTTTCTCTGGAGATACATGAAAATCTTTTATTGATTAATCAGGCATACGGGACACACACAGTCATACAAGGTTAGAACAAATAATCCATCTCGCTCAATAAAAGATATAAACATTTTGCTAAATCAAACTGAACAGGCCTAAGTATACACTTCATGAACTGCAATATTAATGCTAACAGCTGGCAGGCAATAAAACCTTGAGGAACATGAAAACAATGATTGTTGATTTAATGTCTTATTTGTGATTTATAGTTTATAGACTCTTAAAATCCACCCATGGGCTTTAAAATACAGGGTATAGAAGCTCTCGCTGTTTGTCTGAATTACTGTGAACAGCAGGGATGATGGGTGAATCCCGCTGAGAGATGTGAGGAATGGAGGACTGCTTGGTTTGACATGCTCTATGCGTCTCTGCATGCTGTTCTAATGCGTCTCTGTGTGCTTCATGCAACATTAAACAGTTAAAGTGTAGCTAATATGCTTGTTTCATAAATGTGAAATACTCATAAGAACAATCTATCACAGGTCACTTCCTCCACTGGTTCGTCACAAGGATGTGTACTTTCTCCTTTACTATTTATTCTTTACACAAATAAGTGCCAAAGCAGTCGGGAAAATCATAGAATTTTGAAATAAGCAGACAATACTGTTATTGTCAGTCTGCTTCAGAATAATGAGATTAGTCATGGACCAGTCATTAGTGACTTTGTTGAGTGGTGTGAGGAATCTCACCTTCATTTAAATGTATTGAAGACCAGGGATATGTTAATTTATTTTAGACGAAGGTTTCTAAGTCGAATTCATTAAGAGTCAAACAGTGGAGGTTGTGCAATCTTACAAATACATAAAAATATCATTGATTCGAAGTTGAGTTTTGAACCCAACTGTGAAGCTGTGTGTAAAAAGGGGCATCAACCTTTGTTCTTTTTAAGGAAACGGTGCAAATTTCAAATAGACAAAACTGTTGATGTTACAGACCTGCCAGGCTCTCACACCAGCCAATCACAACACACTCCCTCTTCTGAATACTGATCACACACACCTAGGGCTGGACCCGGATATTCGAATATCCGGTGCGTTGGTTTTCGATTTGAAAATGTGACATTCGAATTTTTTTTTTTTTGCACACCTGGCATCCCCCTCGAAACGGTTCTCATTCGCGCTTGAATATGTTTTACACTATAAAATCTGGTGAAATATAATACTTAACATATAACTTCGTTATATCTACTTAATAAATATATTTGCTTCTTCTTGGACTACTAAATGTGTTCCTGCAACGGGAGTATTCTCTGACTAGAGCGCAGAACAACAAAAGTGCATGCATGAGCTTGTATTTTGGGTTAAGCTGCGTTGCTTTGACATTGTGGAACATAGAACAATAGAAACAAAATGTATTATCCTTTTTACCCTTATCAATCTAAATTAAACTACAGCTAGATATAGGAGACTTTGAGATTTTACTGGGACGTCACGTTTATTTTTCGTTTTTCTTTATTTAAATTTCGTTTCTTTATTTAAATTTCGTTTTTATTTATTTAAATCTACCCTACTTTGTCAGTGAGAAAAATATTATAAGACTACCTTATTAAAAATATTGCTTAAGTTAAAAGACGTGTGTGTGTGTGTGTGTGTGTGTGTGTGTGTGTGTGTGTGTGTGTGTGTGTGTGTGTGTGTGTTTTATATCACTAGCGCAGTGTCCGTTCTCGGAGCATATATGCCCTGCATGCGTGAGGCGCGCCGCTTCTTTATTTAAATCTACCCTACTTTGTCAGTAATTTGTTAGTGAGAAAAATATTAGACTACCTTATTAAAAATATTGCTTAAGTTAACAGACCTGTCTGTGTTTTATATCACTAGTGCAGAGTCCATTCTCGGAGCATTATAAGCTCTGCTCGCGTGAGGCGCGCGATCATCCGGCTCGTGCTGTTCTGTAGTTTATAAAGTTTATTAATTCTGAACGTGTGGCCTCGCCTGTCTATCTATATTGCACCAAATATGACACTGCACTCCCTTGTGAAGTCGTTTGGATGAACGGTTCGCGAAATAATCAAAATGCAACGGACAGACAGACATAGGCTATAAAGATTCCGAAGCTTCGAATATTCGATGTTCATTACTACCGAAGCTTCGAAGCTCAAAAAATGGTATTCGGACCAGCCCTACACACACCTCATCATCAACCTCATCAACTCCACTATAAATCCACACACCTCGTCCCAGCTCTTTGTCTGGTCTCATTTTTACACAAAGTGACACTTAGCCTACCTTGTTTCCTCCTGCGATCATCCAGATATCTCCAGCATCTCTTTATTACTCTTTGTCACGGTTCCCACCCATATGTTCAGCAGTCCTGCGAACTGGGTATCCTCACCGTAATCCATCTCTCCATCCACCACTCAACAAACAGGTGTTGTGCCGAATTTCGACTCCCTGCCAAATTATTACCCCCCTCCTTGAAATCAGTATCTGATTGCCTAATCCTAACCCCACCCTAATCCTAACCCCTCCCCCACAAGTAATCCTAAACCTACCATACTAGGGGGGTAATAATTTGGCGTGGGTCAAAATTCGGCACCACACCGGTAAGACTGTATAGATATAATACAGATGAGCAAACGATAAAGCTTGGGTTGCTGAATATTCGATCCCTTACTTCAAAAGCACTCATTGTTAATGATATGATTTCAGATTATAACCTAGATGTGCTGTGTATGACAGAAACCTGGCTAAAACCAGACGATTACATTACTTTAAATGAGTCCACCCCGCATGATTACTGTTATAAACATGAACCTCGCCTGAAAGGCAAAGGGGGAGGTGTTTCTGTAATTTATAGTAATATTTTCAAAACCACTAAAAAAATCTAGTTTAAAATATATTTCTTTTGAAGTGTTGGTGCTTAATGTAAAAATATATAATGTAAATGATAAATCAAGTTTGAGAATTCTGCTGGCAACTGTCTACAGGCCACCAGGGCACCATAAAGATTTTATCAAAGAATTTGCTGACTTTCTATCAGAATTAGTATTGACTGCAGATAAAGTCCTAATTGTTGGTGATTTTAATATACATGTAGATAATGGAAAAGATGCAATGGGATTGGCATTTAAAGACATTCTTAACTCTATTGGAGTTAGACAACACGTGTCAGGACCTACTCATTGTCGTAATCATACTCTAGATTTAATATTATCACATGGAATCAATGTTGATGCTGTTGAAATTCTGCAGCAGAGCGACGACATCTCAGATCAACATCTAGTCTCATGTAAATTACATTTAGCCAAGGCTGCAAAGCCAACTCCGTGTTACAAGTATGTTAGACCTATCACTTCTGCCACTAAAGATTGCTTTATCAATAATCTTCCTAATCAGTTTCATCGTCTCAGCATCCCAGATAGCTTAAAAGAACTTTATATTGCAACAGAAACTTTTAACTCTCTCCTTTCCAGCACTTTAGATACAGTTGCTCCGTTGCGCTTAAAGAAGATTAAAGAAAATAGTCCAACACCGTGGTACAACAAGCACACCAGGGCCCTTAAGAGAGCAGCCAGAAAAATGGAGCGCAACTGGAAGAAAACAAAACTAGAGGTATTTCGAATTTCATGGAAGGAGAGCTCGATTGCTTACAGAGAGGCTTTAAAAGCTGCTAGATCTGCTTATTTTTCAACCCTATTAGAAGAAAATAAACATAATCCAAGGTATTTATTTGAAAAAGTGGCTACACTAACGAAAAAGAAAGCTTCAAGCCCAGAAGTTTCCAAGAAACACAGCAGTAATGACTTTATGAACTTCTTCACTTATAAGATTGATAATATTAGGGACAAAATTATAACTATGCAACCGTCTACTACAGCATCGCATCAGGGAGTGCATTATAGTCTCCCCGAGGTAAAATTTTATTCATTTGTTGCCATAGGAGAGGAAGAATTTTGCAAACTCGTTAATTCATCTAAATCGACAACATGTATGTTAGACCCTATACCGACTAAACTACTGAAAGAGATGCTTCCAGAAGTCATAGATCCTCTTCTTAACATCATTAATTCATCTTTGTCTCTAGGATACGTACCAAAAACCTTTAAGCTGGCTATGATTAAATCGCTTGTTAAAAAAACGCAACTCGATCCTACAGAATTAGTCAATTACAGGCCGATCTCAAATCTACCTTTTCTGTCAAAGATACTAGAAAAGGCAGTGTCCTCACAACTGTGTTCCTTTCTTAAAAGAAATGGTATCTGCGAGGATTTCCAGTCCGGATTTAGACCGCACCATAGCACTGAGACAGCTCTCATTAAAGTCACAAATGATTTGCTCTTATCATCCGATTGTGGTTGTATCTCTCTATTAGTGTTACTTGATCTTAGTGCTGCATTTGACACCATTGACCACAACATTCTCTTAAATAGACTAGAAAACTATGTTGGCATTAGTGGAATTGCACTAGCATGGTTTACATCATATTTATCTGACCGCTATCAGTTTGTAGCAGTAAATGAAGAGATGTCTTATCGATCACAAGTTCAGTATGGCGTACCACAAGGCTCAGTACTAGGACCGTTGCTGTTCACTCTCTACATGCTACCTTTAGGAGATATCATTAGGAAACATGGAATTAGCTTTCACTGTTTTGCTGATGATACTCAGCTCTATATTTCTTCCAAACCTAACGAAACTCACCAATTCACAAAATTATCGGAATGCATAGTTGATATCAAAAATTGGATGACTAGTAATTTCCTACTACTAAATTCTGAAAAAACCGAGATTCTAATTATTGGACAAAAAACTTCCACAGGTAATAACCTAGAATACCGTCTAACACTTGATGGCTGCTCTGTTAAGTCTTCGCCGTCAGTTAGGAACCTGGGTGTGCTCTTTGATACCAATCTTTCATTTGAAAGTCATGTGTCTAGTGTCTGTAAAACCGCATTTTTCCATCTTAAAAATATATCTAAATTACGTCATATGCTCTCATTGACAAATGCGGAACAACTAGTTCATGCGTTCATGACATCAAGGCTAGATTATTGTAATGCTCTACTGGGTGGTTGCCCTGCACGCTTAATAAACAAACTACAGCTAGTCCAAAACGCAACCGCTAGAGTTCTTACCAGAACCAGGAAGTACGACCATATTAGCCCGGTTCTGTCAACACTGCATTGGCTCCCTATTAAACATCGTATAAATTTTAAAATATTGCTGATTACTTACAAAGCACTAATGGTTTAGCTCCCCAGTACTTGAGCGAGCTCTTAACTAGGGATGAGCGAGTACAGCATTATCTGTATCTGTACCTGTATCTGTTAACCATATGAATTATCTGTATCTGTACTCGGACGGGTGGAGCCTAATCCGGAAGTGGGCGGGATTTAACCCGGAAGTGGGTCAGGTTGTCTTGAAATGGGCGGGGCTTTAATCGATATGTTATTTTAAGCATGCAATTGATATGGGTTGTTCAGAAATTGTTATTTATTGCTGATTAGAAAACTATTTACTCATTATTCTGTATCACTGATCATGAGGGGGGGGGGGGGGGGGGTTGTGTGTGTGTGTAGCAGCTTAAATTGTAATATTATTTATAACACAACTACCTTTATTTTATTTATAAAATACAGCAAGAAAGTGTCACTCAGTGCGTGAAAAAAAACTGGTTAGAGCCAGCAGACGGTTTAAAAAAAAAACTCAGATGAACGGCAGAGAGAGAGAGAGAGTGTGTGTGTGTAGCTAGCTAATTAATTTGTAATATAGTTTTATACCACTACTTCCTTTATTTTTTTAATGAAATACAGGAAAAAGTGTCAGACACTCAGTGCATGAAGTAAAAAAAAACTGCTGACGGTTAAAAAAAAAAAAAATCTCCGACAGGCAGAGACTCAACACGAGTCGCATTCTACCAAGCACCATGTCTGAACAAACCCCACGTTTACCAGAACTCTACTGGTTAATAAGTAAGTGCACTACAAACCGAAGTAAAAAACAAACCTGAAGCTGAAGAAACCCTAAACTTTAACGGAAAAAAGACCCGCGAACCTGAGTGACTGAGGGAGAGACAGAGAGAGAGAGAGCTGTTCTCTTCTCAGTGTTCTGTGTGTGAGTGAGCAGAGCGGGACACAGCAGCACAATAAATCAAATCTGTATACGTGTAGGGGAGGGGCACTGTGACTAATCTATCACAGAACGCAGACACAGTCAGGTACCCAATGAGGATTTTTATTCAATCCGAGCACAGATATTGACTCGTATTACTCGTATTATACTCGTACTCGGCAAAAGTGCTTTATCCGTACCGGATACTCGTTTCAGCCGAGTATCCGCCTCAACTCTACTCTTAACGCATTATAGTCCTTCACGTCTATTGCGATCTCAAAACTCCGGCCAGTTGATAATACCTAGAATATATAAATTGACTGCTGGCGGTAGATCCTTTTCCTATTTAGCACCAAAACTTTGGAACTATCTTCCTAACATTGTCCGGGAAGCAGACACAGTCTGTCAGTTCAAAGCTAGACTAAAAACACATCTCTTTGACCTAGCATTCACATAACACACTCTATAGACTTCTATAATTTAATATTAGGCTGCTTAGATTAGGTCAGCCGGAACTGGGAACACTTCCCTCAAATCCTGATGTACTCGTTACAAGATAAGAAGAATGGCATCTACGCTAATTTTAGTGTCTTTGTTTATCCCGAGGTTTTCCCGCAGCCTGCCGGATCCAGGCCGTTTCCAGATCTGACGAAGGACTTTCGCCTGGACCCGATGACAATGCAGTGCTGAAGTGCCAACTAGCCTCTCCCTATGGAGGATCCCTATACCACTCTACAGATAAAGCGTTGTGGAATTTTTCGGTTCGCGTACCTACCCGAAGTGATAAGATAAAATAAAATTCTGCATCAAAATTTATAGACAAGTAGTTTGTTTAGGCATGGTTTGTAAGGAATTATAAACCTGCGCACATATATTCAAACGCACATAACTATAGAATCAATTCTTAATGCGCATGTGAACGCCATCAGCGTCTATCACAGGTTCACGTTTAAAGTCTGTTTAGAGAGAACGGTGTCGTCGTAGCGGCCCCTAATTTATTAACAAACTATCATTTAGACGGAAGTTAATCAATCAAAACTAACTTTAGCTGGAAAAAACATTTTTCAAGAGCCACTATAAAACCAAACCAATCTCTGTTACCTTAAATTATATCTTTATCTCTGTAAAGCTGCTTTGGAACAATCTACATTGTTAAAGGCGCTATATAAATGAGGATGACTTGACTTGACTAAGAAAAGATATTCCGTTTACCGTCAGAATCCTGGTCTCCAGATTGTCTTTCAGACTTTCCACTTACCATTTTGCTCATTGTTGTCAATAAAGATCCTGTTCACTTTCATCCTCCTTGTCTGAGTCTGCTTCCATAACATAACGTCTCGGTTACGTATGTAACCCTAGTTCCCTGATAGGGAACGAGACGCTGCGTCAAACGCTGCGGGAACGCCCCTGCGTTGTGCGTCATGAAGCACGTATGGAATCAGCCCAATGGAGAGATGAAACGTCATAGGCGGGTGACGTCATCGACCAGGAAACTATAAAGCACCCCAAAAACACAAGCGCATTAGCTTCTGATAGGCTTGAAGGAAGCGCTAACGGGAGTGCCGGGAGTATGGCGGAGCGACGCAGCGTCTCGTTCCCTATCAGGGAACTAGGGTTACATACGTAACCGAGACGTTCCCTTTCAAGGGAACTTCGAGCTGCGTCAAACGCTGCGGGAACGCCCCTGCGTTGTGCGTCATGAAGCACGTATGGAATCAGCCCAATGGAGAGATGAAACGTCATAGGCGGGTGACGTCATCGACCAGGAAACTATAAAGCACCCCAAAAACACAAGCGCATTAGCTTCTGATAGGCTTGAAGGAAGCGCTAACGGGAGTGCCGGGAGTATGGCGGAGCGACGCAGCGTCTCGTTCCCTATCAGGGAACTAGGGTTACATACGTAACCGAGACGTTCCCTTTCAAGGGAACTTCGAGCTGCGTCAAACGCTGCGGGAACGCGAATACCCACGTCGCCATAGGACCAAATGACCGTCATGTGAGACTAGCGCACAGAGGACGAGAGCACCTGTGCCCCAGGGGTAGAGCTTAAGTCTAGGTCATAGAACTTAATAAAAGTATGCGGTGAAGACCATCCAGCCGCATCACAAACATCACTCAGGGAAACCCCCGACAAAAGAGCTTTAGAAGCAGCCATACTCCTGGTAGAGTGAGCTCGGACAACCAAAGGTGAAGGCTGGCCAGCCGACTCATAAGCAAGTGAGATAGCCTCAACCACCCACTTGCTCATTCTCTGTTTAGACGCCGGACACCCTTTCCTGGGTGGCCCGAAACATACAAAAAGTTGTTCTGATTTCCTCCACAGGGCAGCTCTGTGGACATAAGCGTCTAATGCCCTAACAGGGCAGAGTGAATTAAGTTTCTCCTGGTCCGATGACATAAATGGAGGAGGACAGAAAGCCTGCAGAACCGTAGGTCTAACAATATTAGTAGGAACCTTAGGAACGTAACCTGGTCTAGGATGCAGAAAAGCTTTAACCATGCCAGGTGCAAATTCCAGGCACGAGGGTGAAACCGACAGAGCCTGCAAATCTCCGATCCTTTTTAGTGAAGAGATAGCAAGCAAAAAGATAGTCTTAAAAGTGAGAAACTTCTCGGGAACTTCTTCGATAGGTTCAAAAGGAGCTAGGGAAAGACCTTCTAATACAATGGCCAGATCCCAAGTCGGCACCCTCGTACGAACTGCTGGCCTCAGCCTCAGAGTGCCACGGAGGAAACGAGTTATAAGCGGGTGTCTCCCAAGAGAAACTCCACTGAAAGGGACGTGGTAAGCAGCTAGTGCCGCCACATACACCTTTAGTGTGGAGGGGGATAACCCTGTGGAGAAGCGCTCCTGCAGGAATTCCAGCACTGCACCCACTGGGCAGTTAACTGGGTCCTGCAGGTGTTCTCCACACCAAGAAGTGAAAAGTTTCCACTTCAAGGCATAAAGCTTCCTCGTGGATGGAGCTCTGGAGTTAAGAATGGTCTCAACAACCTCGGTTGAGAGACCGGAGTCTATGAGCTGGGCCCCCTCAGAGGCCAAGCCCACAGTTTCCACAATTCTGGGCGGGGGTGAAGTATCGTGCCCCCCGCCTGGGAGAGTAGATCCCTCCTGACCGGGAGCTCCAAAGGAGAACCGTCCAGGAGAGAAATCAGGTCCGCAAACCATACTCGGGCCGGCCAGAACGGGGCTACTAGTAGTAGACTGACCCCGTCCCGGCGGACCCTCTCCAGAACTCCTGGTAACAGAGCAATCGGGGGAAAGGCGTACAGAGGTGACCTCGGCCACGGCTGCACCATAGCATCCAACCCCAGGGGGGCTGGAAGAGTGATGGAGAACCACCGATGACAATGAGTGGTCTCCTTGGAAGCGAATAGGTCCACCTCGGCGCGACCGAAACTCAACCAAAGGAGCTCCACCACCTCGGGGTGGAGTCTCCATTCCCCTGGCCTCGGCCCCTGCCTCGACAGGGAGTCTGCTACCACATTCAAATACCCAGGGAGATACATTGCTCTCAGAGATAGTAGCTTCCCTTGGGACCACAGGAGGATCTGACGGGCCAACTTGTAAAGCCGGCGAGACCGCAGGCCCCCCTGATGATTTATATAAGAGACCACCGACGTGTTGTCTGATTGAACTAACACATGATGGCCTCTCAGGTCTGTTAGGAAGTGTTTCAGAGCCTGAAACACAGCCAACATCTCTAGACAATTTATGTGCCACGAAAGATGATGATCCTGCCACAGACCTTGGGCTGGGCGACCACTCATGACCGCCCCCCACCCTGTGAGGGAAGCATCCGTCGTTAGCGTTATGCGACGACAAAGAGCCCCCAGCACAGGACCTTTGGATAGGAACCAAGTTTCTCTCCACATGACCAGAGCACGAAGGCAGCGCCGCGTGACTTTGAACGTGCGGAGCGGATTTCCCCTCGGGGAGAATCCCTTGGTCCTGAGCCACCACTGTAGCGGTCTCATGTACAACAGGCCGCAAGGTATAACGTTGGACGCTGCTGCCATCAGACCCAACAGTCTCTGAAACTGCTTGACAGTGAGTAGCTGGCCTAGCTTCACTTGTTTCACAGCTGAGAGAATCGAAGCGATGCGGGTCGGAGAGAGTCGCGCCCGCATCGATACCGAATCCCAAACGACACCCAGAAAAGTGGTCTTCTGGGAAGGAGATAATACACTTTTCTTTGCGTTCAGCCTCAACCCCAACTTTCTGATATGAGCGAGGACGACATCTCGATGCCGAACCGCCATCTGCTCGGTCTGAGCTAAAATCAACCAATCGTCGATGTAATTGAGAATACGAATGCCCTGAAGCCTCAGAGGCACTAGTGCTGCATCCATGCATTTCGTGAAAGTGCGGGGAGATAAAGCTAGGCCAAACGGAAGAACCCTGTACTGGTACGCCTCGCCCCCGAAGGCGAACCTCAGGAACTTCCTGTGTTGTGGAAGGATGGACACATGGAAGTATGCGTCCTTCAGATCTATCGTGACAAACCAGTCCTCGGACCTGATTTGAGACACGATCTGCTTGATAGTGAGCATCTTGAATTTTAGCTTCCCTACCGAGCGATTCAATATGCGCAGGTCTAAAATTGGACGCAACCCCCCATCCTTCTTTGGAACGATGAAATATCGGCTGTAATAACCTGACTCCAAACTGGGAGGAGGAACCCGTTCTATAGCCTCTTTTTGAAGGAGCGTTTTCACCTCTTGTTCCAATACCAGAGCCTGCTCGGGGCCCACCACTGTGTGCAGAACCCCTCTGAATTTTGGTGGACGACACCTGAACTGGATAGCATAACCCTTTTCTACTGTCTGCAGGACCCAATGAGATATTTTTGGAAGGCTTTTCCACTCTGCCAGAAATTCTACTAAGGGTACCAGCCTCTCGAGACTGGCCTCTGGTGTAACTTGAGCAGCAGACGCAGCGCCCTGTAACGGCGCACCGGCAGGGAACAACTGGTCTGACCGCTCTGAGACCCTCCTCAGAGGGAGCGAGCGTCCCTCGGGAAAGCGCTCGCTGGGATCGTCTGTGCCCCGGCATAAAGGCGGGGTTGGCAGAACGAGCCCCTGAGGGCACCGAGGAGGAATGGGCACCGTAAACGCTCTATGTGATGAGCTCGAAGACGGCCGGGGCTGCTCCCGCCCAGCAGCCCCAGGGACATGAACTTTAAGGGGAAGAAACTTTTTAAAAGCTGCAGTTTGTTTCTTTTCTTCTTGGAATTTATCGATAACTGAATTCACAGCATCACCAAACAACCCCATGGGAGAAAGAGGAGCATCTAAAAGAAAAGCTTTTTCTCTCTCTTTAATATTAGTCTGATTTAACCACAAATGTCTTTCTGCGGCCACCAGAGCTGCCATAGAACGACCCATTAATTTGGCCGATTCTCTGGTGGCACGCAGGGATAAATCAGCAGCCTGACGCAGTTCGCGAACTACGTCAGTACTGACCTCCTCACTCTCACTCATGTCCCTTAGCAGATCAGCCTGGTATGCCTGCAAGATTGACATAGTATGCAGACATGACGCAGCCTGACCTGCTGCCGAATATGCTTTACCCACCAAAGCCGAAGTGTTTCTTAAAGGCTTGGTGGGTAATGCCGGTGCCTTAAAAGATGATGCTGCTTCGGGGGAGAGATGGCTCGCAAGCGTCTCTTCCACACGAGGCAACGCACCATAACCATGAGCCTTGGCTCCCATAATATTAGCGTATGTTGAAGTCTGGGGACTAAACACTCTATATGACACCGGTTTTCTCCATGATTTCGACACCTCGGTGTGGAGATCATGGAAAAACGGCAGGCACCGGCGTGGAGGCTGCACACGTGACGGCAAAAATCTCTCATCCAACTTTGATTTAGAAACAGACTCCTGTCTAGTCACTGGCCATTCAATATTAAGTTTTTCAACAGCTCTTGTTAACACCTCCATAAGCTCATCACTCTCAGGAGTGTGGGGTGGCGAATCCTCCACATCTCCCTCAACACTAACAACATCAAGTTCCTCAGAACTGGATAGCATTGGTGCCTCAGCCCGAGCGGAAGAAACCGCAGCGCGTGCTTCCGAACCCGGGACTGAGGCACTGGATCTCACAGGTGAAGGGAGAGATAAGGCAGAGCCCGTCTCAAACCCCGCTGTGAGATCCATCTGCGATCCCCACGATAAGCGCCGCCGCTCTGCCTCGGCAGAAGCGGGACCCGAACCGCGGGGAGCGCGCACCGAACCGCTCTCCTCAAAGAGCGACCGGCGGGAGCGGAGCGTCCTTAACGGCAAACGCTCGCAATGCTCACAGTCTGCTCCCTCGAGAGCAAACTGGGCATGCTGAACTCCCAAACAAACAACACAAAGATCATGTGTATCCCCGCTCGTTAAATAACGCGAGCAGGGAGGAACACACTTTCTAAACTGCTGTTCGTCCGCCATAATCTCTCAATATATATATATATAGGGATAAATTGTTTGTGTGGTGCAGGGTATGTAAGACAGACAATATCACACAGGGACAGATTCACATGTAGCGCGACTGAAAGCACAGAAGCTAATGCGCTTGTGTTTTTGGGGTGCTTTATAGTTTCCTGGTCGATGACGTCACCCGCCTATGACGTTTCATCTCTCCATTGGGCTGATTCCATACGTGCTTCATGACGCACAACGCAGGGGCGTTCCCGCAGCGTTTGACGCAGCTCGAAGTTCCCTTGAAAGGGAACTAATAACTGATTCCGGAACTCTAACCAAATTGTGAAATGGTCCAGTAGGTTGATTGGGGAGCTGCTATTTAACTCTGATTCACTGTATACCAGGCAGGTACAGCGAATGGGTGTTTCAATTTTAAGAGATCCCGTAAAAAACGGTAAATCTCTGGCAGCAAAGTTTCCAGTGTCATGATCCTGTCTCCTTCTCTGTCTCCCTCTGCTGGACACACACACACACACACACACACACACACACACACCGCTTTCACTTTCATTACTGACAGCTGTTATCACTTTTCATTACGCTCATTCCTCTCCACCTGTTCCTCATCTCCTCTCATTATCTTGGCTTCTTCTAACCCTCTCTTGCCCTGTCTTGTTGTCAGATTCTTCGATGTCTCAGATTCTCACTAACCAGAGTTTATCTCAGTCTTGTCCTGTCCTGTTGTGTGAGTCCTACGGAATATTTCTACTGGAATTATCCTGTGCTCATCTATACGTCCACAGAAACCTTACGTGCTTAAAGCTGAGGCTGATTACCTGCTCGGTGCTCGCCACCTGTATCCAGTTCCGTGAGTCTCCGAGGCGCTGTTTTACCAGCCTGCTGTTCGTCTCTACCAGTACCACAGAGGAGATTTATGTTCATGTGATTCTGCCAGTTCTACTGGTGTCCTCTGTTGATGTTTATTATTGACTTTTCAGTTTGGATTACCTGTGGTCTGACTTTTGACTCTATTAAAGAACTGTGATTGTAACTCTCGCTCTTGAGTCCTCTCTAACCCCACCACAGAACAATCTGACCATAATATGGACTCAGCGAGTGGCAGCGCGTTCCAGTCTGCCGTTGAACATCAGGGCGCTCTCCTGGGCAGACATGAGGAGGACATCTCCGCCGCCAGACACGCTGTTGAGACGCTGGACGCTCAGATTTCAGATCTTTCCTGACAGGTCCACAATATGCTCCACCAGCCTTCCACCTCGTAGGTTTTTCACGACTCGCCGGAGCCCCGGATCAACAATCCTCCCATCTATTCTGGTGAGCCGACACAATGCCACTCTTTTCTTACCCAGTGCGAGGTGATTTTTTCCCTACAGCCCATGACGTATGCGAAGGAGCGGACTAAGGTCGCTTACCTTATCTCCCTCCTCGCTGGCCGGGCTCGGGAATGGGGAGCGGCTAACTGGGAGGCTGAGAAGGATTGCATCTTCAGCTTCTCGCTATTCAAGGATGAAATGATCCGGGTCTTCGACCGGTCAGCCCACGGTGAGGAAGCTTCTCGACTGCTTTCTTCTCTCCGGCAGGGAAGGCGCTCCGTGCCTGATTTTTCTATTGAATTCCGGACTCTCGCTACCACCTGCGGCTGGAACCAACCTGCGTTGGTCGCTCGTTTTATGGAGGGCCGCAACCCTGAATTGAAGGACGACATCCTCGTCCGGGAGGTCCCCTCCCGGCTAGACGATCTCATCGACCTGGCGATTCGGATCGAGAAACGCTTCGATCTACGACGCAGAGCTCGCCGCATGGAGGTCTCTCTCTTTTCCACGCCTCCTGTCAGTCCCGCTCTTTCAACCACAAGTACAGTTCCCGAACCAATGCAGCTTGGATGCCTTCGGATCTCACCTAAGGAGCGCGAGAGGAGGATTGCTAATCGCCTCTGTATGTATTGCGCAGCCGCCAATCATTTCGTCTCTTTGTGCCCAGTAAAAGCCAGCGCTCGTCAGTAGGCGGAGGGTTACTGGCGAGCGCCATCACCAAGGTCACCCCTTCAAGCTCTTGCACAGCTCTACCAGTGCATCTTCAGTGGTCCAGTTCATCAGTCGCCTGCTCCGCCATGGTCGACTCTGGAGCAGAGGGAAATTTTGTCGATGAGGAGTGGGCACTTCGGCAAGGTATTCCCCTCACCTACTTAAAGAATTCCACCCCCCTTTTCGGCCTAGACAGTAGTTCCCTACCTAGGGTTCAGAAACAGACTGTTCCATTGACTCTTACCGTTTCTGGTAATCACAAAGAGACTATTTCTTTTTTAATTTTTCGATCTCCATTTACTCCTGTAGTGTTAGGCCATCCTTGGCTAAGACTCCACAATCCTCACATCGATTGGTCTCAGGGTTCTATTTTGTCTTGGAAGTTGTCATGTCATGTTGAATGTTTAGTGTCTGCTGTTCCCCCTGTTTCTTCTGTTTCTGTTTTTCAGGAGGAGGCAGGGGATTCGTCTGGAGTACCGGAGGAGTATCATGATTTGCGGGGGGTATTCAGTCGTTCCCGAGCCAGATATCTAATACCTGTCCCAGTCCAGGTTCTCTCCACACTGGGGTTCTTGGCCACTGGAACCTTTCAACGGGAGATTGCTGACAGGTCTGGCATATCCCAACCCACCATGAGCCGCATGCTGTCATCCGTGCTGGCTGCCATCAGGTCTCTCGTCCCACACTACATCCAATTCCCATACGACAATGCCCAGCAAACAATGATTAAAAGGGGGTTTTATGAGATTGCTGGGATTCCAAATGTCATAGGTGCAATTGACTTTACCCACGTGCGTCTGAAACCGCCATCGGTTAATGATTACGCATACATCAGCCGCAAAAATTATCATTCAGTCAATGTGCAAATTATTTGTGATGCCAGACTCCGCCTATTAAATGTTGTGGCAAGATGGCCTGGAGGCACCCACGATGCCTTCATTTTTGAGCACAGCAGCGTGCGCAGACGGCTGCAGGAGGGCGCATTGAGGGGTCATGGTTATCTTTTAGGTGAGTACTAAGTGCAAATTTATTTTGCAAAATATATTCGTTTTTTAACCTCTCTTTTCCCCTTTAGGTGACAGGGGTTAACCTCTTTTGGATATTTTGATCACCCCTGTGCCAAACCCCGTGACGCATCAGGAGCGCAATTTCAACCACGCGCACGCACGAACACGAGCCACTGTGGAGCGTTGCGTGGGGCTGCTCTAAGGTAGATGGCTCTGCCTGGCACACGCGGGGGGCACGTTGCTCTATTCGCCAAAGAAGGTGTGCAACATCATTTTGGCATGTGCCGTCTTGCACAACATGGCTGAGATAAACCGTGTGCCATTTGACGCGCTGGCCCCAGACCCAGAAGTGCCAGTGGAGCAGTGGGAAGCACCACCGGCTTTAGGAGCTGTTCAGCTCAGACGGGACCTTGTTCGGTGGTTTTAATGGTAAGTTAAAGTAACACAGACTTCGATTTCATTGGTTTATTTTTTTTAAGTTTTCATTTATTTGCTTTAATGTCGTATTTATTGACACCAATGAATGGTTAATTTCGACCAGTAGTCTACAAATTTCTGTCTGTCTTTCCAGGACCTCATCCGTCAGGACCCTTGGCCATGGCGCACGGGAGGCTGGTGGACGGTCCTCGGCTTCCCCCGCTTGCACCTGCTCGGGCTCTGGGTGGGGCGCAAGGATAGGCTCAGGCTCCTGGATGGGCTGAGGGGGAGATGTCTCGAGGGTGCTGGGGCCTGCAGTGCCATCATCTGCAAAACAATAGAGCAAAATTTAAATAAAATGAGTTAACTATGGACTTATGTGTTTTTTTTTTTATTGGTCTATCAAGTTTAAGTTTACTTACCATGAATGTCGTCGGTATCTCCCCCACCGGCGATACCTTCTAAAGACACCGTTCCGATGAGGGCTGCCACCCGCTCCTCGTTCGGTGTCAGCTGGAGGCTTGGATCCGGTGGTCCTCCCCCGGTCTGACTCTGGCTCCTCTTCAGTGCCAAAACACGCCTCTTTGTGGCGATCTTTATATCCGACCACTTTTTTTTCACCTACAATAAACAAGAAAACTCATGCTTAACTTGATCACTATTGGTCTATATTAAGCAATAAAACATTCTTACCTCTGCTGGAGTGCGCTTCTCAACCCCCACACTATTGACAGAACTCGTAATTTGGGTCCATATTTTGTTTTTGTGGGCGCCTTTAATCCCACTCTTTAAACTCCCAAATAAAACTATTTTATTTCTTTCCACTTCCCTGGTGATGGTATCGATCTCCACGTCGGAGAAGTTTCTCTTTTTTGCCGTCTTCCGTGTGTCCATGGCGTAAAATGAGGGTGTGGGGGAAGCGGAGACTTGAATATATAGGGGCGTGTTATTCTAATGACGATCGTTTTCAGCCGCGGCATTTATCAAGGGCAGGTATTGCGTACACCTGGATTTCAAAGGTACACACAGCTTCATAAATCAGGCGGTGAGAGGAGTGTAAGCATAATCTTACGCCAACATATACGCCCGTTTCTACGCAAGAATGTTAAATGAGGGCCAGTGTGTACAAATAACAAGGTCATATGAGAGACAGGCATCTTTTGACCGTATACATACTGGGAACTATATTCTCAGAAGGCGAAGCATACGGTGGGGATACGGTGAATAAGCTAATGTCCCAAAAAGTCGGCGTGTTCCTTTAACTAAATGTATAAGTACAGAATACCTGCACATTTACAGTATTAGTAATTGAACATAAACACTGAACGTCAAGATAAGTGATAGATAGGAAATACAAGCTTAGTATATAATTTAGAACATGTAAAAATATCCACATTAAAAGGCAATTGTTGTATACCTTTATACTCTAATACATCTTTTTTTTTAAACATTTACAATTACATGTTCTCCAAAGTGACTTACCAATTACGATAACAATAGAAGCAACAAGTGCAGTGACAAGTCCCAGTTAGCCTAGCACAGTACACATAGCAAGTTTTTTTTTTTTGTACAAAGATTTAGTATTATTGGGTCAAGTGTTTATGAAAAAGATGGATCTTTAGCAGTTTCTTGAAAATGTGTTGGGCTGGTCATTCCACCAACAGAGAACAGTCCAGGTAAAGGTCATTGAAAGTGATTTTGTGTCTCTTTGGGATGATGGCACCACAAGGCGCCGTTCACTTGCAGAACACAAGCTTCTGGAGGACACATAGATCTAAAGTAGTGAGTTTAGGTATAGGGCTACCTTTAAAGACCACTCTTGCTGCAGCATCTGGATCAGTTGCAGAGGTTTGACTGATGCTGAAAGAGCTGCCAAGAGAGCATTACAATAGTCCAGTCTGAATAGAAGTTGTGCAGCTCCGATAGTATAATGATGTAGAAGGCAAATCAGCAGGATCACACAGCAAGTATGGTTTGGCTGAAACCATAAGCAGTTCTGTCTTGGCAAGGTTGAGTTGAAGGTGAAGGTCATTCATCCAGCAAGAATTTTCCATCAGGTAGGCTCAGATGCAAGCAGCTACCGTCAGATCATCTGGCTGGAATGAAAGGTAGAGATATTGTCATTAAAGGGATAGTCCACCCAAAAATGAAAATTCTGTCAGTATTTACTCACCCTCATTTTGTTCCAACCCCGTAAGACCTTCGTTCATCTTCGGAACACGAATTAAGATATTTTTGATGAAATCTGAGAGCTGGATCACTCGGCTTCTTCAGGGATTGAAACTTGCCAGCCCCGAAAAGTTATTAAAGACATCGTTAAAATAGTCCAAGTGACTACAGTGGCTCATTCTTAAGTTTATCAAGCGACGAGAATACTTTTTGTGCGCAAAAACAAACAAAAATAATGACTTTATTTCAACTATTCATTTCCTTCTCTGTGGGCCTCTAGTCAGTTAATGTAGTGTGATGGCGTAGAGCTACGTCACACGTAGGCTCACTATTGGCCATGTGGTCATGTGGTCACTACTGGTCATGTGGGTGATGCGTGTGACTTACAACAACAGAAGCTTACGCTATTACACTAGTGAACTGACTCGAGGCCCACAGAGAAGGAAATGAATAGTTGAAATAAATTTTCGTTATTTTTGTTTTTTGCGCACAAAAAGTATTCTCGTCATTTGATAAACTTAAGATTGAGCCACTTTAGTCACTTGGACTATTTTAACAATGTCTTTAATAACTTTTCGGGGCTGGCAAGTGTCAATCCCTGAAGAAGCCTATGGAGGAGTGATCCAGCTCTCAGATTTCATCAAAAATATCTTAATTCGTGTTCCGAAGATGAACGAAGGTCTTACGGGGTTGAACAACATGAGGGGGAGTAAATACTGACAGAATTTTCATTTTTGGGTTAACTATCCCTTTAAGATAGCAGTGATAGGAAAAGCCATGTTTCTAAATGACAGAGCCTTGTTACAAAAAAACAAAAACAATAGATGGGTGGAATCTAACACAATAGTGGTCTTACTGTAGAAAAACCAAACCTTGAGCACACTTTTAGTGCAATCATATGGAATCAGAAGACTCGGTCATTACGATTTTTTTAAAAGTTATTATTCCCATACCTTGTTTGCCATGATCATCATTTAAAGGGGTCATGAACTGGCTTTTTAAAAAAAATTATATTGTTGTCTGAGGTCAACTTATGACGTTCGCTTGGTTTTTACATTCAAAAACATCAAAATGAATAAGTAATAGGCTATTTTCTACCCTAGTTTTGAGCCTAGCTCAAAAACGCTCGTTTTTTATGGGCGTCTCGCATTGAAGACTTGGAAATAAACGCCCACTGCTGTGAGTGGATAACAGTTTGCATAATAATGAGTTTCAACTCACTCGTCAGTGCACTTGGGGGAAATTGTTTTGAAAACTTCCAATGTTGTAAAATGGCAACCGGAATGATTCGCCCATACATGTTCGACCCAGAGTCCGATCCCGAAATCGCAGGACAATGAACCAACAACACCTCAAATACAACGGATACTTCAGCCTGTGACAGCGTGGTAAGTTATTGTTAATTGTTTATGCTACTTCGAATGTAGGCTATCTTTAATGTTTTTATAGAAATTTTACTCACATAAGTGTGTTGCACCATTCCTGTCGGATCCAATATGGAAGGCACAGCACCGTTTTTCAATCTTAATCGGTCTGCAAATCCTGTCTCGACCTGTGTCTTGTTTACAAAACAGTCCTCGGCGAAATGAAGCGAACAAACGGACAATGTTTTACCCACATCAGCTGGAACCTCATTAAAAATA
Organism: Siphateles boraxobius; assembly: GCF_051911475.1. Taxonomy (NCBI): domain Eukaryota; kingdom Metazoa; phylum Chordata; class Actinopteri; order Cypriniformes; family Leuciscidae; genus Siphateles; species Siphateles boraxobius. The sequence continues at coordinate 15,157,200 of NW_027508833.1, read as the reverse complement.
AATTTTAACCATGCATTCCTATTGGAATCCAGAGGAAGCTTATGCAGCGACTGTCTTCTTCCACAACCAGGCACTGCAAAATATTTAGTAAACGGCATGTTTACTGCTCGGTAGCTCGATCCGGTTTGTCATCACGAGGTAGGCCTATGTTATTTAGCTATGCCTGTAATGCGCGAATCGGTGGGCGGGGCTAAACCGGCCGTGTTGAAGTAGGCGTTGATCTTCTTCTGCGGGGGTGGTGTTTTATCCTCTTTGACGTCATTGTTCCCCAGTTTGAAAAACGAGTCGTTTGCTGAGCCTGGTGTCAATAAAAGCATTTATTGGACTAACAAGGACGTTTTCAGTTCTGAAACTTACAGGATATTCTTATAATATGGTGACCTCCTGGATGTCAAAAGCTCAAGGAAAATTTGATTTCTCAGTTCATCACCCCTTTAAACATGACCTGAAATCACACAAAAAATAAGTTATTTTAAAACTCAGTATTACATTTACACATGTCAGAATATGTTCCATTGAGACAATACAAAAAACTCAATTGACCATGATCTGGAAGCTGAGCAGGAAAGACTATCAGTAATGTTTTGAGCTGCCATGTGATTTTAGCTACATTTATAGAAAGTAAAAATGAATATGATTTACTGTGATGTAGCTGGTGTACTGTGATGTAGCTAGTTACACCTAGGGGTTCATCGTGTTATATTCATTCTAGTCTTCCTGTTCTAGGCTTTGCTGTATCTTTATCAACAAGTACAGAACTGAATTCGATTTCTTAACGGTCTTGATAGATTTAGTCACATTAACAATTACGAAAATTAGCCATGGTTTAACTTCAAAGAAAAAACAAACAAAAAAACACGGCAGCAGGGCTCGACATTAAGGCTTGTCCGCTTGTCCGGGACAAGTGGATTTTTTTGTAGGACAAGTGGAAAAGAAAATTAGTTGTCCCACTGGACAAGTTAAATTTCAAGCAAAATAAAATTGCATGTTACTTTACGTTATGTGTCACTCATTACGTCGATTTTACAGATTTAATTTTACCGATTTGAAACGAACACATTTTTTCCCCCACAATCCGTCGAACCAGCGTCCAGCTCAGAATGCTTTGATTGGCCAATCAGGAGTTTAGACATTTTTACCTGACTCAGGAACAGTGGAGACTGGAGTGGAGAGTGATGTTTCTTCAGGCTCCGCAGCCCGGCCAAGCGCCAGGAAAAGCTCCAAAAACAAGTCACCTTACACCAACAGTACCATACGAATTAAAACGGGAACGAAAATTTGTAACCAAATGGAAAGATGAATTCGACTGGGTTATTTATGAAGACGGAGTTATGCTCTGTGGCGTCTGTCGGGGGCAACCCAACCTGGCTGACAAGTAAGTGATGTTAGCTGGCTAGCCGTGTACTGTAAACAAGCATTAACAGCATTTGTATTAGGGTTGCACGACATTGAAAAAATGACATTGCGATATTTTATTTTTCTGCGATACATAACTTATGTAACATTAAGGCATAATGAAGAGCGAGCTTCGATTCGCGTCAGGGTCCTACCACACCTTGTATTTCTCACGCTGAGGAGTAAGGGAACTTGTCCCGCTATACAATTAATGGACGAGGCGCTGGCAAACGGAGGGAAGTTCTCTGCCGAGTTCATAGCATCTGTCTCGAGTTATACAGAGTTAAATGCAAGCTACCAGCCAATCAGAAATTAGAATTAGTTGTTTCCGGGTAAATTATATGTTCCCGCTGCAAGCTCGTTCGTTAGACAACACGCGCACACACGGAGTGGAAGTTGAAAGAGCACGATCTGATGAATGCGGTTTGCGGACATCTTCATTTATTTTTTTTAGCATTTTGATTTTACGATTCCTGGACGATATCTCTTGCCTGTGATCAAAGACAGTGAGAGCTGATGTTGAGGAGTATAGCCAAATTCGTGCTAAATTATTTTTGATGCATTCAAAAACTGCTTTTAAAGGGGTCATCGAATGCAAAATACACTTTTATATGGTATTTGCAAATAAATGTGTCTTTGCAGTGTGTGGACACAATCACCATGCAATGAAAAAAATCCATTCACTTTTTTTTAATCCTCAAAAAGCCAAAAAGTTGTTGCTCATTATCATTTAAAGAGACATGCACCGAAACGGGTCACTGTGAACAGAGCTGTTTTTGAAGAGGTAAAAAGGGTGTTGTTTTACACAACCATTGAGAAATTTTAACCAAAGTATGTTACAAACTTTACATGAAGACCCAAAAGAATCATACCAACTTGTGGAAAATGGGCATCCGATGACCCCTGTAAAGGTGACGGTTTGGGTCTTGACATACATGCTCAGGGCAAGTTGTTATGACACAATTTTATGTACATTGAGCACTGATGTTCAGTTGGCTTGTTTGGGGTCAAATTTATTTTTATTTTTCAATAAATTTGTATTTTTTAAATATAACTATTTATTTTATTTGGATGAATTTGTCTTTTTATCAGATTTAACAATTGTTATAATTTCCATTTGTGCTGGTCAATTATGAACAATAGGCAAAATTGAACTGCTAGCAAAAATTGAAGCGAATTTGGTTGGGTCGAGGGACCGTTGCTGCAAATATTTGGGTGGCTCCTCCCCTAAATCTCACTCTAAACTTTTGATAAAACTTGAGAGCCCTGCTACATTATCCCGCTTATTACATGGCTACCTACCAAATAAATCAATAATTTTACACAAAATATTGATTTAAAAAGGAGTTTATTGATTTAAAAACAATTGTATTGCTTCCGCTAAAGAAAATAGTCCGTTCCGTGTCTATGGTTAGAATCTACGGTTAGAATCCATGGCAACTTCTGGTTTTCATGGCAACGGTAATTATAATAAATAATAATAATAACTTATACTTATATAGCGCCTTTCACGGGACCCAAGGATCCTTTACATATAGCTACATAAGGAATAAAGAATAAGGAAGAGAATATAATAAAATAAAATAAGTAAATAAGTAGATAATAATAATTAATCAGTCCTGGTTAAATGCCTTTGTAAAGAGGTGGGTTTTTAGAAGGTTTTTGAAAATGTCCAGAGAGGGAGCATTTCGGATGTCTGCAGGAATGGAATTCCAGAGGGTAGGGGCTGCGACGCTGAAGGCTCTGTCCCCAAAAATCCGCAGTCTTGTGTAGGGGACAGAGAGCAGGCCCTTGTCAATGTACCGCAGGTTCCGTGAGGGGATATAGGGATGGAGAAGGTCCAGTAGATACCGGGGGGCAGTGGCATGAAGAGATTTATACGTGAGGAGCAGGATTTTGTAAGTGATGCGAAATTTGACCGGGAGCCAGTGTAGCTGGGTGAGGATTGGTGTAATGTGCTGCCAAGACCTAGTGTGTGTTAGAACCCTGGCAGCCGAGTTCTGGACGTATTGTAGTCTTTCAAGAATCTTACTGGGTACCCCATACAGGACACCATTGCAATAGTCCAAGCGAGAGGTGATGAAGGCGTGAATGAGTGACTCAGCCACAGGGTCTGAGAGTTATGGTCGTAGTCTGGAAATGTTTTTGAGGTGGTAGAAGGCAGATTTAGTAATGAGTTTGATGTGTGACTGAAAGGAGAGAGTGGAGTCCAAAATGACACCAAGGTTGCGGACTTCCTTGGAAGGAAAGATGGAGCAAGCATCCACTTTGAGGATTAGACCACCTACCCTCGAGAGTAGCGGCTTGGGAGCCACAACCAATAGCTCTGTTTTGCTGCTGTTCAGCTTGAGTAATTTAGATGACATCCAGGTTTTTATTTCATTCAGACAGTCAATAAGCGATGGTGGAGGGAGCTGAGTGGATGGTTTGGTGCTGATATACAGCTGTGTGTCATCAGCATAACAGTGGAAACTAAGACCATGGTGACGTATTATCTGGCCAAGGGGCATCATGTAAATGGTAAAAAGGAGGGGCCCAAGCACAGAGCCTTGAGGCACACCTTGTTTGACTGGGGCCGGGGGTGAACTGCAGTCTCTAAAAGTAACAAACTGTTCCCTATTTGAGAGATATGACTGGAGCCAGGAGAGTGCTGAGCCGGTGAGGCCAACACATTCAGATAGACGTTTAAAAAGGATAGCATGGGACACTGTGTCAAAGGCTGCTGAGAGATATAAAAGGATGAGGATGCTGATATGTCCAGAATCAGCGGCGATGAGGAGGTCATTGACGATTTTGATAAGGGTAGTCTCAGTGCTGTGATGGGCTCTGAAACCAGATTGAAAGGGTTCATAGAGATCATAGTGAGTATTGTGATGATGGAGTTGGGCAGCAACTGCTCTTTCAAGGATTTTACTCATAAAGGGAAGGTTGGAGATCAACGGTGTGTTATACTTAGGTTACCAGCGGCCTGTTGTCAAGAAATAACAGGCAGCATTCTACATTACAATTCAACTTTGAATAGTGTTTCCGATTCCGATGTCTCTTGAGTTCAGTGTTGGACAGATCAATTGTTTTAACCATTCATTAAAGTGAGTCAGTTTAAAGGAGTCATTAACGTTAGTTCGCTAATCGGACGTGTCATTAACGGACCACGGCACACGTTGTGTGATTATACAGGCAGTTAAGGACATCACATAAGATTTGTGTCAACACAGAAAACATTTCATCACTGGATAGATTTTTTTTTTGTTTATTGAAAGTGTGGTTTATGTCATCTGAATGTGTGAAACGCTTTTCAGAGAAGATAAGGCAACGTTATTTTAGCACATTCACAACCAGTGGTAGTTCAGAAAAAAAAAACTTCGGTCTTCCGACCTTTTACCATCGTGTATTCTCAAAGATATCTAGTCAACTGAATTAATTAATAATAAACATGCATGTTCATAATCTGTAAATCTGGAAATGTCTATTCTGACTAAACCTAACTGTGATACTTTTTATTCTCATATATTTATATTTTTAGTCTTTATTCTTATAATTTGTAGTCATATGTTTCATGTTTCTTGTTGTATTTGTATAGTCCACTGGAAGCCTCGACACCAAAACAAATTCCTTGTGTGTGCAAGCACACTTGGCAATAAAGCTCTTTCTGATTCTGATTCTGATTCTGAATATGCGCGAGGGAGGGAGAGAAAGCAAGATAGTTTGAAGACGGTGTGAGTGCGCGCGCGAGCGGTGCTTTCACTCTCTCTGCTCGTTCTCTCAGTTAAACAAGTGCAGCAGTCAGTCATCTACATCACTCATCTGCATCACTCACCGGTCAAATAAGGCTTTGGCGGGACAAAAATACGGTTTAGAAAGGCTGACCAAAAAACAGGGCGCAAGTTCCAGTTTTTTTGCGCTCGAAGTTTAAACTGACAGGACTTGCAAATTGATTACCCGGACAAGTGACTTTTGTGCATGGACAAGTGAAACATACATTTACTTGTCCAAAGGACAAGTGCCTCAAAAAGTTAATGTCGAGCCCTGCGGCAGGCCTATTTTTAGTAAAACTGTGGTTATTAAAATGGTAATAAATCAGCCAAAAAACGTGGTTACTACAATTTTACTATAATAAAACCAAGGATGTTTTTTTTAAGAGAAGAGTGTTCAGCTTCCAGACAGTGTTTCAAAATGTCCCGCCGTTTAAGAGATTGATTGACTACCATAACGAAGGTTTTATACACAATTGAGCAGACTTTGATACGCATAACAAGTCTACTAAACCTTGTTTTAGGTCTTTAGAGATGTGGATTCAACTGATCTTGCAGTTGGAGATGGAAAATTGAAAGACGTAGGATGCCGTGTTTTGCCCTCCAGCTCTCGACGCCAGTTATGACTGAACATTTAAGAATGCTAACGTTAGCTTGGAAACTGTCAACTTAACACAAATGTAATATAAAATATCGTTCACATGTAGTATGAGACTCTTACCTCAGCCGTTGATCGGTTGGCATGGTGTCTGCTGTGACGAACCAGGCTCACTGAAAAAGGGCGCGTTATTTCCGAACGGACTGACTGACACCATGGGTGCTTCTCAATATCCCTCCTCGTCTCCTCGCTCCTCTGTCCTCCATCCTATGACCCGGAAACCAATCAAGCACAGCCATCTTGAAGAACGAGGATCGAGGAGTGAGGAGGCTTTTAGAGGAGTCATGAGCGAGGATACACAGCTGTATCCTATGCGGAAGTGTTTTATTGATTAAACGTGACGCACGTATACATTCTCCTCCCCTTCACATCGGTGACAATAATTTGAATTTGTACTTTACCCTTGCTGTTTTTATAAACCACACATCTCACATATTTCAACAGGGTATCTTGCTTTATTATTATTCATTATGAATTTCTTAAATAAACAAACTTCAACAACATAAGGGCAGATCCTTTGAGCGCTGCTGATGACGCTATGAAGTGACGCTCAAGTGATCAAGTATACCAATGTATAAAAAAGCTTTCATTCGATTCCTCCGTCCTCATTTTCTTTCCTTGCGTCCTTCCCTCACAACCTATACATGAATATCAGATGATGTCACCAACGTCTCCTCACTGACGTTGAAAATAAAACGATTCGCGGGACTCCCGCAAACTAGAAATATCTATGAATAAAACATAAAAACTAATACATTTTTGCAGAAAAGCAACAAGAACTAAAACAAAATAGAAACGATTTACAGGCCAGAGTTTCCTTTTAAAACACGTTTGCAGCGTTGAGCAATGTAGCCAAAAACAGACATAGGCCTACGTGTTGATTTCTTCAACGCAAAGGCCAATCAGAAGCATTTAAGATAGACTCCCCTCACTGCTCAAAACCTCTATGCTCAAAACTGACTTTTTGTTCAAAGCTCTGTATGCTGACAAATCCTCTAATTGTAACAAACAAAGTGTATATATTATGAAAGATTCATTGTGCAGTCAGCTTAATTGATATTAACAGAGATGTGAGATCGCGATTAACTGATGTCAGCTTTTTAGGAATTATTAAGGGAGCGCACTTTGCGCGCATTCAGTCAAAATCCTTCAATCATATCATGCCCAACCATGCACGCAGCTGCTTGCTTTTATGTTATAACAGTGGTGTGCAAACTCTCTGTGCAGTGTTCATGTTGTCTGTGGTGAGTGGATGTAAATGATAATGAGCTTACGCTAGCTTAAGGGTTTGTGTGCGATATCACGATTTATGATCGTGGATTAAAATATATCCACCATCTGCTTTTGAAGAAATGTCGTAGTATCGTACATTCTATCAGTTGCAGTTCTGGCGCCTCCGTCTCAGCATAGGCTACAACGCGACGTATATTCACATCAAATGTTAACGCAAAGGAACGGGACAATGCAGTTCACATAAGTTCATTATTTGCATGTGCTAACAAGTCATTCACGTGTTGATGCGCGGCTCATGTGTTCAGCGCTCCTGCTCACGGCTGCTCCCGCTTGTCCTTGATACAGAGATCCAAACTTGACGACAGATCTGACCATAGACATCATATAGATAGACGCCCTATCGACCACTATTGCCTATTGGTGCGGACGAGCCGTGGGGCCGCCATCTTAAACCGGTCACCCGCTCCGCTCAGTGTTTGGCAGGTGCAATGAGCTGCCAGCGCATTTAATTAATCATATCTCACTGAATACCGAACTGATTTTCACGCGGTTTTTTTTGCTGCAAAGGTCATACAGGTAACTACGATACAGGACACATTGAATATTTTGTTCACAAAATACAACCAATAGTACGGTAATGTTAAATGTTAAGTCTTTTGAAAAGTAATCCCCGAGTGATGGTCCGCCGATTTGAGCAGGAAAATGCTGCACAGTGCTCTGGCATCTACTGCTGCTATGCAACGCAAATAGGAGTATGACCGGTTTAAGATGGCGGCCATATTTCTTGCGCCACAGCGACCAATAGGGCATCTAGTCTCTATATGATATCTATGGATCTGACGACCAGCTAACCGTTGTGGGCGGGACTAAGCAACGGAAAAGTAATGGCGGATAATTTGAATATCATTTGATAATTTGATATATAAAAAAATATCAATAAAATAAAAGGCATTCACTGTATAATGACAAAACGGCAAAATTCTGTAAAAAATAGAGACATTTACCTGTAAATTTACATTTTTTTCTTACAGTGTAGGCATCATCCCCTGTATTATGAGTTCCAGCACCTTCCGTCTAATCGACGGTTTAGAGTACCACAGTGTACAACAAAACGCATAAGAATTCCTGTAGTGATTAATTATATAATTAGTAATAAGATGAGGTAATAGGTTTATTATAATGTTTTAGTGGTTAGTGTTGTTTTTATAGTGTTGTCTATTGTATGATATGTATATGAAACAGCCTGAACTTGTTCACTGAAAACTAATACCTACAAAATAAAATAAAATAAAATAAAATAACCTGAACCTGAAGGCAGGTGAAAGTTTACATGGTGTGTATTTCATTAATTATTAACAGATGGTAATGAGCTATAATAATTCATGTTTACTTGTATTGAAAAGTTATTTGGCATAGGCACTGTCCTTAGTCCAAATCCTGGGATGCAGATTTGGCGGATCCTGTCTGGGGTTGACAGGGCCAACCTGGTGTCATGTCATGTCAAGTCAAGTCAAGTCTCCTTCATTTATATAGCGCTTTTAACAATATGGATTTATGGGAAGTGTTCCCGGTTCCGGCTGATCTAAACTATGCAGCCTTGTATGCTAAGCCAAAGAGATATGTTTTTAGTGTAGATTTGAACTGACAGACTGTGTCTGCTTACCGGACAATGTTAGGAAGACTGTTCCAAAATTTTGGTGCTAAATAGGAAAAGGATCTACCGCCAGCAGTCGATTTTGATATTCTAGGTATTATCAACTGGCCGGAATTTTGAGATCGCAATAGACGTGAAGGAGTATAATGCGTTAAGAGCTCCCTCTGTGGAGCTAAACCATTTAGTGCTTTGTAAGTAATCAGCAATATTTTAAAATGTATACGATATTTAATAGGGAGCCAATGCAGTGTTGACAGAACCGGGCTAATATGGTCATTCTTCCTGGTTGTGGTAAGAACTCTAGCTCCTGCGTTTTGGACCAGCTGTAGTTTGTTTATTAAGCATGCAGGGCAACCACCCATGAGAGCATTACAATAATCTAGCCTTGATGTCATGAACGCATGAACTAATTGTTCTGCATTTGTCATTGAGAGCATATGACGTAATTTAGATATATTTTTAGATGGAAAAATGCGGTTTTACAGATACTGTTCACGTGACTTTCAAATGAAAGATTGCTTTCAAAGAGCACACTCAGGTTCCTAACCGACGACGAGGACTTGACAGAGCAGCCATCAAGTGTTAGACAGTATTCTAGGTTATTACGTGAGGAAGTTTTTTGTCCAATAATTAGAATCTCTGTTTTTTCAGAATAAAGTAGTAGGAAATTAGTAGTCATCCAATTTTTTATATCAGCTATGCGTTCCGTTAATTTTGTGAATTGGTAAGTTTCGTCAGGGCTGGAAGAAATATAGAGCTTAGTATCATCAGCATAACATTGAAAACTAATGCCATGCGTCCTAATAATATCTCCTAAGGGTAGAATGTACAGAGTGAAAAGCAACGGTCCTAGTACTGAGCCTTGTGGTACGCCATACTGAACTTTTGATCGATAAAACATCTCTTCATTTACTGCTACAAACTGATAACGGTCAGATGAGTATGATTTAAACCATGCTAATGCAATTCATAATTTTCGAGTCTATTTAAAAGAATGTTGTGGTCAACAGTATCAAATGCAGCACTAAGATCGAGTAACACCAATAGCGAGATACAACCACGATCGAATGATAAGAGCAAATCATTTGTGACTCTAATGAGAGCTGTTTCAGTACTATTGTACGGTCTAAATCCTGACTGAAAATCCTTGCAGGTATTATTTCTTTTTTAAAAAGGAACATAGTTGTGAGGATACTGCCTTTTCTAGTATCTTTGACAGAAAAGGTAGATTTGAGATCGGCCTGTAATTAACTAATTCTGTAGGATCAAGTTGCGTTTGTTTTTTTTTGTGATCAAGTGGTTTAATCATAGCCAGCTTAAAAGTTTTCGGTACGTATCCTAGTGACAAGGGTGAATTAATGATAATGAGAAGAGGATCAATGACCTCTGGAAGCATCTCTTTCAATAGTTTAATCGGTATAGGGTCTAACATACATGTTGTCGATTTAGATGATTTAATGAGTTTAGAAAATTCTTCCTCTCCTATAGCAATGAATGAATCGAATTTTTTTTCAGTGAGACTACAATGCACTGTCTGATGCGATACTGTAGTAGACGGTTGCATAGTTAAAATGTTTTCCCTGATATTATCAATCTTATAAGTGAAGAGGGTCATAAAGTCATTACTGTTGTGCTGCTTGCAAACTTCTGGGCTTGAACCTTTATTTTTTTCGAATAAATACCTAGTTTATTATCTTCTAATAGGGTTGAAAAATCATCAGATCTAACAGTTTTTAAGGGCTTTTTACCTCTAGTTTAGTTTTCTTCCAGTTTCGCTCCATTTTTCTGGCTGCTCTCTTTAGGGCCTGAGTGTGCTCGTTGTACCACGGCGTTGGACTAGGTCATGTGACCTACAGCTACAGGGGAGGGTCTTTTACTTCCCACTTAGCACACCCTGACAGCCAGACCTGAGTTTCCCGTCCTCCCTGGAGGGAACTGGAAAAGATTATTTGTAGGTTTCAGTCCACAGCTGACGTAGCCACAAATTCAGCTGCTGTGGTTGTAGGGACCCGGAGATACGGTAAACGATATACATGCATATATCTGTGTATCTTAATGAGTTTAGCCCTGATATTTATAATGTTGTTTTATCTTTAGCATCGGAATCCCCCCCCCCCCCCCCCTTGCTGCATTACTGTGCTACAGGACTTTGTGTAACCTTGCAAAGTAGGCTTATATTTTATTCCTTTGTTGATTATGTGCAAGGCAATGTAACTTTGGAACTTAAAACTAATGTTCTAATGTGTTTGTTTGTTTAAAGGCGGACCAGGCCAGCCACTGTTTTCTATTGTTGTTATTTATTTTTCTTTTGTGTGTTTCGTTGTCAAGTGGTTTTTTTAGTCATTTTCAAGACAATATTTCTAGTGCCCTACTGTGATTTAGAATTGATGTCCTGTATTGGGTATCTACGGGGTGTTATATTTTGAATGGTGGTTTGAATACAGGTTGCTCTCCTCTCACTTTGTATGTCCACAGCGTGACATTGTACGAGGCTGGGTCCGTATCGCGCACGCCCCCTCTTTCCGTGGTGAGACTGCACTGGTTGACATTTTGTAGTGGTGTGTATACTCAACTTCGACATTGCACAGTATTTTGTTGTGAATAGTTTAGATGCTAAGTGTGTAGTGAATAGTTAGACATTGAGTGTATAGTGCATGTACTTCTTGGTGTTAGGTTTGCTGTCTCCTACTTCTGTCTACCACAGTCACTGATCCGGGTGGCGTGTACGAGCCGACCTAAATTTCTTATCCTGAGGAGAGTAACACTGCTTTCCCCAACCAATGTATTTTCGGGCTAATTTTAATTATGCTGTTTGTATTTTTTTTTTTTACGAAACACTTGTAATAAACTTTATTTACTTTTGTATAACACATGCCTCTTGTTCCTGTTCGGGGGTAAATCAGAGTTCACGACATACAACCTTATATACTAAGGGTTCAAAAGGGTTCCTCCTGCCCTTACCAGGAGGTGGCGTTGTCGGGTAAAAAAGGTGTTCTTTCAACCCTATTAGACACTACATTTTGGCGTAGTCGGCAGGGTTTACTTTTTTAAAAAAGGGGCATGAATTTTTCTATGTATTTTGGTTTATTTTAAATTTTTGCTGGAATAGAAACAGTGGCTGGAGCTGGACTACCGGAAAAAGGCTGTTGGACTGCTGAGATAAAACTGCAATCGGGACTAAAGGCTAGTGATGATAAGTTCATCTCATTGCTTGTTTTTTGTTTATTGTATTTGTTTCCCTTTGTTTCTCATTTTAAAGTCGTCAACTAAGCTGTCAAAATGAGTGTGGATCAGGAAATGGAGGAACTCTTGGCTCTGCGTGAGGAGGTACAGAGGTTACGGGTGGCTAATGAGCAACTCAATCAAGGAAGAGGTGCCAGCTCAGATATAGGTACTATTTCTGCTAGTACTAATGCTGATGGCTGGTCTCCCGGGGATAATTTGGCTTCACCAAATTTGCTTGTAACACAAGCAGAACGTTTTATCTACATTCAGAGAGAGAGAAAATGCCCCCATTTCTCATGTTCTAAATCTGACCTATCAATTTATGATTGGATAGAAAATGTAGAGTCATGTTTGAGAGACAGGCAGACGACTGCCCGAGAAAAAGGCCCTCTTCCTTTATGATCATTTGGAGGCAAAAGTAGAGATCAGATTTCGTTCATTGGCAAAGTGGGAGGATCCAGACAAAATTTTAACAATTTTGAAAGAGCTTTATGGTTCCTCTGTTTTCTTTGTTAGCCTGCAAAAACAGTTATTTGATCGCAAACAGAAAGATGGAGAGTCTTTAAAAGAATTCTCTCATTCTCTGCGTGCATTAATGGAAAATGTTCAGCGTGCTTATCCTGATAGGTTGACTGACCCAGATATGCTGGTTAGAGACCAGTTTGTTGAACATGTGCATGATGTATCATTGCGGCGAGAGTTGAAGAGCATTATAAGACAACGCCCCTCCATTTCTTTCTTAGCCCTGCGACAGGAAGCTATTAGGTGGGTGGAGGAGGGTGAGGCAAACTTGAGTTGGACTACATCGTTGTGGGGTTGATGTGAATGTAGAGGGGGTCTGTCATGTAGTGGGGGCTGGAAAGGGATCAGAGCTCCTTGTTTTGCAAGAACAATTTAACAAACAACAGTTGCAAATCGAAAGCATTATAAAGAGTCTATCTAAGATGGAATCTGCATTTGACCAGGCTGTTTCTCGTTCCCGCAACCCCAATTATCAGTTTACTCCAGAAGGTTTACCCATTTGCCTCCGTTGCCGGAAGCCTGGACATGTCCTCCGCCAGTGTCGCCAGGGGCAGAGGCAACGAGCATCCAGTGTGCCCAGTGTCCAGCCAGAATCAAACTCTGCTCCAGCGACCATGGGACCTTCAGGTACGAGCTCTGTGGGAAATGCAAATGGTGATAATGTAAGTAATTGTGAGAAAATGAATGAGAGTAATTTTAGGCAGATTCCCCCTGTTGCAAACATTTCACAACCCCTCATAGGAAGATGTCCTGTGGTAGAGGTGGGGATGGGTGTTGTGAGGGTCAAGTGTTTGTTGGATACGGGTTCGATGGTAACTACCATTACCGAGTCATTTTTTAAAGAAGTGTTCCAGTGCTGGGGTGCTCCAAGACTTAGATCATATGGGTGGCTGGCCTTAAAGGCAGCAAATGGGTTGGATATTCCGTATGTGGGATACCTAGAGTTGGACATCCAAGTGCTAGGTAGAAAGATTCCAGGTCGGGGGGTTTTAGTTGTGAAAGATACCCCCTGTGCATTGACGCAACACACTGTTCCTGGATTATTGGGGATGAATGTGATCATAGAATGCTACAAAGAGCTGTTTGCAGAACAAGGGGGTGCCTTATTTTCCTCTTTGTCTGCTACGCAGGCAGTGGCAGGTTGGGAGCCAGCTCTCCGCCATTGTCACAGACTGGAGGTTGGCCCAAGTGTTCCGGAGGGTCGTGTCTGCGTTTTTGAAAGAACTGGGGAGTTTATTCCAGCTGGGTCGGTAAAGTTTGTAAAGGTTACCTGTCCAAAAGTCCCAAACATTCCACCCACCACCATGCTCTTGGACCCCGGTGGTTCAGATCTCTTCCAGGCCTGTTGCTATCTTCCTCTCTTGTGACCATCGACAATGGCTTAGCTTATGTACCTGTGGTTAATGTGGGAGCCACTGGGGCTACAGTTCACTCAAAACAAGTGCTGGGAATGTTGCATCCAGTTGGGGGGATAGTGGAACAACAGCTGAGTTTTGAGGGAGGGAGTGAAGAGGTTGCCCAGGTGACTGTAAACAGTGTACAGGCTGCAGGAGGCCCTTTGTTACCATCTCTGACACCATTGCAGCTTTGAAATGGCCAGGGCTTTTACCTGCAGAAGAAAAACAGGCAAAAGAGTTATTGGAGAGGTATAATCATGTCTTTGCTAAACATGAGGGAGATATAGGGTGCACAGATGAGATTGTACATGAGATACCACTTCTTGATGAGGCCCCAGTCCGTCAAAGGTATAGGCGAATACCCCCTACACAGTGGCAGGCAGTGAAAGATCACATTCAGCAGCTCCTTAATAGTAAAGTTATTAGGGAGAGCAGCAGCCCTTGCGCGTCGCCGATTGTCTTGGTGTGGAAGAAGACAGGAGAGCTAAGGATGTGTGTTGACTATTGGTTACTCAACGCTAAAACGAGGAAGGATGCTTATCCATTACCCCGCATCGAAGAGTCTTTGGACGCCCTTTCTGGTGCTCAGTGGTTCTCTACACTTGACTTGGCAAGTGGCTATAATCAAGTACCTGTAGCTGAAGGAGACAAAGAGAAGACAGCCTTTTGTACCCCATTTGGCCTCTTTGAATTTGAGAGAATGCCATTTGGCTTATGCATATGCTCCTGGGACCTTTCAAAGGCTCATGGAAAGGATATTTGGTGACCAGAGCTTCCAGTCAGTCCTCTTATACTTGAATGATGTCATTGTCTTATCCTCCTCCATTGAGCAACATTTGCAAAGGCTGGAGATGGTTCTCAGCCGCTTCCAACAGAAGGGTCTGAAGGCCAAACTAAGCAAATGTCATTTATTTAGGAAGGAGGTGCAGTACCTTGGGCACCGTGTATCCAGTGAAGGAGTGGCCACTGATCCGGAGAAGATCTCCGCTGTGGAGAACTGGACGCGACCTCAGGATGTTACAGAAGTCAGATCATTTCTTGGCTTCTATAGTTATTACCGCCGCTTTGTAAAGGGTTTTGCACAGTTAGCAGCCCCCTTGCACCAACTTGTGGCTGATGTGATCAAAGTAGCCAAACAAAGCAGAACAAGGCCAGCTGTAGTCCTACCCAGTATGTGGACTGAGAAGTGTGAGAAAAGTTTCAGTGATCTTAAGAAGATGCTCACAAGTACACACATCTTAGCTTTTGCTGATTTCACCAAGCCATTTGTCTTAGAGGTTGATGCTACTCATCAGGGGTTAGGGGCAGTCCTTTCGCAAGACCAGCAGGGCAAGTTAAAGCCAGTTGCCCATGCCAGACGTTCATTGCGATGTTCTGAGGGTAACATGGACAATTATAGCTCTATGAAACTGGAGTTCTTGGCACTGAAGTGGGCAATATCAGAGAAATTCAGGGAATATTTGCTAGGTAGCAAGTGCACAGTGTACACTGCCAATAACCCCTTAAGTCACTTTCAGAGCCTCAAACTGGGTGCAACTGAACAACGATGGGCAGCCCAACTAGCGGCTTTTGACTTCACTGTACATTATCGACCAGGAAAGAATAATGGTAATGCTGATTCTCTCTCCCGCCAGTACAGTGACCAGGCAGAACACGAGGAGCCTGGCCAGCAGGCCAGGAGTACTCTAGACACATGCGATGCCCCTAACGGATGTGAGCTGGTGACACAGGAGCAAATTGGGGCCTTTCCGAGTCGATCAGTGGCTCAACTGTCAACCCTGCAGAGCGCTGATCCAACTCTAAGGGTCTTTCTTTCTTTTTGGAGGGTGGGAAAGCCACCAAACAAAGAACAGCGTTTGCATCTCCCAGAGGATGTCCAGCGTCTACTTCGGCAGTGGGATCGCATCCTGGAAAAAGACGGCTTGCTGTATAGACGTGCCACTGCTCCTCATGGTGAGTCGTACACTCAACTGCTTCTGCCCACATGCCTTCGTCAGGATCTTCTAAACAGCCTTCATGACTAACAGGGGCACCAGGGTGTGCGGCGGACCACCGATCTGGCGAGGCAAAGATGTTACTGGACAGGGATGGGGGCAGAAATAGAAAAGTACTGTCAAAACTGCCAGCGTTGTGTACTGTCCAAAGCTGTCCAACCTAAGGTAAAGACTTACCAGGGCTCCCTTCTTGCCAGTCAGCCACTGGAGATACTCGACATTGACTTCACTCGGCTTGAACCTGCAACGGACCGGAGGGAGAATGTGTTGGTCATGACTGATGTCTTTTCTAAATACACACAGGCCGTGCCAACCAAGGACCAAAGTGCTGTTACAGTGGCGAAGATCCTGGTTGACAGCTGGTTTAACCGGTTTGGGGTGCCCAGATGGATACACTCTGATCAAGGGAGAAATTTTGAGAGCGCCCTTACCCGGCAACTCTGCCAGCTATATGGGATTGAGAAATCCAGGACAACAGCATACCATCCACAAGGAAATGGCCAATGTGAGAGATTTAACAGGACACTTCATGACCTGCTCCGATCTCTCCCCCCTGAAAGGAAGCGTGTATGGCCAAAGTATATCTCTCAGCTGGTCTGGGCATATAACACCTCCACACATCGCTCTACTAGTCATTCCCCCTATATCTTAATGTTTGGAGTTACACCCCATCTCCCGGTGGACTTTTTCTTGGGGGCAGATGCATCTGAAGAAACGACCAGCTCTTGTGACGAGTGGATTCAGCAGCACCAGGAACGGCTACAGGTAGCACGAAATCTGGCCTGGAGAAACCTAGAAGAGGCAGCAGAGTACCGGCAGCAACATCATAACCAACATGCATGCGACCTTGGTTTTAGAGAAGGACAGTTGGTCTACTTGAAGGATCATCATAGTCAAGGTCGTCGCAAGATCCAGGACATTTGGTCTCCAGTCCTTTATCAAGTGGTTAGAGTGCCAACAGAACCTGGTGGGCCATATACCATTACACTAGCTGATGGCACTGGCAATGTGAGACGGGTGAATAGGACTGAGATGAGGTAATGTAGGTGATTTGGTACACATGCATGGTCACATGACCAGGTCATGTAACCTACAGCTAATCAGGAAGTGATAAAAGGCTTGCTTGTCTCAGGGGAGGGTCTTTTACTTCCCACTGAGCACACCTTGCAGGGTGACAGCCAGACCTGAGTTTCCCGTCCTCCCTGGAGGGAACTGGAAAAGATTATTTGTATGTTTCAGTCCACAGCTGACGTAGCCACAAATTCAGCTGCTGTGGTTGTAGGGACCCGGAGATACTGTAAACGATAAACATGCATCTATCTGTGTATCTTAATAAGTTTAGCCCTGATATTTATAATGTTGTTTAACTTTAGCATCGGAATCCCCCCCCCCCCTATTCCTTTGTTGATTATGTGCAAGGCAATGTAGCTTTGGAACTTGCAACTAATGTTCTAATGTGTTTGTTTGTTTAAAGGCGGACCAGGCCAGCCACTGTTTTCTATAGGATTGCCCCTGTCTGCCTAGCTGCCTCCTGTGTTTTGTTTGCTTCGAGGCTGTAAGCTCCGTCTAAGCCTCGTATTAGCTTTGTATTTCTTTCTGTTTTGAACCATCATTTACCACCATTTCTAGTTGTTTATACTACTAAATACAGCTTAGACAACATCTCAGATTAACCTGACATCGCTAGCTTCTGTTATTGTTAGCACAACACGCTAGTAACTCGCTAGCCTGTTAACGCGCCACCCGTGTGCTCAGTTATTTATTTATTTTTCTCTCGCGCGCCCGCGCCTCTGAGTTCATAAAAAGCCCAGGTGAGTAAGAATCAGTCAACAAATACGGTGAGTAATGTTTTGTCCTGTTATTGTCACCTGCACTTCATGTTACATGTTTAGCATCGCATTCCCCGTCGGCAATATAGGGTTTATATGTGTTAAATTCAAGGAGACAGTCAGGCTGACGGAGAAGATTTCAGAATTAGAAACACGCATCAAAACTTTAATTGAGGATAGTAAGTGTGCTAGAGCTTTAGATACTATTTTGGATGCGCCTAGCATAGTGAACTCTTTACATGATTCGGTTCCGGCTGAATTATTACCTGTGCAGCCAGGCAGATGGGTGACAGTGAGGGATCGCTCTAGTCGCGGATCAAAAAACCACTCTTCCGTTCCGATTACCACAACAAATCGATTTGCCCCACTCAGTGAAACACCCACTGAGAATTCTGTTGATTGTGCCCTGGTATTTGGTGATTCTATTACACGGAACGTGAAAATAGGGACACCAGCCAACATAGTCACATGTTTGTCGGGAGCCAGAGCGCCTGACATCAAAGCAAATTTAAAAGTGCTGGCTAATGCTAATCGTAAATTCTCTAAGATTGTTATTCACGTCTGCACTAATGATGTTCGACTTCGCCAGTCGGAGATCACCAAAATTAATATTAAAGAGGTGTTTGAACTCGCAAGTACGATGTCAGGCACTGTAATTTGCTCTGGCCCCCTTCCTGTTCGAAGGAGTGATGAGATAGTTAGTAGATTGTCTTCGCTCAATGGCTGGCTGTCTAAGTGGTGTCCGCAAAATAATATAGAATTCATAGACAATTGGAAAAGTTTTTGGGGCAAACCTGGCCTGTTGAAAAGAGATGATATTCATCCCTCCTAGGATGGTGCTGCTCTTCTCTCTAGTAATTTGGCTCATAGTCTTAGAGACAAAACATGACAATCTGGGGCTCAGGTCAGGAAGCAGACAAACTGGCTAAACCGACCGTCTGCTAGCGGCCTCGCGTCACCAAGGTCAGATAAATCTAATCACATAGAGGCTCTTTCACCTAGATATCATCATATAGAGACTGTGTCTGTTCCCCGAATTTGGTAATCCAAAAAACTTCCAAACCGATCTAAGGTTAAAAAATCTAAAATCTAAATCTAAAAAATAGATATAATACAGATGAACAAACGATAAAGCTTGGGTTACTGAATATCCGATCCCTTACTTCCAAGGCGCTCATAGTTAATGAAATTATTTCAGATTATAACCTAGATGTGCTGTGTATGACAGAAACCTAGCTAAAACCAGACGATTACATTACTTTAAATGAGTCCAGCCCCCATGATTACTGTTATAAACATGAACCTCGCCTGAAAGGCAAAGGGGGAGGTGTTGCTGTAATTTATAGTAATATTTTCAAAACCACTAAAAAATCTAGTTTTAAATATACTTCTTTTGAAGTGTTGGTGCTTAATGTAAAAATATATAATGTAAACGATAAATCAAGTTTGAGAATTCTGCTGGCAACTGTATACAGGCCACCAGGGCACCATAAAGATTTTATCAAAGAATTTGCTGACTTTCTATCAGAATTACTATTGACTGCAGATAAAGTCCTGATTGTTGGTGATTTTAATATACATGTAGATAATGAAAAAGATGCATTGGGATTGGCATTTAAAGACATTCTTAACTCTATTGGAGTTAGACAACCCGTGTCAGGACCTACTCATTGTCGTAATCATACTCTAGATCTAATATTATCACATGGAATCAATGTTGATGCTGTTGAAATTCTGCAGCACAGCGACGACATCTCAGATCATTATCTAGTCTCATGTAAATTACATTTAGCAAAGGCTGCAAAGCCAACTGCGTGTTCCAAGTATGTTAGACCTATCACTTCTGCCACTACAGATTGCTTTATCAATAATCTTCCTAATCAGTTTCATCATCTCAGCATCCCAGATAGCTTAGAAGAACTAGAGGTATTTTGGATTTCATGGAAGGAGAGCTCGATTGCTTACAGAGAGGCTTTAAAAGCTGCTAGATCTGCTTATTTTTCAACCCTATTAGAAGAAAATAAACATAATCCTAGGTATTTATTTGAAAAAGTGGCTACACTAACAAAAAAGAAAGCTTCAAGACCAGAAGTTTCCAAGAAACACAGAAGTAATGACTTTATGAACTTCTTCTCTTATAAGATTGATAATATTAGGGAAAAAAATATAACTATGCAACCGTCTACCACAGCATCGCATCAGGGAGTGCATTATAGTCTCCCTGAGGTAAAATTTGATTCATTCATTGCCATAGGAGAGGAAGAATTTTGCAAACTCGTTAATTCATCTAAATCGACAACATGTATGTTAGACCCTATACCGACTAAACTATTGAAAGAGATGCTTCCAGAAGTCATAGATCCTCTTATTAACATCATGAATTCGTCTTTGTCTCTAGGATACGTACCAAAAACCTTTAAGCTGGCTATGATTAAACCACTTGTTAAAAAAACGCAACTTGATCCTACAGAATTAGTCAATTACAGGCCGATCTCAAATCTACCTTTTCTATCAAAGATATTAGAAAAAGCAGTATCCTCACAACTGTGTTCCTTTTTTGAAGGAAATGATACCTGCGAGGATTTCCAGTCAGGATTTAGGGGTTTTTTCCTAAAACGTCCAATTTTGACATCTTAATTTCAAAAGTCTATATATTAAAAGTGATCAAAGATAGAGACTTTCTGTAAATTAGAGAAATATTAAGGATGAACCAAAGTTTATGTAGGGATTAAATTTTCCCATCTAATTTGCATATTATGACGTCATATGGTGGCGGCAATCTTGGATTATAGAATTTTCATGAAAAGTCACGTTTAAATGTTAAAATGCAGCACTTCTTTCCCCCCAAAATGTCCATCACCTTCTGTATGCTATATTGCACAATACTGAATGCTCAGGTATATAGTAAGTAGTAAACAAACTGTAAATCATTACTAATAAATGGTAGAAACAAACCGAATGCATGTAGTGGTTGGCCTTTTGTTGTAGAGATTTTCCATTTACTAAATACAGTAGGCACTCTGATTCCATGTATGGGGCACATATATATTATTCATATGACATACAAACACAAGTAGACAAGACATGTTTAGTTCAAACCCTCACTCGCCACGGCAAGGCACAGATCATGAGTGAGATGATACGAGCAGCGCGGCCAGATCTGCCTCGCGCGCGCGCCGAGTGTGCACAGCTCGGACTACTGTCATTGTCATTGCGACTCCTCACCCTGCCGCCACGTTGCCTCCTAACTGTCCTATGAATACTTCGACCTCGTCTAACATACCAAGTGGTATTAGACAAAGTCTCCACCACAATACTGTCGCCGCGATTGCGGAGAGGCTCTGATAACATGGCTCACTCGCACACTAGCTCCGCTTTTGATCGCACTGATTCAATGCGCTCTAACTCGAACATTTTGTATAGAAACATTACGTTTTTTTGAGTCAGGGGTGAAGCATGACATGTCTGCCATCCAGTGGAGGGGAGGTCGAACGAATTTTGACACCCAATTTGAAAAAATCGGCCGTTTTATTCAGTGCGCGATCTTGTCGAGTAAACTCGACCGTGGCGCCTAGAGGGTTAAGTCTTCGTCGTCAGTTAGAAACCTGGGTGTGCTCTTTGATACCAATCTTTCATTTGAAAGTCACGTGTCTAGTATCTGTAAAACCGCATTTTTCCATCTTAAAAATATATCTAAATTACGTCATATGCTCTCATTGACAAATGCGGAACAACTAGTTCATGCGTTCATGACATCAAGGCTAGATTATTGTAATGCTCTACTGGGTGGTTGCTCCTGCACGCTTAATAAACAAACTACAGCTAGTTCAAAACACAGCCGCTAGAGTTCTTACCAGAACCAGGAAGTACGAACATATTAGCCCGGTTCTGTCAACACTGCATTGGCTCCCTATTAAACATCGTATACATTTTAAAATATTGCTGATTACTTACAAAGCACTAAATGGAGTTTGGAGGGAGTTTGAGTCGGACTGCCACCGGACTAAGGATCTTGGTGACAGGTAACAGGCCAATGAATTAAGGAGCTAGCTTATTAGACATGGAGCAGAGCGGAATGTTCTTGGTTGAAAGCCACACTTTTTGACCCACAACGTATAAGGGAGGCTTTGACCATTGGCGATTGGCCTTAGCCTTGGTGCGAGCCCCCACCTGGAGCAGAGTCTCACGGGCTCTGGTCCACGTGCGGCGGCACCTCTGGACGAAGGCGTGAGCAGAGGGAACCGCGACTTCGGATTCCAGACTCTGAAAAATAGGAGGCTGGTACCCTAGACTACACTCAAACGGAGAGAGGCCCGTGGATGACACTGGTAACGAGTTGTGCGAGTTCTCAACCATAGAAAGTTGTTGGCTCCAGGATGAAGGCCCTTGGACACTAAACGTCATAACACTCTCTCCAAATCTTGGTTAGCTCGCTCCAGACGATGAAGGTGAGCGTCCACCCTCAGAGCCAACTCGACAAGCCCGTTGAACTTCTCAGGTAGGTCCAGGGTGAAGATCTCTTTCTGGATGCGGTCAGCGAAACATGCAGGAACGTGTCCAACTACGCTTCCTCGTTCCAATGGCACTCGGCAGCCAGGGTACGGAGGTCTATGGAATAGTCCGACACGGAGCGATTACCTTGGCAAAGGTCAGCGAGTTCCCGAGCTGCCTCCCGCCCTGCTGTCGCCCAGTCAAAAACCCGTCTCATCTCCTCAGACAGTGCCTGGAACGAGGAACAGCAATGATGTCGATGCTTCCACACCGCCGTTCCCCACAGAGCCACTCTTCCAGTCAGTAGCGTAAGAACCAGAGACACCTTAGATTCCTCTGTGGAGAAAGTTTGTGGCTGAAGGGAGAAGAACAGTGAACATTTGGTTAAAAATGCCAGACAGTAATTAGGCTCACCAGTATATAACTCCGGAGTGGGAAGACGTGGTTTAAGTTGGCGGCTGGGTGCTGGTAAAGTGGGGGGAATAGGCGGTGGGCTGGGCGCAGTGGAACCAGCTAGATGTTGTAGCTGTTGAGTGAGCTCGGACACCTGTGCTACCAAGGCTTGTAACGCACGCCTGTGACGGTCAGATTTTCCTCTTGATGGTCCATTCTGGAGATGCTCTTGGATAGAAACTCAGCCAGGTTTGGATTACTCGCTGGATCCATCCTTGGTCAGATCGTTCTGTCAGGAAAATAAACAGAAGATCCAGTTGCAAGTAAAGTAAAGTAATTTATTGAATGAGTCTATGGTAGCTGATGGTAGTGAAGTCCGGTGAGAATGCACAAAGCAGCACAGGGACGCCGAGGTTCAACCCGATCCAGATGTAATGAAGATTGTGAAGATAATGATGATGAAAGTGTAGACCGTGGTTCGGGAGATCGGGGAAATGGAATGGAGACCGGAGAACAGGAAGCAGACTGAGCAAAGTGCAGGACGAACGGGAACACAGGAACCGGAACAGGCAGGATACAACGGGAACTGGAGACGAGTAGGAAACACGGAACATCCAACAACGATCTGACAAAGACAAGGTGAAAAGAGAGGGACTAAATAGGGTTCGCTGGTCAGCTACAGCTGGCGTGCTGATCAGACGCGGTTGGTGACTGATCAGCGGCAGTAATCAGCGACCCCGGCCACACGCACATACACACACACACACACACACACACACAAGACAAGAAAGGAGAAAGCAAATTCATAAACCGTGACAGTCTGATTGTGAACAGCATATTAGGTCAACAAGGTTTCAATGCTGCATCAAATGCTCCTAGTGTAAACAGCTTCGCAACACAGGCTCATTGGAAAAATTTATCTGTGGCAACATTTTTGCCAAACGCAAAATACGTACCAATAATAACATTTCTGTCACAACAACTCTCGGAGTGATTGATATGTTAATGGGTATGACAATGTTGTATGTTTGGTCTTGGCGGAATAGATCTGCTACGCAGCTGCTGCTACTCCGGCAGAGCAAGTACGGGACTTGCTACTGCCAATACATACAGGACACGCTGCTGTGAGCAAGTAAGACATGCTGCTGCTGTAAAATATAGCGTACATGAATTAGCCTCAGCAGATCTATACAGGTGGAGCTGGGGAAGGTGGAGGGTTTCTGAAAGTACACTGCACTGCTAAGGCAAATGCTACCCAAGTATTTGAAGGTTGAGCAGCGAGCTCAGTGGCTACTGATACGGTAGAAACCAATCAGCTGCGCCATAAAGATAACGATGTGATTATGAACATGTGAGTAAAAGGACCTATTAGCCTGCACCATCTAGAGCTCCATGCCAGAACTTTGGGTAACACTTTACGGTAAGGGTACATGAGTTATCATGAATTCATGTATAAATTTATGCATGAATTAGGCATTAATTCATGCATTAATATCTCATCAATCATCAGAAACTAACACAAATTCAACGTTTTCATTAATGACTTTATGGATGAACAACACCTTAATTAAAACATTAACTAAGATGAGTACATCATCATGAATTATGATTTATTACGCATGATCATGATTTTTTCTTTGTTCACAAAAACATTGGTCTTTACTATCCATTGTGGATAAAGCTACGGTTATGGTACATCATGGACTCATGCATAAAAAAAACTGAATCAACAGAATCAACATCATCTGTTGATCATTTTGGCAACAGAATTTGTGTGCTATGTGCTGTGATTGATCAATTTTGGGGTCTGTCCATTTACTTGCAGGCTATGAAGAAGACATGAACATGCTTGGAAACTCAGATCATAATTCAGAAAAACAGTTCTCACATTAATTGATATACTGTTCTAGCCTGTATGCATGCATGAGGTAATGTGGATTTTTGTATATTCCTTTAATAATTTGAAGAGTAGTCTTGCATGTGTGACCTCTATTACCCCTTTTCCACCAACAAGAACCAGGTGCTGGTTCAGAGCTAGAGCTAGTGCCGGTTCGGAGTTGGTTCAACTGACGAGCTTTCAAAGAACCGGTTTGCCTTTCCACAGGCTAGAGAGCCATCACAGAGCCAGATCTTACGTCACTGTATACATCTCATGTTGCCCAGCAACGCTAGCGCGGCACACACAAACACACAAGGCTTCTTTGAGATGGTTCGGCACTGTGAATCTCGAACTGCGAGAGTGATCCAAAAGCAGAAGGAGTCGTATGCTCTCCAAACACTCCCGCAGCTCCGATCAGTCCATGCCGCTCCGATGCATCTCGAACAAGCCTTCCATCAACAGTGGCTGTCGTTGCGTTACTATTTATGCTCATGGCTTTGCAAACCTACATCGGTATCCAAACACGGCGAATCCAGCACGTTCGTGCAGCTCGCCGTAACTTGCATTAACGGAGATTACAATCGAGCTGCTATTAGCACGATTAGCTGCTATTTAAAAAATGGCGGTCACAAGTTTCTGTTTGTCTTGTTGGTCATGGTAACCCCGCCCCCAGCCGCTGACGAAAGCGGTTCTTACTTCTAGACCAGCAATGATTTGGTGCTACTTAAGAACCACTTTTACTGGTTCGGAGCTGGTGCTTTGGTGGTCGAAAAACAAAGAACCGATTTGAAACTAGGCTCTGGCTCCGAACCAGCACCAGCTCTGCCTTGGTGGAAAAGGGGTATATGATATGTCTTCTGTCTGATATAATCTCTCAGAGCCCGTCAGGTTTGTGGTAACAGCAGGTTTATTCCACATTTGCGTTCATGACAAAGGACAACAGTGTTGAATAGTCATTTCATGTGGACAAACAGCGCATGGTCTGTCTCAAGAAAAATTCTCTGTTGCTTTTAGGAGATTACTGTATGTACTACTCCTAAAGCTCTACACAAAAGTAAAGTACACTTTGACACATTGATCGTATAGTGGAATTAAACTCGTATAAACTAAATAAATAAAACACACCAAATTGTCCCTCTTAATCTTGCAAGGAGAAAACAACATAAAACAATGTAATTACACTGATTTCCTACAGTTACCTTTCCATTTTATGTTAACAGTTATGTGCAACTTATGTAACTTCGTTACAATTCAACAAACAGGAGGCAGACAAACAGCAGAAAATACCTCAATCTTATGTTCAAACATGTTAGTGATTCATGGTTCAGGAAAAGCCGTTTTAAGGTTCCACTGCAGAGCTGATTTTTTTCAGGCTCAAAGACCTTTTTTTTAGTGGAAATGTCCAGAAATGGGGCCAGATTTGCACTGTAAGTTCCCTGTGGAAAACTATACATGTCAACATGACTTTATGCCAAAAAAATCTGGCTACATGTGACTATAAACATTTTCCCCACATTTTAAGAACATATTACATACTTAAAGAGATGCCCATTTTCAAAGTCTTGACTTTGTTTTTGGGGTCTACAAGAATAGATTTTTCATCCTTGATCATGAAAAAAAAATTTTTCACATATTGTACATTGTTGCAGCAGCGCTCTTCCCAGTCTGTCAGTAATGCTGTTTATTTCCTTTCTCTATTATGCCCCTCCTCCCGAAATGTGCAATGGGCTCTAATTGGTCAGCTTGACAGGTGATTGGTCAAGCAATTTTTCAGAAATGTCACACCCCTTACCATAACTGCGAGTTTCAATGTAATTCAGCCAGGCCTCACCCTTTATTTTGCGTATGTCCTGGACAGGAATTATTTAAATGAGGGATACTGTGACATGTTTGTTACTGGAAGAAAACTCAAGACTACAATCGAGTCGATTCAGGGATTTTAGAAACCGCGCACTTACTTATCTAGAAAATAACTCCCTTTGGAGTGGACTTTTTTCGTGCTCAAAAAGCAACATTACACACAAAATTTTTTTTAAATTGAAAATGTAAAAAGCATTATAGGTTCTCTTTAAACTTATTCTCAACACAGCTTTGAACCTTCAGCCATTTGGATCCTTCAGACTGTACAGTAAATTAAGTTTTCAAAAAAGCGCTTAAGTGATTTCAGTGCTAGCAGTGAACAGAACAACTCATTTGACCTTGGGTCCCAACACATCAAGTTGGTGTTAAAGTTTAAGAGAAAGCATCTCAGGAGACTGTTCTCGAACCAGTGGTCACAGTCCAATGACCTGGTATCCCAATCCCAACGCAACCACATCGACTGAATAGGTCTTATCATTACCTTGTTGTTTGAGAATTGGTTATTGAAGCGAGCGTCAGCCAAGCTTGAAATAAGGTTTTCTGGATTTTGATGGACACATTGAAAGTGGTTTGAAAACACAGCGAACACCATAAATCCAAACAGTGTACCAGTGTTTCATAACTTCAAGTTTACTTGTCACTTGTATAGTTGTATAGTTTTTGGCGCCCCCCTTGTGGCAGTTCTCTAGAAAATACTTGATCACATTTTACACAGTCAGCTTCTCCTCAATTTTTGGATGCCTTCCTTTGTTTTAAGTGTGTAAAAGCATCATGTGTAAGTTCATTCTTCATTACATAATGCTTGGTTATACATATTTGCATGTATTTATGAAGTTTATTCAAAGCTTTGATTTAATGTTATTTTGATGATAGCCTTTAGCTATTAGCCTAGCCTTTCTTTGATATAGCACTCAATGTGTTAATTTCAATCTACTTTGACAAGATAGCTTCTCTATTTTAGCCAGTATCTCTATTTGTAGCTATTTTCTTGGTCATCTGATAATCCCATTTAAGTAAATTGATTCCACTGATTTCATTTGGAGAATGTCCAGACAAAAGATCAGAACTACATGAATGTTCTTTAGTCATTGAATAATTGTTCTGATTATTGTTTATTTGCTGTTTTTTAGTTGTTGTTTTTTACAGTTTTACTTCTAATTCATAATACCCTTTGCATCTTATTAAATGACCAAGACTAAGATGAATCCTGACTCATCTGTATATGGATGGAGTTTGGCTGGCTGTTAAATTGCATCTGTAAATGCTAGGGGTTGAACAGACTAGTCGACTTTGACGGTCTGCCATGACGCTTTAAGCTTGATGTAGACTAGTTGCTGATCATTCATGGCCTATAGAGGGCGCAACAGGATTAGAAATCTGTGAAGTCCACTTTTACGCTCTGTTTCACTTAAAATGTGAGCTATGTCAGCTAGCATGGCAGCAACCACTGCATGGGCTCAAGCAAAAGTGGCACAAACTCGTGTATTGTTTGTAAAGAAAGAGCCTGAGACCTGAGAGTTTTATAGAATGGAAATCAGCTTT
Source organism: Siphateles boraxobius (assembly GCF_051911475.1). NCBI lineage: Eukaryota > Metazoa > Chordata > Actinopteri > Cypriniformes > Leuciscidae > Siphateles > Siphateles boraxobius. The sequence continues at coordinate 15,129,376 of NW_027508833.1, read as the reverse complement.
TGTTGGAGCCACAAAGGGTTTAGGCCTGACAGCTGGTGAGAGACACCAGATGAATGGGCCTCATAATGCTCCTTTTTGCAATTAAAACAGATTTAGGCTGGCTTATAGTTGGAGATGTATGCTTGGCTAATTCTCATAAACCAATAGGGGTGTAACAATACACATATTCTTATTGAATCATTCGGTATGAGGTTTTCGGTTTGGTACACATTACAAACCAAACGCTTCGTTGGACCATTTTTCGTTGCACAACATCAAATGGCAAACGTAATGAAAGCGGAACAAAACTGCGCTACTCATTTTTGCTTCACAGACCATTTATCACTTTGGACCAATGTCAGTGCAGCGCGAGCTGATCTTGATCAAGCGACACTGTTACTACACAGTGCTAAGAGATCCAGTAAACAAAGCATTTAAATTCACAACAGAAGTAATAACATAGCTGCAAGATCTAATCAGAAGCATTCATATTTCTCTGTTATTAACCGTAGATCTCTATTAGATCTAACAGGACTGACGTGGAAACCAGGAGACACATTGTGCCATGAATTAACTAGTTATAGACTTTAAGTCCACAAATCATCAACATTCACCATGGATTTAATGTAGTATCACTAACTGTTACCATGGAAGTTTGGCAGGAACATATCTTTTTAAAGCACTTCAAAACTCAAATATGATCATATTTAAACGTTTATTTTTATTTTTATGTGATGATCCCCATTTACCCCCATTTATAAAAAAGTTTCAAGATATAGGAAAACTCACACTTATTTAAAAATAAAAAATACATTAAATAACCATTGTAACCAGTAGGTGGCTGCCATTTTCACTCCCAAATATTTATGTCGTCTTGCTTTTGAATTATTATTTTGACATTATGAACAAAAATGCTGCTCTCAAATGTTAATCTGGAGCCTTCCAAACTTAAAATAAAACTGCACATTGTAATTAATGTAAGTTAAGTGTATTAATTACAAAGGCATTTGTCAGTAATAAAGTCAAAATGGAGGGAAATGTGAATAACTGCGCTGCAGGTTGATTTAAGGTGTGCCCCTAAATTTTCTGCTTGTGTGCCTAAAATTTTCAAAAGTCTTGATCCCTATACATTACAATAGGCTACACCAGTAGGAATACTTCAAACATGTCAACTCATTTACACCGACATCACCCCAGTGTGTCAATAACTGGAACTAGACGAAAATCAGGAGAAACACACGTTACAAACTGTAGCATTTACTGGACACTCTCATCTTTCTTAAAAAAAAAAGGAATTTAGCAAAAGCACACTGAGTTCCACATAAAACAAATTTGTTCTTTTCTTTGTATTTGTTTACATCTGACATTTAATCATTTAGCATAACTACTGCAATTTAAAGAGCTGTTTTTGTTTTATATGCTGCTAAGACACCCCAGAAGATGAGTCAAGTATAGCTCCATCATTGTTCAAAGTAAAAAAAGATCATACTTTATGATGTTAATTCTAATATATATATATATATATATATATATATATATATATATATATATATATATATTATCAAAGAAATTTCTCTGCCATTTCTTTCTTTTTGCTGTATCGAATATGTACCGAACCGTGACACCACTGTCATATCAAACCGAACCGTGAATTTTGTGAACCCTTAAACCCCAACAAACCAAGTGTGTTGAGTTACAAGACACATGTGCTGGACAACATTAGAACCTCATACTTTCCCCCATGTCAAAGTCACATCAACTTGAAGGATAGCGTAAGTCATATCTAGTCAAGTCAAGTCACCTTCATTTATATAGCGCTTTTTACAATACATATTGTTTCAAAGCAGCTTTACAGGGATAATAGGAAATTAATGGAACATAGATTGTTTTGGCTGTACAGCAGCTCTTGAAGAAAGTCATTGTCCAGTTTAAGTAAGTTTTTGATTTATTCATTTCTGCTGTAAAAATAATTAGTTGTTTAGGCCGCTTACACGACAATTTTGAATTCATTCTGGCCATTCACACAACAACAGCTTTTTGGTGACCAGAGAACGCAAACTTTGAAATAGGTTTCAAAGTGCAAGTTTTTGAAAACAAGTGAAGACTAAAATTTCATCATTTAAAATTTTTTTCAGTATTATTATTACTTTTTATATACAGTATATTCATAATCATTATTATTAAGTATTTGTATTATTACTTTGTATATATATATATTCATAATAATTTGTAAGCATTGTATTTTGTGAATCATACTGTTCTTGAATACATATGGTTGAGAGAGACTTTAGGACAAGCTAGACTGAAATGTGTATGCAATGTCTGGTGCCTTGAATTAAACAACAACAGGGGAAAGGCATGATTTCTAAATCTACATAAGTTTGAAAACTATACAAATATCATCTATGTGTAAACTTCAAAAACGTGAATCTGTGAAAACGGTAACGACATGCACCTGCGTATAACGTGTTTAGTCTATATGTCTGTGCGTTTGAACGCATATGAGCTCAGGCGCGTAGTCTTTCTTTACCAAGTAACATCGCCAAATTACTTGTCTGGCCTGCATAATGCATCGGTTTTAGTCGTTTTCGTGGATCCATGTGAACAGGAATCATTTTGATAAAGATTTTATCTGTACAGAGGAAAAGGTAAGGTAGGAGGCTGAGGAGACCTTCGCAGGGGAAATTATAGTTGACATAATCTCTGCTGACACTTCAGGGGTGTGTTGTGGTCGTATCTAGGCGCAGGTCCTTCATCTGATCTGGATACCGCCTGGATACAGCTGACTACTGTAAACCTTGGGATAAACAGACTATATATTAGCTTAAATGCCATTCTTCTTATGATGTAACGAGTGCATCAGGTGTTATAGGAAGTGATCCCGGTTCCCTTGACCTAATTTATGCAGCCTAATAATCATTATATTATGATTTGAATTTTAGAAATTGATAATGTGTTACGAGTATACCAGGTTAAAGAGATGTGTTTTTAGTCTAGATTTAAACTGACAGAGTGTGTCTGTTTTTCGGAACAATGCTAGGAAGACTGTTCCAGAGTTTAGGTGCTAAATGGGAAAAGGATCTACCACAAGTAGTTGTTTTTGAAATTCTAGATATTATCAACTGGCCATAATTTTGAGATCACAATTTAGTGCTTTGTAAGTAATTAGCAAGATTTTAATATTTCTGTCAGGTCCATTTAAGTCAAGAACACACAAGACAATAGAAATGATTAGGAAATTTGTATTGAATAAATTGCAATTCAGTTGATAATTAAAAATTGGCGGTATGGCTCTGTTCAGGGAGTCCTCTGACCTTTCATGAGCACCATGAAATAGCAGAGAGTCAGAGGACAGAAGCAGCATTAGGAAACGCTCACAGTTTAGCAGTGTTGGGAACGTTACTTTAAAAAAGAAATTAGTTATAGTTACTCACTACTTGTTCCAAAAAGTAACTGAGTTAGTAACTGAATTACTCTATAATAAAAGTAACTCGTTACCAGGGAAAGTAACTATTTGCGTTACTGTTAAAAAAAAGTTGCTATATGTCAAAGAATTTGGATTTTTTTAGCAGTTTTCACAAGTCAGTTGAAATGAGTGGAACAGACAGGTGTTTGTACATAACTTTCGAAATGTATTGCACGTCGACAGACGGCAAGAGGTTTATCCTGCTCTTCAAGTATTATCTTTGTAGGATAAGTAAACAGTTACACCATATAAAGTGCATTTAACTCTAGCAAATTAAATCAAACTCTCTCAACCTGAGACAACTGGTCAATTAAACAACCTGTAGGCTACTTCCAAGTGTTTTGTTCAAAACAAAAGTAAACTTAAACAAACAAAAAAAAGTGTTTAGCTCTGTAGTCTTATTCTTGCTTAAATAAATCAAACTCCCAATGTCAGACAACTGGTCTGGAATACATTCTGTAGCCTACTTCTAGTATTTTCTTCAAAAGTAAAGAGTTAAATAATATAAAGTGTGTTTGCAGTAACTGTAGCAAATTAAATAAATCAAACTCTAACAACGTCATGCGTTGCCATTTAATTCGCTATTAAATAAGAGATCTGGCGCTAAAATGTGTTGTTTTTTAACTCAAGCTGAGCGCTCATTGCCGCGGCGGTCAGTGTCATGGATACAGTGTTCTTTTGTGGCGCGTGGTCTTCACTCGGACGCGCGCTTCAATCTATCGCCGTTGTGGAGAGTGGAGACTCTCTGTTCATTCAGCTGAAATCACAAAATAAAATGCACACAAACGTGTCCCTGTTTGATATATCGACTGTAACCACTGATGAACATATTGAGTTTTGATGAGGGATTTGAACCCGTAACCTCTGACACGCTTGGTAAAGTATCTACCACTAGACCATTTAAGAACTCAAACAAATTTTGCGGATCACTGGATTTATTTAGGGGTTGAGCAAACAAGCTGCACAGTTTAAAAAGTTTGTACCCAGCACTTCTGAAAATGCACTTCCGAATGCGTCTCTGTCCCAACACATTTCAAACCAAGCTGACGCCTGTGGTAACGCACCGCATTTAACGTCCAGTAACGTTAACGGCGTTGTAAAGACGGGAAAAGTAATTAGTTAGATTAGCCTGTTACTGAAAAAATAACTGTCCCGGGTCTATGAAGGAGGACTCAAATGCAGAATGTGAGTTAACAGATTTATTGACAGACAGACGACATGAAGTGGTGGGAGAGGTGAACAGTCCAAACAATAGGCAAGGATGACACAAAGACAGAAGTTGAAGCTAGCCGAGCTGCCGTTGATAATTGCACAAGATGTCTGTAGGCTGGAGAGTAGCACTGGCAGAGCAGAGTGAGACCAGAGAATACCAGCAGTAGCCAGACAGGAAATCTACGTACAACAGCAAGGCACACAGGGATCTCAGACTCAGCACTAGGCTTGCTCCAAAGCAAAAGGGAGAAAGCAGTCAGGGACGCTCTGCTAGCAGGACAGGTCTGGAACAAGAGACAAGACAGACAGAACCGAAGCCAAAACTAAAGCACAATAAAAACCTTTACAAAAGAAATGCTAATGACTTTGGTAACAAACTATTTAGCTCAGAAGTTCACAGTGGCACAACATATAACAAACTGGCAACACATGAGGGAAAGAGCACACATATAAAGGGAGCTAAGAACAAGAGGAACAGGTGTACACACTCAGGTAAACGAGGACTCAAACAAGGGAGCAGAGAACATGAGGAACAGGCGATAACACATGGACAAGGAACAGGTGACAACACTCAGACAAACGAGGACTCAACTAGACAAGAGGGCGTGGTACAGGGAAACAAGGAGGCAGGAACAAAGGAGCACATGGCAAACACAAACAAAACCACATGTTTAAGCACAACACAAACATAGAGACATGAAACCAAGACATAGACAAAGCTGCCAGGGCATAACCCTGACAGTACCCCCCTTCTAATGGACGACTCCAGGCGTCCAAAACAGGCATAGAAGTCCACGGAGGCAACAGCTGGGGGGGTGGGTAGGGTGTAAACATGGAAGTCCCAAACTGACCAGGGAACACAGAGGAAGGGATGGGACGGGTGGGAACAGAACCGGGAAAAAAGTTCAAGGCTGACAACGGAGGTGCCAGCTTAGGGGAACCATAACCAGGAAACGTAGAGGGTGGGATGGGAGGAATGGGAACTTGATTGGAGGTACTCTTGGACACAGGAACTGGCCTAACTGGTCTGGACCTCACACTGGGCTTGACAGACTTGGGTGTAACGACAGAACTGGCAGGATTGGTGAAGGTCTTGGAAACAGACAGTGCGACTGACTCGGAAGCGCCCTCCTGGGCAGCACTGGCGTGCAAAGGGACTGACTCCTGGGCTGCACTAGAATGCCTGGGGACTGACTCAGCGCTCTCCTGTGCTGTACTCTCTGGAGCTGGAGCAGCGGACTCAGGAGCAGCTTCCTCTGAAGCTGGCTCGGAAACAGCTCTCTCTGAAGTAGGCTCAGGAACTGTTCTCTCAGCAGAGGGTGCTGGGACCGCCCTCTCTGAAGCGGCGGGCTCGGGGACCGCCCTCTCTGAAGCGGCGGGCTCGGGGACCGCCCTCTCTGAAGCGGCGGGCTCGGGGACCGCCCTCTCTGAAGCGGCGGGCTCGGGGACCGCCCTCTCTGAAGCGGCGGGCTCGGGGACCGCCCTCTCTGAAGCGGTGGGCTCGGGGACCGCCCTCTCTGAAGTGGCGGGCTCGGGACTTGTGGACACGACAGGTTTGGCAGAAATTTCTAGGATCTGGACAAGACTTGTTAAACATTCAGATAAGGCCTCTGCGGCAATGGCAACGGGCATCTTGGAACTGGACTCAGTTAACTTAACAGGACTGGCAGAGATTGTCTCAGAGGGAATGATATTACTATTCAACGGTTTAGAAGAAATTGAATTCACTGGACTTGATACCTCAGGAACAACTGGAGCTTGGGAAAGGAGAAACATAGACTGTTCAGTGCGAGCCTTTCTATTCTTCCTCTACATTTTGACAGTTAAAAGTAACAGAGAGACGAGCGGAGGGGGGAAGCGTCATTTATCACCTTGGAGAAATCCGGCCTCTTCCTGTTGACTTGGCCAATTAGAGGGTTGGAATTTCACAGGCGGGACTTTGGTTTTTATTGCTCTTTGTCTAAGAGAGAGACATTTGAAACCGACGAAATTAGGGTGTTTAAGAGCAGAATCTTCACAATTCTTATAATACTAATGTGTCACAAGTTTAGCAAAATGTAATGTCAATTAACAAATGGGGAATGAAGATTGGAGTTTATCAAGACCAAACTTGCCACAAATGGATTTGGTTAAACATTAGTTGGCCAAGTTTAAACATTATCGCATTAGAGTTGTCGAGAAACATAGACCAAACCACAAAAAGGCAACTCATGAAATAGGGAACTTAGATACATTGTTCGTACAATTCTCAAGTGGATATATAATAGCATATACTGTATATATATGAATACAGGATTCATTTCTCCTCCTTGGTTAGAATTCAGAGAGGGTGGCAGTTCTGTGAACATTCCTTTGGGTCGTAAACGCCGTTATCTAAGAACACCAGTGATGTTAGTTTTGGTCTCTTTTCACTCCAAAGATGGAAAACATAGTAAACTATATTTTTCATTAACTTCTTACATATATTTGGCTCGAGCAAGTTGAGCGATTTCGTTTAATACCAATCACTCCGTGTTTGTTACGCATACAAGGATATATATAAACTCTTAGACCTTTATAGAAGTCCGCAAGGTTCAACTACATAACTAACAGTCCTAGATAGTCAGGATACAGTATAAACTTCAAACATACAGGAATACATCATGTTTACATTTCATAATCACTCATTTCTGGGTTTTAATGTTATAGATGCATATATGTATGTGTGTGTGTGTGTGTTGTCCATTTGCGCATCTGGCATTCCTTCCTCGCTGGGGGGGGGGGGTTGGAGATAACGGTCTTCTTGGATGTTGGCTCGCGAACAAATCAGGATCGCGCGAAGATCGCTGTGGGGACTCATTACGCTGTAAAGGTGTCACAAACTAATCTACCCTCCAGACTGGCTGGCGCTAACGGAAGATTTAGAATTGGAAGAGTCATAGGTTGGGGCTTTAGAAACCCCTGTTAACGTGTGTTTATTGTGTTAAGGAATGCTGACTCCATGATTCTGCGCTCATACCCTACAAAATGTATATACACACATGAAATAAAATGAATATAAATGACTTCATATTCAAGCACTCATAAAACATTTAACCTAAAACATCCCACAGAACAGAGACCTCGAGACCAGCGCTTCCATGGAGCAAACTGACGGGAGTGTATGTCATTCAAAAGGAGGGTGCATGTGTTGGAGATGACCCAGAGGACATCGGTGTCCTGGTCGAAGGTGTGGAGGTCCTCGGTGAGTTAAGAAACATTGGGGATGCCTGTGCTTTGTTATTTGGACTAATTTACTGTCTGAACCTGAGGTACCCACCAGACCTCAAATGCACCTTTGAAGTGATGCAGAAGATTCTCATGAATCTGGATGATCAGAGGTTGTCATCCAAGGCACAGTTCTTAAAAAACAAGCTCATGAAGTAAATTTGCTCAAGTAGAAGTCTAGTATGCAGTTTTTTTTGTTTTTTTTGTTTTTGTTTTTTTAAACACACAAGGACTTTAAGTTTGCTCAATGAACACGGACTGTAAAAAGGTGAAGCACCCACCTAGACTTGTTTGCTTAAAGGCAGATTTTCTTTTGTTGTTAATTAATTTTTGATTTGCTTTCAAAAGGACTTTTTAGTTTTCTCAATGTATGCGGACTGTAAATACTTGACAAGCATTCACAAAAACTGAGATTGTATGTTTGTGTTGGATTGTTTAAGGATGTTTACTAGTGTTAAATATTTTGATAATGTTTTACATGCTTCAAACGTTTAACATAAAACCCCACCAATTTTACAAGTTAAAGATATTTTAACAGTTTTAAGATATTTGATACTGATGTGAAAACATGTGTTTGATGCAAAGGTGGAGCAGCTGGAAGAAAAATAAGAAATGTCATGGTGGAGATTTCCAAGGTTTGAATTAAAATGTGTTTCCAGTTAGTCAGTAGCCAGTTGCTACAATTTAGTTATATGTAATGCAGGCAAAATGTTGCATAAATAAAAATGTAAAATGGATTTGCATGTTGTCTTGGGTTTTGTCATACACAATACATTCTTGTCCTAGGAATGAAAACAACAATTAAACCAGCAAGATTGACATCAGTTCATTCAACAACACTGGTACTACTAAAACTGATAAACCATATACGAGTTGATATATCAAGGTTGAATTTTGTTCAACTGAAGTTTGACCAATGTAGAATACACTCAAAGTTCAATTCAATTCAATTCAATTCAAATTTATTTGTATAGCGCTTTTCACAATACACATTGTCTCAAAGCAGCTTTACAGAAATTGCATTTCGGAAATGTACATAGAAAAATACAGTTAGTTAATCAAGTATTAATTTATGGCATAACATATCGCCGGCTTTGAGTCGTCTCTTCACAGGCGTTGGGGCATCTGAAGTCTCCGTGAGAGGCTGGATACAAACTGGAGCTGACGAACGCTATTTACCTCGGGACTAGCGTCCCGAGATAACAGCAGAAAGGCAGATGGGAAATAATTAGCATAGCTGATGTTCATAATGTTAATGCATTCGAACTGGTTCAGCAGTATCAAAGGTTAAGCATTAAGTGAATGCTTGGTTAAAGAGATGCGTCTTTAATCTAGTTTTAAACTGGGACAGCGAGTCTGAGTCTCGTACAATATCAGGAAGGCTATTCCAGAGTTTAGGAGCTAAATGCGAGAACGCCCTCCCTCCTTTAGTGGACTTAGATATCCTAGGAATGACCAGAAGCCTCGAATTTAGTGATCTTAAAGAGCGCGATGGATTGTATGGCGATAGAAGGTCAAAGTAATCTCACTAAATTAACTAAGAATGAACATGTAACTCTAAAAAGATGCAAATGAGTTTAATGGATATGTTGATATCATGTTTAACCAACACATCTATTTTGTGTTCAAATAACATGATAAAAGTTGGTTGACTTAACTTGATTTGTTTAGATGGAATATAGGTGGCATGATTAAATCATGTTCATCCTATGAATTATTTTTTTTGAGTGAGTGAACTCTTTACATGATTCGGTTCCGGCTGAATTATTGCCTGTGCAGCCAGGCAGATGGGTGACAGTGAGGGATCGCTCTAGTCACGGAACAAAAAACCACTCTTCCGTTCCGATTACCACAACAAATCGATTTGCCCCACTCAGTGAAACACCCACTGAGAATTCTGTTGATTGTGCCCTGGTAATTGGCGATTCTATTACACGGAACGTGAAAATAGGGACACCAGCCAACAAAGTCACATGTTTGCCGGGAGCCAGAGCGCCTGACATCAAAGCAAATTTAAAAGTGCTGGCTAATGCAAATCGTAAATTCTCAAAGATTGTTATTCACGTCGGCACTAATGATGTTTGACTCCGCCAGTCGGAGATCACCAAAATTAATATTAAAGAGGTGTTTGAACTCGCAAGTACGATGTCAGGCACTGTAATTTGCTCTGGCCCCCTTCCTGTTCGAAGGAGTGATGAGATAGTTAGCAGATTGTCATCACTCAATGGCTGGCTGTCTAAGTGGTGTCCGGAAAATAATATAGAATTCATAGACAATTGGAAAAGTTTTTGGGGCAAACCTGACCTGTTGAAAAGAGATGGTATTCATCCCTCCTGGGATGGTGCTGCTCTTCTCTCTAGTAATTTGGCTCATAGTCTTAGAGACAAAACATGACAATCTGGGGCTCAGGTCAGGAAGCAGACAAACTGGCTAAACCGACCGTCTGCTAGCGGCCTCGCGTCACCAAGGTCAGATAAATCCCATCACATAGAGGCTCTTTCACCTAGATATCATCATATAGAGACTGTGTCTGTTCCCCGAATTTGGAAATCCAAAAAACGTCCAAACTGATCTAAGGTTAAAAATGTAATTGATATTCAACAAATAAAAAATAGATATAATACGGATGAACAAACGATAAAGCTTGGGTTTCTGAATATTCAATCCCTTACTTCAAAAGCACTCATAGTTAATGATATGATTTCAGATTATAACCTAGATGTGCTGTGTATGACAGAAACCTGGCTAAAACCAGACGATTACATTACTTTAAATGAGTCCACCCCTCATGATTACTGTTATAAACATGAACCTCGCCTGAAAGGCAAAAGGGGAGGTGTTGCTGTAATTTATAGTAATATTTTCAAAACCACTAAAAAATCTAGTTTAAAATATATTTCTTTTGAAGTGTTGGTGCTTAATGTAAAAATATATAATGTAAACGATAGATCAAGTTTGAGAATTCTGCTGGCAACTGTATACAGGCCACCAGGGCCCCATAAAGATTTTATCAAATAATTTGCTGACTTTCTATCAGAATTAGTATTGACTACAGATAAAGTCCTAATTATTGGTGATTTTAATATACATGTAGATAATGGAAAAGATGCAATGGGATTGGCATTTAAAGACATTCTTAACTCATTGTCGTAATCATACTCTAGATCTAATATTATCACATGGAATCAATGTTGATGCTGTTGAAATTCTGCAGCAGAGCGACGAGATCTCAGATCATTATCTAGTCTCATGTAAATTACATGTAGCCAAGGCTGCAAAGCCAACTCCGTGTTACAAGTATGTTAGACCTATCACTTCTGCCACTAAAGATTGCTTTATCAATAATCTTCCTAATCAGTTTCATCGTCTCAGCATCCCAGATAGCTTAGAAGAACTTGATATTGCAACAGAAACTTTTAACTCTCTCCTTTCCAGCACTTTAGATACAGTTGCTCCGTTGCGCTTAAAGAAGATTAAAGAAAATAGTCCAACGCCGTGGTACAACGAGCACACCCGGGCCCTTAAGAGAGCAGCCAGAAAAATGGAGTGGTACTGGAAGAAAACAAAACTAGAGGTATTTCGGATTTTATGTAAGGAGAGCTCGATTGCTTACAGAGAGGCTTTAAAAGCTGCTAGATCTGCTTATTTTTCAACCCTATTAAAAGAAAATAAACATAATCCAAGGTATTTATTTGAAAAAGTGGCTACACTAACGAAAAAGAAAGCTTCAAGCCCAGAAGTTTCCAAGAAACACAGCAGTAATGACTTTATGAACTTCTTCACTTATAAGATTGATAATATTAGGGACAAAATTATAACTATGCAACCGTCTACTACAGCATCACATCAGGGAGTGCATTATAGTCTCCCCGAGGTAAAATTTGATTCATTTGTTGCCATAGGAGAGGAAGAATTTTGCAAACTCGTTAATTCATCTAAATCGACAACATGTATGTTAGACCCTATACCGACTAAACTACTGAAAGAGATGCTTCCAGAAGTCATAGATCCTCTTCTTAACATCATTAATTCATCTTTGTCTCTAGGATACGTACCAAAAACCTTTAAGCTGGCTATGATTAAACCGCTTGTTAAAAAAACGCAACTTGATCCTACAGAATTAGTCAATTACAGGCCGATCTCAAATCTACCTTTTCTGTCAAAGATACTAGAAAAGGCAGTATCCTCACAACTGTGTTCCTTTTTTAAAAGAAATGGTATCTGCGAGGATTTCCAGTCAGGATTCAGACCGCACCATAGCACTGAGACAGCTCTCATTAGAGTCACAAATGATTTGCTCTTATCATCCGATCGTGGTTGTATCTCTCTATTACTTTCTGTAACTTTCTGTAAAGCTGCTTTGAGACAATGTGTATTGTGAAAAGGGCTATACAAATAAATTTGAATTGAATTGAATTGAATTATTAGTGTTATTTGATCTTAGTGCTGCATTTGACACCATTGACCACAACATTCTCTTAAATAGACTAGAAAACTATGTTGGCATTAGTGGAATTGCATTAGCATGGTTTAAATCATATTTATCTGACCGCTATCAGTTTGTAGCAGTAAATGAAGAGATGTCTTATCGATAACAAGTTCAGTATGGCGTACCACAAGGCTCAGTACTAGGACCGCTGCTGTTCACTCTGTACATGCTACCTTTAGGAGATATCATTAGTAAACATGGAATTAGCTTTCACTGTTATGCTGATGATACTCAGCTCTATATTTCTTCCAAACCTAACGGAACTCACCAATTCACAAAATTATCGGAATGCATAGTTGATATCAAAAATTGGATGACTAGTAATTTCCTACTACTAAATTCTGAAAAAACAGAGATTCTAATTATTGGACAAAAAACTTCCACACGTAATAACCTAGAATACCGTCTAACACTTGATGGCTGCTCTGTTAAGTCTTCAGCGTCAGTTAGGAACCTGGGTGTGCTCTTTGATACCAATTTTTCATTTGAAAGTCACGTGTCTAGTGTCTGTAAAACCGCATTTTTCCATCTTAAAAATATATCTAAATTACGTCATATGCTCTCATTGACAAATGCGGAACAACTAGTTCATGCGTTCATGACATCAAGGCTAGATTATTGTAATGCTCTACTGGGTGGTTGCCCTGCACGCTTAATAAACAAACTACAGCTAGTTCAAAACGCAGCCGCTAGAATTCTTACCAGAACCAGGAAGTAAGACCCTATTAGCCCGGTTCTGTCAACACTAAATTTGGCTCCCTATTAAACATCGTATAAATTTTAAAATATTGCTGATTACTTACAAAACACTAAATGGTTTAGCTCCCCAGTACTTGAGGTAGCTCTTAACGCATTATAGTCCTTCACGTCTATTGCGATCTCAAAACTCCGGCCAATACCTAGAATATATAAATCGACTGCTGGCGGTAGATCCTTTTCCTATTTAGCACCAAAACTTTGGAACAATCTTCCTAACATTGTCCGGGAAGCAGACACAGTCTTTCAGTTCAAATCTAGACTAAAAACTAATCTCTTTGGCTAAGCATACACATAACACATTATAATCTTTATACTTGAACTCAATGTTAGGCTGCATAGTTTAGATCAGCCGGAACCGGGAACACTTCCCATAAATCCTGATGAACTTGGTACATGGATGAAGCGTCTACGCTTATATTAGTCTTTCTGTTTATCCCTAGGTTTACTGCAGTCTGCCGGGATCCAGGCCATATCCAGATCTGATGAAGGACCATCGCATGGACATGACGACAACGCATCACTGAAGTGCCAGCCTCATCACCTCTGTGAAGGCCTCATTGACACCTCAACAAACTCGTCTCCATACCGGCGTGATGACTCTGACCCCCAACCAGATGGAACTGGATAAATATTGTGAAAGTTCTGATCCAATCTGACTTCTGACCTATAATGCTGCCTGAATCATAATTATATACTGTTCGTTCGTTGGCCAGAGGAGAACTGGTCCCTGACTGAGCCTGGGTTCTCCCAAAGTTTTTTTTTCTTTTTTTTCTGTCACTTGATGGAGATTTGGTTCCTTGCCATTGTCGCCTTTTTCGCCTTTCTTCACCTTTGTCGCCATTGGCCTTTGGCTTGCTTATTTTGGGACATTCAATTTTATATTTAACAATATTATTACAACATTATTTTCCTGTTATCTCTGTAAAGCTGCTTTGAAACAATCTGTATTGTAAAAAGCACTATATAAATAAACGTGACTTGACTTGACCAGAGAATCAGCACGTAATATTCTCTAATGCATGCTGGCTCTTTACATGTTTCTGTTGGAGAGGACATGCTGTTCTGATGCCTGTAATTACGGGCTGAAGGACATTCATTTGTCTGTCCTTCTATTGAGCAGCACACAGCTGAATGCTAACACAAATAGAGTTTGCTATGAGTTCTGCTAGAACCCCTTAATTGTGCATTGTCTTCATTTCTTTCAATGCAAAGTAGATGATTGAAAAAGTTTACCTCATGCAGATCCACAGAATTCCTGCCTTCGACGTAGCATAGATAGTCTTGTAGAAATGTTCTCTTCCCTTTCAGTCAGTCATGTCCGATGTTACGTAATGGAATCTTACCTTTGAGTGTAAACCAAATGAGCCAATGCACATTGGTGTGCGAGATTTGCATCGCAGCGCGGGTAAAAATATGGAAGTGTATGCATTGCACATTCAGCTTTTCGCTTCAGAGCCGAGCGGTTTGTTTGTTCCTGTTCTATCCAGTCACCTGAAAGAGAGTGAAGATAACGAGTGTCTGAAGTGCTCTTGGGGAAGAGGTCTTTGCTTCCGGTGTTAGTGTGATGGCGCTGCAGCGGTGGTTGCGACTTGAATGAGATTCTGCTGTTCTCATACAGCCTAAATTAAGCGTAGCATCAGTTCTGGCAGATCATGTTCTCGCATCACCTGACACTCAGCTGATACACGTCTATCTATAGGAATACAACACCAATCACTGTATACATATATTAGATCCTTCAGTATTATCAGTAGCTATCACGTTTCTCAGGAGCCAATTACCTTTTTCCATCCGCAGCTCCTCCTCTCGTCAGTCAGTATGGCATTCTGATTCCCCTTGAATCAGAATAAATTCTCGAATTATGTTGTACTTAAAATCTTGGATTAATGATACCTGCAATGCATTCATGTTGGTTCTGTTCTGTTTCCCCTAAGGGGGTTTATTGCTGCTCTCCCTGGTCTTATCCATGCTAGGCTGCATGGATACGCAGGGAGTTCTTGCCCAGTACAGAACCATACCGCCAATCCTAACTGTATGCAATTACCAATCGTATTTGACGGTAGTGGTCCAGACAGAAAAGAGCTTCTCTGCACACTGCACACTGCATGCTGCACTATAATCCTCCATACATTGCTGCGGTCGTTTCTCCTGTGCACTTCAGCACTGTGAAAGAGCTATTTCCCTAAAAGAACAAACACGTGTGTGTCATTCCGCCCGTGTTTCTGGATGCAGTTGCTACCTGGCCCCAGCTGACAGTCATGATCCCTGCCTCATCTGTCTGGGCTTAAAGCACGCTGGGGTGGCTTTTGTGGTTGAGTCATGTACCCACTGCGGGAGGATGACCATCTCATTGTTGCGGTCGGGACTCGACTACCTCAAACGAGGTGGAGTCACCTATACCCCAATCTACTTCCTCTTCAGGCAATCAGAAGAGGGCTACTTCGGTGAATAGCCAGGGTGACCTGAGGGTTATAGTGGGGGCTTACCCGCCGAGCCTATCTCCGTGGGCCCCCAGTGCTTCTGACCACATTGGCTTCCATCAAGAGGGTAGGGGACCTGCAAGCATTTTTGGTCGACGAATCATGCCTTAAATTCAGGCCGGCCAAATCTCACGTTATCCTGAGACCCTGGCCCGGAAATGTGCCCCAAGCTCCCACCAAACTTTTCAGGTACCAGTGCTGCCCCTGGAGGAGGCACACCCAGCCCTTCCTTTGGTCTGTCCCGTCCACACTTTGCGTCTGTATGTGGACTGAATGCAGAGCTTCAGGACTTTAGACCAGCTCTTTGTCTGTTATGGAGGCCAGCAGAAGGGAAACCTCCAAGCAGAGGTTGGCCCACTGTATAGTGGATGTGTGCTTATTTTTTCTCCTCACGTGAGTTCCCCAGCTGGTGAACCATGTTGGAATTCCTTCACCACCCTCGGCAGTCAGACGTGGCGGTGATGTCCGACGCCAGCCCTAACACTCATAAGTCCGCCCAGTGGTCGATTTAATACAGCAAACCGTTATACATCCATTAAGAAATATCAGGAAGACTAGAGTATATGTACAATATGCAGTATTGCATATGAATTGGATAGATCACTCTCTATATTGGATATCACTATCACTATCACTATCCCTCTCTATATTGGATAAGGAAAAAAGTCTTAATTTTTACATTCTGCACACATTCCGAATACTACTTTTTTTTCCAAAAAGTAGCCTAAGCAGTGTCTAGACTATAGTACTCAGGAAGATTTGTATTATAAATCCATTTGAAAGCCATGAATTTCATCGAAAGTTCATCTCAGCATCAGACTGCACTTCCTCAGTCCATTCACTGACCATCGGATGCATATTGCACAAAAAAAAAAACAATTTAACCATTTAAGCAACAAAAAGAAAAAGTTATGTCTGATTTTGTCCAAAACCTACTTTTGCTAACTAGTCCCTGGTTTTTCGCCTGATCAGAACCAAACAATTCTAGGCCTATTCTCTGGACTCTCCAGATCAATAATTATTGAAAAAAAAGTTGAAATTTTGCAATTGGGTGGCTGTAACAGGGTCATTTAGAAAAGGAGCGTGGCAAAATACAGTCAAAAAGCTTATAAATCATAAATAAAAAATCAGAACTTCACAAAAATTGATGAGCATATGTGTCATAACATGGTGAAGAAGCATGCAAAGTTTCATAGAGATCGGACCATAGGTGGCACTATAACTGTCAAAAAGGTCTCATGATTATTAGGTGTTCAAGCACGAAGTGCTGAAAACCTATTGTAATTGCTATTTGAAAAAAAAGTCCCCTAAAACGCATCGTGCAGCCCAAACAGTAGGGCCTAGAGACTTGAAACTCATCTAGATGGTAGGCCACACTTTTGGGGAGAACCTATCAGAGTATGACCCCAATTGGCCCATAGGTGGCGTTACAGCAACCAAAAGTACTAAATTGCCCATAACTCACAGACAGTTGGTCCTAGTCTCAAGCTTGTTACACCACCGTGATCCTTGGCTCAAGACGGACAAGATGTATATCTCCGATTTCCATTTAAGCAACAACAACAAAAACGTTATGTCTGATTTTGTCCAAAATCTACTTTTGCGAACTACTCCCTGGTTTTTCGCCCGATCGCAACCAAACCAGTCTAGGCCTATTCTCTGGACTCTCTAGATCAATAATTATAAAAAAGTAGAAATTTTGCAGTCGGGTGGCTGTAACAGGGTCATTTAGAAAAGGGTCATTTCCATCTACGATCATATAATGTTCATATCATAATGTTCAAAACCATCATAAATCATTATAGAATGTGGTATATCATGGTAAATCATCCTATAACATGGTAAATCATGCTAGAATCATATTAAATCATACTAGAATGTGTTCAATTGTGGTAAACCATGCTAGAGCAGGATAAATCATGATGAATCATACTAGAACTTGGTATATCATGGTAAACTTTGGTAAATCATGCTAGATTCATGGTAAATCATACTGGAACATGGTAAATCATGAAAAATCACACTAAAATGTGGTATATCATGGTAAATTATGCTAAAACATGGTTTATTACATCTATGATGTCAGTGGTTAAATACTTGCTACATAAAACTTGATGTCTTTTGATGCTTGTGTGGTTAAAAATCTTAAATGCCTTAACTGCTTGAACACCGATAAATGGTGCTTGCAGCTTTAATTATTATTGTGCTTTAAGACATGAGGTCATTTAACATCGTCTGTCATGACACTTTGCACACTCTGCTGTGTGCCTTCATGTGTTTTGGAGGCATGGCATTGGAGAAGCTCTGAAGGGAGGATGGGATCTTATGCTTTCAAAGCTAGCTTGCTATTGTTAGCGGCTCCGAAATTGCCTACCCGATAATACGTGTGGTCATGTAAATGCGTTAACTAGTTTAAGTTAATAAGCGGCAAGCATAACCCCATCAACACAGCTAGATTTTGGGTGCACGTATGTGTGATGTTGTGTGACAGGAAAGCATCCTTGCTTTGGATTTAAGCACATCCAGACAGAGCGGTAGGGGATGAGGAAATGGATCACAAACTCTTTCTTGACCCAAGAAATTGCTGCATCCGTAACTGCATGAAAGAAGAAGTCTGTAAGTTTCCCGCTAACATTTTGGAATACTTGTAGGTTGTTCACATCACAACTGACATGAAATACTCTTCAGACACACGAATGGTTAGGTTTATGCTTTCTACCGGGGAATGACCTGATTTTTTTCAAGTCTTAACGTGGTCTTCTTGCACAGCCATGTTATTGGTTTGTAACTATACCGTGACAACGGTATAAAAACTGAGACAAATCAGACACAAGCATTTGTTAATTGTGACCCTGGACCACAAAACCAGTCTTAAGTCGCACGGGTATATTTTTAGCAATAGCCAACAATACATTGTATGGGTCAAAATTATTGATTTTTCTTTTATGCAAAAATCATTAGTATATTCAGTAAAGATCATGTTCCATGAAGATATTTTGTAAATCTCCTACCGTAAATATATATAAAATATATTTTTGTGAATGGACGCAGCAAAATCGCGCAAAAAAAAGTCAGAAAATACGCCTACAAACTTCACTTGTTGCTGTCCGCTTTTTTGGAAATACCCACTCAAGTTGGTATCTATGTCAAGCTTAGATTTCCCCCTTTCGGGTTCACAACTCTCCACAACGTCATTAGAGCAGTAAGCCAATAGAGAGCGTTAAAACAAACCCTTCTTGTGTAAAAAAAACGTGTCGTCGGGGGAGTTCCCTGACGAATTGGGATCTCGCTAGGGAGACCAATTGCCTTCGAGTGAATTAAAACGAGCCAATGAAAATTGGCATGCAAGATTTGCATTCCGCGACCCGCCTACCAGCGCAGGTATAAAAGGCGGAAGTAAACATTGCGCAATGCTTTTCGCTGAGGAGCCGAACGGTGTCCAGTCCTCCGCAAAGGTACAGCAACATGGCGAAGGGACGACACGTCTCTGTTCCCTGTACTCAGGGAACGAGGGTTACATACGTAACCGAGACGTTCCCTTTCGTCCTGGGAACTCTGACGTGTCGTCGGGGGAGTTCCCTGACGAATTGGGATCCCTAATAAAACGCCATGGTGCTGGCCCCTTCCAGCACCTGGCAAGCTACCCAGCAGCAGTTTCTTGAAATAAGTTGCGGGAGCTAGCACGGGAAACACACTGCTGTTCCGCAAGACCCGCACAGTGGATATTGGATAACACTGGGAAAGCGTTCCCTCAAGAGAGGAGGAAACGCTGCGGAAGCCCCAGCCTGACTGAGGAAGGCCAGGAATACACATATGTACTAGCCCGAAGGAATAGGTAGTCCCAATCCAAGGGAAGTGGGAGCGTACTCAACAGGGACGACAAACGAGTCCGTCAAGGGGAAGACACGACTGAACTGCACGTGGCATCATGGGTCACAATTGAAACCACTGGAGCACCCAGTCTACTAGCAACTCCTTACCTGAGGTAGCAGACCTGGTGCCGGGCGGTCCGCCACGCCCAGCACCGGAGGGGTGAAGGAGGAACTCACGAGGCTCACCAACGTAGGGTGCCATACGGAGCAAAGAACGCACGTATCCGCTGTTTGAGGCGGAGTGGCGCAGCAAACCGACACAACCTATTCCCTCGACCCACTGGCCGTAGCCAGAACTTGGGAGGAAACAGGTTCCACACGAAGGCTATAGAACCTAGCGAACGTGTTAGGTGTCACCCAGCCCGCAGATCTACAGATGTCTGTCAGCGAGGCGCCTTGAGCCAAAGCCCAGGAAGCGGCAACACCTCTAGTGGAGTGAGCGCGCAACCTGGGAGGACAAGGCTCACCCAGAGACTCATATGCTTGGGTGATAGCATCCACTAACCAGTGGGCTAACCTCTGCTTGGAGACGGCCTTCCCCTTCTGCTGGCCTCCGTTACAGACAAAAAGCTGATATGAGGTTCTGAAGCTTTGCGTACTGTCAATATAACAGTACGCAGCGCTTGCAGGTTCACTACCTGGTCCACGAAGGGAGTGGTAGGAACCTTGGGCACATATCCGAGCCTGCAGATCCCCGACCCTCTTGAAAGAGGCCAATGCCAACAGGAGCGCTGTCTTAATGGACAGGATATTAAACTCTACCGTCAGCAAAGGCTCAAAAGCAGGACTTTGAAGAGCTCTAAGTACCAGAGCAAGGTCCCAAGAGGGTACAGAGTGCGAAACACAAGGTGGATTTAACATCCTGGCACCCTTAAGGAATCTGATGACCAGGTCGTACTTCCCTAGGGACTTACCTTCCACTGCATCGTGATGCGCGGCTATTGCTGCGACATACTCTTTGAGGGTGGAGGGGGACAGCCTCCGCTCCAGCCCATCCTGCAGGACGGAAAGCACGACACCGATCGGGCAAGTCCGGGGGTCCTCCTGACGGGAGGAACACCACGACGAACAGGTTCCACTTCAACGCATAGAGGCGCCTCGTAGAGGGGGCTCTAGCGGAAGTGATGGTGTCTACCACTGCCTGTGGTAGACCACCTAGAACCTCCGCGTCCCGTCCAGGGACCAGACATGGAGTTTCCAGAGGTCTGGACGCGGGTGCCATAGAGTGCCCCGTCTCTGAGAAAGAAGGTCCTTCCTCAAAGGAATCGGCCAAGTCCTGGTGGGCCAATACGGCGCCACAAGAAGGACCTGCTCCTCGTCCTCCCTGACCTTGCACAGAGTCTGTGAGAGAAGGCTCACTGGGGGAAACGCATACTTGCGCAGGTCCCGGGGCCAGCTGTGAGCCAGGGCGTCCGCGACGAGGGTCGGACAGGGAGTAAAACCACTGGCAATGGGTAGTGTCCGGAGAGGCAAACAGGTCTACCTGTGCGACTCCGAAGACACTCCAAATCAGCTGGACCGACTGGGGATGGAGTCGCCATTCTCCTGGCAGGGGAGGCAGCCGTGAGAGCTCGTCTGCCACACGGTTGAGCTCCCCTGGAATGTGAATGCCACGAAGCGACCTCAGATGCTTCTGACTCCATAGGAGGAGGTGGGAGGCGAGTCGCGACATACGACGGGAGCGTAGACCACCTTGATGGTTGATGTACGCAACGGTCGCAGTGCTGCTTGTGTCTGAGAACCCCTTTGAGGCGACGCAAGGCTAAGCGTACTGCTTGCAACTCTAGGCAGTTGATATGCCAATGCAGTTGAGGCCCCGTAAACACAGACCTGAAACTGCAAGCCCTTTGTACGTGGCCGCCCACCCGGTGGCAGAGGCGTCCGTGAAAACCACAGCAAGCCTCGAAACCTGGACTAAGGGCACTCCGGCCCGTAGAAACGCAGGATCTGACCACGGGGAGAAGGTTTGGCGACAGTGCGGGGTCACTTTGACCCGGAACGTGCTGCTGTGCCACGCCCACCTCGGGACTCGATCGTGAAGCCAGCGCTGAAGCGGTGTCATATGTAACTGGCTGAGCGGCGTTACTGCGGCTGCCATATGCCCCAGGAGCCTCTGAAATTGTTTCAGTGGAACCGCTGTCCTGCCTCGAAAGGACCTGAGGCAGGTGAGCACTGACTGGACGTGTTCCTCCGTGAGGCACGCAGTCTGGGCAACCGAGTCCAGCTCCATTCAGATAAGAGATCCTCTGCACGGGGCAGAGTTTGCTCTTGTCCCAGTTGACCTGAAGGCCCAACCAGCTGAGGTGCTGGAGCACCATGTCCCTGTGGTCGCACAACACATCTCGCGAGTGAGCTAGAATGAGCCAGTCGTCGAGAAGTTGAGAATGCGAACGCCTTGTTCTCTCATGGGAACAATGGCCGCCTCCGCGACTTGCGTGAAGACACGAGGCGACAGGGCCAGCCCGAAGGGTAGGACCTTGTACTGATACGCTCGACCGTCGAAATCAAACCGAAGAAAAGGTCTGTGTCGAGGGAGAATCGAGACGTGAAAGTATGTGTTCTTCAGGTCGATCGCTGCAAACCAATCGTGGGGACGGATGCACTCGAAAATGCGCTTCTGCGTAAGCATTTTGAACGGGAGCTTGTGCAGGGCCCGATTCATAATACGCAGGTCCAGGATTGGCCGTAACCCACCGCCTTTCTTGGGTACAATGAAGTAGGGGCTGTAAAACCCAGACCTCATCTCGGCAGGAGGGACCGGCTCGATCGCGTCCTTCGCCAGCAGGACATCGATCTCTTTCCTCAAGACAGGGGCGTCCACCGACCGCACACGGGTGAAGTGGACGCCCCTGAACCTGGGAGGCCGGCGTGCAAACTGAATTGCATAGCCGAACCGAACGGTGCGGATGAGCCGTTGCTACGGACCCGGAAGTGCTAGCCAGGCTTCCATATAGCGTCCCAATGAACCCACCCGAACCACCGGCGTACCCGCGGAGGGGCAGCGAGGTAGAAGACAGGGACCCGGCTCTGGTGGCGTTTTAGCGACCGAGAGCGGGGGTCTGGTTGCGCCTGATACCAACCTGCTTCCACCGAGGGGCAGACGGCAGAGAAGGCTCGTGGGCGTTCTGCTGCGGACTGCCCGGTGGCGAGGGGAGGGGGAGAGACGAGGAACGAGGCCCTGACTCCTCGTATGCTCCTCGCAGCTAAGGCTGCGTCACTGCTATCTGCAAGCTGGGGAGAGGGGAACGGGAGTGGTGCAGCTCGGGGGCGGCACGCACTGCCATTCTGACCCTCTCGGACGGAGGAAACTGGTCTTATTATACTGCCAGTCTCGACCGTGAGGGGAAACGAGGGACGAGGCCCGGGGCATCGAGTCCTGGAATCCCCTCACCCAGCGAGAGACGAGAGTGACAAGGCCGTAGCCCTCCCTGCCATCTGAGCGCTGGGGCCCGTGAACGACTCAGAGGAAGTGGACTGCTCAAACTTTGGGTACCACTGATACAGCGGCAGAACAGAAACGAAATTCTCCACCCGGCCCTCCCCCGGGGGAAGGAGTGGTGATGACACGTACTCCCAAAGAGCAGATCTTCACATACTCTGGGTCGCTCCTCTCAGGGTTGCTTCCCTTCCCTTTGCTGGGGAAAAACAAACTCCGAGCAGGCTAGTTTTGAGGTGCTTCTGGACCACCAGTGTGAACATCGTCTAACCGAAGGCCAGTGCTGTGACTAATCACGGTCAGTCACTAAGCACAGCTCAACCCCGAGTTAGAACTATGCACGTGCAGTGGTAGAGAGGAAAAACTTCTGCAGATTTAGGCATGTTTGGCTTGCCATATTGGCACCAAAATGCTTCCATACTGCCAAAATTCTTCACACACATCCAGGCACTTAAGAACAGCCCAGGAAATTGTGGCTGTTAAGTCTGAATCTTCAGCATGAGAACACGACATTATAGTAGGAACTCAGCATAATTCTCAGAGTATAACAGCCCTCTCTCCGATGTAGCGATCGACATCTGTCCTCCCTGGGGCCCCGAATGAAATGCTTGGTCCCTCATGAGAAGGACCAGAATCCCATCCGAAAGCCTCGACGGCACACGGCACGCTGAGCGGCTCAAGCCCTTACGAGAAAGGCGAGACGAGCAGCGTGCCGACGTGGTCATGCACTCCTGAGAGAACATGAACCACCCACGAACGCGGTCTCAACACACTGATTAGGCATGTGAAACAGTGATCGTGGCCATCAACCAGGCATGCAAGATAGTGAACGTGGCTTCGATGACACACGGCACGCTGGGCGCTCAAGCCTTCAGGCAAGGCGAACAACGTGCCGACGTGGTCATGCTCTCATAAGAAAGCATAAACCACCCACGAACACAGTCTCAGCATGTTTGCGATGCGCTAGAGGAGTGAGTGGTTTGTGCTCACTGAAACCCTCAGATCACCAATGTTATTTGCCAAAGTAGCCCTCCTCTGGTGCACCAGAAGAGAAACTAGATCAGGAAATAAGCAAAGGGACTCACCTCATAGAGGCACGCGAGTCTTGATCTTGACCGCGCATCTTGAGCGCCGAATGACGCGCGCTGGGTTGCCGTGACAACCCGCGCTGTCAGCTGGCGCTCGACGGCACACGGCACGCTGGCGGCTCAAGCCTTTACGAGAAAGGGGAGACGAACAACGTGGTCATGCATTCCAGAGAGAACATGAACCACCCACGAACGTAGTCTCACACACTGATTAGGTATGTGAAACAATAAACGTGGCCGTCAAATAAGGACAGGAAACGATCGCATCCAGAAACACACGAGTGAAACGTCATCCTGAATGGGACGCGATCTTCACCCGTGTTGCTCTCTCAGGAAGAAAGTACTCTCTCTATCGTGCTGAAGCACACAGGGACCCAACGTGGCAACACAGCGGGGAAACTGCAAGCCCGGTGTGCGCACTCAATTAACTGCATTTAGACGCAGCCGGCAGACAGGAACCGCGCGGTCGCTGAAACGCCATCTCACCAACACAGAGAGATCCCCTCCCGAAACAGCAGACTCGTAGCCGTAAGAAAAATACAATCTTAAAACTCACTCACTCAGAGAGGACACAATCGGTCGGCTCCGAAGCTAAAAGAATTGCGCAATGTTTACTTCCGCTTTTTATACCTGCACTGGTAGGCGGGTCGCGGAATGCAAATCTTGCATGCAAATTTTCATTGGCTCGTTTTAATTCACTCGAAGGCAATTGGTCTCCCTAGCGTGATCCCAATTCGTCAGGGAACTCCCCCGACGACACGTCGGAGTTCCCAGGACGAGAGGGAAACTGTTTTCTTCTTAGCAACGTGCTGCTACAGCGCCTCTCATTGGCTGGCGACTTCTTGGATTGCACAGTGTACACAATCCGCAATGGTTACGGTGCAAGCCATGGATTCTGTGATAGCGCGTTTGCTCAATTTCAACTTTAATGACAGCAATAATTTAACGAACATAGTAAATGATTTTTTCGCAAATTATTGGGAAGATGATACAGAATGTCCAGAGACTTGCTTGGCAAAGGAGGATGACCTGAAAGACGACGAATTCGATCAATGTGTGGAACAGTTTTTTAACCACCCACACACACACACACACACACACACGCATTCAGACACACAAACAGACATGCACACACAGACACACACACACACACACACACACACAGACAGACAAACAAACACATACAGGCATGTACGCATATTCATACACACAAACAGACACACACACACACACACACACACACGCACACACTTGAATTTAGTGGTGGGGAACTCATAATGGTGTAAATTTCATTTATTTCCTTTCATTAGTAATGCATTGCTAAGGACTTTATTTGGAGAACTTTAAAGGCGATTTTCTCAATATTTGGATTTTTTGCCCCATCAGATTCCAGATTTTCAAAAGGTTGTATCTCAGCCAAATATTGTCATATCCTAACAAACCATAGATCAATGGAAAGCTTATTTATTCAGCTTTCATGTGATGTATACATCTCAATTTAAAGAAAATGACCCATAAGACTGGTTTTGTGGTCCAGGGTCACATATTTAACAAGTAATATTTAAAACCCCTCACCAACCACAAAACAAGAGGTCTGTGACAACACCCAAAGTAATAGAACCAGGCCTCTGGTTTCCTTGGTTTTATGACTTAAAAGAATGCACAGCTCCAAAGTCATTTGAATCAGGCCATATGAAAGACCCATAGTGCTTAAAACAGACTTTCCAGCATTAATTTATAAACAAACTGATCTATAAATGAGCATGCATCTCAGGACATTGTGTGTATGATTATTACTGTCTTGTGTAGTGTCTCTTGTTTAGTATCTTGTTTTGGGCATGTTTTATGAGAGGACCACATATATCGTGTCTGCTATCAAATTAATGCTCATTTAACGACTTACATTTTAGTGGACATCACCTCCTCATAAAATGCTTTGTGTGTTTGTTATATTAATCGGAGGATAAATGGACACAAACTGCCAGACTTATTCTAACCATGCTCAATAATGGCCATATCCTCTTAACAAGGTGCTTTGAAAATAATAGACTGGTGGTTCTTTCCTCATATGGTTAAATTACTTTTTTCCATAGCTTCATTCCCTGCTTCCTGTTTCATTCTGTTACTTTACATCTTACCCAAATATGTATGATTTGGTGTGTGTTTGTTTAGAATAGTTGTGTTCGCGATTAGTTAATAAAACTTGTGCACAATACATATTTGGTTCTTATTCTCTGCTTGCAGCAATGTCAATTAAACGATTTCTGGTCTTGTTACATGCTCTAAGTGCATGCTAAGAAATAATAATTTTTCTGTGGCCATGAAAAAATGCTTGATTGCCCGATTGCTCCTGTCTGCCTGCTGCTGCTGCTGAGTTGGTTTGCGTCTGTAAGCTTCGTATATCTTTCTGTTTTGAATCATTATTTACTACCGTTTCCTTTTGTTGTCATCAAAGCAAATTTAAAAGTGCTCGCTAATGCTAATCATAAATTCTCTAAGATTATTATTCACGTCGGCACTAATGATGTTTGACTTCGCCAGTCAGAGATCACTAAAATTAACGTTAAAGAGGTGTGTGAACTCGCAAGTACGATGTCAGGCACTGTAATTTGCTCTGGCCCCCTCCCTGTTCGAAGGAGTGATGAGATAGTTAGTAGACTTTCCTCACTCAATGGCTGGCTGTCTAAGTGGTGTCCGCAAAATAATATAGAATTCATAGACAATTGGAAAAGTTTTTGGGGCAGACCTGACCTGTTGAAAAGAGATGGTATTCATCCCTCCTGGGATGGTGCTGCTCTTCTCTCTGGTAATATGGCACATAGTCTTAGAGCTGAAACATGACAATCTGGGGCTCAGGTCAGGAAGCAGACAAACTGGCTTGGTCAGATAAATCCAATCACATAGAGGCTCTTTCACCTAGATATCATCATATGGAGACTGTGTCTGTTCCCCGAATTAGGAAATCCAAAAAACTTCCGAACCCATCTAAGGGTAAAAATTTAATTGATGTTCAACAAGTAAAAAATAGATAAAATACAAATGAACAAATGATAAAGCTTGGGTTGCTGAATATTCGATCTCTTACTTGAAAAGCACTTATTGTTAATGATATGATTACAGACTATAACCTAGATGTGCTGTGTTTGACAGAAACCTGGCTAAAATCAAACAATTATATTACTTTAAATGAGTCCACCCCCCAAGATTACGGTTATAAACATGAACCTCGTATGAAAGGCAAAGGGGGAGGTGTTGCTGTAATTTATTGTACTATTTTCTGAATTACTAAGAAGTCTAGTTTCAAATATAATTATTTTGAAGTGTTGGTGTAAATGTAACAATATCTAGTGTAAATGATAAATCACATTAGAGATGTGTGCTGGCTACTGTATACAGGCTACCAGGGCACCATACAGACTTTATCAAATAATTTGTTGACTTTCTATCAGAGTTAGTACTGGCTGCAGATAAAGTCCTAATTGTTGGTGATTTTATTATACATGTATATAACGAAAAAGATGCATTGGTATTGGCATTTGAAGACATTCTTAACTCTTTTGGAGTTAGACAACACATGTCAGGACCTACTCATTGTCGTAATCATACTTTAGATTTACATTTATTCATTTAGCTGACGCTTTTATCCAAAGCGACTTACAATTGCTATGAATGTCAGAGGTCGCACGCCTCTGGAGCAATTAGGGGTTAAGTGTCTTGCTCAGGGACACATTGGTGTCTCACAGTGGATTCGAACCCGGGTCTCTCACACCAAAGGTATGTGTCTTATCCACTGCGCCATCACCACCCCTAATCTAATATTATCACATGGAATCAATATTGATGCCGTTGAAATTGTGCAGCAGAGCGATGAGATCTCAGATCATTATCTAGTCTTGTGTAAACTTCATTTAGCCAAGGCTGCAAAGCCGACTCCGTGTTACAAATATGTTAGACCTATCACTTCTGCCACTAAAGATTGCTTAATAAATAATCGTCCTGATCAGTTTCATCATTTCAGCATCCCAGATAGCTTAGAAGAACTCAATATTGCAACAGAAACTTTTAACTCTCTCTTTTCCTGCACTTTAGACACAGTTGCTCCTCTGCGCTTATAGAAAATTAAAGAAAATAGTCCAGTGCAGTTGTACAAAGAGCACACTCAGGCTCTTAACCCTCTGGGGTCTGAGGTGTTTTCTGGGTCCTGGAGGTGTTCAGACATGCTCTGACATTTGTGCTTATTTCTGTTACTTGTGACATTTTCATGGCTAAAGTCCTATTACACTGTATTCACTGACACTGTGACACTGTCACTGACATAAGGTCATGAAACCCATACTGATTATTTCTTCACAAGACTTTTGAAAATTGTATCACGTAGCCTAGAATACTTGGTCCAAAACTATGTGAAAATCATCCTGCATGCTCATTCAGATAAGACAATATATTGGTTTAAAATTTGTAAGACATGTTTTGTGTGAGAGAGTTTTATGCGAGTGGTGGTGAATACATCATGAAAATTGATGTGTTTCACACCTGAGAAAGACAAAGGCCCTCCCATAATGGCTCTATCAGGTGTTATCAGGCCCTATCAGTTGCTATCAGGCCCTATCATTATGAGGAGCCTTGCACAAAGAATGAGTAGAGATTTAAAAAAGAATGGCTTTAAGATAGTTTGGATTTATTTACAACATAACATAATCCAAAGATACACAACAAAGGACAAAAAAGCACTTTAGACTAAAATTTCATCTTTGAATATAATTTCATTATTTAATATTGCGTATCTGTATTATTAATCTTTATTTAGTATTCACAATCAGTTGTATTATCTTATGAAGTTTAAAATGCATTAATAAGACTATAGATTGCATGGACACATGTGTTTAAGGAACATATTTTAGACACAAGGAGGGTAGCTGGGAGGATTATGTCACTTAGCAGAGATGTTCCAATGATGAATATACTTCAAATGTGTACAGTTGGTATGCTTTTTGCAAGAAAAAGAATGTTTCAACTGATGCAAATGTACTATTTGTATACCACTAATGTACTGTACACACTGAGAAATAGTTTCTTAATGTTGAAGGTGGATCGTACCATGTGCATTAGGTATAAATTTCATTTTAAGCATAAGCAATATTTTTTTCTACCTTACAAGGAAGTTTAAAGTCGCTCAGTTGTGTATTTAAGCTCAATCCTTACTGTACTACAGCAGAGAAACACGGAAACGCTGGACCTGCCATGACTATAACATCTTCTCAGAGTTTCTCTCCTGACATATATGAATAAAGACTTTTCTTGGCAAGATAACTGGTGTCCGGTCCCGTGAATCAAATAATAACGGGGAAAAGGCTTAATTCCAAGTCTACACGCACATTAGTAAACACACTTATCTATAGACAGAGACTTGAACAATCACACACATTTGTGCCATTCCTGAAACATAGTACATACCTGTCATTTCCAAGGTGTTTGATTTTTCATTTTACCATGTTCATGTACAGAGACTCATGTGAATGGTGAAGTCAGCAGGATTCATCCAGTGGCATCTGGTCCCTGAAAATAATAATAATAAATAAACTAATAAACCCCTGTGAACATGCTGTGATGAAGATAAACTATAGGGCTGCACGATTTTGGGAACAAATCTTTTATTTTTCTGGTTAAAATTATTAAATTTACAAAATACACACACACACACACACGTATATATATATTTGAACACAAAGTTTGTTGTGCCTTGTAGGCATATATGTGTAGGGCTGCATAAAATAATAACAATAGCCTAGATAGCAGGCAGCCTATCAATTGTTAAAAAGGAACACTTCAGTAACACTACACTATAGAAAAATATATGGATTATCATATGTTACTTCAAACATTTCCATTCGTTATGAAATGGGATTGGAGTAAAAACATGAAGCCTAATGTTTGGCTTGTTTTGCTTTTAAAAAGCACCGCGCGACTGACTCAAACTCATAAACACGTTCAGAGAACATTTACTGAAGCGATTGAGCCGCTCCAAACCATGAAACATTATTGTTACATTATACATATCTACATTTGAGAAGATATCCACAAACACAGTATTTAACAGTAAGCACGGGTCTAAACATTGTAATATTCTCCATATTAGAATAAACACTCATATTAAACTATAGCCCTCGCACTATAGGCCTATTGCATTAACAGCACAGTTAATGAAGGTTTTTGAGAAATTGGTATTAAACCATTTAAATTCAGTATTGTGTGGTGCTGAGGATAAATTACAGTTTGCTTACAAAACTGGGGCTCGTTCTTCGTACGTTGCTTAAAACATCCGAGATCAAATGAGACATCCAAGATGATATCATCGTGCTAATCATGATCTGGCTAATTGGGTTCTTCGAACACACCTGTTGTTTATGATTAGTATCGCTGGATTGAGTTATCTGAGATAATTGCGCGTTCATGCGCTGGGTTAAAAGGGGATATGTATCGATAGTAGAAACAATGATCAGCAACGCTGCTATTGGCTGTTCAGCATGGCCAAAGAACGCGCCCAGTTTTTCTCCCAAGGAGAACAAGAGCTTTTAATGGAAGGTTATGCCGAATTTGAATCTTTAATTAAAACGACAGGGAACACCTCGAAGTCTGCAAAATCCAGGAGAGAGGGCTGGCAAAAAGTAGCAGACAAATTAAATGCGTAAGTGTGTCCATGGTAGATGTTTCTATCACTTTCTACAGTATGTATTTTTGCATTTTAATAATTTCATATTTATTTTGTTCTTTTATGTCAGAGCCTCCGCGGGACCCACTAGAACATGGGGACAAGTAAAAGTGAAGTACAAGAATATTCTACAAAATGGTAGCCTTTAATTCTTATACTGTCTTTATTTTAGAAAGCCAATTTTTTCCTCTTTTTAAAAGCCACTGTTAAATAATGTGTTTGTCTGTTTATAACAGCCACCAAGAAAAAGGCTGAAAAAAAAAAACAGGTGGTGGTCCTGCACCACCACAATATACCCCAGCAGAGGAGCTGGCCCTTGGGTTGAATGAAAACCGACCCATTGTGGAGGGCATCCCTGGGGGCAGCTCTTCCTCAGACCCAAAGCCAGGGACCAGTAGCAGCAACACCTTTATTACTGGTAGGCTAAATGAGTTTTCAATTCTCTTAGTACACTGTAAAATTATTTGTTGCTGCATTAAATGAAGTATAATCCAAATGGCTTGTACAGTAATTTAAACCGTTTGTGAAAGTGAAAACTTCTAAACTTTTAGTTAATATAAAATATATTGCCATGAGTTATTGATCACATTATATTTTTTACAGTGTAGTTAATTGTAATGACAATTTTTTTGTTCCCCTCTTTTGTGCAGTTTTACATAATACACCAACACTTTTACCTGTTCCCAAGCAAGTGGTGGCTGAAGCATATGCAGTAAGTTGTGTACTTTTTCTAACTTGCATAAAGGGAAGAAAGTGCAACACTTTGTAATACCCATTTATTTCCATTGCACAGGACAGCGAAGAAACCCTCTCAGATGACTGTCCTTTGGAGGAAGAACCTGTAAGTGCATAAATAACTTTACACTAATTTGTATATACTTGTGTACCTATTCTTTCTGTCTGCAATATGAGTTGCAGGAGTCCACACCTACAGAAAGGCCTACAGAAAGGCCTACAGAAGAGTCTGCACAAAGAACTGATACAGAGGTGGACAGTGTTGTACTTTTACTTTTTACTTTTGTTGCATGAGGCATGTTTTGACCCTTTTTCTTTCACAAAATGACACAGGGTGACATCCGTTCCCTATATAAACGGCATCTTCAACAAAAAATCGAGTATTTTGACCTGAAAAAACACAAATTAAGAGGAGAAATTGAACTTGACAACTTGAAAAAGAGAAAAATTGCACTAGAGATAGAGTTGCTTCAAAAGGACCTTCAGAGTAAGTGCTAATACATCATTTGACACATAGTAGTATTGCTGACTTTACATAACTATCTCTTATTGCAGGCAAAGGATGACTTGCTGGCTTTTCTTTATAAAGAATTGTTTAAATAAAACTCCAGGAACTAAGCATTTTTGTCTTGTCTTTTATTACACATTCAAAAATGGTGTTCCACAATTCTGTCCCGTGCAGCTCTGCCACTAGGTTGGTCCAAGTGCACTGGCTGGAGGTCATCATCAGGCTGCACCCCCACCACAGGGGTCCTCTCCTTTCTGATAGTGGCAATGTTATGCAATATGGCACATGCAACAATTATGTCACAGGCCCTGTCAGGTGCAACCCTCAGACCCTTCAGACACTGAAATCTTTCCTTTAGTTGCCCAAAGGTCATTTCAATGTGTGCCCTTGTCCTGGCTAGAGCTGCATTGTAACGGGTTTGTGGTCCAGAGTTTGGGTCAGGGAATGGCGTCATGAAGTACTGCCTGCAGGCATAGCCCCGGTCACCAAGCAGGACCCCGTCAAAATTCCCTGTATAATGGAAAAATGCAGTTCCCTTTCGTTGTCACTCCGAGTTACGTCGGATGACGACGAATGGGGTTTCGCTTAGAAAGCCTATCAACTTCGAGTATTACAAAACGAGCCAATGGCAAAGAAATGCCATGGGTCTGCGGAATTTGCATGGCGTAACTCCGCCCCACCTCGTGGGTATAAAAGGAGGAAGCCGGCAGCAAGCAGATATGTTTTCGCTTCGGAGCCAAGTGTATTCTTCTCTCCACAAGCCATCTCTGAATTGTCAGCTTTACAAACGAGTACCTCGAGTGTTGGTGTGACGGCGATCTACGGCGAGAGCGTGCTTCCTGCTGATCTGTTGCAGTGGTCTGCCAGTCGGTGCGTTTCTCCCCGGGTGCTTCAACACTTGAGTTTTCTCTCACTAAAAGAGCTTACACGTGGCACGTCTTTTTAAAGACGGCTCGCCCGTGCATTTCTGGTTGCAGCG
The DNA here is from genome assembly GCF_051911475.1 of Siphateles boraxobius. NCBI lineage: Eukaryota > Metazoa > Chordata > Actinopteri > Cypriniformes > Leuciscidae > Siphateles > Siphateles boraxobius. The sequence continues at coordinate 15,096,418 of NW_027508833.1, read as the reverse complement.
GACTGGTATCGGACTCTGATGGGCACGAGCGCTGTCTAGTGTGTTTGGGCTTTGATCATGCTTGAACAGCGCTCGTGGGTGACTCATGTTCTCGCTGGGAACGTGATCATCGCGTCATATATAGGTCGAGACTCGGTGAACTCGCAAGAGTGAGAGTCCCCTCATCCACCCCCCGATCTTCGGCTGGTGGCCAGGGTGACCTGAGGGTTACGGTCTGGATCTAGGCGCCGACTATGTGTCCGTGACCCCAGCCCCCCTCTTCAATGACGGTGCCCGCTAGTGAACTGCTGATTCCCGCGAGTCTACCCTCTGGTGGCCCGCGTGTTTCAGTTGAAGCTACAGAGGAAGATGCCATGTCTGTTGCAGCATCACTAGGTGGGTTTGAGTCTTCTGGAAGTGAGGGCTCGTCACAGCTGCCACCTTCCGGTGTGCATACGGCTGTGCCTGAGTCTGATCCGGAGATGACGACCATGCTTTCCCGGGACGATGGGTTTTGGGTAAGGCCGCCGACCCTCGTCCACGGCAAACCCCAATACCTCTCTTCCCGGACGTGCATGATGAGATCTCGAAGTCCAAGAAGACCCCCTTGTCTTCTCGGGACCGCTCGCTGATCTCATCCGCCTTTCCTCCCCTCGATTGGGCCGCTGCCCATGGGTACACTGGGGTTCCCCCGGCTGAACGCTCTGTTGCGATGCTATGTGTCCTCAGAGTGCTTCTTCTCGGCGCAATCCTAAGCACCCGCCCGTGGCCTGTAGTTTTTCGTCTACGCTTGTGGCGAGATCCTATAGCGCCACGGGACTGGCAGCCGCCTCACTGCATGCCATGGTCATTCTGCTGGTCCACCTGACCCAGATGCTCATGGACCTGCACGAGGGCGGGACTGACCCAGGGCTCTTCACTGAGCTGCGCGCCGCCACTGACCTTGCTCTCTGAGCGACGAAAGTGGCCGTACGCTCCCTGGGTCAGGTGATGCTCACCAGTCTGTGGCTGAACCTGTCTGATGTGCTGGATGTCGCGCGGACCCGTCTGTCCGACATTCCCATATCCCAGGTCGGCCTCTTCGGCGGTGCGGTTGAGGGCTTGCCCAACAGCTCTCAGCCGCCCATGAGCAGAGTGAGGTTGATTCTGTCCCGACGGCCCCGCCGTCCGCTCAGATCCCTCGTCTGCCCACCGCCGAAGGCGCCCTCCCGCGGCTCCCACCCCGCCCGTTCACGGGCCGGCTCTGGGGGCCGCGGGCGGACGCCACAGCCCTCTCCAGCCCCGCCCCCCGCTACACGCCGGGTTAAGCGGCGCTCGTGAGACGGGCACCTCGGCGATGGAGCAGACTGAGGTTGATTCTGTCCCGACGGCCCCGCCGTCCGCTCAGATCCCTCAGTCTGCCCACTGCCGAGGGCGCCCCCCCGCGGCTCCCACCCCGCCCGTTCACCCGGGTCGGCTCTGGAGGCCGCGGTCGGACGCCACAGTCCTCTCCAGCCCCGCACCCCGCTACACGCCGGGTTAAGCGGCGCTCTTGAGTTGGGCTCCTTAGAGATGGGACTCAGTTCTTTCCAAGAGTTGGTAGCAGGACCACTCCTTTCCCCGGGGAGGGCCGGGGAAGAATCCTTATTCTCCAAAGAGCTGATTCTCCCGTCTCTGAGCACAGAGTTCTCGGACGTCACAGAGCGCCGCCCACAAGCCGTGCTCTCATCGTCCCCCTCTGTCCCAGAGGTGGTTGACATGGCGTGCCGTCCACGGACCGCTTCGCCGCTGTCCCCCTCTGTCGCCAGACCCCTGGCAGAGCGGGCCCCCGCGGGACGACCAGCCTGGTCCTCCCCTGGCCCCCTCTGCCAGGGCGCGGTTGCTAACTGTGCCCCCTCTCCGGGCCGCTATGCCGTCCACATCTGGGCCAGTTACTCCGCTTCGCTGCCCCTCCGGGGGGACGCCTGTGGCTCGCATGATCCCGTTGGTTCAGTTCCTGGGAGCCTGGCTAGAGCTTCCCCGTCTGTCCCACTGGATCGTGCGTACCGTCAGGCTCGGCTATGCGATTCAGTTCGCACGGTCTCCTCCCCGCTTCAGGGGAGTCCGCTCCACTTTGGTCGGTGGCAATGCCCCTATCATGAGAGCAGAGATTGCCACCCTGCTGGCGAAGGGTGCAATCGAGACTGTCCCTCCAGCCGAGATGAGGTCCGGCTTCTACAGCCCCTACTTCATTGTCCCCAAGAAAACCGGTGGGTTACGGCCAATCCTGGACTTGCGCGTGCTGAACCGCTCCCTTCACAGGATGCCGTTCAAGATGCTCACTGCCAAACGCGTTTTCGAATGCATACGGCCCCAGGATTGGTTTGCAGCGATCGACCTGAAGGACGCCTACTTTCATGTCTCCATTCTTCCTCGACACAGACCGTTCCTCCGGTTTGCTTTCGAGGGGCAGGCATACCAGTACGCGGTTCTCCCTTTCGGGCTAGCCCTGTCTCCTCGCATCTTCACGAAGGTCGTCGAGGCGGCCCTTGTTCCCCTTCGAGAACAAGGGGTTCGCATCCTGAGTTATATCGACGACTGGCTGATCCTAGCTCACTCTCGAGATCAGGTTTGCGAACACAGGGACCTAGTGCTTCGGCACCTAGCCCGTCTGGGCCTTCGGGTCAACTGGGAGAAGAGCAAACTTTGCCCCGTGCAGAGGATCTCTTTTCTCGGTATGGACATCGACTCGGTCGCCATGTCCGCGCAGCTTACGAGCGAGCGCGCGCAGTCACTGCTGACTTGCCTAAGACAATTCGAGGGCAAGAGTGCGGTTCCACTGAAACTTTTTCAGAGGCTCCTGGGGCATATGGCATCTGCAGCCGCGGTCACGCCGCTCGGATTGCTTCATATGAGACCGCTTCAGCTTTGGCTTCGCGACCGAGTCCCGAGGTGGGCATGGCAACACGGCACGTTCCAAGTACCAGTTACTCCGACCTGCCGTCAGTTCTTCACCCCGTGGGCGAACCTCGGTTTTCTCAGGGCCGGTGTCCCCCTGGCACGAGCTTCCCGGCATGTTGTTGTCTCAACAGATGCCTCCACCACGGGCTGGGGCGCCATGTGCAATGGACATGCTGCTGCGGGCTCCTGGACAGGACCCCAGCGGCTGTGGCATGTCAATTGCCTCGAGTTGTTGGCAGTACGCCTTGCCCTGCACCGCTTCCGGGCGTTGCTCAGGGGTCAACACGTACTAGTCCGTTCAGACAATACCGCCACTGTGGCGTACATCAACCATCAAGGTGGTCTACGCTCCCGCCGTATGTCACAACTCGCTCGCCACCTCCTCCTATGGAGTCAGAAGCATCTGAGGTCGCTTCGAGCCATCTTCATTCCCGGAGCGCTGAACTGTGCAGCCGACGAGCTCTCACGGCTTCAGCCCCTCCCTGGAGAATGGCGACTCCATCCCCAGTCGGTTCAGCTGATTTGGGACCAGTTCGGGGACGCGCAGATAGATCTGTTTGCCTCTCACGACTCGACCCATTGCGCCCAGTTCTATTCCCTGACCGAGGGCACGCTCGGCACGGATGCTCTGGCGCACAGCTGGCCGCAGGGCCGCAAGTATGCGTTTCCCCCAGTGAGCCTTCTTGCGCACACTTTGCGCAAGGTCAGGGAGGACGAGGAGCAGGTCATTCTGGTTGCCCCTTACTGGCCCAACCGGACCTGGTTCCCCGAACTAGTACTCCTCGCGACAGCACCTCCCTGGCCGATCCCTCTGAGGAAGAACCTTCTTTCTCAGGGACGGGGCACCCTATGGCACCCTCGTCCCGATCTTTGGAACCTCCACGTGTGGCTCCTGGATGGGACGAGGCAGGTTTGAGTACCCTACCACCAGCGGTGGTGGCTACCATCACTTCCGCTAGAGCGCCGTCCACGAGACACGTCTATGCGTTGAAGTGGAACCTCTTCGTCAACTGGTGCTCTTCTCACCGAGAAGACCCCCGGAGATGCTCGATCAGTGTTTTGCTTTCCTTCCTTCAACAGGGGCTGGAGCGAAGGCTGTCTCCCTCCACCCTGAAGGTCTATGTTGCCGCCATTGCCGCACATCATGACCTCATCGAAGGTAAGTCGGTGGGGAAGCACGACCTGATCATCAGGTTCCTGAGAGGAGCGAGGAGACTGAATCCTCCTCGTCCTCCTCTCGTTCCCTCTTGGGACCTCTCAGTGGTTCTAACTGCCCTGAAGAGTGCTCCCTTTGAGCCCCTGCAATCAGTCGAGCTTAAGTTCCTGTCTATGAAGACAGCGCTCCTGGTTGCACTGGCCTCCATCAAGAGGGTTGGGGACCTGCACGCATTCTCCGTTGACGAAGCGTGCCTGGAATTTGGGCCGGCTTACTCTCACGTGATCCTGAGACCCCGGCCTGGATATGTGCCCAAGGTTCCTACCACTCCCTTTCGGGACCAGGTGGTGAACCTGCAAGCGCTGCCCTCGGAGGAGGCAGACCCAGCCTTGACACTGCTCTGTCCAGTACGCGCTCTCCGCGCCTATGTAGACAGAACGCAGTGTTTCAGGACCTCAGACCAGCTCTTTGTCTATTATGGTGGGAAGCTGAAGGGAAAGGCTCTCTCCAAGCAAAGGTTGTCTCACTGGATAGTGGACACCATTGCTTTGGCTTACCAGCAGCAAGGTCGACCGTGCCCCCTTGGTGTGACTGCCCACTCCACCCGGAGTGTGGCGTCCTCTTGGGCTCTAGCGCATGGCGCCTCGCTAACTGACATCTGCAGAGCTGCAGGCTGGGCGACACCTAACACATTCGCCAGATTCTATAATCTCCGAGTGGAGCCTGTGTCCTCTCGTGTACTCGCTTCAACCAGCTAGTACCGGACCCGCTCAGGTGTCTTCGCTTGCTCGCCATTCCACTCCACGGACTGGATACGTGCGATATTTTCCTCAGGTGAGCTTCTCCGAAAGCCCTGAGCTCCTCCAGCACTCCTGACGTCGGCGCCAGTGTCTATTGCCTGTGCGTCGGCTAGGTGCCTCCCGTGTGCATGGTCCCTCCTCTGAGCGACCCCCACATGTGTATTTCCACTGTAAGCCTCTCTGAGCGTGTGTCTTTCCCTTGGCAAGCCACCTTGCCACCCCTGGGGTTGAAATATTCCACCTGCGGCTGGACACCCCAGTGTTTTCCATATGCTTCCTTCGGGTCATATGTGTATTCTCTAAGTCCCCCCCCTCCGGGCTGGCATTAATTGCATACTTCCCCTAAGCTTGGGATATGCTTCCCAGTGTACCTTGGTATTCCTGTGTTATATGGAGTCCTTTGTCCAGGCTGACAGGGATCTCGATTTACGCAGGGCACTGGAAGACAGCTGAGAAGGTGGCGTGATTAGACTGGTAACCCCATTCGTCGTCATCCGACGTAACTCGGAGTGACAACGAAAGGGAACGTCTACGGTTACGTATGTAACCCTCGTTCCCTGAGTAGGGAACGGAGACGTTACGTCTGCCTGCCACTTTCCGCTGTACCGCGGGGATCGCCTGAGCTCAGTCTTGGCTCCTCAGCGAAGAAACATATCTGCTTGCTGCCGGCTTCCTCCTTTTATACCCACGAGGTGGGGCGGAGTTACGCCATGCAAATTCCGCAGACCCATGGCATTTCTTTGCCATTGGCTCGTTTTGTAATACTCGAAGTTGATAGGCTTTCTAAGCGAAACCCCATTCGTCGTCATCCGACGTAACGTCTCCGTTCCCTACTCAGGGAACGAGGGTTACATACGTAACCGTAGACGTTTTGTTAGGCTCAGCATAAGTGTGTGTAATACTGTGAGCTTGACATTTATAAGTTCCCTTACCACGTTCAAATAATGTGCATAAATGTGACTCTCTGAAAATTCTTGAGTCATGCACTGATCCTGGCCATTTTGCTTCCACATTTGTTATATGGAACATAGAGTCACACACCATCTAAGAGATTTTAGTCAGTCAACTGCATACTTTTTGATTACATTCATTTTTTTATGTAATATATTACTAATCTGGAATATTATAAATTGTAATAGTAACTTGCCTGCACATTTACACTGTGAACCCCCTTTCGGTTCACAAAATCCCCTTCATTGGGCCCTGGTGGGGCCTTGATGGGGACGTGTGTGCAGTCTATGGCACCAATCACGTTAGGGAAGCCTGAAGGACACATACTGTTAGTCATACTTTTTGGCATGGTCATGATTGCATGTCATTAACAATTATAAATGTACCTGCAATAGCAAAAAAATTCTGCTTTACAACCTGGGGTCTTAAGTGGCTTGGAAATACCACAAAACCCCCTAAAAACTGCTTGAGTGCCAAGTAAACTTTGCGAATGGCACGACAGACAGCACTTTTCACTAAGTTCTCTGCATCTCCAATAGTGTAAAGGAACGTGCCACTCGCAAAGAATCGCAGGGCAATGCACACAGTCTGTGCAGTTGTCAAAGCCCGACTCCTCCGTGTTGAACATTTAATGTGTGGTTCCAGCAAATTAATGATGTAAATAACACCCTCACGAGAAAAACGATATCTCTCAAAAATTACACTGTCGCGCTGCGCTAAAGGATCCTGTCTATCCTGCAATACGCGATTAATTCGAAAAGCTCTGCGAATTGTCCTCGCACCTTCCGCAACAGGTTGCTGTCGTAAAAATGGACAAGACATGGCTACGACAGACTTCCTGTATCACCTCCGCTTATAAAGCCGCAATCTAATCCTGTTTACATGAAATAAGCCTGCTCGCGAGCAGGTTCAAGCTGGCGCACCTGCTATGACAGCAAGTCTAGGATGAGCTTCGAAGAACCAAACGATCCAAGATCATGCCAAATCGCCAACAATCAAATCCAGCTAACTGAGTTAGCGACGTACGAAGAACAGGCCCCTGGTGTTGGAGTGGATGATGCACTTATTTACCTCTTGCATAAATCCTTAAGTCAATTAGAGACCCCAGACGGCACAGTTAGAATTACATTCTTTGATTTCTCTAGTGCATTTAACACTATTCAGCCCTCACTACTACAAAGTAAGATGGAAAATGTTGGAGTACATCAGGGTATGATAAATTGGATAAATGATTATCTCTCTAATAGACCACAGTATGTTAGGATGCAGGACTGTGTGTCTCAAATAGTGAAGTGCAGCACTGGAATCCCTCAAGGAATGGTTTTAGCACCATTTGTGTTCACTTTTTATACATCAGATTTTCAGTATAATTCTAAATCTTGTCATCTCCAGAAATTCTCAGATGATTCTGTAATAGTTGGCTGTATAAAGCACCACGGTGAGAGTGAATATAGGGAGCTAATAAAGAGTTTTGTGGACTGGTGTGATAAAAATGTCTCAGGCTAAATGCTAGTAAGACAAAGGAAATAGTGGTTGATTATAGTAGACTTCCTCAGAAAGCGGTACCAGTAAATTTAAGAGAGTCAGAAGTTGATATTGTTACAACTTACAAGTATTTGGGTGTATATCTGAACAACAAGCTCAACTGGTCTGATAATACGATGCATGTCTATAAGAAGGGTCAGAGTCGTATTCATTTGTTAAGACGACTGAGATCCTTTGGGGTAGTCAGGTACTACTAAAGATATTCTATGACTCTGTAGTCTCATCTGTGATGTCCTCTATTACATGTTGGGGAGGGGGACTGTTGGAAAAGGAGATTAATAAATTAAATAAACTCATAAAGAATGCAGGCTCTGGTCGTGTTACCCACTTTAGAGGAGATAGTGCAGGATAAAATGATTGGGAAACTTTCTGTCATGATTATTTTACTTATGACTGTCATCCTCTTCATGAAATATCTCAATCTTTTGTGAATACCTACAGCTCAAGATTAATTCATCCAAGCTGCTACAAAGAGCGTTTTAGAAAGTCTTTTTTCCCAACCGCAATTAGATTTTATAATCAGTGTTATATAAGATGATACAGATGATGGTTGTATATAATCATAATCATAATGCTTTGAAAAAAATTACATTGAGAACAAGACGTTGTTGTTGTGTATGTTGTTTGTTGTTGTTGTTTATTTATTCAATGTATTTTTGTGGTGTTGTGACAAATAAATTTCCCCTTGGGGATTAATAAAGTAAATCAAATCAAATCAAATATTAGCCAACTTTTATATCGTGCTGTGTTTTATTATCGAACATAAAAACATTCTTGTGTCATGTATGTATAAACCTTTAGCATTAGGCTTCATGTTTTTACTCCAATATCATTTCATAACATTTTATTCTGGCACTAGTTTAACTAGTAGCTACAATGTAAAGTTTATGCAACAATAACACGCTTACTATTATGAGTATATGAATACTATTATTCTTACCTTAAAAATCGTTCTCATTAGAACATAAGTACTGAAGTCGCTGATTCTTTGTTTAGAGGTGATGAGGGCGTTTACAGTTCTGCGTTCCTTCACGTGGATATTTGCCTGTGAACAGCTCTTGCGCTTGTGGGTGTAGTCACATTAGAGTTAATGAGCTCGGGCTGGAGAAACTGTACATGCCGTTGCTTTTATACGTATTACTTAAACAGAGATTTTTTTTTTTGATGTGATTCGCATCATTTAAAAATGGAGACTTCAAGCTTTGTAAAGACATAAATCTCAAGCGTGGGTGGCAAGTATTCGCTGAGTTACAGATCATTTTCGGACGCGTTTCAGAATGAACTTCACATTGAGAGAGATGTCAGAACGCGCATCATGTTTATTTTCTTTATTTTACGAAAAACACAACAATTTTGTTTGTATTAGTGTACACAAATAAAAGAAGACATTTCACAGTGTTGAATGATGTATAACACTTGCCTGTATGATAAAAATCGACGGAGTTATTTGAGTTTCTTTTTCACTAATAAGAAAAAAAGTGAGACAATTGCGCCAGCGCGATAGCCGACCCAAGGGGGTTAGAGAGCGGCCAGTGAAATGGAGCGCAACTGGAAGAAAACAAAACTAGAGGTATTTCGCATTTCATGGAAAGAGAGCAAGATTGCATACAGAGAGGCCATAAAAACTGCTAGATCTGCTTATTTTTCAACCCTATTAGAAGATTTATTAGATGAATTAACAAACCCTAAGTATTTATTTGAAACAGTGGCTAAACTATCGAAAAATAAAGCTCCAACCCCAGACGTTTTCAAGCAGCACAGCAGTACTTACAAGACTGATAATATCAGGGAGAAAATTATAACTATGCAACCGTCTACTACAGTATCGAATCAGACAGTGCATTGTAGTCTCCCTGATGAAAAATTTGATTCATACATTGCTATAGGAGAGGGTGAATTTTATAAACTTGTTAAATCATAGTTAGACCCTATACCGACTAAACTACTGAAAGTAGAAAAAATTCTACCTCTCGAATCTACCTTTTCTGTCAAAGATCCTAGAAAAGGCAGTATCTTCACAACTATGTTCATTTTTAGAAAGAAATGGTATCGCAAGAATTTTCAATCAGGATTCAGACCGTATCATAGTACTGAGACAGCTCTCATTAAAGTCACAAATGATTTGCTCTTATCGTCCGATCGTGGTTGTATCTCTCTATTGGTGTTACTCGATCTTAGTGCTGCATTTGACACTATCCACCACAACATTCTTCTAAATAGACTCGAACATTATGTTGGCATTAGTGGAATTGCAGTAATCATAACTATCTGACCGTTATCAGTTTGTAGCAGTACATGAAGAGATGTCTTATCAGTCAAAAGTTCAGTATGGTGTACCACACGGCTCAGTACTAGGACCCTTGCTGTTCACTCTGTACATGCAACCCTTATGCTGCGTTCACACCGGACGCGAATAGCGCGTCAGGCGCGAGTGATTTCAATGTTAAGTCAATGCAAAGACGCGTAACGCGCGTAAAAAATTCCTGCGGCGCGAATGAGGCGTGGAACGCGGCGCGTTAGACGCGAATACGCCTCATTCGCGCGTCAAGTTCGCGCAAATGGCGCGAATTGAGCATCTGGCGCGTTACGCGCGAATGGTGCATTTTGTGCATTCACGCATTTCACGCGAATTCGCGTCTGCCGCCCGAGTTGAAAAATCTGAACTTCTGCGTCAATTCGCGCCGCGTTAACCAATCAGGAGCCAGCTTGCTGCTGTCACGTGGTGAAGTAAATATGTTATCACATAAAAACTTGATTTTAATATATGAGACATTAATTTTGTATGGTATTTAGTCCATATCTGATCTAGATTATATGAAACATTATTATTATTCTAATGTAAAGAGAACCAACATAGCTTGGTACTTTAGTGCAAGAACATAGTTTGTGTCTGGACAGTGTTGTGTGAGGGAAAAAAATCACAGGACAGTTAATCACTTTTGTAGTAGCCTAGGCTGGCTCCATTTATCATCAAAACAAAAATAAATGACAGATTAGGTGTGTGAGGGCGAGGGTGATCCTCGCTCCGATGCGTGACAACAGTCATCAAACTGGGCGCGGGACAGGTGGAAATACCGCTGAAAGCGGCCGTCATCCAGGCGCAGCTCCAGGAGCAAATGGTGAAATTCGCCAAACTGGGTTCACCTCCGAAGGGTCTGGTGGACCCAAATACGGCGACGATGATCCCTACGCCGCTGTTCTGCTCTCCAGAGCAAATACAGAGCGGTGACTCTCTCGATGAATGCTCGATCATTAGCCGTCTTGTAAAAAGATGGCCGCCAACAGATTTCGCCTCCGACGCGCGTAAATTTCGCTTCAAACTTTTTTTTTTTTTTTTCGCGCGTCAATTCCGCTCTGGACGCGCGAATGGATTCAAAGTGTACACGCGTATAACTAGACGCGGCAGGCACGAATTTGACGCTCAATTCGCGTCCGGTGTGAACGCAGCATTAGGAGATATCATTAGGAAGCATGGCATTAGTTTTCACTGTTATGCTGATGATACTCATACCTATTCCTAGAATATCAAAATCGACTGCTGGCTGTAGATCCTTTTCCTATTTAGCACCAAAACTTTGGAACTATCTTCCTAAATTTGTCCGGGAACCAGACACAGTCTTTCAGTTCAAATCTAGACTAAAAAACCATCTCTTTGGCTTAGCATACACACAACACATTATAGACTTCTATAATTCCATGTTAGGCTGCATAGTTTAGATCAGCCGGAACCGGGAACACTTCCCATAAATCCTGATGTACTTGGTACATCATAAGATGGACTGCGTCTATGCTAATATTAGTCTCACTGTTTATCCAGAGGTTTACTGCAGTCTGCCGGATCCAGGCCATATCCAGATCTGATGAAGGACCGTCGCATGGACATGACGACAACACATCCCTGAAGTGCCAGCCTCATCAGCCCTGTGAAGGCCTCAGGACACCTCAACAAACTCATCTCCATACTGGCATGATGACTTCGACTCCCAACCAAATAGAACTGGATAAATATTGTGAAAGTTCTGATCCAATCTGACTTCTGACCTGTAATGCTGCCTGAATCATAATCATACACTGTTCGTTCGTTGGCCAAAGGAGGACTGGCCCCTTGACTGAGCCTGGGTTCTCACAAGGTTTTTTTCTCCATTCTGTCACTCCATCTGTCATCATGGAGTTTTGGTTTTGCCACTGTCTCCTTTTTCGCCTTTGTTGCCATTGGCTTTTGGCTCACTTAGTTGGGGACATTTAATTTTATATTTAACAATATTATTACAACATTATTTTCCTGTTATCTCTGTAAAGCTGCTTTGAAACAATCTGTATTGTAAAAAGCGCTATATAAATAAAGGGGACTTGACTTGACTACAGAGTGTTTGCTGGACAAACTGAGTAATTGATTGTAATATTTATTTAACTGATCCAAATATTCATAATTAATCATAACAAGTTCCGATCAATTATTAATATTTCCTCTCTTAGCTAATTTGCTACAACGGGTAAATTAAATAAGTTGATTTTTGGGATTTATCAGCGTATACCGTGTGCATGTAAACGTGATCACTGCTGATTTTAATCTGATTTTCTGGCTTTATGTAACAGACATAGGCCAGTAAGAGCTGTTGATCTGGATGGGAGTGAGGTTCAGGGGGGTGAGTGTAACAGACGTAGGCCAGTAAGAGGTACGTGTAAATCTCACTCCCCTGGCCTCAAGAGGTGTGCTAGTGACTGACTCTAGAGGCTACGGTCTTTAGCGTCCTTGTTAGTGTGTAACAGTCCGCCCTCTACTGCTCCTTTTTAAACAGATGTGTCACTATAAACGCACAAGGGGATCTTTAGAAAAAAAAAATCGCGAATATCACAAACTTCAATAATGACACATACTCAATGCTTTCTTAAACAGATAAACATGCCCAAGAACAGGTGTATGGGAGTTAATAAGGCACACAGCAATAAACTAATATTCAGACGGCGCTGAATAACATTCAACAAAAGACGCATCAACCAGTTATAACACATAACGCGGTATATTACAAAGGGCTCAATTATCCCGTGCACCCTCACAATTTTGCCCTCACCCTCACACTCCCTTTCAAATTTGTCCCAGTCCACAAAATTAACCCAAAAGAAAACTTTCAGGCTGACTCAAGAGCGCACTCCAGACTTTCCAACCAGAAAAAAAGTTAGTCCGTGAGAATAATCCGTGAGAATAGAGCGTTGATCCAGTGGTATACCACTCCAAAAAAATACAAAAATAGAACTGATCTCACCAGATCCGTAGATCGTCGGGCAATGTTAACCCACACAGTCAGAAAGTTTAGGTCTGGGCACGTTCTCTTGCCGGAGATGCGCACGCGAGTAAACAGTCCAGGTGTTTCAATAAGTTTCTGTCCTTCTCGCTCTTAACGTATCGTTTGAAAAATATTATCAAACCATAAGGAACAAGCTTTACATCTCTATTGCTGCAGCAAACAATACTGGCGCCATGTATTCAAAACACACCTGCTGGTTTTTTTTTTTTTGAATCTCACCACATCCCTAAGTAAGCTTTGCCGCACCTTGATTCTTGATCCTTGATTCTTGATCGGAATTAAGGGCGGCCGAGGCCTTAAAGATATATCCCCCATTCTCACCAAAATATACAGTGGAAACTAAGTACATTACACAGGAATACATACAAGTACCATTCATCATACATAAACATAATACATCCAATGTAAAACATTCTAAGCCACCATAAGAATTACTGTTTCAAAGGAACACTTAAAATTAATGTGACGATGTCACAAGTCTGCCTGCCTCCCACACCAGAGACCCCGTTTCAAATCTCCTGGACTTGAAGTCATCTTCATCTCATCTCATGTTTAAAGGGTGAGACTGATGCAATGATAATTTTTGAGAAAGAATTAATCACTAAACAATTTTCTGGTGTTTTCAGTAAAAGCTCATGGCTATGGCCTGAGGCACAGTGAATTCATGCTGGTTAATTATTAAAGTCCCTAAATGGCATGTAAAAACAAAAAAACGTCATTGGTCATTCCACTTCTCTTAAATTGTCATGAGCAGAATAAGCTGCAGTGAGCAGAAATTTTGGCAAGTTGAGATTTTCCCTTGTCACCATCTACCTTCATGGCAGCTGTGTTTGTTTACTGTCCATGAAAACCAATATCTCTAATTACATGAGCTTCAGATTTTGCCACCTTCATTTTTTCTGTCAGTTTCCATTAATCCACCCACCTGCTTTCTCTTCTTTTCCTCCATAACTGTATTATCCGTCCACACACTAAGCCTTCAGATAGATAACTCCTTGGTCTCCGTTTTATTCACTTTTCTCTGTCCGGAATCTCGTCCCTCTCCACTTTTCCGCTTTCTCGTTCCCAGTAACACCAGTCCTTACACACCATCAATATTCAGTATTGCACACATCTCTTGCCAATCTTTAATTATTTCTCCCTCTAATCTTTTGCTTTTCACCCACTCTCTCCATTTAACAGACTCTGGAAGTATGAAAGTTTCTCCTAAAATCTAAAGACTTCCTGAGCTGCTGATTCCCAGGGAGTGTGAAATTTTAAGAAAATAAAAGTGGATTGTTCCACTATCAGAGCGGCTTGATAAATATTTCCCTCAGGATGCTTTCTTTAAACTTAAAATTTTTATTACTACTTATTTTAAGGTCTCAACAGAAGCTTTCTCGTGGCACTTTTTTCATTGATGACAAAAGGCACTACACATACTCTACTTCATACATAGTTGTGTTCATGTCATTACTCAAGTACACAACACGTTGCAATAATTGCATTCTTAACGTTGCCACAAAAGGAACTGTAGCTGACATGAGCGTTTTCTTCAATGGTCAGTTTCCTCTCTTACTGTAGGTTGACTACTGTAAGGGCTGATAAACTGCTTGAAGAGTTCAGAAAGTTAAAGTTAGTTAAAATGTTAAGAGTTTATAGTCAACTAACTTAATAATGGCACAGATGTACAAAAGAAACAGTATCACGCCCTGGAGTATCTGTTACTGTCACAAATATGCATAAAAGTACTTTAATTAAAATATCTATATTGTTTCTTAAAATAAATGTAGTTGAACAGCAACATTGTATATGATATTGAAGTCCCCCTGTGGTGAAAATCAAGTTTTACTGTTGTTTATATGTCTATGTGGTGTTTTTAATATGCTTCGAGACAAATCATGTGCAAATACAAAAGTCAACAGCATCGCTGGTGAGTATTTTCTCCTTAAAACTGCAGTGAACCAAAGACAGTCTCAAAAACGCGGTTTGAAATCGCTGGTGTTTCTGACGTCACAAACGACCTTGTAACCAATCACGACAATGAGAGTGACTCTCTGAGCTGGTGTGAGTGAGTGGAGGCGGGGCTAATTTGCATATTCATAGAACCCCGTATACTAAATGAGGCAAGGGTGTAGAGTTACATTCAATCTACATAAATAAGCATAAATAATCTTTTTTTTTTTTTTTTTTTTTTTTTTTTTTAAACAGCTCAAATGTGTCATTTTGGTGATCAAAGATGAGTTTTCGGGGCTAAAATTACATGGGGACTTTAATACTTGTTTTAAGAGAATGGATCTTTACAAGTATATTTTTTTTCTTGCTGTGCCGGCAGAATCTTCTTCAAATAAAGCCATCATATGACTTCAGATTTTATTTTTTTTGTAGTGTTTTGGTTCTTATTGGAGAAAACTGATGTGGTAACTATGAACTCTCATTGTATAACAACCTTTGATGGTTGTTTGACAATCTTTCGGTCACTAGCCTTGTTCTTTAACTACTAGGCCAGGCCACTACATCTCCAGTCTCTGCTGATCTCCCCTGAACAACTAGTGACTTTGATCAATGTCTCTCTGATGCCGTGACGGCAAAGATTTTGAGAGAGTTTCCGAGTTTTTGATCGTCCGTTTTCTTCCTACGATACATTTCATTCATCATCTACCCCTTTTCCACCAACAAGAACCGGGTGCTGGTTCAGAGCCAGAGCCAAAGCTGGTTCAGAGTGGGTTCGACTGACGAGCTTAATAAGAACCGATTTGCCTTTCCACCGGCTAGAGAGCCACAACAGAGCCAGATCTTACGTCACTGTATACGTCTCATGTTGCCCAGCAACGCTAGTGCGGTAGCGCCAAACAGTACGCCAGGCTTGTTCGAGATGCATCGGCTTCTCGCAGATCGATCTCCGCATGACATCAAAGCACTGCGATAGCGATCTAAAAGCACAAGGAGTCGTATGTTCTCCAAACACTCCCGCAGCTCCGATCGGTCCGCGCCGCTCCGATGCATCTCGAACAAGCCATCAACAATAACGGACGTTGCAATACTATGGATGCTCATGGGTTTACAAAATACATCGGAGTCCAACGCGTTTGTGCAGCTCGCCGTAACTTACATAGACGGATATTTATAATCGAGCTGCTATTAGCTCGACTAGCTGCTACTTAAAAATGGCGGTCACAAGTTTCTATTCGTCTTGTTGGTCACGGTAACCCCGCCCCCAGCCCCTGACGCAAGTGGTTCTTACTTGGCTCTGTTCTAGACCAGCAATGATTTGGTGCTACTTAAGAACCACTTTTCCTGGTTCGGAGCTGGTGCTTTGCGTGTGGAAAACCAAAGAACCGAATTGAAACTAGGCTCTGGCTCCGAACCAGCACCAGCTCTGCCTTGGTGGAAAAGGGGTAATCTAGATCACACAGAAACACACCTTCAAAGAAGTGAGTTTCCCCCAAACCTAATTCAGGCCTGGCGTGACATTTTCACAGTCTGTCTCCGGTTCTTCTTTAGTCATTGTTTTGCTAGTCGACTCACGCAGAATCAAACATCTCCTTTAATACGACTGCCATTTGCAAAACAAATTTCCTGTTTTGAGACCCAACAAGATCTGACCAAATGACAAAGCCGGGAACACTGATGCCTCCGGAAGATACCGGGTGGGAGGGAGAGGAGAATTCGTCTCTGTGGGAAAACTAGCAACAAAAGCAGACAGAACGAGAGGGAGTAGAGGGGGTTGTTAGCTGTGGAGGAAACAGACAGCTGCTACTGTTACTGTGTGACATCCTGGCCCTCGGTGTGTGTCTACATGGTCAAGGGGATGTCAGTTCTCTCAGTTCAGCTTCATTGCTGAACGCTGATGCGGAAGGAAACGTGGCCAAGCAACAGCGTTTGCGGTCTAGAACAGATGAGCCAAGCTTAGCGGCTACAAAAGATCCCTTTAATCTCAGGTCAAATGTTCTTCATGCATCTAAACATGAATTTCTCTAGTCATGACTCCATAAACATAATTGTTCTTTGAAGAAGCCCAAACGCGAATCTGATGAACTGAGAAGAAAAAATTAAGAAGTTTTCAATCTCTAAACAACAATACAAGACGATTATACAACAACAAATGTGCTACCGTACATCAGGATTATTTACAGATCCTAGTAACTGTCAAACAGTTTGTCAGACAGCGCTGTATTTCTGATCTGCTTTATATAAGCATTATATAATATATTTCTTAATATTAAGGAAAACAATTATAGACTAACCTACGTTTATATTTTCTTATATATTTTTATAGAATTTAAAAATACTTATTTAATTTTTTTTAATAAAAATCTTAAAGGGTTGGTTGATTGCGATTTCACTTTTTTCATTTTAAATAGTGTGTAATGTTGCTGTAGGTGCATGAACAGTATCCGCAAAGTTGCTGCAATGAAAGTTCAATGCAAGCAGAGATATCGTCTTTTAAAAATCAGGAAGTTTAATGCCTTCAAAAACGACTCGAATGGGACAACAACGAGATACTCCCGGGTTTTATACGTAAATAACCCATAACCAATCCTCCCTCCGGAATATTCAAAAAAGGGGCCATGGTTTCTTAGAAAGGTTTCTTCTTTCTTCTTCTTTCTTCTTTTTCTTCATATTTTCTGCTAACCATAGCAGAAAATATGGTTTCTGCTGCTTTCTTCAAAGCAGCAGAAACCATATTTCTGCTGCTTTGTCGAAGAGGAAGAGTTATAGTGGAGAGCAGTAGCCATGCCGTCGAAAGTGTGTTATTTTCACCCAGCTGTCAGGTCTTCTGTGTTCGGGCTTCCTACGGACGCTGTAGTTCGTCAACAATGGCTACAATTTATGTTTGATTATGTTCCTGAAAATTACAACCGTAATTTAGCTCTCTGTGCAGCGCATTTTACGGAAGACAGCTTCCAGAATCTCCATGAATTCAATGCCGGATTCAACTGTTACTAAAACATGAAGCAGTTCCAACTTTAAAACCAGAGGCAGCAGTTGTTGGGCCACAACCTGTAAGTAAGACTTAATAATTTTAAATGTATTTGCATGTATAATTTCAGACGTAATGTTTTTGTTCTATCAAGGACGCAAACAAATGCCAGCGCTGGCTTTAGTAGCCACTTAGTTATGCTATTTCGTGTGTCTATGACCAACGGGTACAAACATTTTGGACCTGAATTTGTAATTATGTACTAATTTTGTAAATTAATTCTCCATGTATACTTTATGACGTAATTTTTCGATTTGATCAAGAACCTAAACCAATGCCAACGCTGTTTGTTTATAGTAACCAGTTAGTTCGATGCTATTTTGTGTGTGTAAGACAAACGTGCACCTAAAGAAAACGATACACTGAGTAAACTAAGTTTTGTGAATAGATAAACGGTTGTTCATTATATCAATAAAACAATAACTTTAAAAAACGGTATTACTCTGTCATTTATTCAGTTATATGTTTAATCAGGAGAAAATCGTATTTCAAAAAATATAAGCAGCTGTAGCATTTTCAAGTAACAGTGTATTGAAATTCTTATATAATAATACAGAATAGAATAGAATAATAAAATAATAATAAAATGTACCATTCAGAAACGTCATGTAAGAGCCGTGGGGAGGTTCTGCTTGACTCTCTTCATTGCCTCTTTCTGGTCTGATTCTGGCTCAAACTGATACGGCAGTAGGCTATTGACACTATTTAAATTTGACCGGAGCACATGCAGCTTTCGCCTGTAAAGGTAATGGACGTGAAGTTTCCAGACTATGTGCACTACGCAGTTTAGCCAATTACAACATGGCTTGCTTGGTTGGGGACATTTAATATTCAACAATATTATTGATCTGCCTTACTTAAGGTGGACGATGACACAATTTTCTTCTAGAAACAAACTTTGTTGTATCATTTTCATGTTATTTCTGTGAAGCTGCTTTGATACAATCTGTATTGTAAAAAGCACTATATAAATAAAGGTGACTTGACGACTTCAGAGGTGAGCAAAGGCCAAAATAACAAACAAACAAACCTAACTCCTAACAGAAAATCGAAATCTCCCTATTTAATGAAAAAACATGATAACATTATATTTAAATAGAAATGGCACTCACCCCCTAAAGCTTTGTGGACAAAATATTTACAATACTTTACAAAATGTACAAAAAGAAATGAGATTGACAGTCACTTATCAACTCAAAGCCAAAATGCACACAACAGGCAGATCAACAGGCAAGCTAGCAGTAACAACACACTGGAGCAAACACACAATAACACACTGTAGCAAACACACAATAGAACATGTAATTGAACAACAGGAAATCACAGGTTGAGCAGAGCTCCCACTTCAGGCACTCCAGATCATTTTATTGCCCCTTTGGTCCCATTAGCACCAATCACACCTGGAGATCACTTTGTTCTCATCCAATCCTGTGAAAGAAAGGGCAGGACAAAAGAGACTGAGAGAGATGGAGAGAGAGGAACAAATACACAATATGTCTCAGGACGTAACAAGGGTAATAGGAATTTCAGTGATTGACATTCTCTGTGCACAGCCCTGTGCTAGTGCCACCCCAGCAGGTGCGGGGGGACAAGCTGGCTTGCTCAGGGCGCTGGAAGGGGCAGCAGTTGTGGCGTCTTCCATAGGGATCCCAATTTGTCAGTCACTGACGTTAACGTCAATCGGCAATGATCCTCAACAAACCCGTCTCCCATACTGGCGTGATGACTCCAATCTTCAACCAGATGGAACTGGATAATATTCTGATTGTTCCAATCTGACTTCTGATCTGTAATGCTGCCTGAATCATAATCATACAATGTTGGTTCGTTGGCCAGAGGAGAACTGGCCCCCGACTGAGCCTGGTTTCCCCCAAGGTTTTTTTTCTCTATTCTGCCACCTGATGGAGTATTGGTTCATTGGCACTGTTGCCTTTTTCGCTTTTTTTCACCTTTGTTGCCATTGGCTCTTGGCTTGCTTAGTTGGGGACATTAAATTTAACATTTAATTTAATATTCAATATAATATAATAATATTGATCTGCCTGCATTGAAACCATTATATGAGAACTGAGCTGGACGATGACATCACGGTTTTCTCCAGAGCGGCTATAAATGATCTAAATTAATAACATTTTTACATTTTTTAAATTAAACAACACTGAACTACATCATTTTCTTCTGGAAACAAACTTTGTCGCATTATTTTCCTGTTATCTCTGTTAAGCTGCTTTGAAACAATCTGTATTGTAAAAAGCGCTATATAAATAAATGTGACATGACTTGACTAATGTCGAACGTGACTGACTGATAGGAAACGTCTAGGTTACTAACGTTAACGCCCGTCGCCACAACTCCTGTTCCTCCGCTGGCGGTCGGGACCTCGTCTCGGTTCCTCAGCGAAAAACTTAATATGAGTATTTAAGCTGCTGTACATACCCGGAAGAGGGGGAACAATACGATGCAAATCTCACTCGCCAATGTTCATTGGATTGTTCTGTTACCACTCGAAGGTGATTGGGCTGTCAGGCGAAGATCCCAATTTGTAGGTCAATGACGTTAAATTCTCCGATCCCTCCTTCAGGGATCGCTGGTTACATTAGTAACCTAGACGTTATATTATCTTTATTTATAATTTTTTGTTGTAACAGGTTGTTAATTATACAAACTTATATCAATAATTTAAATATATGTATTATATTTCATATAATATTTTAAATATAATATATAATTGTAGTATGTTACCGTATATTAAACATTTAATAAAATACATATTTATAAAAACACACACAAATATACATATATATATATATATATATATATATATATATATATATATATATATATATATATATATATTTATTAATTTCAAAAGTAGTTGTATCTTTATTCAGTATTTTTCTTGTATGTGCAACAGGTTGTTCAATATACAGTACAAACTCCACACTCCTAAAATGTGAGTAATTCAGCATATTTAAATTTTAAAATTAACAGTAAAGCAACCATCAGATGAGCAAAATGCATCTTATATCTTTAATACAGTACTTGACTATACATACCATTTTTGACAGTGATCAGTCTTGATAACAGCTGGTATTGATTTTACAAGTTAATTACTACAACAACATATTTTTAGAATTTTTAGAAAAGTCTTTCAGCAATAGCTATGGTGTCAGGAATCAATCAGATTCATTCCCATCCACCACTCAAAGATCACCCTCCCCGGAATACTAACCACTCACACCTGTGCACCATCAATTACCTCATCACCCAGCTCTACAAAGCACCCATGCACACTTCAGTCTTTGTCAAGCCTCCAACAGGAATAGACCATAACCCTCTGTCTCCTGAAGTCTCCAAGTCAACATGAAAACCACCACGTAACGTATACTCACCTTTGAAATACTCACCTTTGTATCCTTGTCCCGCTGTTCCCAGAAGTCCTGCCTGGTCCCATGTTCCCCGAGTCCTGGAGATTCGTCTGAGTGTCCCACGTTCCCGCCGAGATCTCCGTGTCCGCTACTGTATCTGAAATAGAAAAGGAGACGTATCAATGAACAGTGTCTGCTCACGCCAAGCTAACTAAAGGAGGATCTGCTCATCTGGAATCCGCTCTGCACGTAGTGATCGTCACCCTACCTTCACCTGAACCTTGCCTATTCACCTTGTCACTTGAATCATTGTAAATAAACTCACGTTTGAATTCACTTACCTCCGCCTCTGTTCCTGTATCCTGACATATGGCAAATCCCATAGATCATCCATGGTTTTATAATTGGCTGTATGTTGACTGATCCAGAGTTTGTCCTGATCCACTGATAATGAAGGAAAGTCACAGACTTTCCCAAATCTCCAACAATCTCGTAGAAACATTTTGAACCCTGCACACAGCACTTTTTGTCCATTTTGAACTCAGTTTGAACAAAATTCGTAAACAGTCATTTAATTTGCAGTGACAGACTTCTAAATAACACCATATCAATATTTCAGCAATATTAATCAGTGCTTTTCCCCAATAACAGCTCGTTGCTCCATCTATTGTCTTGTTCTCATGAAACTTTTCCTGAAGTCTAAAGGGAGACATATATTGGTGACATTTTAACATTTTTGGAATACGTAATGTGACACGGATCCTTCAGATTCACCCAAACGACCCGGAGCCAAGAGACATCGTTTGTGACTGGTGGCACTTTATGAATAATTCTGAAGCCAATAAACAGATCTGTTGGCAAGAGTGAGTTACTTACCACACTTAAAATTCAAGGAGCCGATGTGGACAAACAAAATAGCACTTGGAGAGGGAGTAGCAGTCGGAATACATCAATACAAACGATCCTCAGAGGAACGGAGGGAAAGCCGTCTCCATCTGCAGATATGGAGGATGTGGATCCTGGCGGTGGAGTGAAGACACGAGTCGAGGGATAAAATGCTAGAAACACTTTCATGTTTTCATGTGCTGAATTGTATCTCAGAGACAAGCAGTTAAAAGGCAATTCATGTCTATAATGCAGTAATTTAGCTATGTCACGCACCTACAATTCATAATGTACAATAGCTGTCAAAAATGTTGACATCCTGGAGTGCTTTTTGATCATCTTAAAAACATGCTTATTTAAAGGCTTCTGCTTAGATGTTTGACATTAGTTTTGTGAACAAATATATATATATATATATATATATTGAAATAGAAATGCAAAATTTCTTTATAAAGCTAGAATTTGCAATAATAATAATTTCTTCCCAAAACGGTAACACTTTATAATAACTGCACGCTATTAATCATTAGTTAAGCATTAGTAAACAGTTAATTCATCTTTTATAAAGCATTAATAGACATTAATAAGAAGTTTATAAATACAACTATAAATGCTTTATTCTTGATTTATAAGCATATCTGTGTATTGATCAGTATTGATCAAATTGATCGTTAAAGTAACACCAGGTAACTTTTGCTCTTGGGGTCCCCCTACAGTTGTTGTCCTCTACTACTGTCGTAAACTCTGTCATCCTACATGCACGTGCATTTGTTGACAACCATGATAGCCCTGAACACTGTAGGAGGAGGTCACATGCAGTTGTTCTGCTTGCGTCGCGTGTGAAATGTCTTCATCCCAGGTAAAGTGCCATATATTTCAGCATGTCATATGAATATAATTTCATGGGTTTTATTTTTTTTCTAACGACAAATGATCGCGATGATCACGTTTACAAGCCAGCGTCATTATAGTAGCCTAGTCTATTGGTTACCGTTTTACTGAATCTATATGATACTTCAATGCAATCTTTGAGTGGTAGATAATAACCATATATCGTCAATATTATAATATCAAGCTACCATAAATGAATCTGCAAATTTTACAAATCGATTTGCATTATAGCTTGAGGCAAGACAAATAAACAAATATCACAGACATATTAGGTATCCTAAAATATGATTTTGTACATCTTATATATTTACTTGCAAGAATGTAGCCCCTACCAAACTTGTACACGCCGTTTAGACATAGGCTTTCATTTGATTTTTTTCTTTGTACATGTTGTGTAGAGTAAATTTTTTAGTTCGAAGATTTGCTATTTGCATTTAATCGATTGCAAAGTTCAAATCAGAACGAGAATGCTAGCGATAGCTAAACATCAAAAACTAGAATATCGTTTACTAGCTACCAGATTGATAATTCGCTACTCTACTATCATTACTTGATTCATGAAGATAAACAGAGGATAAGATAGCTTCCGTAACATAGTCATGCAGACAAAAAACAACAACAAGTCCAAAAGCATGAAAGCCAAGTCTGCATTGGTAGGGCACCCCTCCTCCTCCTTCAGCTCACGCCAGCGAGAAAACGGTGGCCCAATGTTGATCCTCGTTCTGCCTTTAACTCGATCACTTTCTCTTTTTCTCTTTTTGCTTTGCTCCGATAAAACCTTTGCTTTCTTGTTTTTCTGTGCTGATTCGGCCATGACTATAACCTTTGGCTCGCACGTCCGATTTTAAGGAAGTGGCGGTGGTGGTGGAAGTAACGTATATGCCGTAAAGCAGTCGAATTTTGTAGTTCTCTTTGTTCGCCGGTTACTACCCAAAACCCGAAGTTTGAAAGTACAATTAAAAACGCTACAGACCCCGTCAGGCTATGGCAGACGTGTCATTCAACCTATTGTAAGTCGATGTACCACCACAAGAGACTTGGAAATATATTATGAAGGTTGAAAAGTTACCTAGTGTTACTTTAATAAAGTATGAAAATACAATTATTAAACATTATAGATATGCTTATAAATGAAGAAAAAAGCATTTATAGCTGTATTTATAAACTGCTTATTAATGTAAATTAATGCTTTATAAAAGATTAATTAATTGTTTACTAATGCTTAACTAATGATTAATAGCGTGCAGTTATTATAAAGTGTTACCCATTCGGGTCACACATATAGTCATAATCAATCTTATTCACCGTGCTATGCATGTGCTGCTAAACAGATTAGCTTGGATGGTGGTGTGCCCACTAGGCCTCTTTAATTTAATTATGATTATTTATTATTAATTAAAATTCTGTCACCATTTACTCACTTTCATGCCGTTCCAAACACGTTTGACTACCTCACTGCTGAGAAACACATACTGCTAGTTTCCACACAATGAAAGCTCCAAAAATGATCATAAAATGTGAAAGCATTAATAAATAGTTTCTGATTGCTTTGGATGCTGCTTTAGGTCTTGGAACAGATGTGTTTGTTGTTCCATCAGACTCACTAGGCCCTATTTTAACGATCTAAGCGCATGGTCTAAAGTGCATGGCGCAAGTGCACTTAGGTGCCAAATCCACTTTTGCTCGTTTAACGACGGGAAAAATAGTTGGCACGCCCGGCGCATGGTCTGAAAGGGTTGTACCTATTCTCTTAATGAGTAATGGGTGTGTTTTGGGCGTAAAGTGCAATAAACCAATCAGAGTCTCATCTCCCATTCCCTTTAAAAGCCAATTGCGCTAGCGCCATGGTGGATTCACCATTTACATGACGGAATTTGCAAGTGGAGAAACTGAATGCTTCTCTAGCGAGGGAAAGGGATTTGCTTGTGCACAAGGTTAAAGCGCGCAAGCAGACCCTCTACGGCGTTGTGGACCTGCCTATTGTGGCACATTACTAACGCGATCTTTAAATAACATAAAAAATATTGCGCCATTGACTTTAGACCAGGTTTTTGTTGGTCAATGGCGCAGTCTATTTCAGTTGCCTCAAAATAGCAACGCGCCATCAATGTGCCTGAACACACCTCGTTTTCAGACCAGCAGAACCATGGGCACAAAAAAATGGGCACAAATGCATTTGTTATTTAAACAACATGGTGCAGGGCGTGAAAATGATAACTGCGTCAGGCTGAAACTAGCAAAAAACACTTGCAATGTGCCTGGAGCTGCATTGCGCTGAGGTGTATGATAAGGCCCACTGTGTGTGTTTAACTGAGGAATAAGCAATGTAATTCAGTGAGATTAACTTGCACACTGGGCCAGAAATCATTGTAAAGTTGTATAGAATGAATGAAAGCATATGACCTCATCTATAGATGTTTCTTGCTGGTTTTTGCTGCAGGTGTTCAGAAGCCTGTTGCAAGAAGCTAGCTGAAAAAACTTGAGTAGGTTAAGAGTTGACAAAACTATACAAATCCAACCTGGTTTTGATCAGGTTCAGCGGGCTCACAACACTCGGTATAACATTCTCAGTCAACTCAGGTTTGATCTAGAGTTCGTGATTAATGCTGGATCAAACCCTGTATAACAATCTTATGAATATATTATATGAATTATATGTAATTATAATAAATAATTAGCAGCAAAAGATTTTATGTCTAAAATTCTTTCCCTGTAAACTGCTTTAATTTGGAGTCAGAGGTAAAGGGGGAGTGGCTTTATTGTATCACATACACTCACCTAAAGGATTATTAGGAACACCGAGCCCGTTCTCATCCTTTGGCGGCATATGTGACGCCATATGACAAAACGGCGAAATACTACGCTCATGGCACCCTTTAGCGTGAATATAACACGCGAACCCAAGGCGTCATAAAGTTGACTGGCATCCTTTAGCGTGAATATGAGACGCAGACCCTACCCCACACCTAAACCTACCCATCACAGTGCGTGTTATATTGTCGATAAAGGGTGCCATGTGCGTAGTATTTCGCCGTTTTGTCATATGGCGTCACATATGACGCCAAAGGATGAGAATGCGTTAGAACACCATACTAATACTGTGTTTGACCCCCTTTCGCCTTCAGAACTGCCTTAATTCTACGTGGCATTGATTCAACAAGGTGCTGAAAGCATTCTTTAGAAATATTGGCCCATATTGATAGGATAGCATCTTTCTGTTGATGGAGATTTGTGGGATGCACATCCAGGGCACGAAGCTCCCGTTTCATCACATCCCAAAGATGCTCTATTGGGTTGAGATCTGGTGACTGTGGGGGCCATTTTAGTACAGTGAACTCATTGTCATGTTCAAGAAACCAATTTGAAATGATTCGAGCTTTGTGACATAGTGGATTATCCTGCTGTAAGTAGCCATCAGAGGATGGGTACATGGTGGCCATAAAGGGATGGACATGGTCAGAAACAATACTCAGGTAGGCCGTGGCATTTAAACAATGCCCAATTGGCACTAAGGGGCCTAAAGTGTGCCAAGAAAACCTCCCCCACACCATTACACCACCACCACCAGCCTGCACAGTGGTAACAAGGCATGATGGATCCATGTTCTCATTCTGTTTACGCCAAATTCTGACTCTACCATCTGAATGTCTCAACAGAAATCGAGACTCATCAGACCAGGCAACATTTTTCCAGTCTTCAACTGTCCAATTTTGGTGAGCTCTTGCGAATTGTAGGCTCTTTTTCCGATTTGTAGTGGAGATGAGTGGATACCTGGTGGGGTCTTTTGCCGTTGTAGCCCATCCGCCTCAAGGTTGTACGTGTTGTGGCTTCACAAATGCTTTGCTGCATACCTCGGTTGTAACGAGTGGTTATTTCAGTCAGAGTTGCTCTTCTATCAGCTTGAATCAGTCAGCCCATTCTTCTCTGACCTCTAGCATCAACAAGGCATTTTCGCCCACAGGACTGCCGCATACTGGATGTTTTTCCCTTTTCACACCATTCTTTGTTAACATTAGAAATGGTTGTGCGTGAAAATCCCAGTAACTGAGCAGATTGTGAAATACTCAGACCGGCCCGTCTGGCACCAACAACCATGCCACGCTCAAAATTGCTTAAATCACCTTTCTTTCCCATTCTGACATTCAGTTTAGAGTTCAGGAAATTGTCTTGACCAGGACCACACCCCTAAATGCATTGAATCAACTGCCATGTGATTGGTTGATTAGATAATTGCATTAATGAGAAATTGAATCGGTGTTCCTAATAATCCTTTAGGTGAGTGTATATGTCACTTTTCTCACAACTGATTGGTTCAATTTTAGTTTGCAATCTCTGGAGCAGGTTGGCCGTGTAGCGCAATTTAGAACTGAAACCGGCTTCGTGCAACAGGCCTCAGGTGCACTGCTGGTGATCCACTTCACGTACTTTTACTCACACAGGTGAGAGGAGTAGTCTGTCCCTCCAGTCTCACAGTGAGGTGATCGTCTCAATTGGAGCACACACACACACACACACACACACACACACACACACACACACACACACACACACACACACTTCTGCTACTCTCGGGAAAATAAAACAATTAGATTTAAATGTTGAAAGCTTTCACAAGGAGAACTAAGGGTTAAGGTTTCAGCTTAAATGAAGATGAGAATGTTTAAACCCCACTAATTACAATATTTGATACGGGCGTGTCAAATTAGTGTCAGCAGTTTCCTGAACTGTGGCATGATATACTCCAATTAAAACTATTTTAAGCCAATGTTTTTAATTGTTTTCATGGAATATACAGTGGGGTCCACAAATCTGAGACCATATTTAATTCTCATTTTAGATTTTATTTTTTGTGTGTGTGTGTGTGTGTGGGGGGGGGCTTTAGGTGGGAGAATAAACGATTAAGCATTAAGAGAAAAAAGAATTGTTTTTATATATTCTGCACTATATAGTGACTAATCAAATCCAAGTAAATTTAGTGACATTGATCACTTTTTCTTGCTTCTATTAAGCTTATCACTCAAATTATTATTCTGATAATATCATTTCAAATTAAAATTTGTGTTAAAAAGGCAAAACAAGCATTTTCACAAGTGGCCTCAAAGTGTTGTACAGTATATATAGCTTTACAAAATTTGCCACATTACTACATTATTTAATTCGCCTACAATAAAGCTAAAAGCTGAAGCTACAAATGACAATTCATACTTCAAATCCATCATTACTGGATTCTCTGTTCTCCTCTACGTTCATCTTAAAGATGATACGAGCACCCATTCTTGATGTCTACACATGTTGGTTCATGAACTTCATTCCTGTTTTCTTTTTAATTATAAAAATAGGACAGGTTCGGACCGGACATAAATCCATTTAACGTATTCCACCTGTTATCACCAGAAATCTTAACTGACCTCCACTAAGCCTTGCCTTAAAATATTTCAAGACACAAGTTCTGTGTATTTGTATCAAAGTAACAGAAATTGTACAGAAATTTCCCAAATATACAATAAAAGATAGTGATTCTCCTTATGTGAAGCTCAGGTGAGCGAGAACCAGTAACCAAGTGGGGTGAATGGTCAATGAGGAAGAACCATGATGGATAACCAACAGAAATCCAGGAAAGAGACTATTAATATCAAGGAGGTTTAATACCAGAGGTATTTTGTTGAGACGTTAACAGGTCCTGAGTGGGTTCCTCCAGACCGAAGATCTCCCAATGGAATAAACCACAGCATTAATGAATCCTCAACGGTGTGCAGCAACATCACTTAATGATGCACTGATTTATGATTCCTCAGACGCAATATTATGGTAGAAGTGCCATCATAAGGTGCTTGGAGGTGATGGCGCTCCACAAACAGATGCAGATGTGAATGAGAACACCTAACATGGAAAAAATGTACTACAACAACCAGCCACTACAGCCACATTACTCTTGCAGTTCCCTGGTGATAAACACTATCTACTACCAAAACAAAAACAAATCACCATAGTACATGCAAACACGTGAGCACATATTTTAAATGCAAACTAAAGTTATACGTTCGTCTTTTTAATAGTAACCTTCTATAAAGAAAATGCCTAAATGGTGTAATGTACTAAAGCAGTGGCAGACCTTGGCAGACCAAATGTGGACTTTACTAATAATGAATACTATTTATAGACACATGTATGAACCAAAATGGATTAATCAAAATCAAAATTGCAAGGCTGTTTTTCAAGCTGTTTTCCTATAATAAGGAATTGTAAAAAAAAAAAGTTTAAAATCAACACAAAAAAAATAAATTTTGTCTCGTTAAATTTAATACAAATAAGCAAAAGTGAGGGGGGCCAAGATGGCGGCATGAGAGGTGGACGCTTTTGCTGATGCTCCTGCCTCACTCAATATAGAATTCATCATTTGTTCAGTTGAGTGCGTAATTCTATCAATTTTGGCAATGCAACCTGAGGTACTATGTCATTAGAAACGTTTTGGCCTGATTCTTTTGTGAAAATGCCGAAACCAGCGAAAAAACTCGAGAAAAAGGATCCACCTGCGGACGCAGCTAGCGAGGATTCCCACACGAGTGCCGACGATGTTGGCCAGCTCGATCCAGCGTTATCCAGGGCGCTACAGGAGATGACTGAGAAAATCACAAAGAAAGGTGATTGACGATAAGCTGGGGTCGCTTGCGCAGACTATCCAAGCCCATTCGCAACAACTTGAGCAAACGACGGGCAGGCTTAATGAAGCCGAAAACAGAATTGCTGGGGCCGAGTCGTCAGTTGATACAGCGAACGCACGGCTTCAGTCTCTCGAGTGCCAAGTTTCGTCACTCGCCGAACACCTGGATGATATAGAAAATCGAGGTCGGAGGAAAAATCTACGCATCATTGGCCTTCCTGAAAATGCTGAAGGAACTAATCCGACCGCATTTCTTCAGTCGTGGATCCCAGAGTTCCTCGGCATCGAAACAAAGGGGAGGATGCTTAAACTGGAGAGAGCTCATCGCATCTCTATGCCGAAAGCTGACGCCAGGGGTAGGCCTCGTCCGCTTATTGTTCGCTTCCACAACTTTCAGGATAAACAGCGGGTCGTGGATGCCAGCAGATGTGAGGCACAAAAAAGAGATCTGATATACAACGGCTGCAAAATATCGTTCTATCAGGATTTTTCCGCTGCTGTTCAACGCAAACGGAAGGAGTTCTATGCGGCGCGGCAAAAGCTACAGCAGATGGGAGCTCAGTATGTCATGCTTTACCCAGCTAAACTCCGAGTTACCATCGGTAAAGCTACTAAAGTTTGTGAGTCCGCTGAAGAAGTTCTGGCCTTTATTGACTCGACAAAGTGAACATTTTCTCTTGAATGGATACCTGATGGTCTTAGGTAGGCTTACACAATTTTATGGACCGTTTTGTTTCCCGCCTGCCTCAGTGGCATGTTGAAAAGTAATGTTAACTTAGTCCTGTTTGATTTCGTACTCTCTAAATTGTCAATGAGTGAGGCAGGTTGCGTTGAAGTGCATGGCTATTTGAGTTGTTTAGTGTTTGTTTATCAGCCATCCTCTCTTTGAGGTCTGCACAGCAAGAGCCTTTTGCGCTGAACAGCGCTTTATTGTTGCGCATCGTTCCCCGTGTTATGGGGGAAATACCCCTTGTAAATGTATTGTTCATTGTTTTTTTGTTGTTTTTTTTATATTTGTTATGATGTTCACTGTTGAAGCTTGGGCAGGCTTTTTTTCATTTGAGTACTTAATTTGCTACTTTATAAAAAGGGAGGAGCAGTTCCATATCTTTGTGCTCTATTCATTAATATCTGGTCTGTACATTAATGGTGGGTAGTAAACTAAGAATATGTACTTGGAATGTTAGGGGTTTGCATGGAACACTGAAATTTAGGAGGGTAATGTCTATTCTTGTTAAGGAAAAGGTAGATATTGCTCTACTACAGGAAACACATCTGGATGATGAGGCGCATTTAAAGTTAAAACACAACTGGATTGACCAAATCTTTTTTTCATCATTCACAACTAGTAGTAGAGGGGTTGCTATACTTATTGATAAGAACATCCCCTTTAATGTTGTAAAGAGTGACAAAGACCGACTTGGTAGATATGTTTATCTTAATGGGGTTCTGTATGGGGAGGAGGTTTCGTGGCTAAATGTGTATTTTCCTCCAAACTTTTCCCCTGAATTTCTCACGTCAACCCTTGCTAAATTCTCTGAAACACTAATAATCGGAGGGGATTTTAACTGCCTGATGAACCCTTTGATGGACAAATGGCCTGTTAGAAATCCCTCTCATACTAAGCAGTCAAAGACATTAGTAGCTATCTGTGAAGAACTAGATTATGTGGATGTTTGGCGAACTTTAAACCCCACAAAAAGGGACTTTACCTTCTATTCTGCCCCACACAAATGTCACACAAGAATTGACTATTTTTTCATTAATAAGCTGTATTTGCAATCGATCGCTGGCTGTGAGTTGGGTAACATTTTAGTATCAGATCATGCCGCTGTATATTTAGACACATTAATTCAGGGAGTCTCACAACGAACAAAAAGATGGCGTTTTAACACTAGCTTACTTAAGGATACGGCTTTTCTCTCTTTTTTTTGTACAGAACTCAAAATATTTCTTTCAATTAACTCTACTGACTCAGTTAGCCCATCTTTATTATGGGAAACTTGCAAAGCATATATTAGAGGGCTGACTATTTTATATTCATCTAACAAGCGACACAGACAATTGGCAAAGCAGAAACTTCTTGAAACTGAACTTGATAATGCTAAAAAGGAATTTAATGCAACATCAGACTCTAAAATACTTGAAAGAATATCTAATCTTAGGACCTCCCTGGATCTGTTGTTAACACAAAAAGCTAATACAAATTATTTATTTTCTAAGCAGAAATTGTATGAGCACGGTAACAAACCCAGTAAATATCTTGCTCAGTTGACTAAGATTAGGCTAAAACAACAATTAATTACCTCTGTGTTGGACACATCTGGCAAACAACTTTTGATAATCCTTCAATTAATGATGTGTTCAGGGGATTTTACTCGGATTTATACAAATCTGAGCAATGTGTTGATGGTGCTGAACGAATGTATTCCTTTTTTAACATTTACCCTTGAAAACTCTCCCACAAGCTTATAGGGACCTTCTTGATGCCCCAGTTAGTAGAGAAGAGGCTATGCAAGCACTTCAGAGTCTCCAGGCCGGTAAAGCACCGGGCCCGGATGGCATAAGTTCTAAATTATATAAGGAATTCCATTATGTCCTGTTGGATCCCCTTCTTGAGATGTTAAACCACTCTTTTGAATTAGGATTGCTGCCCGATTCGCTAAGTGACGCTGATATCTCGTTGATTTTAAAAAAAGAGAAAGATCCAGAGGATTGCGGATCTTACAGGCCGATAGCTCTGCTCAATTCTGATTTGAAACTGTTATCCAAAATACTTGCACTCAGATTAGAGCAAGTATTGCCAATATTAGTCTGTGAGGACCAGACTGGTTTCATTAAAGGAAGGAGTTCTAGCCACAATGTCAGAAGGCTTTTAAACATAATTAATATCTCACAGAATCAAAAACTTGACACTTTAGTTATTTCATTAGATGCCGAAAAGGCTTTTGATCGTGTTGAGTGGCCCTACTTATTTTATACTTTGCAGAAATTTGGGTTTGGGGACAAGTTCTTGAGGTGGGTGCAGCTGCTCTATAATAAACCTTCATCTGCCGTCTTCACTAATGGCATCAGATCTAAAACATTTCTTCTGGGTAGGGGTACCAGGCAGGGCTGCCCACTTTCGCCATTATTGTTTGCCCTTGCCGTTGATCCCTTGGCAGAAGCCATAAGACATGATTCATTGATTAAAGGGGTTACAATAGATGACAGACAACACAAGATTTCACTCTATGCAGACGATATTCTGCTATTTTTGTCGGATGCTAATACATCAGTTCCACGACTGGTTGATGTTATACACTTCTTTGGAGAATTTTCTGGTTATAAGATTAATTTGACAAAATCTGTTGCTTTACAATTGGGCAGTCTCACCTCGGAAACACAAATGCTCTTCTCTTTCCCTGTTAAATATTCCATGTCAGGTTTTACTTACCTAGGTCTTCATATAACCCCAACATTCCAACATATATTTAAAAGTAACTTTGCTCCTCTTTTAAAAAAAATCATAATGATTTGCAGAGGTGGAATGCTCTTCCCGTATCTTTTCTGGGAAGAATTGCTATAATCAAAATGAACATTTTACCTCGTTTAATATACCCTTTAATGATGCTGCCTATTTTACTTTCTAACAAGGTTGTTAAGGAGCTTAATGGATGGCTTTCTCGTTTTATATGGAGTAAAAGGAAACCAAAACTGAAAATGAGCAAACTACAGCTCCGTAGTCATAAGGGTGGTCTAGATGTTCCCGATATCAGATTGTATCAGCTGGCGTGTCAGCTTCGTTTTGTGGCGGACTGGTTGAAGAATGATCCAGATTCTATTTGGCTTGATCTTGAAGCCTCACAATCTCTGTGCCCTCTTCAGAATCTTTTGTTTGTTGTCAATCCTAAAAAGTTAAAAGTTCTATATGATAGCCCAATCATACGTAACACTCTTAAAGCTTGGGCACAGTCGCGCAAGCTAGAGGGTAGGTTTAATCTGACATCAGCCCTTACACCAATTCAAAATAATCCAGATTTTCCTCCTGGTACTGATGACTCTGGGTTTAACCTCTGGAATTCTTTAGGTATTGTGAGGCTGAAAGATATATTGGAGGGTTCGTCTCTTCTGTCTTTTGAACAGTTGTCTGCTAAATTTAATCTGCCAAGACATCATTTCTTTAGGTACTTGCAGCTAAGAGACTTAATTGGAAAAAAGACCACTTTGAGTACTGATAATTCTAGGACTGAAATTGAGAAAATACTACAAGAAGACACGAGACAAAAAAAATATCTCATATTTATGTTACACCAAGGGGGCTTTCACACTGGCAGTTTAGTTCGGAACGGGGCACGGTTCGCATGAAAAATCTCTAATGTGAACGCTGTCATGGGACCCGGGTGCGCACTGGGGTACCGAACTCGAGACTGCCTGGAGGAGGTGGTCTGAGTTCGGTTGCTCCCGAACCGTGCTGCGATTCGCGTGTGTGTGAAAGCAACACGGACTCGGGTGCGCACTTTTTCAGGAAGTAAAGTATCGTGCACATGCGTTTTAGTCGATTATGATGTATTTAGTTAAATAAAACACACGTAAGGGATGAAGATTTACCCTGGGTACGAGCAAGAGTGAGTCTGCAGTGTATTCGCGCATAGTGCGTGCATGCAGGGCAACAAATTAATGGAAATCCACTGTCTCCTAAAAAGAGTCCATTTGCAAGCAGCGGAAAGACAGCTTGTGTGAAACACACACACAGTTAACCTGCGTTGTTTACTCAGCTATGAATAATAGCACCAAATTAATAAAAAACACAATATATTGACCCGCGTCGTGTTTTCTATCATGCGCCGTGCACGTTTGCAATGACGTAAGATGCACGCAAAC
Organism: Siphateles boraxobius; assembly: GCF_051911475.1. Taxonomy (NCBI): domain Eukaryota; kingdom Metazoa; phylum Chordata; class Actinopteri; order Cypriniformes; family Leuciscidae; genus Siphateles; species Siphateles boraxobius. The sequence goes on along the minus strand of NW_027508833.1, from coordinate 15,062,131 downwards.
GCACCAAAGTTCGATAGAATCAAGTTGAGTGTAAAACGAGACCAACGCTGCGGGGGGCGCCGGGAACAATCGCGCTCGGCTTCGGACCGCAGCAAACGAGCCCAGTGTAAAAGCCCCCTTACTCTGACTCTCCCAGGAGACACAGATAATCTTAGACAGATGTGGGAAAATGATTTTGTAGTAATTATCTCAAGAGAGGATTGGGATTTAGTCTGGGATCATGCTAAAAGAATATCAGTGTGTAACAGAGCACGTGCTATTCAATTCAAAATAATACGTCGGCTACATATCACCCCTTATATTAGAAATAAAATGGACCCCAAACTTTCCCCCAATTGCTCAAAATGTAAAATTTCAGTTGGTAATTATATTCACTGTATTTGGTCTTGTCCCAAAATTCAGTTGTTTTGGAAGAAAATCGCAGACCACATTGGCAATATTCTGGGAATGATAATTGATGTTGATCCTTGTTCATTTATTCTATGTCTGCCGGCTGGTATTGTTTTGAATAAATATCATGAAAGACTTTTTAGTATTTTAACTTTTGCTGCAAGAAAGAACATTTTGATGTTTTGGATAAGTGAAAAAAGTACTTCAATAAAAAAATGCCATAACCTTGTAAAAGAGCTCATCCCAATGGAATTTTTAACATGTGTATTACATTCTTCAACAGATGTATTCAATCGGATATGGACACCCTATTTGGACTATATTTCTCTCACTTTGGACGATTGCTTACATTTTTCTTGAAAGCTGTTGTGTTGGCTCAAAACGAGAAGCCTATTCCTGTGAATGTTTATGTATCTTCCATTGTAACCTATCTTTTTATTTTATTTCATTGAGAATTGATTTGAGAATTGTGCTTTTAAGGTCTGCCCGAACTGTTGTCCTTTTTTTTTTTTTTTTTTTTTTGGTGTTGTTTGTTCTGTTGGAACAAAACTAACAAAATTTCAATAAAAAAAAATAAAAATGAAAAAAAAAGCAAAAGTAACACGATTGTTTAATATTTCGTCACACCTTAATTTAATTGTGTTCAATCAACCTAATATATTTAAAACTGAAGTTTACTTAATTCATTTGTGTGAAAACTACATGAATCATTTTTGTTGACAACTAACTGGGCAGTGGATCTGTAGTTCCAAGCATGCTTGGCAAGGACTGCATTAGGAGGGTAAATTTAGGGATTAAAGTGATATTTTATGCGTTTTTCAGTAAATGGAATTATTTTGTTAGTTAATTAGTATTTAATGTTCAGTTATGTTAGAAACTTGGAGGACTCTGTAATGTTTTTGAATTTTGTGGTTACCATTATGCAGAAGAGTGACGACTGTGTTTAGACTGTGGGCAATCAGTATACACTACATATGCATTAAACCTCACTCACAGACTTGAATAATTCATATCTAATATTACTAAGAAAAAAGTAGTTAAATTAAATTGAACGCTAGTAGCTTCTATAATTGGAAATAACTGTAAAGTCCAATTAGCTAAAATTATAATGTTAGTGATTTAATGTTAGCGCTACTGCCCTTGGGACTTTGGTGTCGGATCCCGGTAGGCACTGCGTTTTACACTGTGTTCCCCTAGCGTAAGATATTAAGCAGTACGAGAGAACCTCTCTTAAGAGAACGTACTCGGTTACTAACGTAACCTTGGTTCTCTCTAGAAGAAGGAACGAGTACTGCGTGTCTTGCTGTGCTTACATTATGCTCTGGTTCGCTTCGGCGATGAAAAACCAGTTTTTATCAGCCTGTCGAGCTATATTTATAGGTCAAGGCCACGCCTATTTCGGCGGGACGTGACGTAGTGGGCGCGAAGCGATATGGTGTCACGCAGGGCCTCTCTCGATAGGCTGCTGCTGTTGCCGCAGGTCAGCCAATAGGCACGCAAGCCGTCTTGCCTATGTCTGCATGCTGCCGCAACGCGTTTTACATTAATTCAAAATTAAGGATAATTTTTGGCTTCAATATCTCGTGGAAAAGGGTTTTCCCATAGCGTAAGATACAATATATAGTTTTGTGTATTTCTGTCATGATGGTTCTTTTCCATAACATTAAATGTGGTAATAAAGAGTTGGTAATGCTTTAAACTGTATCTGTATGATTGGGAAAATCACTTTGATAAGACAAAACAAAAGACCGAACGACTCGGAACTCGAAGACTCGAGACGTGAGCTAATCAATTCTGTATCCAGAACCGACTGCATAGCTTTATAGCCTATGGGGCTGTCACGTGATGACCGAACGACTCGAACTCGAAGACTCGAGAAATGAACTAATCAATACTCTATATGGTGACTGCATAGTCTTATAGTTAATTGGGCTGTCACGTGATGACAGAGCGACTCGAACTCGAAGACTCGAGAGGTGAACTAATCATTCTGTATCCGGCACTACAGACCGCATAACTCAGTCTATGATGTCAAGGGGATGAAAGAAACGGCTTAGATCGGGAGGTGAGGTGAACTAACAGACTGCATAGCCTGTTAGCAATGAATTAATCATATTTGTTTCTCATAATTTGGCCTTGTCCTTGTATTGCAATTTATTTCTTATTCTAAATGTAACCACAATTTGATGTGTTTGGGGAATTTGGCAATAAAAATTTAACATTTTTATCATATTCTGCTGAAATGAACGAGATTCAAAGATCCGAGTCAGTAAAATTATCTGAACTACCCATTATTACAAAGTAGACGTTGTTTGCGGGCAGCCAATGAAGACCATTATGCAAATTTGTTACATTGTTACGTGTGCAAGTTACAGAAATAAGTTTGGAATTACGGATGTCTCGTTTCGGCATTTAGAATCTATTCTTTTTTATTTTGAGAGACAACAAATTTATTTATCGTGCACTTTGATCTTGAAAACTTTGCAGACCTTTTACATACACAAAACAGCTATATTACGCACTAGATGAAAGGTAATATCTGGAAAAGCATAATAGGGGCCCTTTAAACATGCGACAAGCTTCATTCTTGTAGAGCACTTGGCCTAATGTAAAAATACAGTCTTAGTAAATATACAGCTTTGTTCTTTTGACAGTACTGTAGTTTTTTTTTTTTTTTTTGCTTCAGAGAAATGTCTTTTTGTTTAGTAATCAGCATTGAATGAAAATAAATAAATGAACCAGGTGAACAGGGAATGTTCTTAGAACTGTGGTAACATTCTGTCAAGGTTCTCTCAAAGTTATGAACAAATGTTCTTGTAACATTAATAGAAAGTTAATTCAGTTATCTTGTCTCAAGATTATCAAAACATCATTAGCAAAAAAATGTTATTTATACATCATGCATGTAACGTTTTTCTGATTTTTTTTGTTGGATTTTAGTCTAATGTTGATTAAACGTTACTACTTACTTTTTAATGATGGTTCAGGGAACATTCAAAAGCAGCTTACATTCCTACAATACTTGCAATATAGAGAAAACATTTGTACTGTTTTGTCTAACATTCACAAAGAAAAAGTTTTTGTTAAAACGTTTAAAAAATGAACGTTTTGAACGTTCTATAAACATTCGGAAATAACGTTTCCATGACTTGGGATAGAATCGCAAGCAAAATATTATTATATTTTTGTTAGTTGGTGATACACACAGAACGCATTAGACTCCCTCATCTCATCTGACATCACATTTCCATTATACTCCAACAATTCTGTTGCTCAGCTGAAGGTCATCGAACCCGTTTCCAAAGAGCGTCTGTGTTTAGCCAAGAGCCAATGACTTTCAAAACAGAAGCTTTCTTATTCCCCCTTGATAACCGCCTGCCTTTACTGCTAATGGAAAGCTAATGAAAGGATGCGCCTGAGATAGAAATTTACACAGTAAAACATCATTTTTAAACCTGAAATTGTTGACGTCAAATAGCCCATCTACTCAAGATCCATTGACGTTGAGAGCCAGCGAGGTATAATTTACTCGCGCTGCTCTTTCTCGAGTAGCTGACCGAACCTCCTCCGCTTAATCAAAGCCACTAAATGAGGAAGGGAAATTTCCTTGATCTCTTCAGAGGCGTTAACGTGCTTCCGAGCTGTTTACTCAGCAAATTAAATCGTAGCTTTAGCAGTCTGAGGTCAATAGTTTAGTGAAGCACATCTAGTTCATCAAAGGCGGGCAGTTCACTGAAGTGTTTACTTGATTTTTATCTTCAATGAACATCGTATCTTATCTTCGGGTACATTTTGCAAGTTGTATAAATACAAATGCAAAATGAAGGCCATTTGAAGGCCCTGAAATTATCATTCTTTTTACTTATATGGAGCACTTAAAGAGATGTCAGGCAGATTGTTCACAACATTGTTTTCAAGCACCAAAAATGACAAAAAGGTTTAACATTAAACTATCATAACAGTACTATATAGGTCTACTGTACTGTATAAATTACCGATCAAACGTCTTATTCTCACCAAGGCTTGCTTTATTAGATAAAAAAGAAAGAAATATTATGAAACATTGCAGTTTAAAATAACTGTTTTCTATTTGAATATATTTTGAAATGTACATTTATTCCTGTGATGCAAAGCTGAATTTTCAGCATCATTACTCCAGTCTTCAGTGTCACATGATCCTTCAGAAATCATTTGAATATGCTGATTTGATGCTAAAGAAACATTTCTTATTATTATCAATGTTCAAAACAGTTGTGCTGCTTGATATTTTTGTGGGAAAACGAGGTGAGAATATTGTCAACAATTGTGCATGGGCAGAATTCTGCAGGTCCAGAGCTCACATTGGCTGCGTTCCAAACCGCATACTCAATGAGTAGGTACTTAATTTCAATGAGTACTTACTCAACGAGCGCGAAAAGAGTAGGTACTTCATAGCCAAATCTCGTTGAGTATGAATGCGATCCGGACATCATACGCCATGTTGACGTTATCATGTGACCTATGACGTTATCACAAGCGCAACAATTTAAAAGTTATGAGCAACAGGTGCACCGACATCTCACTGCATCAGTACAACCTAACTAGAACGGTTTTCAACAGCATCTGAAATGGTTGGCATGTCTGCAATAGCTAGACGAATGTGTGGACAAAGGAGACGTCGGGCTGCTGCTCGGAGATCTCGCCTTTGGAGAAGACTGATGATTTTATACTCAAACAAAGCAAGTATTAGGCCCTACTACTTAAAAAATTAAGATTACCCCAGAATGAATTGCATTACTAGCCCACCCCAACACTTATGCACAATAATGACAAATGCTGACCAACTTAATTATTTAACATTTTCTTAATTAAAATGATATATTTTGGTAAAACAAGCAAACTGTTGTATTGTCATATGACATAGATGTATGAATACATACTAGACAAATGCAGCTGATGTGAATACATACAATTTCCTTCAAGCAATGATTAATGCAAGAATTAATGAAATGAATATTTTATTGAAACATGAATAAATATTTAATATGAAACATGAATAAAAATAAATGAATGAATAAAAGATATCATATCACTATAAAGAAATACATATACAAGTCAATACCATATGAAACATTGCTTAATTCAAGCTTTTTGTTCTAACAAACTATGATGTATTTACAGGCGGTGAACCCCACATCATACTGCCATCTCAATAGAGCGGTTCCCATTCTGCGGCTTTATCTTGATGAAGCAGCTGACCACCGTGCCCACCTTCGCCTGTCTCTGCCGTCCATCAGGTCCCTGATTGCTGCAGTCAGACTGGAATCGGACCATGGATGGGAACGGGAGATTGAGGTCCTTGTGTTCCTGCACTGGCTGGCCCATGCAGCATCCTACAGGGTGGTGTCGCAGGCCTTCGACATCCCAAAGACCTCTGTGTATAACATTGTGCACAGAGTGAGCAAGGCCATCATGGGAATTTTGAGGAGGGTGATCTGCTTTCCGACCGGAGATGACCTGGAGGCAGTGGGAGCAGGATTTGCACAGCTGTCTGGCTCACAAGCTTTCAGCAGAGCAGTTGGTGCAATAGACGGCTGTCATATCCGTATCAAACCTCCAGCAAATAACTCCCACTGCTACTTCAACAGAAAGCTGTTTCACTCCATCCAACTCCAGGCCATCACTGATCACCGGGGGAAATTCCTTGATGTGTTTGTGGGTTATCCTGGGTCTGTGCACGATGCCAGGGTGCTGAGGAACAGTCCAGTGTATGCTGGCGGCCTTTATCCACCTGCAGGCAAGTGCATCCTCGGGGATGGAGGCTATCCTTGCCTGAGTGCACCCATCTGCCTCATCACCCCGTACAGAGAGCCGGTGCAGAACCCTGTGCAGGTGCGTTTCAACAGCAAGCACTCCCGTGCCCGCAACATCGTGGAGAGAGCTTTTGGGATGCTGAAGACACGCTGGCGCTGCATTTTCTTCAAGGCCTTGGAGGTGAGCCCTGCCTTCGTGCCTGAGATTGTTGCGTGCTGCGCTGTGCTTCACAATCTCGCTCTAGCCAATGGGGACATCGTTGAGCCAGAGGATGAGGAAGACCATGATGACGGCCCCCCTGATCCCCACAACCTTGAAGCAAGAGTGGGAGAACAAGTGCGGGACAATCTGGCTGCTGCAGTGTCTGCTCCAAACATCCCTGTGCCGGCTCTCCATGAGCATGACTACCTTTAAAACATTAAGAAAGATAAAAATGTTTTAAAATTCATGTTGTCAGCATTCAGTTTCTTGACAAATGTCATTTTATAGGTTTACAATTACATGCAAATATTTGTTAGAGCTTTAAAACCTTTTGTAGTGTAGAGGGATAAACCAATGAACTGGTTAGAAGAAGATTGCTGGTCAATCAGCAAGGCTCTTTACTCCAGGTTTGTCCAGGGTCATTGTCCCTGTAAATAAATGAGTTAATCACTTTCGATAAAAAATATGTCAAATGCATAAATGTGATTGATATTTGTAAAGCATTTTTTGAACCAGTCATGGGCATAAACGGTCAAAGCTGCTTAGTTTGTCAAGGAATTACTATAATGCAAAATGCATACATAAATTTACTACAATTTATATTTGGTGGGTTAAAGGGTTAGTTCACCTCAACATATAAATACAGCAATTGTTTACGGTTTACTATTTACTTATTTAATGTTTTTTATTGTTTAAATACAAAAGGGAATTTTTGTCAAGTTTGTTCTGCTGGTTTCATACAATATCAGTCAATGGAGCCCAACTTTCAGAAGCTTCCTGGCATTATTTAATGACGCTTCTGAAAGTCCATTGACTGATATTGTATTAAACCAAACAGTACAAACCTGACCAAAATCACCTTTTGTGTTGAGGAAAACAAAAAACAGAGGGATCAAACAACATCAAGGCGAGTAAATAATGACTATTGAATTATTACTATTATGATTTATTTGCTTGGGTTAAGTAACCCTTTAGTCACTATTTTACTGTGTGTAATATGTGTAAACAGTCTCAAGTTCAGCTTTGGTCATGGAGGGCTATTATCCAGCAGAGTTTTTCCAACCCTAATTATACACCCCTGAATCAATTTAAACCAATTAATAACTGACTACTTGAAATTTACTGACAGGTGTGCTGGAACTTAACCCTCCATGACCTGCCTTTAAGATCCTTGCATGAACTCTGTAAACCTTTAAAAGTCATATAATACACTCCAGTAAAACCAGTGTTTTAAAGTGTTTTTTCTTCTTACATTACACCATACATTCACTAATTATTAATCAACGTTTCATAAATATTTAATTTATGAATTTGATTACAATCTTAAAGTATCACTAAATTTCTAGAAGTCTATAATGTACTGTGAATGCCTAGAAATAGTTTGTTTTATATACATATTATTGTACAAAATTCTTAGGCCACCATTTTTAGTTGTTGCACAGTACTGTGTGTATATATATATCAGTACCGTATCTATATATAGATTCCCATTTTTATTCACAAATTTAATTCACATCAACCCAAATGTGCAAAAGATCAGAAGATGTTTTTTGTCAAATAATTTATTTTTTGGCGAGCATCTGAAGAACAGAAAGGAACCTTTCATCCCTTTCGTTGGTTTCTCTTTCTCTCCTTTCCTCTCTCTCGACTGCCTCCCGGTGCCATCTCTCTTCTCTTTCTCTTACTTCTCTTTCTTGTCTTTCCTCTCTCTCTCGTCTCTCCCGTTCTCTTCTGTCCTCCTTCTCCTCCATTTCTCTCCACAGCCTCTCCTCCCTCTCAGCTGCCTTCTGCTCTCTCTTCTCTTCTCGCTCCTCCATGTCCCGGATCAGCTCCTACACATCTATAGCCCTTTTCCTAGCTCTTGCTGGCTCTGGCCTCACTGAGGATGAAGAGACCACAGCAGCATCCGGCCCACATGAGGCAACGAGGGCAGGAGGAGAGATGGAGGGTCTGCCCCCAATTGCCTCATCCATGGCAGTGTACCACTTCCAGGATGCTGCTGTGGGCTCTCCATCCTCAGTGCTCACCCCCGTCTGCGGACATTTCAGATCCTGCAAAAATGCACAAGCATGATACAAAAGCAGTCATTTTAACAGCACAATATTTAATCATTTAATTTATGTATTAGAAGTAACAAAATGATCTTACTTTGTATTTTTGTTTCAGGTTTTCCCTTTTTTTTTTAACAAACGCCGCCGTCACCCTGCCTTGCAGGCTCTGCTCCTCCACAAAAGATCTGCAGCAAGAGAGAAATCAAGAATGAAAAAGTTATATCTCTGTTTGAAAATACAATAATTGAAATGTACTGCAAATAAAGTATTCAATTGATTTTTAAATATTTCTGTATACTCACTCAAAGCCTTTGATGGCAGCATTACGCTTTCCGGTGAAGAGCGCTTCATGAGCCACTCTCCACCGGATAAGCAGCCGCGTGTGCTCATCCGTCCCTGTAACATCCAGACAAGACTCACGTTACCTCTGTGATTTATGAGCTCAATACTACATTTACATGTTGAGGTTGTTGCTAATAAATAGCTTTTTATCCATCATATATGTTCAACAACTTTTCAACAGTACTAATGGATAAATGAAATAGATTACTTATGTTTAGTTACTTTATGTAAAATGCATTAAACTAATAAAAACAGTGTTAACAACAGTGAATTCTCCTAAACAATAGTACACACACGTCACTCAGATGTCTATTTCATATCAGTTACACGTAGTAATCGTAGATGTATACGGTTTAAAATGTATGCAAATACAGTTTAAAGACGTATGTGCCCTTATGGAGCTCCTCTATCCAATAAAATGTGATTTACGGCAAAATCACAAATTTACCATATTATATAGCGTCTTTGCACCTTCAACAGTTCAACAATTTAATGTACAGAAAGTTAGTTCAACACATGCGATTTGGTTTGTATTTGTAATACTCACATTTGAAAACACTCTCGTCCACCCTTTCCGTCATGTTTGAGTATGAAATATCTACTTCTTCTTGTTCTTTTTTATATCGTATCCTCTCGCGTGGCCTCCTGGGATAGATGAGTACAAGCTGAAAAGCACTCAAATGTCTGGGCGAAAGCAGGAGATCATCCGGGAACTTCTCGCCTACTCTTTTAGGAATACTGATGTTTCGAACGTACTGCTTCTTTCACGTACTGTTTTCGCCTACTATATAGTAGGAAAGTAGGCATATTGGAACGCACTATCGTCCAAATCTCGCGATAATTAGTACGTCAACCAGGTAATTCTCGCCTACTCTTTTATGAATACTGAGGATTCGAACGTACTTTTTTGCTCGCCTACTCTTTTTCCCATACTATATAGTAGGGAAGTATGCGGTTTGGAACGCAGCCATTGAGATGAGAGGAAGGCTTTGGATCAAAAAAACAAACACTGACAAAACACTGTTAAATGAATGGTGAACAGGAGGGCAAGTTTCCCATTTACTGTACATCTCAAATACAAGCCCGTTATAACTGAAATAAATTAATACAAATCATTATTTTCTGATGTGCACATGGTTCAGAAAGATATTGGTCAATTTGCCACTAAACTTATGTATTATTGCATGTTATATACATATATATATTAGTGGTGGGCCGTTATCGGCGTTAATGTGCGACTCTTATCGGACGACAAAAAAAATATCCCCGTTAATCTATTCTCAAAGTTGGGTTGGGATCATAAAATAGCTTTTTCGAATATTGTTATATTTTCGCGCAATTCCATGTGTAGCCTAGTATATTTGACATAATTGACGCCGCGCCTACTGTCACAGATCGCGCAGCAGAGTATTTTCCTGTACTGGTGTATACTTTTACATGTTACGTTGGGCGACGTTCCTCTCGTTACTTTATTTTAATGCAATTACATGTTGTCAAATGAGTTTATTCCAAGCGCGCTGTATCTTTTTATGGGCATGAGCGATATGCTCAATTTACAAATGAATCACTCTTTTGAGCCGATTCTGTTCAAAGACTTCATCAAACTAGTTGGCAGATCTGTCTAAATCGGTTTGCGAATCACTCTGAATGATCTTTTCAGTTCCTCACACACTGAATCGTCTGAAGCGCGTTCAATAACACTCGATTCGGTTTCGTAACAGGAAGATTTAAAAAACATCAAGAGTGTTGGATGAAGTGGCCGTGGATCAACAGTTTAGTCTAGTGAAAGCAAATCTGCAAATGCATCATATTTTTGCCAGCGATGAAGATATTTATCAGTTTAACATCTTCGTATGCTGTCCTTGAATGATTCCACAGGACGATCCATTTGATTTCATTTCATTCAGGTAATACATTTTACAACCAAACAGATTATTACGCCATGATAGCACTACTAAAAAGTATGACATTATCCGTCTTTTGGACATATACATTAATTTATAGGCTACAAAAAAACGCTTCAGAGCATCGGTGCACTGGCAAAGGTTAACAGGTTAAATAAGCTACCATTGTGTACAGTTTATGAAATGAACACCCGCCATCCCGCGGTAATATGTGTGTATTGCGCAGGGGCATAGTCAAAAGAATAGTTTACATTGATTGAAAACTAATTTGTTTAAAAAGGAGGAGGCTATTGCCGGTAAAGGCAGGTTCACATAAAATCATTATGACATTATTTTATATTATCCAATTAGCCTACTACGTTAAAAAAAACGGCGAAAACATGTTACTTGTTCAATTAATAAACAGTTTGTTTGATGACAAATCGCTAAAGATGAAACTGGCCTCCCTTTCTGTCATTGTGAGTGTGCGGTTTTTTTCCCCGAACGATATTCGACTTTTGCTCCTCTATTGTCGAATGGCATTTTGGGCCGAAATTCACATCCCTACACGAGGCAAACTTTTCTCAAAGACTTACTTTTAGTCATTATTTGGGTAGCACACATATTCTGAATCCCTTCTGCAGAATTCAAATGAGCCATTTATTTTAATCTAGATTAATTCCAAGATTACAGTGAGATTAATCTAGATTAAAAAAATTGATCTATGCCCACCTCTAATATATATATATATATATATATATACGTATATACACACAGTGTATAGTGTTTATAATAAAAACAACTTGAAATAAATGAAAAGTAATGAAAAAAATACAAATAAAACACTAATGCTAACTAAATCAGATGTTTTACTAAGAAGCCAAAGCATTTTTAACGTACAGAAAATTAATACATTCCTCATTTTATTCCTCATTTGTAAGTCACTTTGGATAAAATGTTTGCTAAATGAAAAGCAAATCTGAAAAATAAAGTGTCTTTAATCTGCTAAAAGTGATTATAAGTCATGAATATATAAGATATTATAAACAACCACATCATGATTTTCTGTGCAGCTGTTAAGCCATCAGAGCAAAAAAAACAAACAACAAAAATCATAATTTTATTTAGGTGGCATTATACCAAGATATTGACTGGAAAGTAACCCTATGATCATTTCAAAACTTTTTCAGTTTTGTACCTATTTTTAACACTGTCATGATCTGTTAAAGAGGTTTAAAGTGAATCCAGTCCACATCAGAACACAATAACACGCTTCCCAAACAAAAGCGAGTTTGCAGTCGGTGAACATACCCACAGGATATGAGAACCAGGAACGGTGGCCTAGTTTATTTAAATGCCAGAAGGGGTTGGGTAACTGATTTTGATTGATGGGATGCTGATATATTATCTGAAGGAGGGGCCTACCAGCTTGTGGCAAGAGATGTAGGTAGACAGGTGCAGAGGCTGGAAGATGCCGCGTGCGTTTACAGATTCTTCCAGAACAGAGTCACACAGCTCAGCTTTTTTAATGCCATTTAGACAACAGGCTGTTGGGGAAGAATTGAGGAAGGGAGGCTGCTACACAAGAACAGAGGAAATGAACTGTTCCACATCAGTAAATATTGGAAGGGAACATTTGGAAAATGCCAAAAGACAGCACAAAGCCAACGGCGCATTTTTATTCATGCAGCGTGGTGGCTTAAGGACATAAGCCAGTATAATAGATCTCTGGTGATGATAAGACCATCCTACATTATCATAATAATCAAAACTTATATTATTATCGGATAGACGGTGGTGGAGGAATTCACTTTCACCTCTAATGTTCTGAAAGGTGCGTCACGCACCAGTGAAAGTCAATCCCAATATACTGCGGCAATACTATTCTACACATTTACATTTTCTGAATACAGCGCGAGTGATGCTTATTCGTGCAAAACTCACCGCCATTTTCCAGGGGTGTTATGGTTGGTTGCCAAGGTGTTGCCATATGGTTGCTAGGTGTGCATCATGTGAAGAGAGTCCACTGTGAAAATTTCGGTCTCTAGATAAGGCCTTGTTAAATTCTACACATTTAAATTTTCTGAATACAACATGAATGATGTTTAGCCATGCAAAATTCACCACCACCAAGCTGGGGTTTTATGGATGGTTGCCAAAGTGTTGCTATGTGGTTGCAAAGGTGTTCTAGGGTGCTCTTAACGCATTACAGTCCTTCACGTCTATTACGATCTCAAAACCCTGGCTAGTTGATAATACCTAGAATATCAAAATCGACTGCTGGCGGTAGATCCGTTTTCTATTTAGCATCAAAACTCTGGAACAGTCTACCTAACATTGTCCGGGAAGCAGACACACTACCAGTCACACTGTCGGTTTAAATCTAGACTAAAAACACATCTCTGTAACCTGACATACACATAGAAAATGATAGTGGTGGGGGAAAAAATCGATTCTGTTCAGTATCGCGATATTTTGCGCAAGCAATTATATCGATACAGTAGCGCAAAGTATTGCGATATTTAATTATAAAATTATCTGTTTTACTTTCCGGTTTTCTCAGAGTTTACTCTGATCATTTACATTTGCGTATTACATCCACAAGGTGGCGCTTGTTGCGGTGCTTTTTTGTCGTACATTCGACAGCAAATTCAAATGAAAATGGCTTCAGTATTACGGTTGTACCCGACGCTCCGCATCTTTCAAATCGAAAGTGTGGGTAAATTTCGGTTTTAGGATTATTCTCAGGTTTATGTTACTCTATTATGTCTGCTTTATGTTACTCTATTGTATTTAAATAATTTTAAGTTATGTGCCTGGAGCTCAGTGAGTTTTGTTTGTTTCATATTAAATATTACCTGCTCGGTTTTGTCTGTCAGCGCGTTGTCATTGTCCTCTATTTTTCACTGCTTGAGAACATGGGTTGAAATCGCCCTCTAAACCCTCATTCACTAAGTTAGGCCTATTCCCTAAGTTAACGTTAGTCCACTAATACTGTTCACTTGAAGGAGTGAATGAAAACGAGTAAGCGACAGGCGTTGAGCGTACATAAGCTGTACATTCGTTAATGCAGTGCAATGTGGGACAGAGACGCGATCTGACACGCGTCCCATTTTCTCACAAATCTCTACGTTTATTTAAATAATTCAAGATTGCTCTTATGAGAACACTCGACAAAACTGACATTTTGGCATAATTTGTGTGTGTTATGGTTTGTTCAAGCCCGAAAGAGAACTTGATACTGACACGCGTCTTTTCTGTGGGTCGTGTGTGTGTGTGTGTAATACAGGCAGGATTTAACGGATACTGCGTAATTGCGTTAAACATTTATAACGCTTTAAACTTTTTTTTTGTTTTTGTTGCGGTGCCGCGGTGGGCAAGTGATGAAACCAGTGTTGCAATGTGTCCCGAATGTTCAAGAACAAGTTTTTCAGTTTTTGCACTTCAGTTAATGTGTAGAAGATAATGTTTACAGAATTAAATGTGACATTTAAAGTGAGGTGAGCGGTCTTATTTTCCTAATTTTTTGTAATGCCTTTGAATAATATGGGGGACGTGAATCGCAATATCGCAGAATCGAATCGCAATACTTGCTGTATCGCAATATATTGAGAATCGCAATAATATTGAATCGTGGCCCAAATATCGCAATACTATCGAATCGTCACATTTTTGCCAATTCCCACCCCTAGAAAATGATACATTCCTATTATTCAAATCAGTTAAATGATTATTAGGCTGCATAAATGAGGACAGCCGGAACCGGGAACATTTCCTATAACACCGGATGTACTCGTTAAACCATAAGAAGAATGGCATCTACGCTAATGTTGGTCTTTCTGCTTATTCCGAGGTTCAATGTAATCACCTAGATACAGGCTGTATCCAGATCAGATGGTGGACCTGCTCCTAGACACGATCACAACGCATGATGTAATCAGCCATATCCGGGCCGTTTCCAGACCAGATGGAGGAGATACAGGAAAACGAACAGCCTAGACACGACCACAACGCATCCCTGAAGTGGCAGCAGAGATACGATACGACAGCCATCAGCACTGATCCTCAACAAACTCGCCCCATACTGGCGTGACTGCGATCTTCAACCATATGGAACTGGATAATATTCTGATTGTTCCAATCTGACTTCTAACCTGTAATGCTGCCTGAATCATAATCATACACTGATGTTTATGCACTGAGGAGTTTTGGTTCCTTGCCACTGTCGCCTTTTTCCACATTTGTTGCCATTGGCTTGGCTTGCTTAGTTGGGGACAGAGAGATTTGAGATTTTTAACCCACACTTTTATTAGGTCAGTGACAAAAACCCATCATTGTATCATCACAAAAACAATCAACACAGCAAAAAGATCAAAGTTAAATCCCCCTCAAACACAGCACAACAAACCTCATTGAAACACCACTGCAATATAAAGGTTCCCAAATCTTGCATCTCCTTGTAATACTTAAACTCAACTGAGATCCTAGATCTAATAAATGCCTTAAACAACATTAAACTATCCTGGCAATGCATATTTTGAATCATGTTTTTCCTTGAAATATATATAGCCATTTTTGCTTGGCCAACTATAAAGTTTATCAACTGCCATTTGAATCTCTGACTGCGGTTGTATCCTGCCCCATAGATGAAAACCTTTGGTGTGAAACTTTCCTTAAAACCCCAAAACAATTTTCCTAGTAAAACAAAAAGTGGTTTCAGCCTATTACATTCCAAAAAACAATGATAAATAGTTTCTCTGAACCCACAAAAAACACAACCTTCATTGACATTTGGGTTAATGATTGAGACAAAAGCATTCACAGCAACAGCCCCCTTCAGGATTCTCCATTGTAGATCTCCTGATTTTTTCATCAATGGTGGTTTATATAAGGCCCTCCAATGTGGTTTAACTTCGTTTCCTACATCAAACTTCTCTCTCCAGACATTATCCATTTTCTCACACAGTGTTGACTTGTACAATATTTTAACAAAACATTTATACATCACTTTTCCACTTAATTCACCTAATAGTAAGTCCTGAAGCCCATTCAAATTTAACAAAATACCAGACATCTCCTTTAAATCTGGTGTAATCCAGTGTTTGGGAAAAGGGTCTTTCATATCAGGAAGCAAAAATCCTTCCTTATATCTTTCAAGAAGTACCAACTCCTCTGCTGTCAGTTTCTTTCTCCATAAGTCCATGATTGTGGATGTTTGTCGCATAGATTTTTGTCCTAATAACGCTGCCACCGCTGTAACTTCCTTTAGTTCAGATCCGGCCACTTTAATTATATGACTCATCTTTACCGTCTGTGTGTCACACAGTCTCTGAGAAAGATTCGGCACTTGATCTGTTATGTCCAAACGGGCCCCCTTGACTAGAGGCTCCTCCAACAACCAGAACAGAGAGTTTACATTTTCTGGTCTTTTAATGATGAAAGATCCCCAAACTTTGAACAATCCAAGGTAAAATGAAGATAGTCCACTCAAATGTAGCTTTTTGGTATCCGTGAGGAACAAAGCAGCATCTAGTCCAAGTCCATCTACTCTGTGAAGAATGTTTTTTGCAACCTCTCTCCATACCACATCCACTGAGCCTGTTAGAAACTTCTGGATGAACTGTAATCGTGTTGTTGCGTATCTGCTTGCTAGAGACACCAACCCTTGTCCTCCCTCCTCCAATGGCAAAAAAAGCACACTTTGAGGGACCCAGTGCAACCTGTCCCAGAAGAAGTCCACCAATATTCTTTGCAACCGTGCTAGTAATCCGGTGGGAGGTTCAACACAAGAGAGCTTATGCCACATAGTAGGGGCTATTAAATTGTTCAATATTAATACTCTCCCTCTAAAAGACAACTGGGAATGAATCCATCTCCATTTCGTTAGTCTGCCTTCCATTTTTTCTGTAATCCCATCCCAATTTTTCTGTTGCACAGATATTTCTCCAAGATACACTCCCAAATATTTAGACCCCCTTTCTTCCAAATCAACCCACCAGGTAAAGTTGGTAGGCCATTCTTCCATTTACCTCTAATCAATGCATCACTTTTCTCCCAGTTCACTCTTGCAGCAGAAATTACACCAAATTCATTGACAGTAGACTCCAAGTTAGCAACATCTTTTTCCCCATTAATTAAAATCATCACATCATCCGCATAAGCTGATATTTGATGTTGAACTCTATGAACATTCCTTAATTTAAAACCTTCAATACAAGAACGCAGCTTATTTAACATTGGTTCAATTGCCAGGGAATATAACATTCCGGAGAGAGCACATCCCTGTCTTATACCACTCCCAATTACAAAAGGGGCACTCAAACCACCATTGATCTTCAGTACGCTCTCAATGTCTTTATATAATACTTGAATCATTCCCCTAAAAGTGGACCCAAAGCCAAAAGCATCAAGCATCAATACGTATTCCAGAGGTATTGATGCTCTATTCGATCAAAGGCTTTTTCTTGATCAATTGAAATAAAGCCTATATCCAGATCAAGATAACCAGAGACATCCAACATATCTCTGATAAAAGTAATGTTATCCATAATGGACCTTCCGGGTATACAATAGGTCTGGTCAGAATGAACCACTTGCCCCATCACATCTTTTAATCTATTGGCCAAAACCTTAGAAAAAATCTTTAAGTCTGTACATAATAAGCTTACAGGTCGCCAATTCTTAATTTCCTGTAAGTCACCTTTCTTAGGCAACAAAGTGACATCTGCCCTCCTACAACTTAGAGGGAGGGAACCCACATCCAAACTTTCATTTAGAACATCCAAAAGGTCCTTGCCCATCACTCCCCAAAAGGCCTTGTAAAACTCCACGGAGAGGCCATCAATACCTGGCGCTTTACCGGTCTTCATGTCTTTTAACGCATTTAAAAGCTCCTGCTCCGTAAGAGACCCATCAAGTTTTACTACATTATCCTGTGCAATATTTGGCAAGCCATCATAAAATTTGTCAGAGAGCTCCTCATTCTCTTCATATTCACTCCTATATAACTCAGCATAGAATTGTGCGGCCCTTTTCCTGATGCTTGCGGGCTCTTTCAATTCCTGCCCATTTTCTGTTCGAATTGAGTGAATATATCGCCTCTGTCCATTTTTACGTTCTAGGCCAAAAAAAAACCTTGATGGGGCATCCATTTGTGTTAGCATCTGGTAGCGTGATCTAACCAGAGCCCCTTGTGTCTTTATACCCAGCAGGTCTGTAAGAAATGACTTTTTACATTTAAGAGCATCAAGACACTTTTGTTCCCCAGTAACTGCAAACAACTTTTGCAAGTCGCTAATCTGAGATTCAAGTTTTCTCATTGAGTGTGTAATATCTCGAGAGACATTGAAGGCGTACTGCTGACATAAAGCTTTTATTTCAACTTTCCCACAATCCCACCACTGTCTTAAATCCTTAAAACAATTTTTCCTACTTTTAAAAATTCCCCAAAAATTACAGAACACATCTCTAAAATTCATATCATCCAACAAAGATGCATTGAAATTCCAATAAGCACTCTTTATTTTAACATTTGCTATAAACACTTCACACAAAACCAAACAGTGATCCGAGAACCCAACTGGAGTGATAACACACTTTTTGACAATATTAAAATGATGTCTAGAACAATAAAACCTATCAAGCCTGGCCATAGAAATAACATTATCTCTGGAGTGTGTCCATGTGTACTGCCTTTTGTTATTATTCAATTCTCTCCACACATCACATAAACTGTGTGTTTCAATCAATTCACGCATTACACGACTTGAAGCAGTGTGAGGTTCCAAATGATTCCTATCAATAACATGATTTTCCGTACAATTAAAATCCCCCCCAGAAAAAAGATAATCATCAGAATTACAATTTTGTAAAAAAACACTGACATTATTAAATAACACAATTCTCTCAGTACCATTTGTAGGAGCATATAGATTAAGAAAAACAAAATTAAACTTTTCAAATTTTGCCTGTAGGATTAAAAGCCTACCAGGTATCATTTGCTTTATTTCACATGAAATTGGCAAAAAACTTTTCGCAAAAAGAATGGCCACTCCGCCTGTAACTGAGCTCAGATGTGTGAGGTACACTTGCCCTTGCCATTCTTTCCTCCAGTCAATTTCATTCCAGCAATCGCTGTGCGTTTCCTGTACGAACATTACATCTACACCTTTTTGACTAATTAACTCAAACAAAAGTGCTCTTTTTTGAATATCTTTAGCACCATTCAAGTTAAGGGTGCCCACTTTTATTGCACTCATTTGATTGCATAGGTTTAAACAACATACAGAAACACACAATAACTTAAGAAAAAGACACCTATGTAGTTTCAAATCCATCTTCAATCTTTAATTCCAATTTCACTTTAGAAACAAATTTCTTCAGTCTATATATCTCCTGTACTGTGAATCGTTCTTCACCTTCTCCCCTCATTAACATCACGGCTGATTCAATGAATGCTTTCCTATCGGGGAAGTAATCTACAACCTGGACATTCTTCATATTCTTTGTCTTTTGTAAGAAACTTCTTAATTTTACAAAAGAATAACTTTTTTGACCCTTCTCATTGTTACCATCTACAGCCTCACTATCAGAATCATCCATTGCACTGTGTTCAGTTTCATCAGCTTGTTTAACCATCACTTTATCATTTGTTTTCTTTGGGGATTTCCTAGCACGTTTCCTCTTACTAGGAGGAGCTTTAAATAAAGCCTCAATCCTTTTCAAAGTCAGTATTATTCTCCTCAGCTAAAAAAACTTTCAGCTGCAGCTATAACAGTATCGGTTGTAACCATAATTTCACTTTCATTCTCATTTTCTGTACTTTCCACACCTCCTGAAGCAACATCCCTACTTTCCTCACGCTCAACCCCTCTAACAACAACAGTCCTGCTAGTATCACCATCTTCCCCCTCTTTTCGCGCATTCATCATTACATTGTCAGCGCTAGTCTGCTCCACATTACTGCTACCGGCATTTTCATTGGTCAACAAACCAGCACCCGCACCTTCAGCCCTTCCAGGGCACACTTGTTTGGTGTGACCTTCTTTGCCACAGTCAAAACACTTCATTGTATCAGAAGATGCAAAAATTACGTAATCAAATCCGTCAATTCGAAATTTGAACGCCACATTCATTTCATCTTCGCCGCTGTTTAAAATCATATACACTTGCCGTCTAAAACAAACAACATGCCTGAGCAATGGAGACTTGCAACCAAGCGGTATTTTTTTCATTTGCGACATTATTTTGCCATGCCTAGACAACTCTGTTTTTACAGTTTTTCTCAATTGCTAAAACACTAAACCCTATTGTCTGAACCAAATGCTCAGTTGCCTGAACCCACTGATTGAATCAATCACTCTTTTGGCAAAACTATAAGCACTTTTCACCTGTTTAGACACAACTTGCCAACACATTTTCATTGTGATGCACCCGTGCTGCATAATGGTGAGCACAGGTGACAAAAGTCAAACACAATTAAAGCAAAGGTGTCACCGCTTGAACACAACAACTCAAAATTGATCACACTTGTGGCTAATGATGTGAGGGACATATACAGTAAGCAAGTTCAGAGAGCACTGGTTTGTGAGGCCCTACAATGGACAGAAATCTGAGAGGAAGAGTTCGTGTGAGAGGAGGTCGAGGTGGTCAGCGAAGACAAAGAACAGTAATATCTGATGAAATCAGAGCTACTGTGATTGACCATGTTCTTGTCCATGGTATGAGCATGGGGGAGGCTGGACAAAGGGTACAACCAAACATCAGTAGACTCACTGTGTCCACCATAATCTGAAGATTTAGAGAAGAGAACAGGTAATTACCTTTTTTTGACATTATAATACAGTATGTAAATGTTGACAGCAATTACTGTATGACATACTATATACTGTACCACAGTATACTGTAAGTAAATATATGTTTCAGTACATCACTGTACCAATGTACTGTAGAATTGTAATGGAGGGTTGGTCTAACTGTTTGTAGGCCTGGTATTCCATGTATATTTTTTGTAACTCCATGTTCTATTTTTGTAGAATTGAAAGACTGCCACATGGGGGGTCACTAATCCTCCACACACCAAGAGACCCTAATTGTTGATATGGTCCGTGAGAACAATGCCATTAAACTGAGTGAAATTCAGCAAAAGATCATTGAGGACCATGTAAATTTTGAGGGTATCAACAGTGTCAGCCTCTCTACTGTTGATCGTGTCCTCAAGCGCAACAACTGCGCATGAAACCGCTATACAGAGTGCCATTTGATCGCAACTCAGACAGAATCAAAGAGCAAAGATTCCAGTATGTACAGGTTGGCATATATCCAGACACATTCAATGTTGATTACTCTAAGTTGTGATTTACTGTAGTGGCCTAAATCACTTTTTCCATATCACTTACAAAACTATATCTATTTCTAGAGAGGGTTTTTCAACTGGATGCAATGGAAAGACCCCATGAATACATCTACATGGATGAAGCTGGGTTTAATCTCACCAAAAGGAGAAGGAGAGGCCGTAATGTGATTGGCCATCGGGCCATTGTTGGTGTTCCTGGGCAGCGTGGTGGCAATGTCACATTATGTGCTGCCATCAGCAATCATGGGGTTGTCCACCATCATGCCAACCTGGGGCCCTACAACACTCACCAGCTCCTGATTTCCCTCAATCACATGCGAGATGCTCTGTTAGGGCAGCAGGATGAGCATCCCATCTATGTTGTTGTTTGGGACAATGTGAGTTTTCACAGAGCCCTCCAGGGTAGAGAGTGGTTCAATATGAACCAAGGTTTTATCAATCTTTGCCTTCCACCGTACTCCCCTTTCCTAAACCCCATTGAGGAATTCTTCTCCTCATGGCGGTGGAAGGTATATGAACGCCAACCTTACACCAGGGTAAATCTCCTGCAAGCCATGGGACTTGCCTGTGGTGACATCGGTGTGGAGGCACGCCAAGCCTGGATACGGCATGCCAGGGGGTTTTTCTCCCGTTGCCTGGCCAGACAAAATGTGGCCTGTGATGTGGATGAAGTCCTGTGGCCTGACCCAGTACGGAGACATGATGCTGTGGCTGAGTAATGCACTTATTTGTATATTTTTGTACTTTATTTTTACACACACACACTTACTGTACACAAGTGGCAAACGCATAAGATTTCTGTTTGTTTTTACAAGTGCTATGTGTAAATACACAAGATTTCTGTTTTGTCTTTTTGTACAAGTGCTAAATGCACAGTTTTTTTTTGTTTTGCAACATGCATTTAGCCTACAGTGAACAATAAACATTTATTTCTCCAGCTTCATGTACTGAGCATTGTGTTTTCTATTTTTCTACGTAGTGTTTAGTGACTGTTCAGTAGTGTTTTTAATTTTGATTGACTCGGGGCACGATTTGACAACATAGTTCAGTTTTGAGCACAGATTGAACTGTCAACAATCAACAATAAATACTTATACAAAGACAGTGTAGGGAAAAACAGGAATAAAAAGAGGAAAAAGCTCACTCTCACCACATCAGCGTTCTCACTCACACGCTCCTCACAACACTCACTCCGCACATGCGCACAAGGAGAGAGAGAGAGAGAGAGAGAGAGAGAGAGAGAGAGAGAGAGAGAGAGAAAGAGAGAGAGATAGAGAAAGAGATAGAGAAAGAGAGAGAGAGAGAGACAGAGAGAGAGAGAAAGAGAGAGAGACAGAGAGAGAGAGAGAGGGAGAGAGAGAGAGAGAGAGAGAGAGAGAGAGAGAGAGAGAGAGAGAGAGAGAGAGAGAGAGAGAGAGAGAGAGAGAGAGAGAGAGAGAGAGGGACCCGGTCGCGTGCGCACTCTCTCACTTCGGAGCCAGGCGAAAGTGTAGACAAGACTTCACCCTCTCCACACTAAGCGCTGTCTTGCTCTCTCTCCCTCACACATATTAACCAAAATAAATCGACACAATGTTATTAAGGTCGGAAGGCCAAAGTTTCATGTGGAGCATTCAGAGATTTTGTTTTCCTGAATTACCGCTGGGTGTGAATTGTGCTAAAATAAGTTACCTTAACTTCTCTGAAAAGTGTTCCACACATTCAGCGGACAATCTCAAGTACCACCTAAACGCAAAGCATCCCTTAGCTAATGCGGTAGTTGCCGGGCCAAGCACTGATGTAATGTTAAACTACTATGTTTGAGTGCAACCGAGGCTAGCAGCACAGCTCTGTCAGTTAGATGTAAAGATGTATCCAATAGTAAACACAAGTACATCTGATTGAACTTGATTTATTTTCATCACCAATTATCATAGTAGAACAGCTTTCTCAAGCCGTTTGTGATGCATTTTGGAAACAGGAGATGAGCCCCCGGTCTAATGTGCCACATGGCTTGAGAAACCCGTTCTCAAAGGCCTACTTTTAGTAATTATTTGGGTGGCACACATATTCTGAATGCCTTCGACAGATTTCAAATGAGCCATTTTAATCTAGATTAATCTAGATAAATTCCAAGATTACAGTGAGATTCATCTAGATAAAAAAAAATTAATCTATGCCCACCACTAATTAGCATATTCAAAAAAATAGCATATTGTGATAAAGTTCATTATTTTCCATAATGTAATGATACAAATTAAACTTTCATATATTTTAGATTCATTGCACACCAACTGAAATATTTCAGGTCTTTTATTGTTTTAATACTGATGATTTTGGCATACAGCTCATGAAAACCCAAAATTCCTATCTCAAAAAATTAGCATATCATGAAAAGGGTCTCTAAACGAGCTATTAACATAATCATCTGAATCAACTAATTAACTCTAAACACCTGCAAAAGATTCCTGAGGCTTTTAAAAACTCCCAGCCTGTTTCATTACTCAAAACCACAATCATGGGTAAGACTGCTGACCTGACTGCTGTCCAGAAGGCCATCATTGACACCCTCAAGCAAGAGGGTAAGACACAGAAAGAAATTTCTGAACAAATAGGCTGTTCCCAGAGTGCTGTATTAAGGCACCTCAGTGGGAAGTCTGTGGAAAGGAAAAAGTGTGGCAAAAAACACTGCACAACGAGAAGAGGTGACTGGACCCTGAGGAAGATTGTGGAGAAGGACCGATTCCAGACCTTGGGGGACCTGCGGCAGCAGTGGACTGAGTCTGGAGTAGAAACATCCAGAGCCACCGTGCACAGGCGTGTGCAGGAAATGGGCTACAGGTTCCGCATTCTCCAGGTCAAGCCACTTTTGAACCAGAAACAGCGGCAGAAGCGCCTGACCTGGGCTAAAGAGAAGCAGCACTGAACTGTTGCTCAGTGGTCCAAAGTCCTTTTTTCGGATGAAAGCAAATTTCGCATGTCATTCGGAAATCAAGGTGCCAGAGTCTGGAGGAAGACTGGGGAGAAGGAAATGCCTGAAGTCCAGTGTCAAGTACCCACAGTCAGTGATGGTCTGGGGTGCCATGTCAGCTGGTGGTGTTGGTCCACTGTGTTTTATCAAGGGCAGGGTCAATGCAGCTAGCTATCAGGAGATTTTGGAGCACTTCATGCTTCCATCTAATGAAAAGCTTTATGGAGATGAAGATTTCATTTTTCAGCACGACCTGGCACCTGCTAACAGTGCCAAAACCACTGGTAAATGGTTGACTGACCATGGTATTACTGTGCTCAATTGGCCTGCCAACTCTCCTGACCTGAACCCCATAGAGAATCTGTGGGATATTGTGAAAAGAAAGTTGAGAGACGCAAGACCCAACACTCTGGATGAGCTTAAGGCCGCTATCGAAGCATCCTGGGCCTCCATAACACCTCAGCGGTGCCACAGGCTGATTGCCTCCATGCCACGCCGCATTGAAGCAGTCATTTCTGCAAAAGGATTCCCGACCAAGTATTGAGTGCATAACTGAACATAATTATTTGAAAGTTGACATTTTTTGTATTAAAAACACTTCTTTTATTGGTCGGATGAAATATACTAATTTTTTGAGATTTTTGTGAATTTTGGGTTTTCATGAGCTGTATGCCAAGATCATCAGTATTAAAACAATAAAAGACCTGAAATATTTCAGTTGGTGTGGAATGAATCTAAAATATATGAAAGTTTAATTTACATTATGGAAAAAAATGAACTTTATCAGAATATGCTAATTTTTTGAGAAGGACCTGTATATATATATATATATATATATATATATATATATATATATATATATATAAATGAATTAAATTAATAGCTTTTAACAAATTCAATTAATAACAAAAATGAAACATCACTGAACTTACTTAAGCTGGACTGTGATGCTATTTTCTTCTGGAAACAAACTTTTTTGCATTATGTTCCTGTATCTCTGTAAAGCTGCTTTGAAACTATGTATTGTAAAAAGCGCTATATAAATAACTGTGACTTGACTTGACTTAAAGCCAAATTATTCCTCAGATGCCATGTCTGTAATTTATAACAAAATCCAGCAATAATCTGATTCTGTCTGATGTCTGTATTTTATAAGAAAATCTAGCAATAATCTGAAAACTATCTCAAAAGGATTTATTTAAAGAAGTTATTACTCCACCACCTGCATCATTAACCAACGTGGTTGAACAACACATTTGTGACTATGGTTTGGGGAATCAGCCGTGACTAGCTAGTCGATTTCTTAAACGATGCATCGTACTATGGTAGTTAA
Organism: Siphateles boraxobius; assembly: GCF_051911475.1. Classification (NCBI taxonomy): domain Eukaryota; kingdom Metazoa; phylum Chordata; class Actinopteri; order Cypriniformes; family Leuciscidae; genus Siphateles; species Siphateles boraxobius. The sequence continues at coordinate 15,036,834 of NW_027508833.1, read as the reverse complement.
AGGTTGAATCAGCAATTGTGGGTGACGTCACTTCTGTTTGTGTTTGAAGCGAGATCCCAAACAAACCAAGTTAGCTCGCCCCTCCCTCCCTCCCGTTTCGCCTACGTTAGCTAGAGCTACCCAAGTTTAGTTGAGCTTCACACATTTTGTTTTTTTCAAGAAAGACATTTTCACACACAGTTCACATCCAAAAAAGTCAGCACTAGCAGCTACTCACCTGTCCAGAAGAAACAGTGCAACCTCAGCGTCCGATTTAAAAAAGTTCAGTTCTTTAAGTTCTCTTCACCTTTCAAAAGTCTTCCCGATAACTATTCGTGTCTTTGAATAAACACGATGGTATTCCCTCGCCCTAATCCTCCTCTTGGGGATTGACTCAGGCATGTTCGATTTCTCTTGTTCGTTGATATAATAGACGCTGGTTTCTTCGCCTGCTGCCGTGCGCGAGCGCAAAACCTCACAACACCCGCCCCTGTCGGGGATTGGTTGGAAGTTGGAACACTGTTTATTTTGATTCTGAGTGGTGGTTGTACCCATTTGTTTTTGTGTACAGATCTCAGAACCTAGGCTGCCTACAGAGACGAATTTTTTTGACAGCCTGCTTATGGGGCGGGCAGCTAGCGGATCGGTAGGAAAGATTAGACTAATGTGATCATTTATTTTTGGGCCTGAAATCGCTGATACAACCTTTAAGCAGCGAGTTATGTCGTTGTACGGGAAACACACCCCTGAGCAGTTGTGTATCGCCTGAAATGAGTTCCCTGCAATATTTCGGTCCCTAGATATGGCCTTATTCAACGTGCGTCTGTGGGATTTTCATCTGTTTTATCATCAAGCAGGTGTAAAAAGTAACAGCACACCTTGATTCCCAAATCTCACAACCCATATTTGCTCTCATATATTGTCAAAATAAACCAGACCAGTGATTTTCATAATGAATGCACATTGTATTTTGCATATGTGTTATTGTTTTAATTAATGATGAAACACAATCATTAATTAAAACGATAACAGCTTTTGTTTTGTACATAACATTTCTTTAACATACTATACATTTTGTCTAGAAACCGTTTGACATGTAAAGTTCCTAAAATAAACTTTTCTTACTTTCATGTACAGAGAATCGTCCTCCCTGCTGGACGGCGTTTCACCGCTTGGTGGTTTGGCAATGCAGAGGAAATAATGGCAAACACTTCCTGTTCTCTCTCTGTCTCACATGTTTTGTGCTTTGGCTGTGTGCAAGAAAAGAGTGAAACGTTCCAAAGAAAAGAAAAGAAATCCAAGCTGCAAATGTCATATCAGTCCCAGTTCAAGGCGATCAAGCCCAGCTTCACCTTCTGGTCCAAGATTCCCCCAATTAAATGTCTTTTAGTGGATAATGTCAGAAAGAGCAGAGACTCAAAAGCCCTCTTCTCATGTTAAGGGAAGGTCTTTACATCTCTGTATATCTCATATAAATATACTCTTCAGTGTTTGAATTGTTTCTTATTATAAAACTAACATCGTTAAACTTGTACACATGTGCGTTATAATCAGGCTCAGACAGAATCTGCAGGCTCATTGGAAAAATTTACCTGTGGCAACATTTCTGCAAAATGCAAAATATGTACCAATACATACATATCGCTGCAGAACAGAAATCTATTCGAAATTAACATTAGAGGGAGTAAAACAGCAATCACTTTTAATCCTTTTCATACAAATGTATGATTACAGGGGCAGATTATGGATTAATAAAGACTTTTCACTTGTTTCTTGCAAAATATTATAACCTCAAAACACTTTTTAGCCTATGTGGTAAGCAGGACAGGGACAAGAGCCGTGGGAATGGAGCGAGGCCGGTGGTGCGAGGGTTAATGAGCATCACATGCGCGCCACACCGGTCTTGAGTCCCACGGAGGAGCTCCGTAAGGATAAAAGGAGGAGTGACGACAGTGCAAGACGAGAGAGGACCAAGCCTGGGACATTTATGTTGTGTTTTATTATGTCGCCCTCACTGACGACAGCTGTTTTTACTTTCATTTTGTTGTTTGTTTATTTTGTCATTAAAGTTACATTGATTCCTGCCTCATCCTTCCCTGAGCCTTTAAACATTGCTAGACCATAGTGCATGATTTGTATTTTCAATACATTTTGGAGTATGCATCACATAACTAGTTTCATATGTTTGGTTTTTCTGACATACTAAGCTTGCTTGGTAGCTCAGCTGGTACTTCCGATGTAGAACGTTTTGGTACGAATCCTGTGAAACACAAGTTACGACAAAAGAGCTCAAAGACTTATAGAAACAAGCTAAAATTTCATGGTTGCTTCAGGCATTGTGTTTTTATGTCACATTTGCTTTTGTTAACACTATCGGGTAGGTTTACGGTTTAGTCTAGGTGTTCTTTATTTTAAAAAGCGATGGAGCATTAACCTTTAATCGCCACTTACTCTGACAATTCAGAACTGCGGTGATACGTACAAAACCAATGTAATAAAACAGTGCCAGATTCACTTAGCCCCAAACATTTAGCCCAACTCAATGGGGATTTCACTTTAAAACTGTTGCGAAACGTGAACAACGCAATGTATTATCATTTCGCAGAAATGTTGCCACAGGTTTGTTTTTGGGCTGGGATGGAATCTGCCCCACACACCCCAAAGTTTTTAAAGTCAACATCAAACACCATTGGCAAACCATTTTACCTCCATGATGTGACACTTTACATACTGAAACACAATGAGAAAAAAATATATAGGACTTGATTTCATCCCTCAGGAACTGACGGGATGGTGAATTATTGAGCCAGGTGGTTGGAAGGGAGTACTTGCAGAGAATATATCCTGCTTTCTGTTTATTTATGTTTACTTTCCCTGTTGCCATTTGTTTTTTCTTGTTTTAAGCATAAACCTTCCTAAATTTCCACAAAAAAACTAAACTTCCTAAATAAATTTTTGCTTAAAACCGGATAAAACAACTTTCCAATGGGGGAAAGAAAAGTAAAATTAATTCAAGAGGATACAGTAAATTCTCTGAAAACAAGTTTTTTTTTTACTTATGAAATTTTGCTTTTCAAGTCCCTTTCAGCTGCGTCCACACTACAAGCGACAAAGCGACACGATACCATTCATTTCAATGGAAGGTGGGCGATTTCCGGCGTCACGAGCGACAGTGCCCATTGGTGCCTGAATGGGGCGTGTCCAGCGACGTGAAAAAGTTGAGATATGTTCAACTTTATGCAAATGAAGAGCGACTTTCGGGAGCGACAACCACTAGGAGTGAAGTCAGTGGAGTGCGCGTGAACAGAGTCTGCCCAAGGCAATAAGAATGAGAAGCTCATTTTAGCAGTCAGAAACTGTCCTATAATTTATGATGTCTCTGTACATACGGTGGTATTCGCTCTGCTGCCTCCGAGCCTGAATGGTTTTGTGAACTCAGAACTCAGATAGAACTCAGGCATTTGCCCGTTTGCTGCAGTTAAACAGTAGCGAATGCAAAGAGCACTCGCTGTTTATCGTTCATCTTTAGTATTATGCATTTTATGTACTGATTCCATTTATATTTAGACTTTTCCTTACAAAATGTTTGTTTGTAACAGCAATAAACAGATTTGTTCTACAACATGGACTAACATCCATGAATGTCACTCACAAACATAACTAGGCAACCAGTAGTGGGAACGCCCACGGGCGACCTCCCCGCTAGCCTGCAGCGACAAACTCGCCTGTAATGTGAAAGCAGCTTTAGATGTTAAATGTTTATATTGAAAAACAAGATAAAGTAGTGATGAAAAAATGAATTATTGCAGTATAATGACGTCAGCTGAAAAGTAAAGTAGTGTTAGAGGTTGTTTCAAGTTATTCCCTTTGGATGAAAGATTACAATACATTTCTCATTATAATAATGTGCCCTGGCGAATCATTCACTATAAAAATCAATCAATCTCGGTTTCATATTGACTTCAAATCCATTCCACTGATTCCCGAACTTCCCCAAAAAAGGACAGATTCTCTCCAGGCCTGGTTATAATTGACCCCTCGCCAGCCCTACCTAAGCAACTGTTGCTGTGTACCATGAGCTTGCAGACAAGCTTTTATTCCATTGTAATGCAAGTGTTTGAATAGTTTTAAATTAATTTTCCAATCATTAAATAAACCTTGAGTTAAATAAATTAAACTCATTCCCAAATCAACATGTAGGACGTAAGAAAAAAACTTGCCAAAAATAACCTTAAGTTTGAATTTTTTAAATACATATCTAAAAAAAATCTTAAAACAAGACAAATCTTCTTAAGAAGAATATAGGTAAATACTGCATATACGCGTTCTGTCTTACTTCTTACTTTACTTCTGTTTGCAATGCACTGACAGATTTAGCTTCTTTAGTAAATGTATCTGGTATCAACCATCCAGATTTTTAAGTATTTTAACTGAAAGCAAGTCAAAATACTAATCAAGAATAATGTTTTTTACAGTGTACTGTTGTTCCAAAATAAATGTATGTTTCTTACTTTCTTAAATGTCATCTCATATATTGATTTGGTAGCGGTTCTGCTCATGTATACTAATGTGATCAGCTGTAATTGCTTTCCTCTTTTCAGTGATTGTAAGAATTTGGCAGTCTCTGTTCACAGTCTCACAGTTTTTAATCAATTTACTGTGTAATTTATCAGTTTCGGATCAAAAACGGCAGATAAAAGAACCTCTGCAATGCCACGCTTCATTCCAGCCCACGTAAGAAAAATATCCAATCCATTTTTACCACTTCATGAGCTCCTTTTACTAACAATTGCACCATTCTTGTCAAATATGTCTGAGTGAGCAACAGTAACAAAGGCAGGCGGAGCTTAGCAAAGGGTCAAATGAGGTTTTAGTGCACTTTTAGAGAAGCACTTTGACCCTTTGCTCCCCTACATAATTTAAAAGTGCTTGTGAATTGGATATGATGAAATAGTTATACGACTGAGTGAACCATTACACGGATTACTGAAACCAGACGGTGTCAATTTACAGTATTGCTGTAAGAAAAATGAAATGAACATTATGCAAACATTAAAATGGTAACAATGCAAAAAATGTGTCAGAAATCTGTAAACGTAGATAAAAAGGAATTATGTAGAAGGGAAAAAAGGTTCAATCCCAATGGCCACATAGCATTAAGGCTACAGCCACGAATCAAATCAACGACAGCTCTGTCAGGTGCGCTATATTACACAAAGGCATGTTTCCGCCCGGCAGAGAAGATTAGCTTCTACATTCTGAGTGGGTGTCAGAAAGTGAGCGAGGCTTCTGTTTCAGCACATACTGTAATCCTGGGCATGTGGAAAGTGGGTGTCCTGTGCTAGAGGCGGTGGAGTTGTGTTCGCCTGTGTCAGCGTCAACCGCTCTGAATGTACTTCTTAATAACCACGCAGCCGTGTCTAAAGAGTGGGCAGGGCAGGCTCTGCTGCAGAGTCCACACATTGGCACAGGGGTCGAAGGCCTCCATGGTTCCCAGAGCCGGGCCCTCACTGCTCACAATGCCACCGGTCGCGTAGATCTTCCCATCCAGGACAACCGCACTGGAAAATAAGTTATTAGAGAACTGGTTCAGTTTCTCACTTTCTTTCTTTGTAAAATTGATTTTCACTTTGACAAACAAACAGAAATAAAAGAACCACATAGTACCTGACTGGAGGAAAAACAATAATTAATTAATAGTTTATATAATAATAATAATAACAAATAATAATAATAATAACAATAATAAAAATCTTAACAATTACAATAGGTTTTCAGCACTCCGTGCTTTAAACCCTAACCGTATTTTTTAAACGGTACATAAAAAAATATAACAATAATATAAAATATAACAAGAAAAATAACACTAATAAAAAACTAATAAAAAAAAAACCTAATATCAAACTAGACAACTCTCAGCCTAACAATAAACTGAAACAAAAAATTTAACAAAAAATTTTACACTCATAAATTGCTCAAATTACACAAGTAACACATTGCGTTACTAAAGACTAAAATAGTATTTTCTTGGAAACCATACACCAATAATCTTTGTTTTATTTACACATTGTAGTCTGTTAACCGATTACAAATTACATGAAAATGATTGTAGTTAGTAACTTTGCGTCATAAGTAATTTTACAAAATTAACAGAATGCATAGCTGATATAAAAAACTGGATTACTAGTAATTTGGAACTACTTAACTCTGAAAAAACTAATTATTGGACAAAAAACGTCCTCACGTAATAACCTAGAATACTGTCTAACACTTGATGGCTGCTCTGTCAAACCTTTGTCGTCGGTTAGGAACCTGGGTGTGCTCTTTGATACCAATCTTTCATTTGAAAGCCACGTTTCTAGTATCTGTAAAACCGCATTCTTCCATCTTAAAAATATATCTAAATTACGTCATATGCTCTCAATGAAAAATTCGGAACAATTAGTTCATGTGTTCATGACATCAAGGCTAGATTATTGTAATGCTCTACTTGGTGGTTGCCCTGCACATTTAATAAACAAACTACAGCTGTTCCAAAACGCAGCAGCTCGAGTTCTTACCAGAACCAGGAAGTATGACCTTATTAGCCCGGTTCTGTCAACACTGCATTATCTCCCTATTAAAGGACAATTCCGACCAAAAATGAACCTAGGGCTAAAAAACACATGGGTACAGAGTCCACCGCTCTCTGGGATGCGTTTTCATGATAATCGAATGTACCCAGTTTTAACGTTAGTTTTAATTTAACCAAAGATCAGATTATAACGCTAGTGTATAAAGACTTTTCACTTGTTTCTTGCAAAATATCATAACCTCAAAACACTTTTTAGCCACATTCTATAATTGCCATCTTTGGAAAACAGTCTCGACCAGCCGAACCACAAACGCCGTGCTACGTGAGCTGAACTGTGACTATCGACGTAGCATGGCGAAGTTGACTTGACTTGACTAACATAATCTATCATATTACACATTTTAGGTAAAGCATTCTGCCTATTTTTAATTGCTTATCACATATATTGGAATAGGATTATTTTTGTACCACACTGATATAAAATACAAAGATAAAGAAAAATATATTCCATTATTTGTCATCAACATTAAGTGCATAAACATAACATAACATACTGTGTCCCAAATTAGGTTTGTGATGGAACTGCAGGTGGTTTATTAATGAACAGCTAATTAATTAATTACATAATTTAAAATGAAAGAAAAAATAAATACTTTTAAATTAAAAACAGCAGCAACAACAACAAAAAATATTTAATAATTTCTTTACCTGCATGTCATGAAACCAATAACAACTGTGAACATGTGAATGTGTTGATACAATTTTCTAAATATTAACTTACAATCTCAAGGGGATTTAAAAAAAAAAGATGTTAAAGGGGTTCGTCTGCCAAAAAAATGCATTTGTGTACACTTTTAAGCAGAGCACACAACCAATTGTCAAAACCAAGGGGGTTAAATCATATTAATCTTAATGCAAATTCTTGTTTCTTTGTTCAGATGTGGACAGAAGAAAGTGCTAAAATACTCTGGCAGTGTTTGAGTTGTGAATTGGCACCAGAATCATTTCATTCACTCAGATTCTTGACCCTAGTTATTTTAAAAAAATTTCTGGATTTCTTACCACATACATAAGCATAATGATAAAGATTATGTTTCCATTTGCCATCTTATATAAAGTCTTTGCATTGTAAAACTGTTGGATGAGACAAATCATCTACCTACTAATCTTCTCTTGGGCCGTATTAATTTCAAGCCCTTGACATGTTTCAAAATGTTAATGCGGAAACTCATGCGAGTGTGACTGTAACTGACATGTCGTTTCTGGAAAACATATTTGTATCGCAAATACACAGCAGAAGTGTAAAAGGTGCCTGTCTGTGCTTTAGGGGGATGTGATGCACTAGCGATTGTTCTGAGGCTCGTTCGTGCTTTATCTGCTGCTGAGATAATTTTTGCCTCTGCTGCGAATAGCAATCAGCAGTGAAAGCAAATTGGGCCCAAAGCCCGACCCTGGGGGACACCGAATAAATAGCAAATAGAGCAGGCTTTTGTGTAAACTGGAACACATCACTTTAACAATGTGCTTTTCTCAGCTTGATCCATCTGCACTTACTTGAGGATGGTTGTTAATGCTCATTTTCTTCATTAACATTAGCAGTTATGTGGTGAGAATAGCTTTTTTGGAATATTCAAAAGCAACTGCAACAATTACATACATATGTTGCTAAATGAATAACTTCAAAAACCATAAAAACAACTGTCAAAGCACTAAAACCTAAAGACAAACGCGTTTTAGACAGCTGGAGTAGGGTACTGTAAAAAAGGATAATCCAAGGCTAGCTGTACATTAAAGGATTTTAAGCATTTTGAATGTGTAGCGCATTAAAATAGTTAAATTTAGTAGCAAAGTAAATTTTTTAATAAAAGTCACAGGGCAGTGTTGACAAGTTTCTGTGCTCCTGTTTATTGTGTGCAGCGTGTGACAGCAAGTGACGTGTGTGTGCGCACTTCAATGAGAACAGCGCAGTAATACAGAGCGGTGATTGAACTGACTTGGAACTGCATTAAACGGTTTTATTGCACACCTTCCAGTCAATCAGAATCATGTACTCAGACAGACCATGGTATAAGATACGATTAAAAAAGGCTTTAAAAAGCAAGCATCAAGAACGCTTTTTGATTAACTAAAACCAAAAAGACTCTAACCGTGACAATAAACGGAACATTTAATCTGAAGAAAAGTGGTGCTTGTCAGTGCAAAACTTGCTACTATGAGGTATTGCAAGGTGTTCATATGAACTATCCTCAACAAGACACGTGACTTGAGGTATAATTCATATCTGTAGTAAACTTATTTCCTAGTCTAGGGACCTTTTTGACTAATAAAGTGCTTGAAACTATATAAAGACCATGTTACACCAACATTCTTCCCTCAAATGTTGTCCAAACTAGGCAAACACAGTTGTGTGCACAAAGAATTTGAAATAAAAAAATATTGCTGAAATGTTGTGGGTTGTAAGTTTGCTGGACATTTGTTTTAATATCGTTTGATTTGAAATGCTTTGTTCAACACTGAACTGACTTCAGCTGAATAAAGACACTATTCATTTTTTAGAGATTCTTTACAGCAGAATTAAATTCTGTTTGCATCATTGATTTTTATTTTCCAGTTTGTTACTGTAAAGCTGCTTTGAAACAATTTGTATTGTATAAAGTACTATATAAATAAAGGTAACTTGACATTATTGCTAGAATATACATTCAAAATGACAGATAAATGTATTGTCTTACTAGAAAATTTACTGAACAAGAAATCAGTAGTTGACTAGACTAATTTATTGGCTGGATGTGGCAGACTTATGCACTAAATATCTATTCAGCTGTATTCAAAGAACCATGAATGCACAAGAATGTTTTTAAGTAACCATGACTAACTAACTTTTCTTACAGCTGAAAAACTCTCAATCAAGTTTTCTCCAAGGACTGATGATGGTCTGCAGCTTAATTTTCAGACTCATTTGTGGTTAACATGCTGGTTTTACCTGCAGAACTGCCTGGAGTGGTTCATGTTGGGTCCTGCTTTGATGTTCCCTTTCTTGGGGTCGTAGATGGTGGTGGCTCTGGCGTATGCTCCTCCCAGAATGAAGACATATCCATTCAGAGTCACAGCCGGGGCGTATTTGTTATCTGAACAATGGCAAAATAAAACAGAAGTCACCACTAATCCATTTTAAGTCCATAAGGTCAGGAATATCCAGCATGCAAAGATGTAAACGTGAATGAAAGATCATGACGATTTTTCCCCTTCTGGAATAATGTGCACTGATGAATCATTCACAATAAGACCAGAAACGCATATTAAAGTAAATAAGGTTAAATTATTGTATGTTGCTTCAGAAGAATCTCTTGTAAATGCATCACACCTCAAATTAACTTGTAAACAAGATTACAACGCACATTTTAGAATAGAGACAAGCAATTTTTACGGGTTTATTACGTTTCATTCATTAAGAAAGGCACCTGAATAGATTATTAATTTCAACAATATACAAGTATTAGAGTAACATCTGGGGTCATTCTGTCAACTGTCCAAATGTAAATCAATAGCCCTGTTCAAGCACATTATGTTGGCATGAATACGGTTAACTTCTTTGATTTAAGTAATCAAGCAGGAGAAAACACATAAATAATTGATGAGTGGCAAATAATTTAATTTAATTCACATTCAACCCAGCAGCTGTGACATCAACCTCAGCCGCTGAAGAGAGACGCGAGAACATTGAGCTAATTAAATCTTGAGCCTTTCAGATTTGGAGTGAGACCTCCCGGGAAGAACAGATATTACGGATAATGTAAAAAGAATAGAGAAAGGCGGAGGGAAGGTTAACAAATAATGGTCAGAAATAAAAGCGTGCTTGCAGATCCATGTGCAATGAGCAATACTGAAAACTAAACAAGAGAAATATTTGATTTCACTTAATCTATCAAAGCTAAGCAGTGCCCTAAGTACAAGACAAATATGAGGAGATTACCACAGTCCAAGAGTAAATCTCACAAAAACTTGTTAAGAACCCGGTCATGTTTTACCTCACAATAAAAATAAATCAATAAAAAAAATTGAAATTCTTTCAAAAACACACACACACACACACACACACACACACACACACACACACACACACACACACACACACACACACACACACTTATTATTATTAAATTTTTTTTTTTTTTTTCATTAACGAGTAGTTGGAAAGGTGGTACCTAATAATGTCGCCAATGAGAGAGTATATATATATATATATATATATATATATATGCGGCATAATACATGTATCATAATACATAATCATGTTTTGCTTGGTCCAAAGTTACAGTTGGATTTTGTCCTTAGCGTAAAGGTTGAGAGGTCCATCTATCACTGTGTTCGTAGAGTTAGTTTGTGGAGTAAATATATTGGCTATAATCAGCCAGTGGCACTGATCCTCAACAAACTCGTCTCCATTCTGGCGTGATGACTCCGAATCTTCATCCAGATGGAACTGAAAAAATATTCTGAATGTTCCAATCCAATCTGACTTCTGACCTGTAATGCTCCCTGAATCATAATCATAAACTGTTCGTTCATTGGCCACAGGAGAACTGGCCCCCGACTGAGCCTGGGTTCTCCCAAGGTTTTTTTCTCCATTCTGTCACCTGATGGAGTTTTGGTTTCTTTTCACCGTCGCCTTTGGCTTTTGGCTTGCTTAGTGGGGGACATTTAATATTCAACAATATTATTGATCTGCCTGCATTGACACCATTATATGACTGATATGAGCTGGACGATGACATCACTGTTTTCTTCAGAGTGGCTATATACAGGTCCTTCTCAAAAAATTAGTATATTATGATAAAGTTCATTATTTTCCATAATGTAATGATAAAAATTAAACTTTCATATATTTTAGATTCAATGCAAACCAACTGAAATATTTCAGGTCTTTTATTGTTTTAACACTGATGATTTTGGCATACAGCTCATGAAAACCCAAAATTCCTATCTCAAAAAATTAGCATATTTCATCCGACTAATAAAAGAAGTGTTTTTAATAAAAAAAAAAAAAGTCAACCTTCAAATAATTATGTTCAGTTATGCACTCAATACTTGGGCGGGAATCCTTTTGCAGAAATGACTGCTTCAATGCGGTGTGGTATGGAGGCAATCAGCCTGTGGCACTGCTGAGGTGTTATGGAGGCCCAGGATGCTTCGATAGCGGCCTTAAGCTCATCCAGAGTGTTGGGTTTTGCGTCTCTCAACTTTCTCTTCACAATATCCCAGAGATTCTCTATGGGGTTCAGGTCAGGAGAGTTGACAGGCCAATTGAGCACAGTAATACCATGGTCAGTAAACCATTTACCAGTGGTTTTGGCACTGTGAGCAGGTGCTGAAAAATGAAATCTTCATCACCATAAAGCTTTTCAGCAGATGGAAGCATGAAGTGCTCCAAAATCTCCTGATAGCTAGCTGCATTGACCCTGCCCTTGATTAAACACAGTGGACCAACACCAGCAGCTGACATGGCACCCCAGACCATCACTGACTGTGGGTTCCTCGACACTGGACTTCAGGCATTTTGGCATTTCCTTCTCCCCAGTCTTCCTCCAGACTCTGGCACCTTGATTTCCGAATGACATGCAAAATTTGCTTTCATCCGAAAAAAGTACTTTGGACCACTGAGCAACAGTCCAGTGCTGTTTCTCTGTAGCCCAGGTCAGGCGCTTCTGCCGCTGTTTCTGGTTAAAAAGTGGCTTGACCTGGGGAATGTGGCACCTGTAGCCCATTTCCTGCACACGCCTATGCAAGGTGGCTCTGGATGTTTCTACTCCAGACTCAGTCCACTGCTTCCGCAGGTCCCCCAAGGTCTGGAATCGGTCCTTCTCCACAATCTTCCTCAGGGTCCGGTCACCTCTTCTCGTTGTGCAGCGTTTTTTGCCACACTTTTTCCTTCCCAGAGACTTCCCACTGAGGTGCCTTGATACAGCACTCTGGGAACAGCCTATTTGTTCAGAAATTTCTTTCTGTGTCTTACCCTCTTGCTTGAGGGTGTCAATGATGGCCTTCTGGACAGCAGTCAGGTCGGCAGTCTTACCCATGATTGCGGTTTTGAGTAATGAAACAGCCTGAGAGTTTTTAAAAGCCTCAGGAATCTTTTGCAGGTGTTTAGAGTTAATTAGTTGATTCAGATGATTAGGTTAATAGCTCGTTTAGAGACCCTTTTCATGATATGCTAATATTTTGAGATAGGAATTTGGGGTTTTCATGAGCTGTATGCCAAAATCATCAGTATTGAAACAATAAAAGACCTGAAATATTTCAGTTGGTTTGCAATGAATCTAAAATAAATGAAAGTTTAATTTGTATCATTACATTTTGGAAAATAATGAACTTTATCACAATATGCTAATTTTTTGAGAAGGACCTGTATATATAAATTAACTAAATTCATATCTTTTTTACAACAAAAATGAACCATCACTGAACTTACTTAAGCTGGACCATGAAGCGATTTCCTTCAAGATCTGCTTTACAGCAGAAAGAAACTTTGTTGCATTATTTTCCTGTTATCACTGTAAAGCTGCTTTGAAACAATCTGTATTGTAAAACGACCTATATAAATAAAGGTGACTTGATTTGACAATAACCTGTGTACACAGCTTTTTTTTTTTTCAAATGGCGAGAGGTGTTTTGCGTGTGTTCAGCCAATCAGCGTACACTAATGTCACTGGTAGTTCCTGTTTTGCTGGGTTAGACCCTAATCTGAAGTAGGAGCAAATTTAGTTCCCCCAAAAGGAGTTCCTAGAACTAAAATCGTTCCTAGTTCCCGCGGTACGAACACGCCACAAAACGGGTAATTCCATCTGGTTTGAAAGGCCCTATATATACACATACATTTACCGGCCACTTTATTAGGTGTATTCAACTGCTCGGTAACGCAAATATCTAATCAGCCAATCACATGCATTAAGGCATTTAGACAAAGGCAAGACAATCTGCTAAAGTTCTGAACTGAGCATCGGAATGGGGAAGAAAGGTGATTTAAGTGACTTTGAAGGTGGCATTGTTGTTGCTGGTGTCAGACGGGCTGCTGATCTACTTGGTTTTTCACGCACAACTATTTCTAGGTTCTACAGAGAATCGTCCGAAAAAGAGAAATTATAGAGTGAGCAGCAGTTCTGTGGTCGAAAATGCCTTGTTGATGCCAGAGGTCAGAGAAGAATGGCTAGACTGGTTCAAGCAGATAGAAAGGCAACAGTAACTCAAATAATGCATTTGCTACACCTTGAAGCAGATGGGCAACAAAAGCAGATCTCACCGAGTGCCACTCCTTTTAGCTGAGAACAGGAAACTGAGACTACAATTCACACCGCCTCACCAAGATTGGACAATAGAAGACTGGAGAAGCGCTGGCTGGTCTGATGAGTCTCAATTTCTGCGGCGACATTCAGATGGTAGGGTTAAAATTTGGTGTAAACATGAAAGCATGGATCCATACTCCTTGGATCCTACCCTGACACAGTGACCAGATCTCAATCTAATAGATTTGCAAGTGCAGCTGACAAAGCTATTATTTGAAGCTATTATTGCGCGGGGTGGCGATGGCGCAGTGGATAAGACACATGCCTTTGGTGTGAGAGACCCGGGTTCGAATCCACTATGAGACATCAATGTGTCCCTGAGCAAGACACTTAACCTCTAGATGCTCCAGAGGCGTGCGACCTCTGAAATATAGCAATTGTAAGTCGCTTTGGATAAAAGCGTCAGCTAAATGAATAAATGTAAATGTATTATGTCAATATGGACCAAAATCTCTGAGAAATGTTTCTAGCACCTTGCTAAATCTATGCCACAATGAATTAATACAGTTCTGAAGGCAAAAGCGGATCCAACCCGGTATTAGCAAGGTGCACCGAATAAAGTGGCCAGCAGTTAACTTTTAAACCGAGTTAAATGTGGGAAGATTAGGCAGATCACTGACTGTCAACTGAGAGACCATACTCTTACTGCCGACTGACCAAATCACTCATATGAAGCTTCTCCATGGCAGATCTTACTGTTGTTCAGTGTTCAGTGAACCACACAAAATACTATTCTAAATTATTTTTATATATTTTTCAAGTTAAAATATCTAAAAATCCTTAAAAATAAGATGTAATTACTTCAGAAGCAACATTGCATACATCCTTTTAGGGTATAAATCATGGGTCGTTCATCTGAACACATATGAATGCACATTCCTTCTGAAATCACAAAGCGTTTAGCCTGTGAACTCATCGAGGCAAATTACGCATTAGGCTCCGGCCAGTGTGCAATAGACGATTCGGGTGACAATTTTATGACACCCAGAGGTTCAACAGGCAACAAGACACCGAGCTTCACAGAGATGAGTTACCACGCGTTTAATGTATATACGATCCAAAGCAACAAGCAACAATTCGATGACGAATTAATTCCCTTAGAAGTTATCCTGGGAACCTATATATTCTGGACAATTTGTAGAGGAATGTTGAATCATAATTCGTTATGATTTGATATATATAATTGATCTATTTTTGCCAATATGTGGGATGATAAATCCGATGTATTCAGTCGTTCATACAGATTGGCAACGATTTATCCCTTTTTTGATATACATATCCCCAAAGCCTGACCCAGGTTTTCGTTACATCCTTAAGACTTGTTTTTTTTAAGTTGCCAATCACCGCCAGTATTTTTGATAATTTTCACGAAATTTTCAAGGCCCCTAAAATATTTTGTTGTATGTTTTTGTCAAAGACCACATCCAGATCGGATTCAGAACTATGTACAGAACATAGATGCAGTAGATTGAGTAGATCGAGTTCATCAACACCCTCAATGGTTTCACACTCCTAAAGCTCGTCCTGGTTTGGCATTTCATTCGGTAATACAGTTTTGATTTGTATGCGGTTTAATGTTGATGATCGTGTTATTTTACATAGGCTATGCATCTTGCTAACATATAATATCACTTGTTTCTGCTTCACCTGTGTTTTGATCAGGAGATACAGTACTCTTTCAGAAGATGTGTAATAGCACCCCCTACCACACAACAGTGAATGCTGGGAAGTGTTGTCTCATAAGTTACGAAAATTTCCATCAATGGTGGGGAAAGAGTTTATTTTCTTGCAGTGCATGGGAATTTTTGTGTATTTAAGATTGTTTTTAAGGTATAGTTTTAAGTAAAATGTATATTTTTATAAAAATCTATTTTTATATATCTATACACTAACTTTTTTTCCTCGCATACATACAATTAAATAAAATGCTATTTTTGTTAAAGGATTATTTGATGAATAGAAAGTACAAAAGAACAGCATTTATTTGTAATAGAAATCTTTTGTAACAGTATAAAAGTAACTCATAATCAATTAATTAAAGGGGTAACATGATGCTTTTTAATGTTTTCCTTTTCCTTTAGTGTGAAATGTTTCTGTTTATGCATGTATATGATCTGCAAAGTTACAAAGCTCAGTCTTCCAAAAAGAGATTTAGTCTATCTAACAGAGAACACAGATTCCTGCCTAAAACGCCTTGATCAAGATCCAGATATTATTACCTCGAACCCCTACTTCACAATGTGAAATATTAGTAAATAAGTATGCTGAAGGCATACGCAAAGAAAAAAGACAATGCTTCAGTGAATTGTAGTGTTGTCGTCATGTCCCGGAGACACTTTGTTTGGATGTAAAAGCAAAATCACTTTGTTAGGCCTTCCAAAAACGGATGGAATTAGGAAGGTAAAGATTTATTTAGGTGTTCTTGAGCAGTACAAACCAAAAGCTTGCTTGTGCACAGTGAATTTTACAGAGGACAGCTTCCTGAAACTGGGAGATTACAACACCGGCTATATAGGCCTACAAAGACTACAGCATTACATTTCCAACAAATGCTTGAGGTGTTTGGCCAATCACAATTCACTGGGTCTGTTGGCCAATCAAAACAAAAGGAAGGGATTTGTAGAAATCATATCATTTCCGACTGGGAATAGAGGAGCAGCAATAATGTACAGTATGGAAAAAAAATCTTTTTTTTTTTTTTTTACATTAAAGCATGTTAACCTATACTATTTACCCAATAAACAAAATAATAAACTTTTAAAATAGCGTCATATGGCCCCTTTAATTTTTTGATGAATAAAAGTATTAACTAAAAAATAAATCTTACTGATTCCAGACTTTTGGTCAAGTGTAGCAGACACTTTATAATACTTACGAGGTTAATAGTCTTTATCAAGGGTACAATTGTGTTCTAGTCTTTGGGTTTGAACCAGCAAAATGTTTGCTACCTACCTATCTCTTCAACCTCTAAGCTGTACTGTCCTACGCTGCAATTACTACTAGGCCATTTTAATATGCTTCAAAGGGGTTTTAGTTGCTTTATTACTGTTGACCGTTTCCATGGCTTTATCGATTGAGGAATAAGCTAAATAACAAGACAATGAAGACTGAGGAGCTTTGTATTTGAGACTTTGCTGGTTCTTACACAAACACAGCTGCAATAAACATATGATCCCTGGGCCACTATGTCCATAGTGATATAAAAATCAATAAGAGCCTCACAGTCCATGGCAACATCAAAGTCAATAAGCACCCAGGCTGAGATGACGTTACCGGCCGAAACCCTCAACAGTTCATTATCCGCTGGTGCAAGAATACCTGCAACACTTGACATCTACACCGACCTTTCCAGAACACTCAAGCCCTTCAAAACAATCAAAATATCATGTTCCTTCTTACATGCATGTTTGACCTAGTGGGTCACAAAAGTGTTTTTAAAGTTGCATGTGTGCAAATGAATGTTTGCTTTCGGCTGCAAAGTTGAATGTCAGAAGCATTCATATCTCCCTTTCGCTGATACAACGCCATAACCAAACTCTGATTTCAATATTTGAACCTTTGAAGGAGTCTCAAGTGACATGTCAGACAGTAAAATATTATTCACGTTCCACTGGTCTGGTTCCATGCAAAAAGGAATAGTTGACTCTCCAAAAATGACAACTCTAACATTATTTACTGATAGAGTAAAACTGTTAAGAGTTCTGAACCTGTATGCTGTTTTTTATTTTGTGGAACTAAAAGGTGAATCATGCAGAAGCTATGAACAGCAACCCATATGATGCCTTTCCAGCTCAGAAAAGAACATACAATAAACAAAAAAGCACCATAAAAGTAGCTCGTATGCTTTATAAGTCACTGAGAGCTACAACATGAAAAATAATCTGCAAATTATTACTTTTTGTTTGTTTCTATGCTATTTTCATAGCAGAAACAAGATAAAAAACAACACAATAACGCAGTGCACAAAAGAACGATACAAGGAAAAAATCAATATAACTACATATAAAAAAAATCTATATAAAATGTTTAAGATTAGTTTTGAATAAAAATGCAATAACTAAACCTGGGCAAACTTTATTAAAACTGTCATGAGTCGGGCTCCTTCCCTTTTCTTTCTCTTTCGCCCTCTCCTGGGTTTTTTCCCTCTTTACATCTTTTCCCTTTTCTCTCTCCTCGCTCAGCTGCTCTTCATCTCATCTCATTAATCGCTCACACCTGTTCTCTCTTCCTTCTGATTTCTCGCCCTTTTACTTCTCCCTCTTTTCCTTTGTTCCCTGTCATAGTATTTACAGAAGTTTGTTACGTACCTGATGTTTCTCTGTCGTTCTCTAGTCCTGTCGTGTCTACTGTGGTATGTGCCGTCTCCTGATTTGTTACCTGACCATCATCTGCTTGCCCTGTCTCTGGCTGTCAGTTCCGACTAAGGTCTAACGCTGCCCATCAGCAACCCGGACTCTTCGCTGCATCCTCCAGGGGATTTCCTGAGCCTTGTGTGCAGACGCTCCTCAGTTGTCCTTCAACTCATCTTTCTGTTTGAACTATTTTTGCCTGTCGGCTCCTGTTTTCTGATTATTGCCAAGCGGCAGTTATTAAAAGAGACATTTGATCTGCCTTTGCGTTTGGGTTCTCTGTCTCTCTCAACATGACAGAATACTCCGACCAGTTCATGCACCCAGCAAATGAGAGTCATTTTCAGTCCGCCCTCGAGCTTCAGGAGAACTTGCTGGGCCGTCACGAGAACGAGCTCGCTGCTTCTCGTCATGCTGTGGAGACTCTCGCTGCCCAGGTGGCCGACTTAACTCAACAGATGTTGAATCTTCGCGCTGAAGCGCCCCTAGCCAGGTCCCACGTTTCACCGGAGCCTCGAATCAACAATCCGCCCTGTTACGCTGGTGAGCCGGCCGAGTGCCGTTCATTCCTGACACAGTGTGTCTTTTCCTTGCAGTCAACTCAGGGGATTCCCCTTATTGATTTAAAGGTTTCCACCCCTGTTTACACTCACGATGGCAGTGTTCTCGCCAGGGTACGCCATTCCACGGTTCCGGTGAGTCTCACTGTCTCGGGTAATTATCGTGAGAATCTTTCTTTTTTAATTTTTCACTCTCCTTTTACCTCTATTGTTTTGGGCCATTCTTGGCTTGTCAAACATAATCCTCAGATAAATTGTTTCTTCTGTTTCTGATTTACAGGAGGAGCCCGGTGATTTGTACGGAGTCCCGGAGGAGTACCATGATCTGCGGGCGGTTTTCAGTCGTTCCCGGGCCACTTCTCTTCCTCCCCATCGTCCTTATGACTGCGGCATTAATCTTCTTCCGGGGACATCTCCTCCCCGGGGAAGATTATATTCCTTGTCGGCGCCCGAACGTGAAGCCCTTGAGAAATATTTATCTGATTCGCTCGAAGCTGGTACCATTATTCCCTCATCCTCTCCTGCTGAGGCCGGTTTTTTCTTTGTTAAGAAGAAGGATGGTACGTTGCGTCCCTGCATCGATTATCGTGGGTTGAATGACATCACGGTCAAAAACCGTTATCCCTTGCCGCTGATGTCATCCGCCTTCGAGATCCTGCAGGGGGCTAAGATCTTCACAAAGCTAGATCTACGAAATGCCTACCATCTCGTCTGTATTAAGGAGGGGGATGAGTGGAATACAGCTTTCAATACTCCGTTGGGGCACTTTGAATATCGTGTTCTTCCTTTCGGGCTGGTCAACGCTCCTGCCGTGTTTCAGGCTCTGGTCAATGATGTCCTTAGAGACATGTTAAACATCTTTGTTTTCGTTTACCTCGACGACATTTAATTTTTTTCCCCCTCTCTCCAGATACATACTCAACACGTCCGTCAGGTTCTCCAGCGTCTTCTTGAAAATCTTTTATTTGTCAAGGCAGAGAAGTGCCTATTTCACGCTACGTCCGTCACGTTCCTTGGTTCGGTCATCTCCTCCGAGGGGATTGCTATGGACCCTCCAAGGTTCGCGCCGTCACGGAAAGGCCTGTTCCCGATTCCCGAGTCACGTTCCAGCGTTTCCTGGGGTTCGCTAATTTTTATCGTCGTTTTGTTCGGAATTTTAGTCAGGTCGCCGCTCCGCTCTCTGCTCTCACGTCTGCCAAATCTCCTTTCTCTTGGTCAAATTCTGCGCAAATCGCCTTCGATCGGCTCAAGTCCTTGTTTTCTACCGCTCCTATTCTTGTTTCTCCTGACACCACCAGACAGTTTATTGTCGAGGTCGAAGCATCCGAGGTGGGCGTGGGAGCCATTCTCTCCCAACGTTTAGCGTCCGATGAGAGGGCCCATCCTTGCGCCTATTTTTCCCATCACTTGTCTCCCGCCGAGCGCAATTATAACGTTGTATGATATCGTCCTGGTTCCAAGAACCTCAAACCAGACGCCCTTTCGTGACAGTTCTCCTCTCCAGAAGCCGTTCCCACCCAGGAGGTTATTCTCCCTCCTGCCATAGTTATTGGTTCGGCTGTCTGGGGAATAGAACGAATCGTTAAACGCGCTCTTTCCCACACTGTCACTCCTCGCCTTTGTCCTAGGGGTCTTTTATTTGTCCCACCAGTCGCTCGTCGCGCTGTCCTTCAATGGGGGCATTCTTCTAAATTATTTTCCCATCCTGGTGTTAGGGGAACCATCGCATCTATTCGTCAAAAGTTCTGGTGTCCAACTCGTGAGCGTGACATTTGTCGTTTTGTTGCGTCTTGTTCTGTCTGCGCACAGACCAAGTCTAGCAAAACGCCTCCTGCAGGTTTGCTGCGACCCCTTCCTCTTCCGTCTAGACCATGGTCTCATCTCGCTCTGGACTTCATTACAGGTCTTCCTCGGTCTGAGGGGAACACGGTAATACTCACGGTAGTCGACCGCTTTTCCAAATCCGCTCATTTCATTCCTCTCCCTAAGCTGCCCTCCGCCAAGGAGACAGCCCAAATTGTCATTGACAAAGTATTCAAGATTCACGGTCTGCCTTCTGACATTGTCTCTGCTAGGGGTCCACAAATCTCCTCCCTTTTTTGGAAGGAGTTTTGTCGACTTATCGGGGCCTTCATATTTCATGCATTAAAGCCGTTGCTCGTTCTTCGTCCTGTCCTGTCACCAACCCTGTCTGCATCGTTGATTCCCCCACTTACAGAGTCCGCAAGTTACTGGATGTGCGTCCCCATGGCTGTGGTCACCAGTTTCTGGTCGATTGGGAGGGTTTCGGTCCTGAGGAGAGAACTGGGTCCCGGCATAACATCCTGGACCGCTCGCTGATTGATGACTTCTACCGTTCTCGCCAGTCCTCTTCCTTGGGAGCGCCAGGGGGCGCTCCTTGAGGCGGGGGGGTACTGTCATGAGTCGAGCTCCTTCCCTTTTCTTTCTCTCTTACGCCCTCTCCTGGGTTTTTTCCCTCTTTACATCTTTTCCCTTTTCTCTCTCCTCGCTCAGCTGCTCTTCATCTCATCTCATTAATCACTCACACCTGTTCTCTCTTCCTTCTGATTTCTCGCCCTATTTCTTCTCCCTCTTTTCCTTTGTTCCCTGTCGGAGTATTTACAGAAGTTTCTACTGTGGTATGTGCCGTCTCCTGATTTGTTACCTGACCATCATCTGCTTGCCCTGTCTCTGGCTGTCGGGTCCGACTAAGGTCTAACGCTGCCCATCAGCAACCCGGACTCTTCGCTGCATCCTCCAGCGGATTTCCTGAGACTTGTGTGCAGACGCTCCTTAGTTGTCCTTCAACTCATCTTTCTGTTTGAACTGTTTTTGCCTGTCGGCTCCTGTTTTCTGATTATTGCCAAGCGGCTCCCCTGAGTTATTAAAAGAGACATTTGATCTGCCTTTGCGTTTGGGTTCTCTCTCTCTCTCTCAACATGACAAAACATGCTTAAGTGTGTAATGGAATAATTTTTTTCAAAGATTTTCACACTAAGCACGATATGTAATAAGACTTGCAATAAAGTTGCAGGAGTCGCATTGAAGAACTTCTAATGAACCTAGTGAAACATTACACCGGACTAGATAATTACATTGGTAAACAGAATTTATCTGCATGCTTTTACCTCACACAGACCAGGTTATCCTCAGAGTTTATAACTTCAATTTGAGACTTTGAAAAAAAATGCACAAATTCAATGAATACCGTATGCCATGCAGAATAAATCCAAGCAATCTCAAAATAAATCATGCATCTCAGATACTTTGCCTTTAAAAAACAGGCACATATTCAACAAGGTTATATCAGTGACTGTAAATTAAAAATAAAATATATACAGTGTGGGAAATAATTATTTGATCCCCTGCTGATTTTGTAAATTCACCCACTTACAAAGAAATGAAGGGTCTATACTTTTTATGGTAGTTTTATTTGAACGGAAAGAGACAGAATATTAACCAAAAACCCAGAAAAACAGATTATGTAAAGGTTATAAATTGATTTGCATTTCAGTGAGTGAAATAAGTATTTGATCCCCTACCAACCAGCAAGAATTCTGCCTCCCACAGATTGGTTATGTGCCCATGTGGAACACAGATTAGTCATAGACACGTGCGTAGACACGACCAAAACGCATGATGTAGTCAGCCAGATCCGGGCCGTATCTAGACCAGATGGAGGAACTGTGCCTAGACACGACCACAACGCATCCCTGAAGTGGCAGCAGAGATTGTGTCAACTAGACTGTCCCCTGTGAAGGCCTCATCGACATGACAGCCATCTGCACTGATCCTCAACAACTCGTCCCATGCTGGTGTGACTCCGATCTTCAACCAAATGGAACTGGATAATATTTTGATTGTTCCAAACCAATCTGACTTCTGACCTATAATGCTGCCTGAATCACAATCATTCACTGTTCGTTTATTGCCCAAAGGAGAACTGTCCCCCGACTGAGCCTGGGTTCTTCCATGGTTTTTTTCTCCATTCTGCCACCTGATGGAGTTTTGGTTCCTTGCCACTGTCGCCTTTTTCCACCTTTGTTGTCATTGGCTTGGCTTGCTTAGTTGGAGAGATTAAATTTAACATTTAATTTAATATTCAACAATAATATTGATCTGCCTGCATTGACATTATTATACAAGAACTGAACGGAGCTGGACGATGACACGGTTTACTCCAGAGTGGCTATATATACACACACATATACACATAAATATATATATATATATATATATATATATATATATATATATATATATATATATATATATATATATATATATATATACACACACACACACACACACATATATACATATATATACATATATATACATATATATATATATATATATATATATATATATATATATATATATATATATATATATATATAATGAACTAAATATATAAAAATGAACTAAATTAAATACTTTTTTTAAACAAAAATGAAACATCACTGAACTTACTTAAGATGGACTGTGCCGCTATTTTGTTTTGGAAACAAACATTTTTGCATTATTTTCCTGTTATCTCTGTAAATCTGCTTTGAAACAATCTGTATTGTAAAAAGTGCTATATAAATAAACGTGACTTGACTTGACAATATACAGTAAAGCTCCGTTCACACTGACAATCTCATTAAAAACAAACGACTTCTGGTTGATTTGTTGCTGCTGGGTTGCATTGTTTTAAAGAACACACGTGCCCATTAGCTGCCCAAAACATAGACTTTTAGATATTTCAGATTAACCCAATACAAGCAGACACAAGCTGTACGCACATGACTAGAAAATAAATGTCCCTTAAAGGGACCTTGATTATTCATGAACTATCTGATGCATGCGGCAAGACAAATATAGCACAGGCTTTACAAATCTAGCTATAGGTATGCTGACACTGAAATTTATACTGGACAACCGATACTGCAGTTTGCAGATACAACAATTTGTTTAAAGAACAACAAATTACTGTACATCTCAAATGACTGGAAATTTGATCCTTTACCACATCTGTGTGACAACAGCTCATTTGAATCACATTCAATTACCATCACTAGTCCTATTAAAATCCATTGTGTAGTTGTATATCGTCCCCCAGGTCAACTTGGCAGTTTCTTGGAGGAGCTTGATGTGGAACTCTCATCCTTCCCTGAAGATGGTACTCCTCTCATAATTCTTGGAGACTTCACCATCCACCGAGGAAAACCTCAGGCTGCTGATTTTCACACCCTGCTTACCTCATTCGACCTCAAACGAGTATGTACTGTGGCTACTCACAAATCAGGAAACCAATTGGACCTTATTTAAACGCGCTACTGCTCCACTAACAATACACTTGTCACTCCGCTGCATACCTCAGATCACTTCCTCCTCACTCTCAACCTCAACCTGCCTCACAACACAACACACACTCTGGGCAAGAGGGTGAAAGTTAGCGTAGATTCCATTCTCTTTGGTCTCATCCACACTTCCTCCACCTGATCAGCTCTCAACACTAGATACTAACAGTAAAACTGATACTCTTTTCTCCACTTTAACATCCGCCTAGGACAACTTCTGCCCCCTTTCCTCCAGGCCAACCCGCGCCACACCCTCTGCCCCCTGGTTATCTGATATTCTCTGCGAACATCGTTCTAAACTCAGGGGTGCAGAGAGGAAGTGGCGCAAATCGAAAGATCCTATAGACCTGGGTCTTTATCAATCCCTCCTCTCTTCCTTCTCTGCTAATATCTCTACTGCTAAAATGACAAACTATCACAACAAAATTATAAATTCTCCTGACTCTCGCATGCTTTTCAAAACCTTCTCCTCTCTTCTCAACCCTCCTCCTCCTTCATCAACCCTAACAGCTGACAATTTTGCCACATTCTTCATAGATAAAACAACCACCATCAGTGGCCAATTTACCAATCCACAAACTGACACACACTTTTTACCAAAAAATGCACACATTCTACCCTCCTTCTCTCTACTTTCAGAGGCAGAAGTCTCTAAACTCTTCCTTTCCAATCACCCTACCACATGTCCGCTTGATCCTATTCCCACTGATCTACTTCAAGCCATTTCTTCCTCAGTTGTACCCACACTCACGCACATCATAAACACCTCTCTTCACACTGGTACCTTTCCCACAGCTTTTACGCAGGCTCGGGTAACCCCACTGCTTAAGAAAGCAACTATAAATCCAGCACATCTGGAAAATTACACACCGGTATCCCTTCTTCCATTCGTCGCGAAATCACTTGAACCAGTTTTCTTCAACCAGATCTCTTACTTTCTTACACAGAACAACCTCTTGGACAACAATCAGTCTCGTTTCAAAAGAGGACACTCAACTGAGACTGCCCTGCTCTCAGTAATTGAAGCTCTGAGACTGGCAAGAGCAACTTTCAAATCCTCAGTTCTCATCCTGCTGGAAACTTTGACACAGTTAACCACCAGACCCTTCTGTCAATCCTAAAGATGAAGGGCATCTCGGGAACCGCACTCCAATGGTTCAAGTCTTACCTCTCATGTAGGTCCTTTAGGGTGTCATGGAGGGGTGTGGCGTCTAAGACCCAACATCTAGCTACTGGGGATGACTACTCACCATGACTGTTCCCTGCTGGTGGAAAGATCTGCCTAACTCAACCAGAGCTGCTGAGTCCGTAGCCACATTCAAGAAACTGCTGAAGACACATCTTTTTCGGCAGCACTTGATCCAGTAATACTAACACTTTCTCTTCCATTCTATTTTTATTTATTAAAAAATGGACTGCATTAAACTGAGAGGGGTCATAGCACTTAAACAAGCAAACAAGCTCAAAGTACACAGACTTTTTTTTTTTAATTGTCAGCACTATACCACTTCCAGCTGCTCATTCTAACATATGAGGGAGATTAAATATGCACTCTTACAACTATTTACAAGATACTACAATAGAAACACCATACAATAAACAGGATTAATCAACAGTAGATCAATAAACAATCACTTGGCAAAAAGTTACGAACTGCAAACTGCTCTGAAATGTCGACAATGTAGAACGCACAACAGCACAACGTTTTTACTTTGTGCTCATGTTTATTTCAATCATATTCTTTTGAATATTATTATTATAATAACTAAAACATTAAAAACATTATTAAGATTTATTTTATTTCATTTAAGATATTTAAGACTTTTTATGATCTTAAATTTGAACAAATTCACATTTTAAGACTTTTAAACTCATTTTAATTTGAACTTTTAGGCGTATATTAAACGTCAAGTGTCGTCTTATTGTCTCTGAGAAAGATATTTCATGCAGCAGTCAGGTGGATATCCCAAATAACTTATTTTACTGACTAAAAATGGGAGATAAAGCTTGTTTTATGGCAGTGTTTAAATCCACACTTATTTCTGCACTAATGGGGAAATGCTTGCTTTCCAGCTATAGTGAAACGCCTCAGTCCTGCACCCACTGTGTGTCCCTCAGGGCTGCATTTGCCACAGAGTTACAGGTTGAAAAAAAAGTTTGTTTCCCCTTAAGCGTCCCCCTACCCACAACCTCAATATCTCTGGAGAGTGTCTAAAATGCCATATACTAATGAAGTCAACTTCTACTGAAATTCCATGAAGTTATTCTCATATTTTCAACACTGTCTAACTAAAAACTTTTAACATGAAATGAAATGTATCTGATGTGGGACCTGTACAATGGGATAGTTTGATGCTTGAACATTTTCTAAACCAAGATTGTAAATTTTTTTTATGGGTTCATGTATTTTTACATTGTTTCTGTAAAAATATATTCCTGCACATTTTTATTTGTATTTATTCCATTCAAAAATGGGTACAGTTGGTAAGATTTTTTAATGGTTTTTGAAAGAAGTCTCTCATGCTCACCAAGGCTGAATTTATTTGATAAAAAAACAAGTAAAAACATCTTATGTTATGACTGTAATCCCCTGAGAAGGGGAACGAGACATTGCGTCTTGGATTGACATTATGGGGAACGTCATCAGCGTGACTGGTCTGAAGAACGTGTGTAAACACGACAACTTTCAGACGACAGGTAATGAAGTCTTTACCGATGCTTCTGTGAGGATAAGAGGGCACCTGCAATTTATGTAATTAGCTTGTTTGTCTTTAGGAGCCTTTTGTTTGTAGTAGCGTGTGAAAATTTAAAATTTAAAATTTTCTTAATTTCTTTTTTGAATACTCCTACAACAGGTTTACATGCATCAAAGGTCAAAAAACTTTTCTCATTTTAATTTTCTCATAACATACATTGCACATCACCACATTTTTCATTGATTCTCAAACGACTCGTCTGATGAATCAGTCTCTCTAAATCCCTCCTTTCCGAGAGCATGCTCTGCTCTGATTGGCCAGACAGCTCAGTCTCTTGTGATTCCGCGTACAGCGCATGTCGGAAACAAAAACACCCATTACCATAACTTCAGCTCCATCCGGAGGGTTTCTACAGCTTAGCGATTGTACACTGTAAACTAAAGACAGTAACAAACGAAGACGTCGATTTTACCCTATCAATCTGAGCGCGAGTCTGAAGATGAAACATTCGAAGAACTAGTTCCCTTTCAAACGGTCAATTGGTATTGCGTAGCTAAACGCAGTGACATCCAATGGCGCGGGCGCCCGCCAAGGGGGTGTGACCTCGGTCTATAATAGTCCCTGAATTCGCCATTATAGCATATTTTACTCCTTCAGCGACAAACTTCATGTCTCTGACCATTTATTGAGCCTTCGCCGTCGAACAAGCCTTCAGCCTGAGCGAGCTACAGTTCAGCAGACGACACATTTCACCTGACGCCGTCTCTCCTGTGGCTATCCGGCGATATCCTTTTCATTACTCATTGTATTCTGTGTGTTTTATCTGTACGAGCGTTGTTTCAAATGCCTTGTGTCAAGATCTGCACCACGTGCGGATGCAAGCTGCACGAGGCGGACGAACAAGCTAGCTGCATTCCATGCCTGGGACTTCACCACGTGGAGAATGCACTGTCTGCCGGCGGATGTGCGGCCTTCGAGAGCATGCCAATCTCTGTGCTGCGAACTCGGCTAGCCCTCTCCCATGACGGTGACGCCGCCTTTCCCGCGCTTCCTTCTCCGGCCCTACTTCAGCCGAGGAAGATGAAGCGCCGCAGCCAACGGCAACCGGAGAGCATGGATGTTAGTGAACGCACGCCGGCCACGTCCCCGCGTGCCTCACTCTCTCCAGCTCGTTCATCTCCGGTCCTGTTCGAGGGAGATCAGCCCCCTACGTGGTCGGCCTTGTCTCCTTCGGTGGGCCTAGCGAGCACGACGACAGCTTGTCTATCGCCGCGTCTGAGGAAGAATGGCCGGGCTCTTTCGACCCCGTCATGGCTTCCCAGCCGACACCCAATGCCTCAGCTACCAGGACTAACTCCGACGCGGAAATGCTTCGGATCCAGGCAGTATCGGACCTCGAGCTCGAGTGGGCCGTACCCGCTGAACCCCCTTGAAGTCGGCTGGATGGCTGGTTTCTGCCAGGGCACCAACAGGCCCCTCGTCACAAGCCAGCGCCTTTTTTTCCCGAAGTACACAAGGAGCTTACCAAGGCCTGGCGCACTCCTTATTCTACATGAGGCCCCGCAGTTTTCGCGACGCTCTCCTCCGTTGACGGAGCAGCGGAAAAAGGCTATGAGTTGTTGCCGCCCCTCGAAGAGGCGTTGGCCGCTCATGTCTGCCCGAACACAGCTGCTAGCTGGCGAACTAGAGCTGTTGATCCCAACAAGCCGTGCCCTAGCACTTCAGCCCTCGCTGGACGCGCGTATTCCGCCTCCGGTGAGGCTGCATCGGCCCTGCACATGATGGCCGTGCTGCAGGTGTACCAGGCCAAACTCCTCCGGTCTATGGACCAGGCTGGCCCGGACCCTGAGGCCTTTCGGGACCTTCGAAGCGCCACGGACCTGTCCTTGAGAGCTACCAATGCCACAGCGCAGGCTATCGGGAGGAATATGGCGAGTTTGGTCGTGCTCGAGCACCACATCTGGCTTACCCTCACTGACATTAAGGACGCGGAGAGAACGAAGTTCCTCGACGCCCCAGTATCCAGCACCGGCCTCTTCAGCCCGGCGGTGAAGGGGTTCTCGGAGAGATACACCGAGGCACAGAAAGCGTCCCAGGCCATGCGTCACTTCCTGCCTAAACGCTATAGCTCGGCGTCGAGTGCTCACAAGCCAGCCCCGTCGAAGCCTCGGCCAATAAAAGCCCGCGAAACAGGCCTCTCAGCCCCGCCCTGCGGCTGATGCCCAGCGCCAGCCGAGAGCAACCAAGCGCTTCCCGCTTCCCCGACGCCAAGGCCCCAGACCAAGCGCCGCGCCAAAGTCGTCCTAGCATGCAGGGGAAAGAGAGAGGGCACGGGTCCCACACTCGCCGGACCACCCTAAAAGAAGCCAACAAAACTTGACACAGCCACTTGTTCAGTTCAGGCGGCTGGGGATTTTATTACTGCAAACAGGCCCGCAACAGTAAGCGCGTTCTTGCAAACAAACACCGTTTTCACGGCGACCCATATAAAGAAAAAATAAAGAAAAAAAAGAAAAAAAGAGTATGTTTCACAAACACAACACGTGGGTTCACGGTCCCCTTCATCAGGCGGCCCCTCCCCCATTGTAATACTGACTTCCCCACACGCAAATGGTTGTACAGTCAGTCCAATACTCAATGTGTGGCCAAATCACAATATAAGGGTATCAGGTCCCCCTTCACTAGGCGGCCCCTCCCCTGTTGTAACACTGACTTCCCCACACGCAAATGCTTGTACAGTCAGTCCAATACTCAATGTATGCACAAATCACAATATAAGGGTATCAGGTCCCCCTACATTAGGCGACCAGCCCCAATCTGTGTGTCAAGCCCTAGCCACACGGGTTCTAACCTGGCAAGCTATCCCTGGTGTGTCGAGTGGGGTCATAAACACTATAAAGCGAGGTTACCCGCTCCAATTCGCTCGCAGACCCCCAACATTTCAGGCGGTTCTCAAGACTTCGGTGAGAAGCAACGTGGTTCACGTGCTTAGCACCGAAGTACAGAATCTATTAGCAAAAGGGGCGATAGAATTAGTCCCCCCTGCGCTAAAACAAATGGGTTTTTACAGCCGCTATTTTCTGATTCCGAAAAAAGACGGCAGTCTCAGACCCATTCTAGATTTGAGACATTTGAACAAAGCTCTCATGAGACAGTCGTTCAAAATGTTAACTATCAAACATATCCTCGCGCAAGTGCGCACGGGGGATTGGTTTGTCACAATGGATCTGAAAGACGCTTACTTTCACATTCAAATAAACCCTCGTCACAGGCCATTCTTGAGATTCGCCTTCGAGGGCCAGGCTTATCAATACACCGTTCTGCCGTTCGGTCTATCGTTGGCACCCCGTACATTCACGAAGTGTGTGGACGCAGCGCTTTCTCCTCTGATACATCAGGGAGTGCGTGTGTTAAATTATCTCGACGACTCGACTGGCTGGTGCTGGCACAGTCGAGAATCGAGCTATTAGCTCACAGGGATTTGATTCTCGGCCATCTAAAATGCCTGGGTTTCACAATCAATGTTTCAAGAAGCAAACTAACCCCCAGCCAGAGCGTGATCTTTCTGGGCACAGTTTTAGACTCCAGAGCTATGACAGCGCGACTCACACCAGAGCACGCGCTCTCAGTGCGAGCGCTTGCAGGCACTTTCAGAGCGCGCGAGCAAGCGCCACTGAAGAAATTTCAGAAACTGCTTGGTCTCATGGCAGCAGCATCGCCAGTACTCCGCTTGGGATTACTGCGCATGTGCCCACTGCAGCATTGGCTGAAACGTTGTGTGCCAACTCACGCATGGCAGTCAGGCAACTTGCGCGTTATGGTAAATCACGGTTGTCTAGGAACCCTGATTCCCTGGCGGGGTCAGAACTGGTACCACGAGGGGGTGACAAGGGGAACAATTTCCAGGAGGAAAGGTGTTCTTACAGATACATCCAACCTGGGTTGGGGAGTGCTGCACCCCTCGTGCAGCACTCCCCAACCCAGGTTGGACGCCCAACTATTATCAATATGTCAAGTGCCCGACAAGGAGGGAAAAGACACTCGATCTATGCTTTGGGAACATTAAAGACGCTTATAAGGGCTATGCAAAACCACCCCTTGGAGATTCAGATCACAACGCAATCCAGCTCGTCCCGCAGTATAAACAAAAACTCAAAACCAGCAAACCGAGATAAAGACAGTCAAACAGTGGACTGATGAGTCTGTTGAATGCCTTAGAGGCTGTTTTGAATGTACTGTGTGGGACATTTTCACGAACACTTGTAAGAACTTGGAAGAGTTGACTTCAGTGGTGACTGATTATATTCGTTTCTGTGTGGACTGTATAATCCCAGAAAAAACTTTCAGAGTTTTTCCAAATGACAAACCTTGGGTAAACAAAGAATTAAAGGTTGCACTACAAAGGAAAAGGATAGCTTTTGAACAGGGAGACAGGCAAAAAATGAAAGCAATTCAGAAAGAGATTAGACAGATAACATATAGTTGTAAACAGAAATATAAACTACAGATTGAGGCGAAAATGAGGGGGAATAATCTGAAACATGTATGGCAAGGAATGTATACAATGATAGGGAAGGCAGAGAAGAAAAGGCACATAGATACAAATGGAGATGATCAAGCATTTGCAGATGATCTGAATGTTTTTTATGCACGATTCGAAACATCAGACTTTCTCTTGGAGCGTGATACCATTAGACAGCAGTTACAGTTTGGCAATCCCCCGATTATTACAGCAGATGAGGTACGTAGAGTTTTCAACAAAATTGATCCTAAAAAAGCTCCAGGCCCTGACCAAATAAGTGGTAGGGTTCTGCAGAAGTGTAGTGAACAACTTAGCTTAATCTTCTGCCAGCTTTTTCAAGAGTCATTAGACACACACTACATTCCTAAAGCCTGGAAGTCCTCGCTCATTGTACCAGTACCTAAGGTAGCAAGACCAGCTGTTTTAAATGATTATCGTCCAGTCGCCCTTATATCAATCATGATGAAGAGCCTAGAAAAAATTGTTCTGAGACATATTTTAAATGATGTGCAATGTAATCTCGACCCTTTACAGTTTGCCTATAGGAATAAGCGCAGCACAGATGATGCACTTCTGTATATGCTCCATAATATCTATTGCCATCTGGATAAGCCCAAACGATATGCCCGAGTTCTCTTTATAGATTTCTCCTCTGCCTTTAATACCATCAGGCCTCACATTATGATGGAGAGGCTGGGGCAGTTAGGGGTAAATCCTAATATAATCAGGTGGGTTGAGTCCTTTCTGACGGAGAGAACACAGTGTGTTAGGGTAAATGAAGTTGTGTCCTCTCAGATTATGACCAACACAGGATCCCCACAAGGCAGTGTCATCTCACCAGTATTGTTCACTCTTTACACCAACGAGTGCAGAAGTAACACATCTGAGCATCTCACAATAAAATTTGCTGATGACACTGCAATAGTGGGGTTAATACAGAACCGTGATGAGACCAACTATAGGGCCTGGGTGAATTCATTCGTAGACTGGTGCAGGTCCAGCTGTCTTCTTCTAAATATAAAGAAAACAAAGGAAATAATAATAGATTATAGAACTGGGAGCCAGCCACACCAGTGCTTGTTTATAGACGGAGAGGAGGTGGCAATTGTGGCAGAGCACAAGTACTTAGGCACAATAATAGACAATAAGTTGCAATGGAATAGTAATACCGACACCATATATAAGAAGGGGCTGCAGAGACTTTACTTTATGCGGAGACTGAGACAGTTTAGAGTGGACAGAGACATGATGTTACTTTTTTATCACTCATCTGTGGAGAGCATGCTACTTTAGTGTTGCGTTGCATGGTATTTCTCTTTGTCAGTGACCAACAAAAACAGATTGAGCAAGATAGTCAACCTGGCCAGCAGGGTCGCGGGGCACAAACTAGACAGTATGGCTACCACCGGTGAAAGAAGGGTGTTGAAGAAAGGTTTAGCTATTACTAAAGATACGTCACATCCCTTACACCGGGCATATGAGATGTTGCCATCACAGAGAAGGTTTAGGCTACCTTATTTCCAGACAAATCGAGCCAGTAAGTCATTCATTCCAACTAGCATCACTCTGATGAACAAGAAGTTACCTGCAGGACAGCACTTTAAATAGCACTATTTAGCACTTTAACAGCACTAATAGCACTTTAAGCAGGTTTCTTTGAGTCTTCTGTCCTGATGCTGTGTACGTGTAGTGGAGTGGTGGGGATGAGAGAGGGGGGTGGTTGGGGTGTGGGAAATTCTGTGTACTCTGTATTGTGTCATGTAAAATTGTCTTTGTATAAATGTATCTGACGTGCTGTAGGGGCAGAACAATTTTCCGAGAGGATAAATAAACATAATCTAATCTAATCTGTAAGAACCACTTTCCTCCTGGAAATTGTTCCCATGCCTGCCTCTGGCCTCTGGTCGAGCACGGAGCAGAGCTTACATATCAACTGTCTGGAGATGAAAGCAGTTGGATTGGCCCTGAAGGCATTTCTGTCGAACCTCAGAGGTCACCGCGTTTTAGTCCGCACAGACAATATGTCAGTGGTGGCCTACATAAATCGCATGGGGGGCATCAGGTCAGGAAACCTGCATGCGATGGCGAGAGACCTCCTCTTATGGGCACAAACCAACCTAAGCTCTCTGAGAGCAGCGCATATACCGGGCATCCAGAATGTGGGCGCGGATATGCTTTCATGGGGCAACACTCCCCTCGACGAGTGGTCCCTGAACCCACAGACGGTCAGTCTGATATGGAAGGTGTTTGGCGAGGCCGAGGTCGACCTGTTCGCCTCGAGAATCAACACCCACTGCAAATTGTTCTTCTCGAAGGACAGGGACGTGCTGGCCCATGTCTGGCCCAACCGTCCCCTTTATGCCTTTCCCCTCGTCTCGATGATTCCACAAGTCATCAAACGGGTCAGAGAGAGCGGGTGCCCAGTCCTTCTGGTGGCCCCTCTCTGGAAAACCAGACCGTGGTTCCCGGAACTGGTTCATTTATCGGACACAATCCCATGGACTGTCCCACTGAGGAAAGACCTCCTCACACAGGCGAACGGGACATTGTGGCATCCGAGACCCGATTTATGGGCCCTCCATGTTTGGCCCCTCAACGGGTACCCAAAGACCTTACTGAGAAGGTCTTAAGCACTATATCTGAAGCCAGGGCCCCGTCGACTCGGCGCCTTTATGCTTCGAAATGGTCAGGTTTTTCCAGCTGGTGTTCGAAAAATCAGGGTGACCCAGAGTCATGTGAGATATCTGTGGTGCTCTCATTCTTACAGGAGCTGCTGGATGCAGGTCGCTCCCCGTCCATGCTCAAAGTATATGTGGCAGCCATAGCAGCACATCATGTTCTGGTGGCTGGCCAGTGACTGGGAAGAAACGACCTGGTCGTGAGATTCCTTAAAGGTGCTAGGAGAATGAACCCCTCCAGACCTCAATCTGTGCCGTCTTGGGACCTCTCCGCGGTCCTGGGGGCTCTGAAAGGTTTGCCTTTCGAACCGCTCCAATCGGTTGATCTAAAACCCCTTTCGCTGAAGACCGCTCTCCTTATGGCGTTGGCATCTATCAAGGGAGTGGGAGATCTGCAGGCGCTCTCTGTGAGCCCTGCATGTTTGGAGTTGGGTCCAGATGACTCCAGAGTCATCCTCAAGCCCAGACATGGTTACGTTCCTAAAGTGCTCTCAACACCGTTCAGAGCACAGGTGGTGACGTTATCAGCCCTCCCTCCTTCTGCAGAGGATGGAGAGGTTAATCTTCTCTGCCCTGTCAGAGCGCTGAGAATCTATCTGGAGCGTTCTGCGTCTTTTAGACAATCAGAACAGCTTTTTGTCTGCTTTGGTGGTAGATCCAAGGGGGATCCAGTCACTAAGCAAAGACTGTCTAGATGGATAGTGGATGCTATTTCTATGGCTTATACCGCAGCGGGTCAAGTTTGCCCTATAGGCATCAAGGCCCATTCGACCAGAGGTATGGCCTCGTCATGGGCTTGGACATCTGGCATTCCCATTAGTGATATTTGTGATGTGGCCGGCTGGTCCTCGCCTTCCACATTTATGTTTAGTTTTTATAATATGGAAGTGCCTTCCCTGCAGGCGAAGGTGCTTTCGGTATGATTAAGACCCGTCGGTGGCCGGTCTTGTCATATATTACTGTGCACAATCACATTCACATATATAAAACCCGCTGTTGGCCGGTTGTATTTCAAGCATAAACCTGCTGTTGCTGGTTATATTTACATATATAAAACCCGCTTTTGGCCGGTTATATGACATATATAAAACCCGCTTTTGGCCTGTTATATGACATATATAAAACCCGCTTTGCCGGTTATATTCCATAAATATATAAAACCCGCTTTGGCCAGTTATATTCCATACATATATAAACCCGCTTTGGCCGGTTATAATTTCATATATAAACCCACTTGACTGGTTATATGTTCGTATACTAATAACCCCGACAGTGTCTGGGTTCATTGGTGTAGTATATTGGGTTATTTCTAACTGATGTATACCATTTTAGACCTGACGGTGTCTGGTCTATTTATACATAATTATGCGGTTATGGCTTGTTCTGTATGCTCAGGGGTCCTGAGTTGCAGTGGCAGCCAGTTACTCAGTGCGGCGTTTTGCATGGCGTCCCCACTGCATATAGCTACGCAATACGAAGTGACCGTTTGAAAGGGAACTACTCGGTTACTCACGTAACCTCAGTTCCCTGAGTTAGGGAACGAGTATTGCGTAGCCAGCCGCACTATGGTAACATGGCAAGTTGTCGCTTCAGTCGTTAAACCTGCTATAATGGCGAATTCGGGGACTATTATAGACTGAGGTCATGCCCCCTTGGCGGGCTTTCCCCTTTCCCCCCACTGCGTATAGCTACGCAATACTCGTTCCCTAACTCAGGGAAGTTTCTCAGAGATACACTACTCAGTTTTAGGTACATTATGAGATGTTTCAACTGTAATTCTTCACCATCAGCATTAATTAAGTGTATGTCAATCAACAAACTGATGTGTACAGGGATTAAAGTGAAAAAAATTCTTCTGACTGAAATTTTCATATTCCTTTAACTTTATTTAAATAGTCGAGACCAATAGCGTTTTAAGGGGAGATGTTTTAAACCGCTTTAATATTGCCAGTTTGTGTATTTTAAAAGCTATTTTAATCTATGAAAACATTTTAATTAGCTTGACAAATAATCAACCATCTACATAACTTTTCAGTGCATATTTTTATTTATCTTATAAGACCAAACAATGCTAAATATATTAATATATAGTTTGTTCCATGGCAAATCGTTTTGGCTGAGGGCAAAGTGAAGTTACATTACTTTATATATTTAGGCTATTTAACTTTAACTTTGCAGCCTATTAGAGAGCTGACTAATGTTTGACTGAATTGTTTGATTTATTTCTCATTGTATAGCTTATAGCCTACCTATTAGGCTACTTATACTTTTATACTGGATATTATTGATCATTAAAACTGACATTTAACAAAAAGAGACAGGGTTGTGTAATGTTATATATTCTAAAATATTCTTTATATATATTTTACTATGCATTCTCTTTACTGTTTGTGTACATGCATAATAAAATAAAACGATACAACCCTGTCTCTGTTTGTTAAATGTCAGTTTTAATGATTAATAATGTTTCATATTTTTTAAATGAAAACAAAAATAAGCAGGGTTGTGTTTTATATTTCGTGTTGCTATAAATATATGCAGTGAAGATAATCAATGTGCGTTGCCTGAACCACATTTGTGTGGCCATTAATATGTTTGTTTATGATAATATGTTCATTTATAAATGAAAAGAGGTGTTTTATATATATTTCGTTTGATTGTTGATGAAAAGAGGCAGAGTTGTATTTTATACCATATTTTGTTTTATTGTTGCCTAAAATATACATAAAGAGATAACCGGAGTAGCCAGAGCGAGCTGAGTGACGCGATCAAGAACGCGCTGTTCCATTTGCAGAATAACCGGACGCGCGTCCTCAGGAGTTGTTCTCCTGAGTCGAACTTGGCAAGTCCGAAGTTTGCGTACTTGGTATTGAGAAACGGCCAATATTGACCCGCGTTCTGTTTTCTATCATGCGCCGTGCACGTTTGCGATGATGTAATATGCACACAAACGCACCAGGGTTGGATAGAATCAAGTTGAGTTTGAAACCAGACCAACGCTGCGGGGGGCGCCGGGAACAAACGCGCTCGGATTCGGACCGCAGCAAACCAGCTGTAGCCTGACATGCACGTATCCAAAAAGATTGATTGAGTGAACACGGAGCAGTTTTTCCGTGAGCGGGAATTGAAAAGCCGGACTGGACCATAAGCGAAGTGATTACAGAATGCTTAGAGTGGAGAGAGGAACGTGCTTTCGCTCCAATCCAGGCTTTATCACATCCCCCTCCGCAGGGTGAATACACCTCGTCTTTCCTTAATTTAAGACCTATTCAAACTAAAATTAAGACATTTATCACACTATTTGAGAAATGAAAGCCTATTTACGGCCTTAAAATTATGAAAAGTGAATTTAGGACATTAAGGAACATAAGGACAGACAAGAACCCTGCAATTGACGGAAATCCGTCATAGACTCGCTGCAATTAACGGAAATCCGTCGTAGCGACGGAGAACTTTAATCCCTGTGTGTATAATTAAAATTTATTGCGGTGAACATGCAGGAACTGCATCGATAATGGTGCATACGTTAGCCAAGCTCTAACATGAATGACTGATGTAACTTAAACGTTGGTAAGCAGAACGTTGGTTGCTTAGCAGAACTCTTTCAGTAAGACAGTAATAACGCGAGTAAGCCGGTTGGCTGGGAATTTACACAATATAAAACACAAAACTAAGTATTTTGAATACCCCGTACACAATACATGCATAACTTTATTTATTGTGCACTTTCAGATTGTTTACATTCGCAAACAGCTATTTTACACTCTGCATGAAAGGGAATATTCGAAAAACCATAATAGGGGCACTATAAGGTATTTTCCAAATGTCAACATTTACCAGAGTAAATGTTATCAGTGTGAGATTTCTTAGATCTCTGACTAACCATACGTGTGATTGTCTTTTTCCTCTTTTCATCTCTTTCTGTCAATAATCTGTCCATCTTTTAGGGTACGCTTACTTGAGGAGGCTCCTGAAGTTTTCTTTTTCATTAAACATTTTGGTAGTTCTTATAAAGCTGTATGTTAATGTTAGGTAGTTATAGTTTTTTTTTTTTTTTATTTAGTTTTTTTTGTTTAAGTAGATGACATCTTAAGGATTTTAAGGCAACAATGTCATTTTGTGGAAAAACAAATTATTCAATCCATCCCGAGTCTGGCAAATGCGACCGTGCTGAGTTATTTCTTCCTGCCTCCCGGATTATCAGGCCGAACGGTTTTAACTACCGGGGGACAATTAAGTATGAAAAACTCATTCAATCATTTCAGGTGTGCCTCCGTGTCCCAGTTTTTTGACATTGGGGACACGCATGATCTGTGCGTTTGATGTTTGGGTAAGGAGCAGGCACGTTCGGTTCTTGAGTGTTCTGAATGCGGCCATTTTGAGTGAGGAAGCTCCGTTCATGTCCGCTAGACTAAATTTTCGAGAGTTGAGGGACAAGCATGTGTGGATCGGGGCTCAGTGGAGGTTGATGTCGTGAGGATCGCAGATCGATTTGGCTGAGGAATTCGAAAAAGGCATAGCTCTTTCATGTTCTTCAGTAACCGGTTTAAGCGATAAGTTGGATCTGGGTGTGCTGTCTCTTGAGCCATTTGACACAGCAGATAGCATGCTGCTGGCACCATCCGGCCAGAAGTAATTTTATGAATTATTGCTGCTGGCACCATCAGGCCAGAGGTAATATTATGAAATATTATAACAATTTAAAATAATTGTTTTCTCTTTCAATATACTTTATGATTTATTCCTGTGATGCAAAGCTGAACTTTTAGCATCATTACTACAGTCTTCAGTGTCACATCATCCTTCAGACCATTCTAATAGGCTGAAAAAAAAATCATTTAAGATGTCCCTTCATATTTTTGTGGAAACTATGATAAATTTTTTTGGGGATATTTTATGTAGTTCAAAAGAACAGCAATTATTACTGCCACATTTGATCAATTCAACGTATCCTTGCTGAATGAAAGTATTAAAAAAAAAATCATACTGACCCCAAAGTTTTCAACGCTAGTATATACACATATATATATATATATATATATATATATATATATATATATACACACAAAATACAGAAGACAACATAGTACAACATAGTCAGGTTGCTCAGTAATTATCCGCAGTGCTCTTACCAATCATGGGTGACTCAATAAAGCTCCAGGAGTTGGTTTGAGGCACATATGATTGAAGCACTCCAGCTGAGCGACCAGCCTCATTCACCCCTCCAAACAAATAGATCTTCCCTCCACAGACAGTTGCTGCTGCAGAATGGACAGGTTTGGGCAAAGAAGCCACCATCTCCCACTGGTTAGTGATAGTGTCATACCTAGAAAGAAAATGAAAAGTGATTTAGCCTGAAACGCGCCTTTTAGGACAAAATAAATGTTCTATTCCATTCTATTCCTACTGCTCATATGTAGAGTTTATAGTTTGACAAACATCTTGGCATCCACTCAAAACCTTTTTCCCCTAGAAAAAGGTCTATTAAAGTCGGCCTAAATAAAAAGACACGTTCCATGGGTTTTTAAATGATGCTCATGGCTCATATCAGTGTGTTTCCGCTTCATGCCCGTTAAAGCATCAGGGAAATGAGAGTAAATTGCGAGGCTTGGTTGAGTTTCTTTATTGGCCCTGGGCAAGATCATTTACGTCAACTCTAGCATTTAACCCTTTGAGGTCTAAGGGGTTTTTGGGTCCTTGAGGTGTTCTGACATGCTCTTACATTTGTGCTTTTTTCAGTTATTTATAAACATGTTAATGGCAAAGGTGTAAATTCACTCTATATAGCACACACGGGGCTACCGTAATATGTGAGCAACATGTATGTACATGTTTGTATTTTTTAGAGAATAATGTTAATGCGTGGTTATTGAAAAAACTAAAACTTAAAGTGTCTGAAATAAGGCCACAAAACACATACTAAATATGTGTCCACAAGACTTTTGACTAATGAGTGTTGTTGCCTAGAATTTTTTCTTCAAAATGATCTGAAAATCATCCTGCCTAATCATTTACATAAAACAATACATTGATTTAAATTTTATAAGACACCTTTTGTTTGGAAAGGCAATATGCGTGGAGGCGTGTTCACACCTGAGAAGACAAAGGCCGGATGATGTGCCACATACATAATGAGCTGCATATTAATTAGACTTTCACACATGCAGGTGTGTCAAAGGATCCCAAAGAATGCAAGGACAAAAGACATTATCTATATATACATATTTTACAATTAGAAATTGTAACCAATTACAAATAGGTTACAATTACAACAACAATTACAATTTTAACAATATTTCAAGTGTATTTCTTTGTAAAAAGTATACATTTTATCATACGTATTAAAAAAGGTAAGGATTCATTAGTTTGAATATTGGAACAAACACTATAATAACATCTT
Organism: Siphateles boraxobius; assembly: GCF_051911475.1. Lineage (NCBI taxonomy): Eukaryota > Metazoa > Chordata > Actinopteri > Cypriniformes > Leuciscidae > Siphateles > Siphateles boraxobius. The sequence continues at coordinate 14,996,391 of NW_027508833.1, read as the reverse complement.
AGTTGATAATTTAATATAGCTACTTTATTTGACAAAACATCATACTATAGTATATTTAACTATGAGCAGAAATTGGTGAACAAAAGCGTACCTATTTAATGTGACAGTAGTCTTTTTTACAGTCAAAACTTTATAATCTATCCAAAACTAATCACAAAATCTTGTCTAAACATTCATATTTAGTCTGTAACATATTGTGTATGATATATTAGCATATACATGTGAATTTGCAGTTTGTTGCTTATACAGACATTTTATTTCAACATATTTCAGTCTATTTTTACTCATCTTAGTAGGCTATAGCAATATAGTTTGGATGTGCTCATGTAAACATAACGTTTACTAATGTAGGTGCGAGAGTGAATGAACGAATATGAATAACATGAATAGTGAATAGACACTATTCAATATCGCGATTAGAACAGAGCACTTAAGAATAAATGACTTAGTACTACATCAGCTGGCTCGTTGCGCCTCGAAATGAAACTACCAGCACTTCTGGTACATTTTCCAGTTTATTAGATAGTATCATTCCTCACAGGTATGGATACGCTGTGTACACAGCTGTGGTAAGATACTTACTAAACACGATGTGTTTTATAATCCAGCTGGTGGGCGTTGGCATGTTTGAATGGCTTGCCTTAGATCATTTGCGTTTAAATACCACGCGCTCTCCGTGGGCGTGGCACATTAACGCGTAATTAGGTATAATAAGCTGGAAAGAAAAAGACTGACGTCTCTCTATTTTCATACAGATTACATAAACTGAGAATATTTTTTTTTAATATAAATTAATTCATTTAAAAGAAGAGAGTTCAAGCTTAATTATGGAAAAACACTTGTGCCTGTATGACAAGTATTCGCGGAATTACAGTTAATTTTCGGACGCATTTCAGAATGGACTTAACTGAAAGAGAGAAGGCAGAACGCGCATCATGTTTGTTTTTCTTTATTTGGCGAAAAGCACAACACTTAGTTTTTATTGTGAGTATCCACAAAAAAAATAGACACTTATCAGGATCTAATGATGTACAACACTTAATATGTAAGATCAAAATCAACAGAGTATTTTGAGTTTCTTTTGCACTGATAAGAAAAAAAGCGAGACTATCGCCCGCGCGATTATTCGACCTCAGAGGGTTAAGTAAAAAGAGACTGTAGTGAAAATGTGCATGGATGATTGTCACAAAAACTGTCCAGCTAATATTTCAAGAAAAAAATTACATTGATTATAGAAAATGAGGGAGCATTTCAAGTCAAAATACCATTGCAATAATATAAAAAAAAATATCATAAAACTATTATAAATACAGTTGTCACGGGAATGGTGTATGTAGAGGAAGACAAGGAGTACAGAATTCCAATACAAAAAATTACTATTAATATAAACTTACAAGGGTGCAAACGGACAGAGGATACACACACCACAATACAATGTAAAACCGACCTAGACTAACTGAACAGAAGGGAACGAAATACAGACACAAATTAACAATAATGAGGTGAGCACAGGTGACACGGATGATAATGACAGGCAGGTGTGGGTAAATGAGGGAGTGAGTGCAGGTGTGAAGAGAAGAGGGATGCTGGGAAGTATAGTGCAGACGATAGCTGTGACAGTACGCCCCCTCCTAAAAGGTTGCGCCGTAATATATCAACAGTGGTGAGGGGGTGGGCGCCCTGAAGGCTGACAAGGGCGTGGCCTATCCGGGGCAGGAAGCATCCAGGGCGGAGCAGACTGTGCAGGTGCCAGGGGGGAGCGGCCTGTGTAGGCGGCCAGGGCGGAGCAGGCTGTGCAGGCGGACAGGGTGGAGTAGGCTGCCAGGGTAGAGCAGGCAATACAGGTGGCCAGGGCGGAGCAGGCGGAGCAGGCTGTGCAGGCGGACAGGGTGGAGTAGGCTGCCAGGGTAGAGCAGGCAATACAGGTGGCCAGGGCGGAGCAGGCAGCCAGGGCGGAGCATGCGGCCAGGGCGCAGCAGGTGGAGCAGGCTGCCAGGGCGCAGCAGGCAGTACAGGCGGCCAGGGCAGAGCTGGCAGTTAAGGGGACCAGGGTGAAGCTGGTTGTGCAGGTGCCCATGGCGGAAAAGCCCCTTCAGGTGGCCATGGCGGAGAGGACCCTTCAGGCGGCCATGGCGGAGATGACCCTTTGGGCGGCCATGGCAGAGATGATTTTTCAGGTGGCCGTGGGCCTATGGGCGGCCACGGCGAGGACGTATAGCCCCACCCCCAAAATTTTCTTGGGGGGAGTGACAAACTAAGGAACAGGCTCTGGGAGCAGGACAGGCTCAGGTACAGGCTTAGGCACGGGGATAGAAGGTTCAGGCTTGGGAAGCATCAAGTTAACAGTCTCTCGCTCGGCGGGCATGACGTGAAAAGTCTCTGGCTCGGCGGGCATGACATGAACAGTCTCTGGCTCGGCGGGCATGACCTGAACAGTCTCTGGCTCGGCGGGCATGACCTGAACAGTCTCTGGCTCGGCAGGACTGACGTGAAGTGCAGGCTCAGCAGGACTGACGTGAAGAGCAGGCTCAGCAGGGCTGACGTGGAGCACAGGGTCGGCAGGGCTGACGCGGAGCGCAGGCTCGGCAGTTCTGACGCAAAGCTCAGGCTCGGCAGGGCTGACGCAAAGCTCAGGTTCGGCAGGGCTGACCTGAAGCACAGGCTCAGCGGGAAGAGACTCCGGCAGGGCGTTCTCGGCAGGACGGTCTCGGGTGAAAACTGATCCACTCAACACCAGCACATGATCCAGGTACTGAGCAAACGTACCTGGAATCGTTGTTGTTGGAGCTTGCTGGTAGAGGTGATCGTCCAACCCACACCAAAAGATTGTTTTTAGCTTGTCCTCCTTCCAGGGTCTTAGATAGGAGAGCTCGAGGAACTCCTCTACATAGTCCTCAATCAGGCGGTTATCCAGGAGGAGAGTGAACAGTGGGTCTGAGGGGAAGAGATGCGTGCTCATCTTGTTTTCCTTTGCGGTTGGTACTTATGTCACGGGAATGGTGTATGTAGAGGAAGACAAGGAGTCCAGAATTCCAATACAAGAACTTTTAATATTAATATAAACTTACAAGGGTGCAAACAGGCAGACGGACGGAGGATACACACACCACAATACAACGTAGAACCGACCAAGACTAACTGAACAGAAGGGAACTAAATACAGACACAAATGAACAATAATGAGGTGAGCACAGGTGACACGGATGATGATGACAGGCAGGTGCAGGTAAATGAGGGAGTGAGTGCAGGTGTGAAGAGAAGAGGGATGCTGGGAAGTGTAGTGCAGATGATGACTGTGTAGTGCAGACGATAACTGTGACAGTAGTATCATATACTGCCATAAAAATATGTAGAAAATGCATCATTTTTATGCCAATTAAGTAATTTATATATATAAATTAATCTTTTAAGCACTTCAATATCTTTTAAGTATTTGCACAGTATTTGATCTCTTAAACTCAGTGGGTGTGGACTTCTAAACTGGAATTCTATATTGATCCTCATCTAATCCCTGGACAGGCTCACAGGTGTGGGAAGTGGAGGCTATATTTGGATTGTGCAAAATGATACAAATAAAAGAGCCAGTTTTGACTGAGGAGCCGAGCAACCCAGATTCAAACTCAGATCCTGCCTTGAGTTTGTGCTGGAAGACCTGTGGGAGACATCAGGAGATTGCCTTTTAGAGGGTGAAAATTGAGCAGGGAATGAGACCCGATCGTGCTCACTGGGTGAGAACATTATGAGTCTTAAATGGAGGAGCAGAAAACGCGTTTGGAGCTGGTGGAGTAGAGTCGACCTTATCTACTGCACATTTAACAGATACTGACTGTGGAAGATTGCTGGAGAAGCTTATCTCGTTTGCCTCACTGAAGAGAAATGCTGGAAAAATCTCACAAGCAAAACCCTGCAGCACAGTAACATGCACAAATATTGCAGGATACGTTTTACCTTAATGTCTATAGTGTCTACGGCAGCAGGCAGGTGTGCTGTAGGGTTTTAATACAGAAATGTTAAGCTTATACTTTGTTAAAGTCCCCCTGTGGTGAAAATCAAGTTTTTTAAGTTGTTTATATATCTATGTGGCATTTTTAATATGCTTTAAGACAAACCATGTGTATATTCATAAGTCAACACCATTGCTGAGTATTTTCCCCTTAAAACTGCAGTGAACCAAAGACGTTCTCAAAAACGCGGTTGGAAAATACCGGTGTTTCTTAAGTCACAAACTACCTAGTAACTAACTGTCAATGTACGGGTGGGATTTAGCATATCATTACTATGCTGTGTGAAGCAGTGGAGTCTCAAGATAAGCCAGGTTATCCCAATATATTTTTTCTGTTGATATGAAAAATTGTGTACATTTAGCAATATAGCAGCTGAATTATGTAGATTATGTATATTACGATGTTATAATGAGCTATATCTTTCTCCGCTGGCATTCTAAGTTGTTCAAAATGTTTCTAAGGATGCTGATTATTAGAAGGCACTTGTTTGACTCTGAGATGGTGAACGGGAACATGGTTTGTGTAACATTAGCCACACATTATTAGCCGTTTCATAAAACGCTGATCATATTAATTACCATTATGTGTCCTCGAGAGTGATACCATTCTGCAGCGTTTACCACAGTAAAGTTGGCCGAGTGACTCTCTGAGCCAGTGTGAGTGAGTGGAGTTGGGGCTAATTTGCATATTCATGGCTCCACGTATACTAAATGAAGCAAGGGTCTAGAGTTACATTCAAACTATTTTAAGGCATGAAGAATTTTTTGGGTAACACTTTACAATAAGGTTTCGTTTTTTTTTTAAATAAATACATCATTAATTCATGTATTAACTAACATGAACTAACTATGAGCAATACATTTGTTACATTATTTATTAATCTCTGTTAATGTTAGTTAATAAAAATACAGTTCATTGTTTGTTCATGTTACTTCACAGTGCATAAACTAATGTTAACAAAAGCAACTTTTGATTTTATTAATGTATTAGTAAATGTTGAAAATAACTGACAAAGATGAATAAATACTGTAGAAGTACAGTTCATTATTAATTAATGTTGACTAATGTAGTTAAATGAAACCTTATTGTAAAATGTTACCATTTTTTCACATGAAACATTTTTTTTTTTTAAGTTTTAAGGGATAAAAGCAGTGGCTAAAGCAGTTTGTCGGAATCCAAGGTATGTTTTTTACATGGTTTGCATCTTATCTAGAGCAAATATCTTTACAGTAAAGGTTGGTAATTGTTTTTCTTATCCAGCCCCTATCACCTGGATAATGTTAATGATTGGATGGCTGACAATCTTGTTCATTTGAAAGAAAAACAGAAATTATGTTTTTTGATTCTGATTATGTTTCGTTCAGTTTTTAATAAGGCTGAAAGTGATATCTTAAAAGGATCTCCGGCTAGTTTGACAACTTAGTCTTATTGGGTTAGCGATACCATTTGCGCCACAAACGTGATATAATAACAGACGCATTGTTTTCGTTGTAGCGAGATATTTTAAAATAAAGTTTTTCCCTGTAAGTCGCCATTGTTGTTTTTACCCATTGCATTCTGGGCCGTGACGTAGACTGGTCCCAGCGCCGCCACAAACACAAGGCGCGTAAAAGTTATCAAGTTAAACTATTAACGTTACCTGAATTAGCGAGCGAAATGTCTGCCGTTCACCCTTTTCAGTTCGAGCCTGAACGTGTTGTAAATACGGAGGAAGGTTCACAGGATGCTAACGTTAATCATCTCGTAGCCGTAAGTGAGGAGGAGCAGGAGGAGAGAGTAGGGCACACGCATTGGTGTGGCTGTGGCAATTGTTTACCAATGCTTACTGAAATGGAGAGTGTTTGCTGTAAGGAACTCCAATTCATATCAGCAGCAGTCCAGGGTAAGGTAGCTAGGGTAAGCTATATTGATTAAGCATAACTATATTGGCCTGCAGAATTTTGAAATAATCTACCACAGTAAATGCATATTATAGCCTAAGAACAGGATACTTGTTTACAGATTTACCATGCATCATTGCCCATCCTAATTTTGAGGCAGTTTGTCTCAATCCAGATGTACTGTGGGCTGCCCTCGTCAGCCTCCATGACAGATGGAGCGCTGGTTTACCCAGCCGCGATGCAGTTACTAACAGGCAGGTCTAACATGAACATATTTGTTTAGAATTATATAACATTATTACATGGCTTGGCTGAATTCCAGTGTAGAATGCGGTGTGCTATTTCTTGATAACAGACCGCTGCGAAGTATAACGACTGTTGCCATGAAAAACAGCACGTTGCTATGGACGCAGCATAGCAGAGACTAACCAGAGACGGAACGGACTATTTTCTTTAGCGGAAGCAATACAATCGTTTTTAAATCAATAAATTCCTTTTTAAATCAGATTTTGTGTCAAATTATTGATTTATTTGGTAGTTAGCCATGTAATAAGCGGGATAATGTATAGCGAGGCGGTTGTTATAGCGAATACAACCCCTTCAGGCTGATTCAAGATCCCTCCGCTTCGCGTCGGGCTCCCGCATCAGCCTGCTGGGGTTGTATTCGCTATATCAACCGTCTCGCTATACATTATCCCTTACTTAGTTTGGCCAACACTGAAAGTTTTTCCAGTAACCGATAAAGAATCTAGACAATAATACAGCGCAAACAGTATTGGCTGGCATGTATTGGCTTGAGTCAAACCTTGATTCATCCTTTCATAACATTTAGTGTAAAACTTTTGGCTTTAGGTCTTACAGATATTCTTCCTATCGCCAGTTTACATGGTGGATGCATGGCTGGCTGGGGAGAAGAGTCCGCAGAGTCATTCCCTCGTGTGCAGTGAGCAAAATAAGAAATGTCTACCCCGAACCAAGTGGAGCCTATACAGGATTTGACCATGCCGACAATCAGGGAGAAGTAGGGGAGGCATGGAGGAATTTTTAACTATGCATAGACTGAACTTGCAAAAAACAAACTGCTAAAAATAATTCAAAATTAAAGCAGCTGAGCATTTAAACTACAATGGTGTGTTCATTGTGTATTATCAGAGGTGTCAACAGTGCACACTTCCCATACTCAAAGTAGAAGTTTCCTGTGAAATGAAGAGAAATAATTTTCAAGACCAGAATTCCTTTGGGACCATCACAATTTATTCCCTATACAAAGGCAGGTGAGCTCTGCTTCAATAATATTGTGTGTATCAATCAGCAGCTCCCTCTCCCTCCAAGGTCCACACAACCCCGCCTCCACTAGCATACGTGGGGAATGACAGGCAGACATGCCTCCCAGTATTACTACAATAAAGCACAATTATGTACATATTTACAGATTTAGATGTTTATACACCAACATATTGATATACCAAGACAAACCAAATCAAACTGTTGAACACAGTTGTTATGTACATATTTACAGGTTTAGATATTTATAAATACAGGTTTGCTTTCCAACATCACTGATAACTGAATAAACAAACATGTGCCAGAGATTCACATCTTTTTGAAGCGTGAATACTGAAATGATTGCAAAATGATCTGTGATCTTGACAGTGTCACCTGTGGAGCCATGATGTGTCTTTGGTTGAAACTTATGTCCACTGCCTGGTTTGGATCGTAATCAGAGGAGAGAACATCTTCCATCATGGCAGTCATGTAGCTGTAGTCCTTTTCTGTCATCACAGGTTTTGCTCTGAAGGTCTTGTGGACTTTGCTCCAAGCGATTTTGAATTTGGGTTCATCCACGCTCTCCCCATCTTGATAAACGGCCTATTCAAAAACAAAAAGGGAAAATAACTTAATATCTGGTTATTGCATAACACCAAAGGACATTTTTTTCCTGTGACAAACTTTATGAAATTCTTAGACTTTTAGAAATGTATGTATAGGAAAAGTGATGGCCACTTAGTGAAATAGACACTTGCACAATTATGTCAGGAGTGTTCATTAAGATTTTTAAGTTATAAAAGTAAATATTTATGAAATAATTTTGTCTACCGTCACACCGTAGGACGATTTTGAGATTTAGCTGAAAGTTCTAAAAAAATAAAAAATAACTCTGGTATTTAAACAACAAATTCACGTAAAACAAGAAAATGTGTAACCATTTACAGTATTCTAAATGATGAAAATGTGAAATAAATTGTTTTTTATCTTCTGTGATGGTGAAAAAGCCACGTCACGTCAACTAACCAAACATAGGGCGCACACATGACGTTAAGCATTAAACATTGTTGTCCGATTAGGACATGTCATTTTTGCAATAAAGACATTTTAATTAAGGAGTGCCTCAGTTTTCAGAGAATTCTTTCTTTACACCGTCTCTTCTATACTGTGCAATGAGTTGGAATGATTACACTCACCTGTTCCTTGTTCACATTGTTGTTATGATCCAGGGCAGCAAGAATAGAGGCATGAACCATCAGATCATATCCAAAATGCGTTCTCTTTGGGAGGCATTTCAGATACATGGAGTGATACACCTTAAACAAAATATAATTTGAAATGAGAACAATTACAATTGAATTACACTCGGCGGAAATCATGCCTACTTATAATATCTAATGTCTATACTTGTTCATACCTCTAGTGTGGTTGTGTGGACGCACTCTGTTAAGTTATCCAAGTCTTTTAAAAGCCGCTTGTCTGTCACAGTCTTCACAAGACTGTTGTGCGCAACAGATCCCGGCTTTAGCCACAGCTTTCCTCTTTGGACTGCCTCGTCAAGGGGCTCGTGTGGACATTTGTGGTAGTACCTGTTCCCAGGCCACTCATGACGGTTGGTAACATGGTGTACTATGGAGACCCACCTCTCTCTCAACAGTTCAGCATTACCCTCACATGTTTGTGCACACCACCACAAATGATTTATGATGGATGTTATCCACTCTGCCAGGCCTTCACATTCCTTTGTCTTTGCTGCCTTCGCTAATTTTTTTGATAGGCCTTTGGCTACACACCATGGGTCAAATTGATGATGTTTTTCAGGATTGTTTACCCTCATTTCTTTCACAATTTGAGGGTGGCGGTCAGTGGAGATGGTGCTCACCTTAACTCCATTCTCTTCCATTGTTTGTAGAGCATCTTTGAAACCCTTGATCTCCATTGTGTTGGAGCTTGACACTTGGGTGCAACTTACAACTTTAAAGTCCACCACCTTTTCAGTCAGTGCATCCATAAAGGTGTACGTACAGTATTTAGCTGAGTGACCAGGAGAGTCACACCGGCCATCTCCACAGAGCACAACTTCTTGCTGGTTCGTCATTGTGGTAAACACAGTACTCTGCTCGTTATTCCATGTTTTTTCAATCACAGGAAACACGTACCTCTTCCTCAGCGTTGCATATGTTTCAGCACTTATTGTCTTTAGGTTCATATTGTGACAGAAGCGCTCAAATTTTGCAAAATGGATCCCACTGAAGAAGACTGACGCTGATAAGAGCAGGTTTCCTATCCCTTTGCAGTGTTTTCCAGGAGGTTGACTTTGCCATCTGTAACTGCAGCCATTAATGCATGCGAGTTCTAATGTCAATTGTGATCCATCATTGTGTAGCTCTCTCATTTCTTCCTGAACAATAAGGGAGCCACACTTTGAACAATGTCGAAGCAATTGCTGTAACTGCTCCTCAAAAACTAGAAAAACTCTAGTGCTAATTACTTCAACATGTGAATTAATTGAAGGTCGTGAGCCCTGTGTACTTTGAGAGGACTCTGATGCACTTGCAGTGTAATCCGGATCAAATAGACTACGCTGTGACTGAGAGAGATCGCTAGGTTCATTATCTGATAAGAACAGATCTTGAGAGTTGTCATCCTCCACTACCGACTCATGTTTACGTGCGTAACTACTATGGTCGGTCTTCACCTGGTAGTGTGCGTCAGCTGGCCACTGTACAGCTGCATCCAATTGGTATAGCCCGAAATTCGTCTGAGTCTCTGCATCAACTTTAATTGGAGAACACTGTACGCTTTTATCTTCCATTACAGCCTCGACAAGTGCATGGTTGTCTGGTTTGACACAGTCCATGATTTCCTCTGCACAAGTGGAGACACAAGCGCTAGTGCTACTTAACATGCTATCCAGCGTCGCTTGCCTAAGCCGTTTCTGTTCACGATTTACACTTGAAATACGCGGACGTTTAGCATTCTTGTGAGGAAAAATCGCGGGTATTGCATTCGGTTTAAGTACTCGCCTGTAACCACGAACCCCCATGAGCTCGTTCATCAGCTGTCGGCGATCAAAATCCTCAAATGAATCAGGGCTAAAGTGACGAGAACAGAGCCGTGGGTAATTGGGGAGTTTCACTCGCCCACAAGCATCTTCCCATTGTTTCTTCTCTTTGCATCAGAACTAGGAAAACAGTGGAAGGTCAAATCACCACTCTTGTTTGTTTTTGAATGGGCATCACAACCAACAGCCACACAATGTGGCATTTTATCTCTCTAGGTGGGTCCGATGATGAACTGTAGAAGAGTGTGTCGAACTCATAGACAGTAAAAGAAAATGCCCGCGAACGATAGCCTCTGACGTGTTCTTTTTAGTTTAGCGCTCAGGACCGTCGTGCGCCATCAACAATCGACGGCCCATTGTACAAAAAAGCTGAAAAAGTAGTGATCGCGCTTTTTTATTTTTCTTAATCATGAAAGCGTTTCAGGTATTTTTAACCAAGCGCCTTAATTAGGAGGGGTATTCACATCATATCTAGACCAAATAGGCAAACTAGCCGGAGATCCTTTTAAGCCCTTGGGCTTGCTACTTACAGGGCCAAGTATACAACTTAGGGGTCTTTTTTTATTTCTCGCTGAAGTTCGATGAACAAATAAAAACTGTAGTTCAGAATTATTTCTTTTATCAGAGGGCAATAGCCAAATTAAAAGCGTTTCTTTCAACTAGTAACTTAGAAAAAGTCATCCATACTTTTATTTTTTCCCATTTAGACTATTGTAATGTTATTTATTCCGGGACCTGCCAGACTCATGTGGCATGTCTTCAGCTAGTGCAAAATGCCACTGCTAGAATGCTTATGAAGGCTAAGACGACTGATCATGTTACCCCACTGTTATCCTCATTAGGCTGGCTACCAGTGCATTACAGGATCCAATACATGGTCTTGACATATGTTTTTAAGGCATTGCATGGAATGGCGCCAGACTATTTCGTTGAGCTTATTAAGCCATATAAATCAAATGTAATGTTGAGATACTCAAATAAACTATTATTAAACCCAATAGTGTGCCTTAATTTTAAAGGTGGCTGCGCTTTTGCAGTCACTGGCCCAAGATTATGGAACAGCTTGCCTTTTGAGGTTAGATTGTCCCTTACACTAAGTACCTTCCAGTGCTGATTAAAATCAAACAATTTCTCTCTTGCGTTTTAACTTTTTAATGGATATTTTATTGTTTGTTGTTGTTGTCTTTGTTTTAGTTTGTATTTATTTTTATTATTGCTTTATTCACTTGTAATATAGAGCACTTTTGAGCTACTGTGTAGCCTGAATAGTGCTCTATAAATAAATAAATACAATACAATAAAATGATTGACAACAGGGGGACTTTAATATAGTTACCTAGTAGTTGCCTATCAACATTTTCACTGTCCAGCATGGTATATTTTCATCATCAGATCGTATAGTAAAGTACCGCTATGGAAAAAAAAATATTTTCTTAGTATTTTTGTTAGTGTCCTCAAGACTATTTTTTAATTGCCTTGGTCTTGTCTCAGTCTCAACTGCATTTGTCTTCCTCAGTCTAAGAGAACTAAGGTTTTATTTCAAGACCACAACTGTGGGGATATTGACTAAATTGCCAGTGCATTGTCTGATTTACTTGTTAACATCATTAAATATGCATTATGTAATATTGACAGCTAGCGATTGAAATGGGTACTGAAGTCCAAATTCAAAATATTGGAGAGTTGTTTGCCCCGCACCCTCCTCCTCAGACTCGAAACTCATACAAATTGTCAGATTGATGACACGCAACAGGAACAATTGCAAATGACAATGGTGAAATACCTTACACCGTATTTTTTAATCTGCTTTTTTTATCCGCATGGATATTTTTAGATGGATGCCGATGCTTTTAAGGTCTTGTAGAATTTGTGATCTCCGACCAAGTTCGTTTGCTGGCTTTCCCAGCTGCAATACGCTGTTTTCTCTGCCAACTGTCAAATGTTACTGTGTAAATTGGCACTGAATTCACATTTCAAAGTAGAATAACTGGCTGTAGCAGTTTTTCGGAGAAACGATTATTTGAACATATCATGTATCCTAAATATCTGGAAACATAGTATGGTATTTTCATGCTTTAGTGCAGTACAAAAAAAAATACATACAGCACCTTTAATGTGATTAAATGTTAAACTTCCTGCTTCAAATGCAATCAATATCTTATTTCTAATCTGATTTCTTTTGTAACTGTTGTGCTGGGTCAGAAATTAACAGGGGATCAAAAATTTCACCATAATACAAATGCTCACAAATTTCAAGTTCCCTTTCGAACGGTCACTTCGTATTGCGTAGCTATACGCAGTGGGGAAAACTCCTTTTCCTCGATTTACTGAAAGCTATTTGTAAAACGCATTTGCAGCTGCACAGCTAGCACATTGAGCGTCTGTCATTCTCATAGGCTGTGCTGCAGCAACTGCACATCCAATGGCGCGGGCGACTCTGACGCTCTACCAAAGAGCTAGCCCAACGTCAGAGCCCGCCGAGGGGGCGTGGCACAGCCTAAATAGACCCCCGAATAGACCTCGAGCTAGAGTGGGCCACGCCCGAGGAACCGCCTCGTAGTCGGCTGGATGGATGGTTCCTGTCGGGGCGCCAGCAGGCCCCTCGTCACAAACCAGCGCCATTTTTCCCCGAAGTCCACGAGGAGCTTACCAAGGCCTGGCGCGCTCCTTACTCTGCACGTGTGGTATATGCAGTTTCCGCGACGCTCTCCTCCGTGGATGGCGCAGCGGAAAAGGGTTATGAGTCTTTGCGGCCCCTCGAAGAGGCCGTGGCCGCTCATCTTTGCCCGAGCACTGCAGCTAGCTGGCGAGCTAGAGCCGCGCATCCAAACAAACCGTGCCGAAACACATCAGCCCTCGCTGGACGCGCGTATGCCGCCTCCGGTCAGGCTGCTTCGGCCCTGCACACGATGGCCGTGTTGCAGGTCTACCAGGCCAATCTCCTCCCGTCCATGGACGAGGCTGGCCCGGCACTGGAGGCCTTTCGAGACCTGAGAAGTGCTACAGACTTAGCGCTGCGTGCTACTAAGGCTACAGCACAGGCCATCGGAAGGAACATGGCGAACACATCATCGAGATCAAGGAGGCTGACAGGACTAGATTTCTCGACGCCCCGGTTTCTAGCTCCGGTCTCTTCGGCCCGGCGGTGAAAGGATTCTCGGAGAGGTACACAGAGGCACAGAAAGCGTCCCAGGCTATGCGACACTTCTTGCCGAAACGTTCGAGCTCTTCATCCAGCAAGCCCAAACCACCGCCTTCGCCTCACCCAGCTAAACCGGTGAAGCAGGCCTCTCAGCCCCGCCCTGCGGCCGCTGCTAGCCACCGCCAGTCAAGGCATGCGAAGCGCTACCCGCTCCTCCGGCGTCAAGGCCCGCGACCCAGCGTCGTGATTGACCAGGTACCACCGAAGTCGTCCTAGCAACAAGCGGGAAGAGAGTGGGCTCGTGTCTCGCACTAGCCGGACCACCCTCGAAAAAGCCAGCAAAACTTCCCACAGCTCCCTGTTCAGTTCAGGCGGCTGGGGATTTTATCATTGTAAACAGGCCCGCAGCAGTGAGCGCGTTTTTGCAAACAAACGCCGTTTTCACGGCGACCCAAATAAAGCACAAAAAGAGCATGTTTCACAATCACAACACACGGGTTCATGGTCCCCCTTCTCTAGGTGGCCCCCTCCCTGTTTTAACACTGACTTTCCCCCGGGCAAAAGCCTGAACAGTCAGTCAAACACTCAGTGCGTGCACAAATCACATTATAAGGGTATCAGGTCCCCCTATGTTAGGCGGCCCGTCCCATTCAGTGTGTCAAGCCCTAGCCACATGGGCCATAGCTTGGCAATCTATCCCCGGTGTGTAGAGTTGGGTCATAAACACTATAAAGCGAGGCTACTCGCTCCAATTCCCTCGCAGACCCCCCAAATTCCAGGCGGTTATCGAGACGTCGGTGAGAAGCAGCGTGGGTCACGTGCTTCGCTCCGAAGTTCAGAATTTATTAGCAAAAGGAGCGATAGAATCAGTCCCTCCCGCGCTAATGTATTCGATATACGATTCGAATACGGTATATCGAAAGATGCATATTTTCATATTCAGATCGACCCTCGTTACAGGCCATTCTTGAGATTCGCCTTCGAGGGGAGGGCATATCAATACACCGTCCTGCCGTTCGGTCTGTCCATGGCACGCCGCACATTCACGAAATGTATGGATGCAGCGCTCTCCCCACTGAAAAGTCAGGGAGTGCGCGTGCTGAATTATCTCTACGACTGGCTGGTGCTGGCGCAGTCGAGAGACGAACTGATAATTCACAGGGATTTGGTTTCATTCTGGTGAATCACGGGTGTTTAAGAACACTGATTCCCTGGCGGGCTCAGGACTGGTACCACAATGGGGTGACCATGGGGGTAGTTTCCAGAAGGAAGGTGGTTTTTACAGACGCGTCCAACCTGGGTTGGGGAGCTCTGCACGAGGGCAAGCCTGCCTCCGGCCTCTGGTCGAGCACGGAGCAGAGCTTACATATCAACTGTCTGGAAATGAAAGCAGTTGGTTTGGCCCTGCAAGCTTTTGCGTCAAACCTCAGGGGTCACCACGTCCTGGTCCGTACAGACAGCATGTCGGTGGTGGCCTACATGAATCGCCAGGGCGGCATCAGGTCAGGCAAACTGTATGCTATGGCGAGGGACCTCCTCCTGTGGGCACAGGCCAATCTGAGCTCGCTGAGAGCAGCGCACATCCCGGGCGTCCAAAATATGGGCGCGGATATGCTCTCACGGGGCAACACTCCCCTAGGCGAGTGGTCCCTGAACCCTCAGACGGTCAAGTCTGATATGGGAGATGTTCGGCGAGGCCGAAGTCGACCTTTTCGCCTCGAGAGCCAACACCCACTGCAGGGTGTTCTTCTCGAAAAACAGGGACGCGCTGGCTCATCCCTGGCCCAGTTGACCCTTTATGCTTTTCCCCCCGTCTCGATGATTCCACAAGTCATCGAACGGGTCAGGGAGAGCGGATGGTCAGTCCTTCTGGTGGCTCCTCTCTGGATATCCAGACCATGGTTACCGGAACTGGTTCAGTTGTCAGACACGATCCCCTGGCCTGTTCCTATGGGGAAGGATCTCCTCACACAGGCCAACGGAACGATATGGCATCCCCGACCCGATTTATGGGCCCTCCATGTGTGGCTCCTAAACGGGTACCCGGGGACCTCCCTGACAGGGTCTTAAACACTATCTCTGAAGCAAGGGCCCCGTCTACTCGGCACCTTTATGCTTTAAAATGGTCGGGTTTTTCCAGCTGGTGCTCGAAAAATCGTATTGACCCAGAGTCATGTGAGGTTTCTGTGGTGCTCTCTTTCCTGCAGGAGCTACTGGACGCAGGCCGCACCCCGTCCACGCTCAAAGTGTATGTGGCAGCCATCGCAGCGCATCATGCTTTGGTGGGTGGCCGATCACTAGGAAGGAATGACCTGGTGGTAAAGTTTCTGAAAGGTGCTAGGAGGATTAACCCCTCCAGGCCCCCTTCGGTGCCACCTTGGGACCTCTCCACGGTCCTTAGGGCCCTGAAGGGACCGCCTTTTGAGCCGCTCCAGTCGGTTGATCTAAAACCACTCTCGCTAAAGACTGCTCTCCTGTTGGCATTGGCATCTATCAAGCGAGTGGGAGATCTGCAGGCCCTCTCTGTGAGTCCTGCATGTTTGGAGTTTGGATCGGGTGACTCCAGAGTCAATCTCAAACCCGGGCATGGTTACGTACCCAAGGTGCTCTCAACGCCGTTTAGAGCACAAGTTATTACGTTGTTAGCCCTTCCCCCTTCTGCCGAGGATGGGGAGGTTAATCTTCTCTGCCCTGTTAGGGCGCTGAGAATTTATCTGGAGCGTTCTGCGTCCTTTAGACAGTCAGAACAGCTGTTTGTCTGCTTTGGTGGCAGATCTAAGGGTGATCCAGTCACTAAGCAAAGACTGTCTAGATGAATAGGTGATGCCATTTCTTTGGCCTACACCTCAGTGGGTCAGGTTTGCCCCATAGGTGTCAAGGCCCATTCGACCAGAGGCATGGCCTCGTCGTGGGCTTGGTCATCTGGGTTTCCCATTCAAGATATTTGTGATGCGGCCGGCTGGTCCTCGCCTTCCACATTTATGAAGTTCTATAATATGGAGGTACCTTCCCTGCAGGCGAAGGTGCTTTCGGTGTGATGTAGGCCTGACGGTGTCTGGTCTTGTCTACAAAGATTACTGTGCATAATCACATACATATTATTAAACCCGCTTCAGCCGGTTATAAAGTTATACTAATAATCCCGACGGTGTCTGGTTTTGTTAGTATATTCTGTTAGTTGTTACTGACTTATATATATTATTCAGACTCAACAGTGTCTGGTCTGTTATATATTTCCATATATACATATATTATTGGGTTCTGGCTTGTTCTGTTAACTCAGGGGTCCTGAGTTTGCAGTGCAACCAGTTACTTGGGTGCGGCGTTTTGCATGGCGTCCCCACTGCGTATAGCTACGCAATACGAAGTGACCGTTCGAAAGGGAACTACTCGGTTACTATCGTAACCTCAGTTCCCTGAGAGAGGGAACGAGTATTGCGTAGTCGGCCGCACTGCGGTAACTGGTGAAGTTGTCGCTTCAGTCGTATAAACCTGCTATAATGGCGGTTTCGGGGGTCTATTTAGGCTGTGCCACGCCCCCTCGGCGGGCTCTGACGTTGGGCTAGCTCTTTGGTCGAGCGTCAGAGTCGCCCGCGCCATTGGATGTGCAGTTGCTGCAGCACAGCCTATGAGCGTGACAGACGCTCAATGTGCTAGCTGTACAGCTGCAAATGCGTTTTACAAATAGGCTTCAGTAAATCGAGGAAAAGGAGTTTTCCCTACTGCGTATAGCTACGCAATACTCGTTCCCTCTCTCAGGGAACTGAGCTTACGATAGTAACCGAGTAGATATAATTTCAAAAAAGTACTTGTATGAAATCTTATTTTTATACTATAATTAATATAATTATATATAATTATAACTATAATAATTATATGATATAATTAAAGGGGACCTATTATGCAAAATTCACACAAAAAAAAACATTACAAATGTTCTGTTATTGGATGTACCAACGAACAGAATGGAAGTCTCCATAGACTCCTGGCATCCGAGCCACTAAGGACATCATGGTTGCAGGGTTTCCCGCAGCACTTTGTTACTAAGGCGGCCGCCTAACTACGAAAAAAACTACGTAGCCTTAACTACGTCGTAAAAAAAAATTTATATGAGCGATATCCGCCGAGTTACTCTGTCCTGTTTTCTCCATTTCAATCTTCAATGTGATAAGCCTTCGTGTTTGCTTCAGTCTTGTAATCAGCGCGTTCTTCCGCAGCGGCGCAAAGCACATCAGAACAAACAGAAGTGTGTGTGTGTGTGTTCATCTGAGCCTCATTGGTCTGTCACTGCTCGTCAATGTCAGAATATTTGAGATGACCAATCAAATCAAAGTAGGCGGGCTTTATGTTCGCAGCGCGAATTTTAGTAGAGAGCGACTCATAGACAGGAGCGACTCGACGCACTTCAGTTTACGGTCGGTCAAGTGCGATAAGATGTAAGTTGCTAAACTAAACATTTCCTAATGACAGTTTTTTTTAGGTCATAAATGTTAAACGAATCACAAAAATAATCAGGCAAACTAATAAACTTTTGTCTATTTTCGCAATTTTTAACTGAAAATAGACCACTATGTGACGTGACTCATGTAATGTAACCTTAGCCTAATAATTAGTTTACTGTCATCGTAAGGGGACAAGACACATTAACCAGGGTACCTGCGGGATCTTAAAAGCATTGAAAAATAATCTCAAATTAAGGCCTTACAAGCCTTGAATTTGGTATACAAAGTCTTGGATTTCGTTACAAAAGCATTATGTTTTTTTATATATAACTCCACTTCATAGCAGAAAGCGCGAAAGCGTGCGCACCGTTACTATGGTTACTAGGCAAGTGAGTTACAGAACAAGATAGTAACATTAGCCAAGCGTAGTTGGTCGTCTGAAATAGGAAAGTTTCAGTTTAATCCGCTGTGGCCACAAATGCCAGAATTCAATAATTTAACCCCCAAATCAGAGCATTTCTGTTAAAAGAACTTGTTTTCTACCGAACTTGTTTTTCCACCTACTGGCGATTTTAATACAATATTTTTATTAATATTAAACGATTTTTAACATTGCCTATTTATTGAACATTGTTTTATTTAATGAATTATTTATTTTTTAAAGGTATTACAAAGGTAAAAAATGAAATGGAAAAATGTATTAAAGGGGGCAAATATTGTCCCTTTATGGAAAAGGTGTGACTGCAGTTTAAGTGGAAGAGGGGTACGGCACTCTAAAAAATTGGAGAACCACGGATAACATTACTATCAGATGTCATGTTATTACCTTGACAAACTAAAAAGATATAAGACTCAAGTTTCAGTATTTGTCTTAATTTGTGTCAGGAGTTATGCAATTTCCTCCTGGACCCCCGACGACCCCCATACTATGACATACATAGACCCCCTCTATGCACACCTAGGTAGAAGAATCGCCATTGGCTAGTAATTTTTTTTATTTACTTGCCAGCCATGATATCAGGGGCGTCTCTAGAAGGGGGCACGGGGTGGCACTGGCCCCCCCTGAAATATGATTGGCCCCCCCTGGTGCCCCCCCAACATCATTGGGCTAGATTTACTGTCAACCTGACAATGCCCAACGCCATTGGATCAGAGCGCTGTCAATCACTGCTATATTTTTATATTTTTAAATTCTGTAATAGACTAGGCTAAATTGCCTCTAATCATACATATAAATCATGTGGAAATATAGGTCTTTTTCTTAAAACTTTCTTCAATTACTGCGTACCTGAAATCACCTTCCACCCTGTTAGTATGTACTTTTTTGCCTTCCAAATCCAACTGCAATTTCCTTGAGACCATTTTCAAGAAGTGAAATTTCTTTTCTTTTACCTGCTGGAATTCAACTGTACAAACTGAGGTATGCTTCAGCTCTCACTCCTTACTTTTTTTTTAGTTTTTGTAATTTTATCCTGCTTGTCCCACCTTTAAAGTTCCACCATGTTAGTCTATGTTATGGAGAATGTTTGTCCTATCAAAAAAATGTAAAAACAAATCTGACATAGTTATAAAAGTTCTGTTCATCTGTAGAAGGTTAGCTAGCTAAAAATGTTGATCACTCAAAGAGCTATGGCTAACTTAGCTCAGAATTTTCCACCCTGTTAGATCTATAAACCTAGCAGGATGGAATGTTAAACATATTTGATTCATCAAAAATTGTTTTGCTTGTTTCAAGAAGAAGAAAAAATCTAAGATGGCATAAGGGACATATACTATGCAAGAAAAGCTCATTATTGTTTAACATTTACATTATTAACATGTTGTGATACACGTATATGTCCCCAACAGGGTGGAATATTTTTATGGACAGTGTCTGAACAATCTACCAATAATTATTAATATAGAGTCCCTGAGCTTGACCTATATGTCAAACATCAAACCTATATGTTAAACATGTCACTATTTTGATAGAATGCTAAAAACATGAAAATCATGCCTTTTTTTCCCAACATTTATGAAGCCAAAATGTCACCGCATACCAGGAATGAGCCACATGTTACTTTATCTTTTGTTTTAAAGACTAAAGGCACTATAATTAGAACTCTGTGTAATTTATACTGAATGGGTATTTGTTTATTTTTACACCGCAACAGGACATCCAAGGTTTCTTTAAGAAGAAACCATGTCAGAGACAGATTTCATGCAGAGAACGTTCGCCAACACACACACACAGACACAACCACACAGACACAGACACAACCACACAACCACACACAAAACTGTGTGGTCCAATCCATGTATCACACACACACACAAAACTGTGTGGTCCAATCCATGCATCACACACACACACAAAACTGTGTGGTCCAATCCATGCATCACACACACACACAAAACTGTGTGGTCCAATCCATGCATCACACACACACACACAAAACTGTGTGGTCCAATCCATGCATCACACACACACACACAACTGTGTGGTCCAATCCATGCATCACACACACACACACAACTGTGTGGTCCAATCCATGCATCACACACACACACACAAAACTGTGTGGTCCAATCCATGCATCACACACACACACAAAAGTGTGTGGTCCAATCCATGCATCACACACACACACACACACACACACACACACACACACACACACACACACACACAAAAGTGTGTGGTCCAATCCATGCATCACACACACACACACACACACACACACACACACACACACACACACACACACACACACACACACACACACACACACACACACACACACACACAACTGTGTGGTCCAATCCATGCATCACACACACACACACAACTGTGTGGTCCAATCCATGCATCACACACACACACACACACACAACTGTGTGGTCCAATCCATGCATCACACACACACACAAAACTGTGTGGTCCAATCCATGCATCACACACACACACACACACAAAACTGTGTGGTCCAATCCATGCATCACACACACAACTGTGTGGTCCAATCCATGCATCACACACACACACACACAAAACTGTGTGGTCCAATCCATGTATAATACAAAATGATTTTCAGGCTCTTGTTCAGTGCCACATTTAATACCATCTATATTAGGTAATTGAGCATTGCAAAGATTTTTTTTAAATTGTGCTTAATATTTTCTAAACACGTATTTATTTCCATTTGAATTTTCAGATTTCCCATGGGCCCCCCCTGACTGGATCTTGGTCCCACCTGTGCCCCCCCATTTATAAAATCCTGGAATCGCCCCTGCATGATATATATGAAAAGGTAAACAATTTTATTTTCAAAACATTAATCTCAACATTATTTATGCAGTTGTAATTGTACCGATTCAGATGCAACTTCTGTGCCACCTCTGCAGTGCAAAGATGAATTCTGTTGTTAGTGATTTCATTTGATTGGTAACAGCTCTATAGTGTCTGATTATTCTAATTGTATTTATTGATTAAATAGAAAATATTTCTCAGGCAGTAAGTGTGGATTTTTTAGATGAATTTAAGGAGTGCTGGTCTGGTCTTGGTCTTGACTCAGTCTCGCCCTGCCTTGGTCTTGTTTTGGTCTCAATCCCTCAAAGTCTTGGTTTTGTCTAGGTCTCGACGCATACTGACGCACTGACACACACGTCTTGGTCTTGACTTGGTCTCGGTTTAGGTGGTCTTGACTACAAGCAAACACCACTAATAAGTTAAAATATAATTTTTTTGCATGTAAAATCAGACGTTCCCACTGGATCCCCCGTACAGTAAAGCAGATGGCTCGCAAGCAGATATTTCAACCTCTCTCTAGGCGAGTGGTTCAGAAGCGGGCAGTTCATTGTCAGCTCAGCGGCTCGTGAGTAAGACCATTAATTACACAGAGGGAGAGTGTTATCAGGCGACTTCTGCCTCTTTTTTAATGAGACTTTTACAGCGGTGTACAGGAAGGAACTAATTATACGAGGCAGAGACTCGCTTAATGAAAGTGCGGTTATAAATACAGACATCTGTGGAACAAATGAAAAATCATTATGACTCACGTTTTCTCACATAAAAGAGTCTGATATGAATTGAAGTAATTAGCGAGGAACCACCTGCAGTCATGTGACTTTTCTAGCATATGTGGCTTTGATGCAAATTCTATTTTAATTAGCCAGTATTTTTTTTTAATGAGAAATCCAGGTAAATAAAACCTACATACAATATTGTAAGCATTATACCTGATTATACCTTCGTTTTAAATAGCATCTGCTTCCACAAATACCAATAAAATGACCCATTTTATACTGTGAAAAAATAATATTATAAATATGCCAACAATATTGTTTGGAAAATACTTGATAGTATAGTAAGTTATATTATGATTACATTATAGTGTTATTTATTGTTTACTCATTTACTTATTTATTTTAATCTAACTTTTATACATTTGTTTATTTTAATCTAGGTTATTTTTATTAAAATAATATTTATTTATTTGCTTATTTTTGATTATTTGTTTTTACTTATACTTTTATAAAAAAATAAAAAAATAAAAAGCACTTTCTCTAATCATTTCCACAGAACCTGTTTGAAAACTCCTGACCTAAAAAACAATACTAACCGCAAGTAACCCTAGAGCAACACTATCAACAACCTGGAACGTCCCGGGTTACGTATGTAACCCTAGTTCCCCGAAGGGACGGACGCTGCGTGTAATCGCAGTGGGAACGCCCCCCAGCGTAGCGCGTCTGAAGCATGAATGAAATCAGTCAATGGAGCGTCACAGCGGGTGACGTCACCGACCAGGAAGCTATAAATATCCCCTGAATACACAAGCCACCAGCTTCTAATGTTACTGAAGCAAGCGATCCAAGGGGATGCCGAGAGTATGGCAGGACACGCAGCGTCCGTCCCTTCGGGGAACTAGGGTTACATACGTAACCCGGGACGTTCCCCTTCAGGGACTACCGCTGCGTGTAATCGCAGTGGGAACGCAATACCCACATCCCCATACGACCAAATCCCCGTCGTGTGTCATAAGGAGACACAAGCCGACGAGAGAACCTGAGCCCCGGGAGTGGAGCTAAGGTCAAGGGAATAAAATCTGACGAAAGTGTGCGGTGAGGACCAGCCTGCCGCATCACAAACGTCCTGAAGAGAAGCTCCTGAAAGAAGAGCTGTAGAAGCAGCCATACTCCGGGTGGAATGAGCCCTTACAGCCAAAGGTGAAGGCTGATGGGCCGAACCGTAAGCAAGCGAGATGGCCTCGACCACCCACTTGCTCATCCTTTGCTTAGATGCTGGACACCCCTTCTTAGGTGACCCAAAACAGACAAACAATTGTTCTGATTTCCTCCACAGGGCAGCTCTGTGGACATACGCATCTAAAGCCCTAACAGGACACAGCAAATTAAGTTTCTCCTGGTCTGACGTCAAAAAAGATGGAGGACAGAAAGCCTGCAGAACTATAGGTCTAACCGAAGTGGTTGGTACCTTAGGAACATACCCTGGTCTCGGACAGAGAAAAGCTTTTACCATACCAGGAGCAAATTCCAGGCACGAGGGAGCCACCGTAAGTGCTTGAATATCTCCAATTCTTTTTAGAGACGAGATAGCAAGTAGAAGGATAGTCTTTAGTGTAAGGAACTTTTCCGAAACTTCCTCGAAACTTCCTCGATGGGCTCGAAAGGAGCTAGGGAGAGACCTTCCAAGACGATGGCCAGATCCCAAGCTGGTACCCTCGTGCGGACTGCAGGCCTCAGCCTCAAGGCGCCACGAAGGAAGCGAGATACAAGTGGGTGTCTCCCGAGAGAACCTCCACTCGAAGGGTCGTGGTAAGCAGCTAAGGCCGCCACATACACCTTCAGTGTGGAGTGATATAACCCTGTGGAGAGCCGGTCCTGCAGGAAATCCAGCACTGTACCAACCGGGCAGTTAACTGGGTCCTGCTGGCGCTCTCCACACCAAGAGGTGAAAAGTTTCCACCTCGCGGCATATAACTTCCTTGTGGCGGGAGCTCTGGATTGGAGGATGGTCTCAACGACCTCAGTCGAGAGACCAGAATCTATGAGCTGGGCCCCCTCAGAGGCCAAGCCCACAGCCTCCATAGTTCTGGGCGGGGGTGAAAGATCGACCCACTCGCCTGAGAGAGTAGATCTCTCCTGATCGGTATCTCTAGGGGAGAGCCGTCGAGGAGAGACACTAGGTCCGCAAACCATACTCGGGCCGGCCAGAACGGGGCTATTAGCAGAAGACTGAGCCCGTCCCGGCGAACCCTCTCCAGAACTCCCGGGAGCAGAGCGATCGGGGGAAAAGCGTACAGACGTGACCTCGGCCACGGATGTACCATCGCGTCCAACCCCAGTGGGGCTGGCAGGCTGAGAGAGAACCACAGTGGACAATGTGATGTCTCTCTGGAAGCAAATAGATCTACCTCGGCACGACCGAAATGTTCCCATAGGAGCTCCACCACCTCGGGGTGAAGACTCCATTCCCCGGGCCTCGGCCCCTGCCTCGACAGGATGTCTGCCCCCTGATTTAAGTACCCTGGGAGATAAATAGCTCTCAAAGAAAGAATTCTCCCCTGGGACCATAGGAGAATCTGACGTGCCAGTTTGTAAAGTGGGCGAGAACGCAGACCCCCCTGATGGTTGATATAAGAGACCACCGATGTGTTGTCTGTTCGAACAAGAACATGGTGGCCCCTTAGGTCTGGGAGGAAGTGTTTCAGAGCCTGAAACACTGCCAACATCTCTAGACAATTTATGTGCCATAGACGGTGATGGTCCCCCCACAGACCCCGAGCTGGGCGACCACTCATGATCGCCCCCCACCCCGTGAGAGAGGCATCTGTCGTTAGCATAACGCGACGACAAGGAGCTCCCAACACCGGGCCTTGGGACAGAAACCGAGGATCTTTCCACATAACCAGGGCGCGAAGACATCGTCGCGAACTCATGATCATGCGAAACGGATTTCCCCTCGGGGAGAATCCCCTGGTTCTGAGCCACCACTGTAACGGTCTCATGTGCAGGAGGCCAAAAGGTACCACGTTGGACGCAGCTGCCATGAGACCTAACAGTCTCTGGAACTGTTTTACAGTGGACGACTGGCCTAGCTTGACCTGATCTACTGCGGCGAGAATCGAAGCAACACGAGCAGGTGACAACTGTGCCTGCATCGTCGTCGAATCCCACACTACACCGAGAAAAGTGGTTCTCTGTAATGGAGAAAGAACACTCTTCTTGGCGTTGAGCCTCAACCCCAACCTCTTGATGTGAGCAAGAACGACATCTCGGTGCCGAACCGCCTGCTGTTCTGATTGAGCTAGAATTAACCAATCGTCTATATAGTTCAGAATATGAATGCCCTGCAGCCTCAGCGGGGCTATAGCTGCATCCATACACTTCGTGAACATGCGGGGTGACAGTGCTAGGCCAAACGGAAGAACCCGATATTGGTACGCTTCGCCCCCGAAAGCGAACCTCAGGAACTTCCTGTGTTGAGGGAGGATGGATACATGGAAGTAGGCGTCCTTTAGGTCTATCGTGACAAACCAGTCCTCGGATCTGATTTGTGACACGATCTGTTTGAGAGTGAGCATCTTGAATTTGAGCTTCCCTACAGTGCGATTTAAGAGACGCAGATCTAGAATGGGACGCAGCCCTCCATCTTTTTTCGGAACGATGAAGTACCGGCTGTAGTATCATAACTCCCTGCTGGGCGGAGGAACCCGTTCTATAGCCCCTTTGTGCAGCAGAGTTTCTACCTCCTGTTCTAATACCAGAGCCTGCTCGGGGCCCACCACCGTGGGCAGAACCCCTCTGAACCGAGGTGGACGCGTTCTGAACTGAATAGCGTACCCGTTCTTTATAATATTCAGGACCCACTGAGAAACATTGGGAAGCATTTCCCATTCCGCCAGGAACTCTACTAAGGGAACCAGCCTCTCGAGGCTGGCCTCTGGATGAACATCCCGAGTGACAGACACAGCGCCCTGTAACATACTGGCAGGAAACAGCTGGTCTGAGCACTCCACAACCCTCCTCGGAGGGGGCGAGCGTCCCTCGGGAAATCGCTCGCCGAGTCTCTCTACGCCCTGTATAGGCAGGGTTAGTAGAACAGACCCCTGAGGGCATCGAGAAAGACAGGGCGCCGTGCTTTTGAGCGGCGAACTCAAGTCTTTCCCGATGGGGACCACCCTCAGAGTCCTGACGTTCAGCCCGTCAGGACTTTTTCGACGCGGCCTTCCTGGCGACAATGACTGACCTCAGATCAGTCCTGCCCCGAGAAGGCCGTGCCGGAGAGCGCCCCGCCTCGTCCCTCCAGTTTGTCTGCGGGGGGGCACGAGACGCGACACTCCGCTTCTGCTGTGCTCTTTTAGAAGACGAACTCGACGGCTGGGACTGCCCTCGCTCAGCAGCCCCAGTGACGCGCACTTTGAGAGGGATAAACTTATGAAAAGCAGCCGCCTGTTTTTTCTCTTCATGGAACCTCTCAGTGACAGAGTGAAGAGCGTCACCGAAGAGGCCCGCAGGCGAAACAGGAGCATTTAATAGGAGAGATTTATCTTTTTCTTTCATAGAGGTTTGACTCAACCATAAATGCCTTTCTGTGGCCACCATGGCTGCCATAGACCGGCCAACAGATTTAGCTGTTTCCCTGGTGGCCCGGAGAGTGAGATCAGCAGTCTGCCTGAGCTCATTGATCATATCTGCCGAAATTTCTCCCCCCTCACACACATCTTTGAGCAGGTCAGCCTGATAAGCCTGCATAATGGCCATTGTATGCAAACATGCAGCCGCCTGCCCAGCCGCCGAGTAAGCCTTCCCCACCAGCACAGAAGTATTTTTCAGTGGTCTAGAAGGAAGAGCCGGTGCTTTAAGCGAAGATGCCGAGGCAGGAGAGAGATAGCTCGCGAGAGTCTCCTCCGCCTTCGGCATCGTCACATATCCAGCAGACTTTGCACCAAAAATATTACCATAAGCATTGGATTGATTGGTATATATTCTGCTCGAAACCGGTCTAA
The DNA here is from genome assembly GCF_051911475.1 of Siphateles boraxobius. NCBI lineage: Eukaryota > Metazoa > Chordata > Actinopteri > Cypriniformes > Leuciscidae > Siphateles > Siphateles boraxobius. Next base: position 14,969,585 of record NW_027508833.1, on the reverse strand, counting down.
CCCAGGTCTTTGAAACCTCAGCATGAAGGTCTGGGAAGAACGGTAAGCACCGGCGAGAAGGCTGAGGACGTGCAGAGAGAAATCTAATATCTAGTTTGCTTTTATTTCTAGATTCTTGTTTATCAGTTGGCCATTCAATACTGAGTTTTTCAACAGCCCGAGATAACACATCCATTAAACCTTCTTCAGCAGTATAATGAAGTGAGCTAGTTTCCTCTGATGCCAAACTTTCGACATCCAGATCCTCAGAACTGGATAATCTAAGTTCCACATCATCGCGTGCCTCCACCCGGGCAGAAGTAACCGCCGCAGCGCGTGCTTCCAGAGCCGGGTGAGAGGCACTGGATCCCGCCGGAGAAAGCTGAGATAGGGCGGGGCCCGTCTCAGCGTCGCCGGTGAGATCCATCTGCGAACCCCAAGTCAAGCGCCGCCGCTCTGCCTCAACAGAAGCGGGACCCGAGCCCTGGGGAGCTCGCAACAAACCACTCTCCTCAAAGAGCGATCGCCGCGAGCGCAGAGTTCTCAAAGGAAAACGCTCGCCATACTCACAATCGACTCCCTCGAGAGCCGACTGGGCATGCTGAACTCCCAAACAAGCTACACATAACTCGTGAGAATCCCTACCCGTGATGTAACGTGTACAGGGGGGAACACATTTTCTATACTGCTCGCTCATTTTGGTTTTTTTATATATATATATATATATATATAGTGAAAACTCCTGACAAAATCAGACAAACACAATAGAAAGATATCAGACACACACAGAGCGCTGCTGAAGTAACAGAAGCTGGTGGCTTGTGTATTCAGGGGATATTTATGGCTTCCTGGTCGGTGACGTCACCCGCTGTGACGCTCCATTGACTGATTTCATTCATGCTTCAGACGCGCTACGCTGGGGGGCGTTCCCACTGCGATTACACGCAGCGGTAGTCCCTGAAGGGGAACTACAGCTAACAATTATCAATAGATAGCATTACCAATCACATAGTAACCACTCATAACACCCGAGTAAAGACTTAGCATTGAAAGTACACAGCATTCAAGATACTAAATAACACTTATACTTTAAACAAAATAAACAGTTGCTTTTTGAAACTTTTGGGCAAGGTTTTGTCAAGTCAACATTCAAAGTCCGTCTTCACAAATTTTCCTTATCTAGTCATCTATCTTTAGGTACACCAAATGAACGCCAAAGAAATAGCACTGATGAAAGCCGACTGTGTTGTTGCCTCGCGTCAAGGAAAAAACCTGAGTACACCGAAAGGACTGTGTCTGCGGGTAAAGGAGATAACTGTCCATTCAAACAGATCTATTCATCTATATTCGTCATTCAAAAAGGGAAAGCAAAATTAAGACTACAGGTATACAAATGGTGCAGAGACAAATCTAAGTCAGTCGATGCTCAAAACTGGCCCGATGTTGCCTGACAGATGACCGTCGGCAAGGTGTGTCACTGGCTTTACTCTTATGAGAAACCCAGAAGACTGACAAGAGACAGAAATGATTGTTCCTTCTTCGACTTCTTGTTAGTTAGCATCTGCTTCTATAAATATCATGCATGTTCACATTTCCTTTTTGCAGTGTCCACAAATTACCAATCTTAAACAAACAAGATGAAGTTACTCTGCAGTGTTCCCAGTGCTTTAAAACACGCTGTGAATTCTTTGGTGTGACAGGTGTACCTGCTTTCCAGATCAGTGTCTCACAGGAGGTGCACACTCATAGGCTAACATGAGATGTCAGGCAGGCAGTTCAAGCAGTCCACACATGCCTGAAGCCGAGGCAGCTGCGAGGGAACGAGGGGTCGGGGTTCAGGGCAAATCTGCAACGGTTAGACTCCTCGTAAATATGTGCTAAACTGTGGAGAGCGGGTCTTCTGTTGGCCAAACTCGTGACACTTCATTTCGTATCTCAATCTAAGATTACTTGGGCCTAGTCTCTGTGCCAACCAATTAAAAAAAATAATAACTCAAAGACAATGAAAGCCTCTTAGCTGGGCCTCAAAAAGGTGGCAGAAATTAGTGAAAGGGGTCATACGAAAAATAATCTTTTTTCTTGTTCTTCTGAGGTAAAAGAGAGGAATGTATCATTACTCTCAGATTTATTATTAATACATTCCCTACCTAGTCAAACTAAATAATGTACAATGTCAAGCAGAGAATCCATTAGAATAGTGATACACCAGAATAACTCTGGAAATCCTCATTGCATCCTGGGACTAAAACAAACACCCTTACAGGCTTAATTTACATGACTAGTAAACAAACAGCTTTTGCTTTGGTCAACTCAAATAAATTGGTTTGTACCCTGACAGAGTCTGGCACGCTGAACAACAGCGCTAACATAGAGCACAGGGCACACACACTCATAGACATCAACCCAACACCACCACTGTTGGGTTTTTATGTGTTATGGGGACATTAGCCCCTTTTATACAGCTATCCCGGTAAATTACCGTGAAATTGCCAGAACGACTTTACCGGTAAATTCCAAAATGTGTTGTTCACACAAGCAACAACATTCTGGCTTTTTACCGCTAACAGACCATTCACACATCAGTTCCAAAATACCGTTAAAGGGTTAGTTCACCCAAAAATGAAAATTAAGTCATTAATTACTCACCCCCATGCTGTACCAACCCCGTAAGACCTTCGTTCATCTTCGGAACACAAATGAAGATATTTTTGATTAAATCTGAGAGGTGGATCACTGCTACATAGGCTGCCAGAGGGAATGAAACTTGACGGCCCAGAAAGTCATTAAAGAACATGTTTAAATAATCCATGTGCCTACAGTGGCTCAACTATAAGTTTATCAAGCGACGAGACTACTTTTTTCCCGAAAAAAAAAACATAATAACGACTTTATTCGACTATTCCTTTTCATTCCTTGTGGGCCTGAGACGAGAGTTCAAGAGATTTCCACGACGCATGCGCGAGAACTGAACAAGAAGTATTAGAAGAAGAACGTTCTCTTCTCAGTTCTCGCGCATGCGTCGTGGAAATCTCTTGAACTCTCGTCTCAGGCCCACAAGGAAGAAAAGGAATAGTCGAATAAAGTCGTTATTATGTTTTTTTTTTCGGGAAAAAAGTATTCTCGTCGCTTGATAAACTTATAGTTGAGCCACTGTAGGCACATGGAATATTTAAACATTTTCTTTAATGACTTTCTGGGCCGTCAAGTTTCATTCCCTCTGGCAGCCTATGTAGCAGTGATCCACCTCTCAGATTTAATCAAAAATATCTTCATTTGTGTTCCGAAGATGAACGAAGGTCTTACGGGGTTGGTACAGCATGGGGGTGAGTAATTAATGACTTAATTTTCATTTTTGGGTGAACTAACCCTTTAAACTCTGTGACGATGTCATTAACCTGGAAGGGACCTCTAAAGCTGTTGACAAATCTCTTCATCCGCCTGGATGAGGAAAAACGTTTTAGTTTCGGTATCACTCCAATTTGAAGACATTTGTAAACGGTGCTGAGTAAATGCATCATCTGCCTCATAATTTTATGAATGGCTGAGAGCCGTTGCTCTTTCAGCAGCTTCTGATTGGCCCAAATCACTTCTTACGTCAGCGCGTTCTGACCTCGTACATTCAAAATACCGGTAATCTTCATACCGCGTTCACACAACGCATATACCGGTAAATTACTGGTAATGTTACAACTTCCATTACTGGTAAATTGCCGGAACAGGTTTATTTGAAAAGGTTCTGTTCACACATGATCTGTTACCAGTAATTTACCGGTAAAGACTATGTGTGAATGGGTCTATTGACATTCCATAGACATAATGATTTTCATATTGTACAAAATGCATATTCTATTCCCTAATCCTAAACCTACCCATCACAGAAAAATTTCTGCATTTTTACATTTTACGCTGTTTTCTTCAAAGGGAGCAAAAAATGTCCTGACAAGGATTTCGGATATTGCCATCTTTGTGGGTAGGGGGCTTAGGCCATCATTTCAAAAGTGAGGGGGACAGAATGTCAAGTGTTATACCATTTTTTTTCAGACCTTTGTTGACAGTTTTTTGCTCAATTGGCTTAATATGCTATTTATGTTTAAAGCAATACAGCAGAAAGAAAGTAAGAAATGCAGATGTTCTGTACTTTATATTGCACATGGTATTGTATAATATACTATTGTAACTAGGGATGGGAATCGAAAACCGGTTCCACTCGAGAACCGGTTCTAAATTTTACGATCCATCGATATTGTATGCCCTCGACGTTAACGAGTCCTCTTATCGATGCTCCTGCTCTGAGTCAGCCATAGTATGTACAGACCGTGAACTCACAACTGTCCCTTTTGTCCTTTATCAAGCACCATAGCACCGCGTCCAAAGATAATCTTTGTCCTGCAAAGTCTTATTTGATCAGTGAGTAAAATTGTCTCTCTCTGGTAATGTAGATGAACCGCTGCGCTTGTGACAGGGCGCATGTTAAACTGATCGAGCAGAGAGAGAGAGAGAGAGAGAGAGAGAGAGAGCCCCGGTCGCGCGCACGCACTCTCTCTCTTCGGAGCAAGGCGAAAGTAGGCTTCACCGTCTCAAAACTAAGCGCTGTCTTCCTCTCTCCCTCGCACATATTAATCAAAATACACGACACGATGGTAAGGTAGGGAGACTAAAGTTTTATGTGGAGCATTCGGAGATTTGTTTTTCCTGAATTGCCGCTGGGTGTGAATTGTGCTAAAATACGTTGTCTTATCTTCTCTGAAAAGTCTTCCGCACATTCAGCTGACATAATCACACTTCAAATAAACGAAAAAAAACGATCCAGTGATGAAATGTTTTCTGTGATGACACACATCTTGTGGGATGTCCCAACTGGCGGGATAATCACACAACGCGCACACGTCCGATAATGACACGTCCAATTCGCGAACTAATGACTCATTTGAACTGATTCGTTTTAATGAATGGTTAAAACAACTGATCTTTCCAACACTGAACTCACGGGACGTTTAATCGGTGTATAACTAATCGGTAACACTTTACAATAAGGTTCCATTTATTACAGAAATTACATAAAAAGTACAGTTTGCTTAGTCAAGTGTAAGCATTAAAACGACTTGTTTTTCCCCCCGAAAAAGACTACCTTTTCCCACACAGTGCTATCAGGAATCGATAAGAGAATCGTTAAAGAATCGGATCGATAAGCAGAATCGTTAGTGGCATTGATATTGATAAAATCTTATCAATTCCCATCCCTAATTGTAACGCTGCCTGATTCAAGCAGATAGAGAGTGGCTGTTAATGCATGAAAACCTCAACTTGTCGTGAACACTTGCCCTATGAAAAAGTGTGGGGGACGAATTTACATTTTATAAGAAGTGGGGGCATAATCTACGCCCATGTTTGTGAGGACATTCTCCCCATAACGTAGGGAATACCTGAACCACACACATGCACGCACACACATCCAGACACACACACGTCTGGTTTACTATCTTTGTGGGGAGGCAGCGATGGAGGGAAAGATTTTCAGAGAATAAAAAAGGAAATTTGTGTCTGTTCCTCACTTGAAGCATCACAAGACTGAAGGACTCTCCATAGACATAATGAATTTATACTGTACAAACCATATATTCTATGCTACTCTATATTCTATGCTATTCTATTCTACACTAACCCTACCTCTAAACATACTCACCACTCAAATGTTCTGCATTTTTACATTTTCTGTATGACTTATAAGCTTGTTTCCTCATGGGGACCTCAATTTAGGTCCCCACGGTAACACGAGTCCCCATGAGTCTGTGTGCATTCAGGAGTGAAGTCCCCACTGGGATGGAAAAACATGTACACATGCACACACACGCACACACAAAAAAAGAGATACGTTTGCACAGACCAACAAAGGTCATTCTTTTAGAATGGCACTGAATAACCACTAACTAAAATATCACATTATCATGGCAATATCATGGTATTCTTTGAAGCACCCTGATTACCATGTTAACTGTTGGCCTATATACCGAATCAGTATTTATTCAGTAGTAACTTTATTGCATTAGCTTTTTTTATTTTAGTTTTAGTAATTGTTGTGTGCTTATGTAATTTTTATTCGTTTTTTATATATCTATTAAGCTTTAATTTATTTTAGTTTTAGTAATTTCAGTACTTCAGCTTAAACTTTTATTTCCATTAGTTGCAAATACAGCATTTAAGTAAATTTCTATTTTTTTTAAGTTTGTTTATTCATCTATAAAATTTCATTTATAATTTTATTTTAATTTCTGCTTTATTTCAATTAACAACAACAACAATTTTTTTTTAATAGCTTTTAGCTTTAGTTTACAATAACAACAGTGCTTCAGTGGAAGAAAGAAAGCCATACAATTGGAATGATGTGTGGGTGAGTAAGTGATGACAGAAGTTTCTTTTTTTGGTGAACTATCCCTTTAAGAAAGTATACACATTCAATACTGATTTTATGTTGAATCAAAGTTAGATGCACATTAAATGTGGCCCCTAACTATAGTGACAGAGCTATTGCAAGTTTTAACACATTAAGATGGGCCACAGTGACAAACTGGGCCAAGGTTGCAACACAATAACTCCTGTAAACAAACTCATTTCTTGAGCACTTCAGCTTGCACACAATGAACAAGAAAGAAAAAAACAGATTGCCTTTCCAATTGTCTTGGAGGGCACCTTCAGCATTGAGACCAAACAATTTGGGAAATGCACAAAATCTGTAGTATCACCATATTAACCAATTCTACAAGTCTTTCTTAAGACATCTCACCAGCTTGCTCGCTTCCCTATCATCATTTGCTGGGTATGGAGGGCAGATGACCTCAGGGGCGGCTGGCATCATTACCAGAGCAGATCGCCATCCATCCATCAAAGAAAGGCGGGATTAGAGAGTCACACCGGGCAAAAACCACACAGATACACACGGCTAGTCACAGACCTTTCTATATATAATCCATCCAGCTCTGCCGGTTCCCGTGTCAAGGTTATGTCTGCTCTCTCTGTATGCAGCTCTCCTCCTCTGTAAAGGCCGGAGGGAGCCGCTGATCAATGTCTTCCCATCTCAACCCATTATGTTTCCCCTTAAAATACACGGCCGACAGCGCTGTCTAATCACTTTCCTTCATCTGAAATGTAGACGTCTGATCTACGGTCCAGCTGTGAATTTGAAAACAGTCCAAAACACAAGACCCATTGATCTTGTCAGATCTCTGTCAGATTGATTGTGATAAATGTTTTTGCCACTTCAGAGTAATAGTACACCAGGTATAGAGGAACGTAGTAATGCTTCTTTTATTATCTCAGTGTTTTATGACAATTAAGCCAATATTCTCATTACTGTAATGCAAAAAATAATATGCATGTTTATACGATGGATAGATGTTGTGGAGAAAGCCCTTATATGAAGATGGTTTAGGCGTGTTTTATGCAAATGAGTTACCTCTTGCACGTGGCCGCTCATTTCGAATACCCTAAATTCACTATTTACATAAAAAGCCAATGGAAAATATAAATGGAAAATTTGATCATTAAGCTTTTGTCTTTATTGGGCCCTGAGAGGTTGATTCTGGTTAAAAGATCATAAAAAAATTACATTAAAAGGTCAAGAGCATTTTTAGAGTGTACCTACTAATTAACAAAAATCAGCATAATACATTTTGTATAAATGATGTACTGATGTTCATGGGAATCAGTCCAAAGTCAAATGCAACTGATTTCCTAGAATAACATCTATGGAAAAACCCTTATTTAGCTAAAAGAAAATCATCTATGATTCTCCCATCTGTATGATAACATATATCAATATCTCAACCTGATCACCTCCATACAACATCTGCACAGATTTACTATACAATATTCAATCCAATCCAGAGATAAACAGATGTTTTGATGGACTACATCCACGACGTACTGGGCAATAATCCAAAAAAAGAAGAAGGGAAAAAAGAGCTCATTTAATTAGGCTTTCAATGAGACTTAATGTGAACCAGAACAAACAAAGAAAAAAAAAATCTACAGAAGTCACTGCAGCTCCAACTGGAACAGACAGACTTCAGAGATGCCGGATTTCCGGAAATAAATATGCTTGAGCAGTGGAGGACTGTTATTATCATGTTTGGCAGAACCGCAGTGGTTCATTGATGCAGTGGAAACGAACGACACGTGGATCAAGAGACGCCCATTAAATGCTATGCTTTGGCCTTACTAAACAACACTGTTGAAGACACTATTGTCTACTGTGGACCTGCTTTATAGAATAATTTGAATTTATCTCATATTTGATGAAGTTTGAATCATTGATCATTATTTTTCTATTCCTGTTTTACCGTGAAGCTACTTTGAAACTATCTTTATTGGATAAAGTGCTAAAGAAATAAATGTGACTTGGCTTGGCTATGGACTAGAGAATAAAGATACTGCCATGATAAAATGCAAGAGTGGCAAGAGACAAAGCTAGCTCCAATTAAAGCTAAAAATACTGTAATTTGAGTCCATTCTAGTAGTTTTGACAATCAACAGGGTCTAAAAATCCACTTCGCCGGAGTGGAGCAGCAGAGTATGCTGGAGATAAAGGCACAGCAGCAGATGGCGAGTTATCAGTTCTTTAATGCCATGGTGTGTTGAGTTTGCACGGTAGGTCGCTCTATCTCAGCACGGAACAATGGGCCTCGCTTTGACTGCCTAGAGGATCCGTCAACTCCGAGTGATACACACTCCATTAATTTGCAGGAAAAAAAAAAACCAAAAAAAAAAAACTACTCGGTTCTTTAGTTTGGTCTTCTGGGAAACCATTCAAAGACATTCCTGGAACCAAAAGCATTAAAAAAACAAATGAATAGTATTATGAAAAGTAATTCAAGAAAAAAAAAAAACATGCCCAATACCATCGGGACATTACTATTGCACAAAATCATGGTCAAAAGTTGGGGGTCAGTAAGATTTTTTTAAGTCTCTTATACTCACCAAGGCTGCATTAATTTGATAAAATAAAGATGTAATATTTTGAAATATATGCTGCTCAAGAAACATTTCTTGTTATTATCAGTGTTGTGCTGTTTAATATTTTTGTGGAATCCATGATACATTTTATTTGTCAGGATTCTTTGTTGAATACAAAGTTAAAAAGAGCAGCTTTTATTTGAAATAGAAATGTTTTCCAACATGTCTTGAAAAGAATGAAAGTATACATTTATTTCTTAAAATTTTGAATGGTAGTGTATCTGACCCCAATTATAAAAAACAGTATCACTACCTGCTTCGATTATCTTTCCAAGTAATCAAACTTAGTAAAAAGCGATTTTTTCTCTTTGGATTAACATGCACTGATGAATCATTCATTTTAACAACCAGGAATATGCATTAAGAAAGTAAAAAAAATATTGCATAATATATCCAGTTTTTTACAGAGCACATTCAAGTTCAGATTTAGTGCTTTAATTGGAGAAGTTGTTCATTTGACTTTAGCGAGTGACACGCAGCATTGTGAAAGTGCCAAAGTCATGACTACATGACACAGAGAAAATAAACTCCCAAGAGCAGCTTCTCTGCACTTCTGCCCTCGAGTTCCTTGTTTTCACTCGCTCTCCTACAGTAATTTCAGAGCTAAAGAGATGGCACGACAACTCAAAGTGTGAGACTGTGGCTTTACGACTGGAATCCATCATCAAAGAGTAATTAAACAGTAAGTGTTGCTGATAGGGCTTCGTCGGAATTATCACTGTCCTTGTGCTGCCATCAGAGGGCTGGACTCAAGGGGTGTGGAATTTCCAGACTGAAAGGTTACGAGGTGCCCGGCGAGAACGCTATTGGCCACCACAATTAATAACAGGATTCAACAGTGCAAATATGACATTTGATGAGCCGGTGTGAACGTGGTGCAGATACACAAGCTGTGTTTGTGTATAAGATGGTCAAAATGAGAATTCCTTCGCCTACTAAAATACAGCTGTCTCAACATGGGGAGTCTGCCATGGAGCTTGACTTCATGCATATTTCAGAAATTATAGACACAATGATCTTGCTCAATACTTCAATACTGTGCTCAGAGGACTAAATACTACCTAGAGGTGTAAAGAGTGCAGATACTTTACAGTAAAAAAATACTCAATTCCTATTGGACTTGGTCACTTGTAATGGAGTAAAATACTTAATTTAGATCAGATCAGATTTTGTAACAAAATCTTTCAGTTTTGGGACATTAAAATGATGATTACCACCCACAGTAAACACTTCATAGTCACTGTTGATCATCTTTATTTAATTTGCTCACTAAAGTCAGTTTTATTCTCATTTGGCACTTATGAATATATATACTCTGTCTCCACTGGGAGCATTTTAAGACGCACTCCCAACATGTTCCAAAAAAACAATCTGAAGCACTATGATGACTTCTAAGATGGCCTGTTTAGCCAAAATCAAAGGAAAACATCACAAATATCCTCTGGGGAGAATCCCAGTATGCATTAAATAAACTATGGCAGACAGGAAGTGTGAGAAATGTTAATCATAAATAGAGCCTCATTCAACACATAATAATTATTAACAAATATTTTGATGTGCTTTGCATTTAATGCTTTTAGAACAAGGCATTGCTAACTTCGATTATATATTTTTTTATATATATTTATATTGACATATTTATTAAAACCAAATCACATCAAAGTCTCAGTATTTTTGTGGGGGTTTTTTTTGGTGTGTTTTTTTTTTTGCATTGCTTAATTTATGGAAGGCATTTTCTGCCAATATTAATTATATCAATTAAATGATAAAAATGAAAACTAAAACTAGATTAACCATTTCATTATAGACAACTCTACTTATGTCAATATTCATTTAACATTGTCAGAAAATGCCTTCCATAAAAAGTAGCTACAATAATACAGTAAAAAGCGTATTCATGTAGCTTTTATCTGTTAATTCTAGGTGCTGTTTGTATGTTATTTATAGTCTCCTTATTTAAGGCTCATTAGTCAACAATTCCTCTGTACACACTGCAGGTGTTATGAAGGTTGCCGGTACGGATGTGCAGCTTTCAATCTCACCAAGCTGAGTGCTTACTAAAAAACAGCTCACAGATGATCATTTCAAGTCATCTCAAGTTAATTTAAATTCTGACGTGACCAAGCTGATGCCTATGCAGACAGCTTACAGCAAGGCAAGTCACTGAATTTCCAAATTCATCTTTAATAAATAAAAACGAATCAGACAGAGAGCAAGAGCACCTTGATGCTGCTCCCGATTGGCCCAAAGGCAGCCTTGAGTAGCAAGCTGACTGAAGACATTGTAAACGGAGTATATGTCATGCTTATGAGCATTAAACTGCAGGCAAGATGGATGGTGGGATATAAATTGTGAGTCAGCAGGGTGAAGTGGGCCGTCGGTCTCTCTCTAACAAACCTCCACGGTTCTGTCAATCAAACAAGCGTCCCAGCAGACTGTTTGTGGAGTCTCATTCATATTGCACACAACAATGGTTAAGCTCACTGAAATGGCCAGTTCCAATCTGATTCAATGGCGGCACCAGTGGGTGAAGGGGTGGCCGTGGCCACCCCACTGGCCACCCCAATGGCCAGTATAAATTTTAGTAGCATCAGTTATGCATTTCATAGTATACTGTTACAGCAGTTTTTGATGTGTCTTTCCACGTTTTGACAAGCAGGGATGCAAACAGCGAGCTTTTCGGCGCCTCCCGCTTTTTTCACATCAGTTTGGGTGACCAAGTCTTCTGAAGTCATTCCATAGCTTAATGTGAGGGACATAAGTCTATTTAAATGATTAAAGTATCAACTCTGATTGACTCTGCGGCAGTCAATCATTCTCCATTCATATTCAAACAGCGCGCGCGCCTCTTGGATGCACGGCAAAACTCTCTCCAATATGATATATTCACATTATAATGCATGATCTGTAGATAAAAGGCTGTAGATTTGCATAAAATTACTTTATTTTGTTGGAGTTTGTTGCTGTTTTTAAACGACTCACTACCGTGTGCTTGCTAGATCACACACATGACACATCACAAGGACTATGAATCGGCATCAAACGCACGATAACTGGAATTTAAAACTGTGAAACAAAGGAACAAAATCGCACTGGGATTTGTGCGCTTGACATTTCTTCGCTTTGTGACGTGAACTTTTAAATGCACACTTATGCAGCGCAGCGCTGCACGGTGTGACTCCATGTTGCTTTGAGCACATCATTCTGCACCCGCGAAGTGCATACACGCTGTGTGCGCTCTGTTTTTCAGGTTATCATGGGTTTGCGCACTGAAATATTAATGAAGCCAATATATTTTGTTATACCTAGCCTGCTCAATACATTTAAAATAAGCATAATTTAATTGTATATTATTTCTTTGTAGTGTAGCCTATATATGCACTTCTGAATTCTTGACATTAATATATAAATATAAAATTGTGAAAGGTATGATTGCCTGATTGAATTTTATAAGATAACTAATAGTAATTTGTTTTTATTAACATATTTAGATTTTATAAAATTACTGTGCAGATTTTTTCAAGAATTACTTTTTGCTGCTGATTTATACACATTAAGTTTATTAAAAATCCATAATACATTTATGTAATATTTAAAGGTGTTAACTGTAATCTTACACTGCAAAATAATAACTTAAAAAGGATTAAATTCATCACAATTATGTAAGTATCTGGAAATTTGCCGCGGGCGAGGGCCCTTATATATATATCATGTCTATATAATATATATCATTATATATAATATAATATATATATTAGTAGGGCCCTACTTATATCATTAGTAACATTAAATATAACACAATAAACCAAAGTATATCAGTAGGAGTTTCCTTAAGTCTTTCTGATAGTTTTATACAGGCCGGTTTACTACAACAGTAGAATAGAATTCTGAAATTATGATTTATAGTTTTGGTGTGCCACCCCAAGATTTTAAGTGGCCCCATCTGGCCACCCCTATGAAAAATTTCTGGAGGCGCCAATGATCTGATTGTCTGTCTTTAATTCCAAATACGAGCTTTCTTTTTCTAGAAAACAGTCAAAAATACTGATGACATGATCTTGTTTGCATGATTTTGCATTTGCATGGTTTTATATGTGACCAGAGGATATTGGATCCAGTGTATTGGATATTTAAAACATGTAATTTCAAATAGAATGTATTACAAATAATTACATATAGTATAATTATTAGAATTATTATATATAATTCAAAAAAATATCCAATGTATTGGAAATCTGTAGGACATGTCAAATGTAAAATAATTTAAAGGGATAGTTCACCCAAAAATGAAAATTCTGTCACTCACAATCACGATTAATCCCATCCAAAATAAAAATTAGTTTACACATAATATGTGTGTGTATTTTCTATAATTATTTTGTATAAATACAGACGTGCATATATATATATATAAAATGTAATATAATATTATTTTACATGTCAGTCAGACAGTCCTTCCTATCTAAGTGGGTATTTGTTGAAAAAAGAAAAACCTGGAATAAAGAAAGTTTGTTTGGGTCAGAATAAGCTGTGGAGCTCAAAAAAGTCTGGCTACGCAAGACTAAAATAAGGAACCTACGAGACTAGAATGAGCAGAGAGAGAGGCAGTGAGATGGAAATTGGATATTAGTGCCAGAAGAATGAATTCAAATTGATTATCATGTCATAAGAGTGATACTGCATGAGAAAATGGGTTTATTTCAATATGACCAACTGTAAAACGGTCTTCAAATATCAATCTGGTTTGTGTTTACATCATCGTCACTTGACGCTTTTGCATTCTGTTCTTTTTAAAGTGACCGACTGTGTCACGACCTCTGTGTAACGGTCGATTATAGCTACAGTCCACGGCAGCGTAACCTGATCCAATCTACTCGATGCATCTGTGCCACAGTCAACCTGCCAGCAAAATACTCCCTCCATACTTCAGCCAAGATCCAATTATTAGATTGGCTCTCAGCACAGAAAGAGCTGACCACATGTTTATTTGAAACACCTAATGGCTTGCAATGAAATGTTTAATTCAAATGCCCGGTACCTTTCCACATTATCCTGGTTTCCGGCCACTCCGAGTCCTCCAATGGCGTAAAGCTTGCCGTCGTACACCACGCTGTTGTGCCGGCACCGCGGGACTGTCATCCGAGATACAAGATTCCAATTATCCAGCAGGGACATGTAGCACCAAACGTCTGCCAGCGTGACTCCCGACTCAATGCCACCTAAAGAGGGTACAAGCCCAAGCAAATGAGTGCTGAAGTCTCCATTTACACCCTCCGACATCACACCTTCATTAATACAGATCTGAAGGAAAGATGCATAAAAAAACACTCCACATTCACATCTCCCTCTCTCTCGGGGACTCAGTTTTAGCTGTTTCCAAAAAAAAAAGACTGTATTAATGACAGTTCAAGTCATGACCTGATAACTGTGTTGAAATGACTTTGAGAAATGAATGAGAAAATTTGATTATAATTCAAATTTTAAGGCAGCAAATGAACATAAGTTAAAATAGGAAAGTAGTTGGAACGTTTTTATAATACATTTTATAAATATAAATTTAATGGTATACAATGCATTTCTTTATAAAAATATTTTATATTTTATATTTATATGTATACATAATTCATATTAAATATAATAATAATTAACTTTATAAATAAATACATATAAATGAATTATAAAATATACATAAAAAACGCTTAACTCTTTATTGTATATACATTTTTGGCACTAAAAGCCCTTTCACACTGAGCGTGATGCAATAAAGCTAAGCGAATCACTTATGAATGAAGCTTTCACACTGAACGCAAAACGATTGATTGCCTTCAGCTAATTCATGCCTGTATGATAGGTGGCGCTGACCGAGAATACATTTTTCTTCATGTATGCATCTCGTAGGTTTTCCAATTTGGCTTTAACCTCATCCGTAAACAGTAAATTGAGATAAATAAGGTTTGGTAGCTACTACACAGAAACCATCATCAAGTGCGTGTAATAACTTCTGACTGCGATCTAAAGTATATTTTGATTAAATAATGGGCAAACGTGCATTGTTTGTAGTGTTTTATAATAAACTGAACACTACACCTGCTTTGCATTTCTCATTCTTTATTGTTATAAAAAATACTCAGAGCCGCTTGAAAAACACATACAGAACGTCTCTGGTTACTTGCGTAACCTATGTTCTCTGAATAGGGAACGAGACGCTGCGGAAAGTGCAGTGGGGATATCCTCTGGATGTGCCGATTGCCTGAAGCCCTATAGAATCACGCCAATTCATTGGCTGATGGCGCTCGCGCAAGCTGGCTCCGTCCCGACGCTCTTACGTCGTAGCATGACGAACGCGCGCGCGCCATCCTCTCCTCAGATTTCTCTGCCGAAAAGAAGAACTGACGGCAGCGCGAGGAGCTTGGCAGCGAACGCAGCGTCTCGTTCCCTATTCAGAGAACATAGGTTACGCAAGTAACCAGAGACGTTCTCTTTCATAGGTTCACTCAACGCTGCGGAAAGCGCAGTGGGAACGAAATACCAAACTCGCCAAGCTTAAGCGCTGCCATAACTGGTAACAGACCAAATAATAATAACCATGACCGGTTCAAGCAGATAGAACCTGGGAACCTGGAGTCATGTCAAGATCTAAATTATAGAACCTAACAAAGGTGTGCGGAGAGGACCAACCTGCCGCTACACAAATGTCTTCCAAGAGGGCCCCTCTAAAAAGAGCTTGAGAGGAAGCCACACTTCTGGTGGAATGTGCTCTGATGCTAAGAGGTGAAGGCAAACCACGCACCTCGTAAGCCAGCGAAATAGCATCCGTTACCCAGTGGGAAATCCTCTGCTTTGATGCCGCAAGCCCGCGGCGACCAGCACCAAAACAAACCAAGAGCTGGTTAGATTTCCTCCAACCGCCTGAGCGATCTACATACAACTTCAAAGAACGGACCGGGCAGAGCAGGTTAAGTTTCCTTTCTTCCTCAGAGGCAAAAGGAGGAGGGTGGAAAGCGTTAAGGTTAAGCGTTAAGCGTTAAGCCTCAAGGTAACCCTAACCAGGCCAGGAGCGAAGTCCAAGCATGACTCACTAATAGAGAGAGCCTGCAAATCCCCCATCCGCTTTAGTGAAGATAAAGCCAACAAAAGAGCAACCTTAAGAGTCAGAATCCGCTCAGGGGCTGACTCCAAGGGCTCGAAGGGAGCCTCTGTCAAACCCTCCAGGACGACTGAAGGTCCCACGAGGGAACACCAGGGGGGCGAGCCGGTTTCAGGCGCCTAACCCCACGCATGAAGGCCGAAACTAACCTCAGTTTCCCCAAGGGAATCTCATCTGATTCTCTATGAGCGGCAATAGCTACGACATATACTCTGAGAGTGGTAGCAGCCGCTCCGGAAGCAAACTTTTCCTGCAGGAATTCCAGCACTGAGCCTACTGGGCAGCCAACTGGGTCCCTATCATGTGCTAAGCACCATGCCTCGAATACCCTCCACTTGGAGGAATACAGCCTCCTCGTAGAAGGGGCTCTAGCACTCGCAATGGTCTCCTAAACGTCGGTTGGGAGATCAAAGCTTAAAGTTAACGGCCTCTGATAGGCCAAACGTACAGCTTCCAAATGTCGGGGCGAGGATGCCATATCCTGCCCTGAAGCTGGGAAAGCAGGTACTCCCTGACCGGGATCTCCCAGGGGGAGGATACCAACAGAGGGATCAGCTCCGAAAACCATGGCTGGGACGGCCAGAATGGGGCTACCAGAAGGAGGCGGACTCCGCTCTCTCTCACTCTGGACAGAACCGCCTGGATCAGCTTGATGGGCGGGAAGGCATAGAGTTTCTGCATCGGCCAAGGGTGGGCGAATGCATCTATCCCCAATGGAGCTGGAGGGCTCAGGGAGAAGCCAAGCGGGCATTGGGACGACTCCTGAGATGCAAAGAGGTCCACTTCCGCTTTTCCGAACCTCTCCCAGATCAGGGCCACCGTCTGGCGGTTCAACATCCATCCCCAGACCTGAGCTTCTGCCTCGACAGGAAATCTGCTGCGAGGTTCAGAATCCCTGGGACATGAACTGCTCTCAGAGAGAGGAACTTGTCCTGGGACCACAGAAGAAGGTGACGCGCATGCCTGTCTAGGGTGCGCGAACGTGAACCCCCCTGTCTGTTTACATGGGACACTACTGCCATATTGTCCGTTCTGACAATGACATGGTGCCCTTCGAGGAAAGGGAGAAAGTGGCAAAGAGCCAGGAAGACAGCCCTCAGCTCCAAGCTGTTTATGTGCCACGAGAGGGTCTCGCCAGTCCAAACCCCACACGCTGGCCTGCCCTCGAAAACCGCTCCCCAGCCGGTCAGAGAGGCATCCGTCGTAACCATTTGACGACGGAATCCCGCACCCATACCGACTCCTTTCTGAAGGAAGAGGGGGTCCCGCCAGATTGACAGGGCGCGAAAGCAACTGCGCGACACCTTCAATAGGCGAAGGGCTGGCCCCGTGGGCCGAGCCTCTGAGAGCTTCATCCGCCACAGAAAAGGTCTCATGTGGAGTAGCCCTAGAGGTAGCACAGGGGAGGCCGCGGCCATAAGGCCCAGAAGTCTGCGGCAGGTGCTCACGGAAACATGCTGGCCTAGCGCAAAGCGGGACAGACATGTCTCCAGACTGGAAATCCGTGCAGGAGCCAAACGGGCCTGCATAAGAACGGAGTCCATGTGTACCCCCAAGAAAACCGTGTTCTGAGCTGGAGTAAGAACGCTCTTCTCCGTATTCAACCTCAAACCGAGAGACTGAATATGACGGAGGACAATGTCCCTGTGGTGAGTCACCAACTCTCTGGAGTGGGCTAAAAGGAGCCAATCGTCCAGGTAGTTGAGTATATGGATGCCCTGGAGCCGCAACGGGGCCAGAGCAGCATCCATACACTTTGTGAACGTCCTTGGCGCTAGAGCGAGGCCAAAGGGGAGGACCCTGTACTGGTACGCTTTCTCTCCAAAGGCGAACCTGAGAAACTTCCTGTGTCGCCGTACGACCTGGATGTGGAAATAAGCATCCTTGAGGTCTACTGTCACGAACCAGTGCCCCAGCCGGATATGAGATATGATGGCCTTCGACGTCAACATTTTGAATTTCCCTTTGTAAAGAGAGAAGTTCAACCGGCGAAGATCTAGTATCTTCTTCGGGACCAGGAAGTGACGGCTGTAGAAGCCCTGTTCGACTTCCCCCGAAGGAATCTCTTCTATCGCCCCCTTCAGCAGAAGGGATGAAATCTCCTGCTGTAGTACAGAAGCCTGAGCGGCGCTGTCGACTACAGTAGGAAAGACCCCGTTGAAGCAGGGGGGGTTGCGACAAAACTGAAGCGTGTAGCCGAGCCGAACTGTGCGAAGGATCCAAGGCGATACCCCTGGTAAACGCTCCCATTCTTGAACGAAATGTGATAGAGGGAGAGGAGTGTTGCAGTGCAGGGGACATACCTGAGATAGGGTGTCGCGCTGTCCATGGGGAGGCGTGGTTGACCGTGGAGGAAAGCGCTTGGCGTCCTGACACGTACTGGGGGGTACCACCACCTGGATAGAAGTAACTGGGTCCGCCTGCTTCAGAGGAAAACGAACTGTGCCTCCGAGGAAGCGATTGGCGGGTATAACGTGCGCCGGGAGCGAGCGGAGAAAGCAAGACGCGTCTCCTTCCTCCTGCTCCGGACTGGGTGAAGAGAGTGAAACAGGACCTGCACTTCGAAACACACTTGGTGGCGAAGGTGACAGGGTTGGAGGAGGAGAGCCGGTTGGAGGAGGGCAGAAACGCTTGCGCGGTCTGTCCCAACCTCGTAGATCTGGTGCGGCTCCTTCTGACCTGCGGGTCAGGAGCGGCTCGAGGAGGCTGGAGCGGCCGATTTGTTGGACCGCTTCAGCTGAAGGCGCTTGTGAGGGCGCTGGCAGGGAAACGGACGACCTCGGGCTCCCCAGACCGTAGTTGGTGGGGGATGAGCCGGGTCATTCCTTCTAGTAGGGAATTCAACCCTATGAGCAGAGCGTTCTCGGGTCTGAGAAGGGGGAGGGTTGGAGTCTCTTGGCTCTCTAGATCTCCTGGGCATAAACTGCCTGAGCGCGGCCGACTGAGACTTAGCGGCACGGAACATCTCAACCACCGTGTTGACCGCTTCCCCGAAAAGACCTGAGTGGGAGATAGGGGCGTCCAGAAGAAAACTCTTATCCTTTTCTCGGATCTCCGTGAGATTCAACCAGAGGTGGCGCTCTGCGGCAACCGAGCCCGCCATAGAGCGACCTACAGCCCGAGCAGTGTGTTTGGTGGCTCTTAGGGCCAGATCTGTGGCTTTGCGAAGATCTTTGACAGCTTCGGGCGTGTCCTTAAGGACGTCCGCTTGGTAGGCTTGAAGGATGGCCATGGTATGCAGGGCCATGCCTGCTTGACCAGCCGCCATGTAAGACTTCCCAATAAGGGAGGAAGTAGTCCTACAAGCTTTGGAAGGAAGGAGGGGACGCGACTTCCAGGACGGTGCAGACGACGGGGCGAGGTGGTTAGCCAGCGTGTCCTCGACCGCTGGAATAACGGAATAACCCTGCTCCACAAAACCCACAAGGTTGGTGAAGTCAGCGGCTGCCGCATTAGTTAGGCGTGCGGAGAAAGGCTGCTTCCAGGATCTGGAGATCTCGTGATGCAGATCGCTGAAAAAGGGCAGCTTTCTTCGCTCTGGCCTAGAATTAGGGCCACTAAGGAATCTCTCGTCGAGTTTGGACGATTGAGACTCGCGGGGCTCAACAGGCCAGTCTATAGAGAGCTTCTCTGTAGCGCGCAAAGCACGTCAATAAGCTCAGTGTAGGCCGGAGTAGGCCGCGCGTCCTGGCCGCTAGGCGGGATAACGTCATCAGTCAAAGCAGGCCCGAAATCCTGGGAGTCGGAAGCTGCAGTGTAAATCACGTCATCCAGACCGAAAGAAACCGATTCGCGGGCTCCCGGGCTGGGGCATAAATAATCATGCGCGAATTCAACCGCGCCACGTGCGTGCTCGGGGGAGGGAGGGAGAGAAAGGGCGAGGCCCGTCTGCTCGTACTCAATATCCTCGAGCTCAACATACGAGCCCCAGGCCGTGGATCCACGAGAGGCCTCAGCGGTCTCGGGAGCGCGACGGGGGGAAACGAATGACTCCTTCTCAAAAACCGCGAGTCTAGAGCGGAGGGTTTTGAGAAGGAGATTGTCACAAAATTTACATTTTGACAATCCTAATACAGCCTCACGCGCATGCGAAAAACCCATACATTTAACACACTTACTGTGAGGGTCTTCGTTCGAAATGAAACGAACGCATGGCGGAGAACAGCGTCAATAATCCATGACACTTCACTGTAAGGAGAACAGAGTTCCACTTATGCCAGTCGCTGAAGTGTTGAGACGAAAGCTGTAGTTGAATTAGATAAATTCAGGCTCAGAAAAAACGAACGAAGGGAAAGATGTGACCGCTTCGTGAAGGCAGAGAAATCTGAGGAGAGGATGGCGCGCGCGCGTTCGTCATGCTACGACGTAAGAGCGTCGGGGAAGAGCCAGCTTGCGCGAGCGCCATCAGCCAATGAATTGGCGTGATTCTATAGGGCTTCAGGCAATCGGCACATCCAGAGGATATCCCCACCGCGCTTTCCGCAGCGTTGAGTGAACCTATGAAAGAGAACATATATCGCTGTAATATATTTATTTGGCTTCATGTTTCATCTGTTTCTCTCAGTTGTTTATGTGCAGAACTGTGCGGAACTCAGAAATGAACACAACATCATTCAGAAGGGCAAGGAATTATGATCACATAATATGATTGACAGCTCTCTTTGACTCATAACAGACGCGCACGGAGGTAAACCGCTCTGTACGCTGTTTCAAGCTCTTCAGATCGCATTATTCAGTGGAAAATGAATAGAAATTACAATAGAACATATAAAGAAAATGTTAGAATAAATCTTTCTCAGACATCAATGATAACATTCAACATCCATTCTCTTCTCTCGACCGGAATATTTCGGTGTTTAGACAGGTTTTCAAAACAGCGCCAGCCCGCTCGGTTAAGCTCAAATCTAATTGGACGGCTCGTTTCATCGTGGGGTGATGGTGAAAAAATTTGACAAACTGATAGAAAAAAACTCCTTTTGTCGCACTGCGATTGATTGCGCCAGGTGTGAATAGCTCCATAGGGATCTATTGTTTCGATTCAAGATCATCATTGCGATGTAGATTTGCGTTGTTTAATCGCGCTCAGTGTGAAAGGTCCTTAAATGTTCAAACTTGGTGTTGTTTCAAAATACTTGAAAAGTGTATCATGTAGCGTGACATGCTAAACATTTTTAAAATATATTTAGCTAATTCTGTTACAGTTATTACTGCAGATTTTGGCATGGAATATTTGTCACACCCCAGGATCATATAAAATGAACTAGAGATGGAAAAGATGGTGCCACTAAGTTCAACAGATGGTGGCGCCAGCACCTGATTTGGTGGCGCTGGGGGAAAATGTATCATTAACCCTTTAAGGTCCGCACCAAGAAAAAAGTGATGGAAACATTTTTTGTTTGCATTTCTTATCTCCTTATGTCGCTAGTAACCAAGACTCAATGTATGTTTTTTTCAACACATCCCATCATTTTTAAAATATCGGCCTCTACCAAATGGTTGAGATGTCACTTAATGGTAAAAAAATGGTACCGGAATTCATACACATATTGCCATACTTTTTTCATTGCCCATCATAATTTATGATCAAAACCTTTTCTAATCTTGACAAACACATTGTCAGAAAGGTCTGAGTCTCAAGGTTCCATATTTTGTGACAGAAGTGATATTTGGACAGAAATGTAATAAGTTGTTACAGCTGAATGCATACAATTAAATTCAATGGAATTTATGTCATCTTTGGTATTACACCTAAACAAAATCTCATGGGAACTTCCATTTTTGTGATATCAACTTCAGATTTGGAACACAACTTGGTTAGATATATGGCTTTGATTTTATAGTAATTTTATAGTAAAAAATATTTTGTAAAATATATATTTTATATAAAAGAAAAAATATTAAGTACAGTCTATTTGATTTAATGTAAATTTAAAACTTCCATAACTTTTTCATACTTAAATTTTTTGAAGTGCTTTTATTTTGGCAATAATCTGCTGACTGTTTTCTTTAAAACAAGACCAAACTTAGGTCTTTATTCCAAAGCATTCTTGAATTACAACCAAGTTTTAATAGTGCATTGTAATGTCCATTTAAAAAAGGGGGTGACAGTTTACCGTTTTGTGCCAAATCAACCGTTTGGTTGAGCATGTTTTTGAAAAATTATTAAAAACCTACTTAAGTTTTTTCATGGAACCAAGAAACATAATTTTGTAAAGTTAGGGCTCTCATAGTGTAATATGTAAAAAACAAAATGCTTAGCTTGCAAAATTTCACCAAAAACAGTTCACATGGCTGGGGTGATTTATTTGTTTCTGACATCCATGTTAGAAGAAGTGTTGTGACAAGTGCTGTTGATAGACACTGTGACATCTAGTGGATTTTTGTTTTGCATTGTTTTGTTTTGCATTATTAAGTGCAATAATATTACATGTTTGTTTATTTGACATGTAACGGTAGAGCACGGTTTGAATTGATATGCAGATAAAATTTGCTTTTTTTTAACAACAGTGACGAGCAAAAACCTAATTTCTATACAGAAAAGTTAAAAATTCTACTCTTATTAAATGTACCTGTCAGGCTGGTTGCAGAAGAGATGAAACAGGATCTAAGTGCGGCAGCTTTATTCAAAAAACAAACTCATAAACATGAACAGAACAACCAACTTGACACAATTAAATGTAGAACTGACAAAGAACTGATAGAAACAGGGCAGCAACTGATGAGCTAATGAACAAGACACACCTGAACAGAACTAACAATCAATTAGAAACCATAATGACAAACAGAGAGAGAGAGAGAACTTAACCAATTAACAGACTGAAAACCAACCTAGAAACAGAAAACAACCTCTAAAGTGAACAAACAAACACAAACCATAACAGTACAATTATTTTTCTATCATAATGAACTGACTGACAGCTTCAATGATTTTAAAAGGAGCACTCTTTACTTGCTTCTGTATAAAGTTTTTGTTTTTCATGAGACTTAATGACTTCCTACTTTTTTCCATATACCATTAGGGAGTGAACTTGACTAATAAGTCAATAAGTGCTCCTCTGCTGCCATGTATTAGTGGGAATTTCATGTCTTATTAAATAAAAGTGTGTTTGCCACAAAGTGCTAGTTTTCCTGAAACTTTTTAATTTTACAAATAATTACAAAAAATAACATTAAAATTGGATAATATTTTGGGCTTTGAAGTGCTGGAAAAAGTGTGAAGCACTTGAAAGCCCTTAAAAAGTGATTGAATTGCACTCTCAAAAGGTTTTCCATGTCAGCGCTGTTTTGATCTGATGTGTGGTTTATAATAGAATTCTGCACCGAATTTGAATGCTTCCAACTAGACCTCGCTGCATTGTTATTAATTCTGCTGTAAATTAAAATGCTTTCTCACTGGTTCTCCCAGTGCTGTGTAGTAAAGGTGTAGCGTGATTGAGATCGGCCCGAGAGTAAATCTGTTCTAAGTTCGCTCTGCGCTGTCCATTGCTGTGCGTTGATAAACGGTCCGCGTAGCGCAGCTTAAACGAGAAGCGCTGTTTCGTATCACTTTCGTTTCGTTTGCCGTTTGATATTTCTCAAATGTAACAGAAATTGCAGCTCTTATCAGCAAGACTGGCATGTTTGGTTTCGTCGCAGTCTTAAAGATGCAGTATGTAACTTTTTCACTCTACTAAAGCATAGAAATACCATAATATGTTTGCATATATTGAGTAACCATGCTAAGTTCACATATACGTTTCTCTGAAAAACACTTCTACATCCAGTTATTTTACTTTGAAATGTGCGTTTTCAGGCTGGAATGTTTGTTTTTGTTTTGGTCCAATTCTCATTGTCTATTGCACTCGTTCCTGATGTGTGCTCAAACTGGCAACCCGTGTGAGCGCCATCCAGTCTGAGGAGCAGGTGGCCGGAGAAACGACGATCTCCGATATTTTTAGACTGCAGTACCTATTTCTACCGACTATTTACATCATTCTTACAGACTGCACCTTTTAAGCAACAGCTGCTGATGAAATGACAATGGGGACCGGAAGTAAACTTAACTGCCGTAGCCAAAGAATGCTAAAAACACTAAGGCCCTGTCCCAAATGGCACACTTCATATGCACTTTCGGTCTTGTGGACTTACAATTGCTGCTGCGTGCATGCGTCTGTTAAGTCCATAGTCAGTAGGGTGTCCCATTTGCTATTTTAGGTTTCAGAAGCTTTGCGGTCGATATGCGCCCTCGATGCGCACTTTTGCCGAGCCCGCACTGATGCTAGCTAGGCATGAGACTTCTTCCCGACAGTCAAAGCGGCATTACATCACGAAAGTTTGGACTTAATAGATAATTTAATCATTTGACAAAGTACAAAAGAATGTCATTTAAAAATGACAAACATGCAAACACAAAACTTACGAGAGCATCTCTGGTGGAGAACAGTGACTGGATTGTGCACACATTGACATAAAAGGGGGCTTGAGCACCTGCCCTTTTTCTTCCTCACGAGCAAGTGCCCTTTTTTCTGGGGTGATTTTTTTTATGAATAATGAAGATCAATTATACGTGTTTAACGTCCCGTTAATAATTTGACCACCTGCAATGCATCTGCCTGATTTGATACTAATGCTATTTATACATACAATTTCAATTATTTTAATGTGCTATGCATGGCGTTTTTAACCATGGTAAATATATCTGTAGGGCTGTCAATACCAGCAGTGGCGAATTCCATGGACAAAAACCCAAGAACTGCATTATTAGACAGTTTTCTAAGGCTGCAAAATTTATTAAAACCATTTAAAAATCATAATACAGCATTGCACCATTTTAGCATTTATAAACCTACGCTTACACAGCAGAATACGATATGTTATGTAATCAATATGTTTCTAAATAGGCAAATTTGGTGCGTTCAAGTCCTCCTGGTTAGTTCGTATTTATGAGATGGGAAGACGTGTTTACAAAGCAGGTGCGTTAACACTTTTGTCGGAGTAAGATGGCGGTGTACTTTCTCTTAATTATTACACAAAAATACAGCAAGGTTCTTAAACTCTATTTCTAGAAAATTTTCTCTGTCGCTGTAAGTTACAGAAACCACACATGAATACCAGCAACACAGAGTAGACACATGTTTGTGCACATGAGTGGCTCTCTCGTACTGTATGATGTGACAGAGTAGTTGTTCAGTCTAGTTCTGTTCACACAGCACGTTTTCCGAAATTGTGGTCGTGAGTCGAGAAAATTTACTGGCGTGATTTCGGTTATAGAATGCGGTTGTCATTCCTGTAAATAACAGTACTGTGTGTGAACGTACCTATATTATGGACTCAAATAGAGGACTGACAACATTATTCTGCTGGTGTGTGAACGTGGAAATATACTTTCCTTTATGCCATTATCTAAAATTAAATCTAAAAATCTTGATGTTTATGGACCAACAACTCATATAAAGTTTTCACTAACCAATTGCTGTTACATCTTTAAAAGCATTGTCTTTCCTGCGCTATTGATTTAATCTTGCTTGATTTGTGGGATATTTAGTATCATAATTTGACAGCCAGTCATAAAGACAGAGACGAGGAACAGCCATCTGCTTTCCCCTCATCCCTCAGAGCTTGCAGTGCTAAATATAAAAGCAGACACCTGCGGGAGGCCACCAAACTGCAAGTGACACACTGTCGGTTTGATTACCTGACAGGTAGATATTATCCCCTGCCGATACGACGGAGAAGAATTCGCGGTTGTAGAAAGGCAAGCTGGCCAGGGGGTACCACTTGTTGTTCTGAGGGTTGAAGCAAGTGACGGCTGTCAGCGAGCGTTGGTTCATACCGATGACCTGCCGCCCACCCACCAGCACGATCACCTCAGCGACACCTGCAGGGACAGGACGGACACAAAAACATTGACATTCACTAAAATAACCTGCTGGAAGCGACTACTCAGACCTGTTTGGGACCAGGGGCCAGTTGCATAAACATAGCCGCTAAGAACTAGTCTGACCAACTAGCAGTTAGTTAGGGCAAATCAGCCTTACTTTTTGGATTCAAGTGAGAGCATTCTGCCTTTTTATGTAACTGACTTAAAGATATGACCAGTCTTAAAGAAAAAAGTTAGATGACCAACCAGTTCATGCAACCGGCCACAGATCACATTTCAAGATGATTTTATATGGGAAGTGCTGGTGCTGGTTATTGTGGCAGGTGAACGAGCTTGACCATGCTTTAAAATATAACGGTTCTTTATTGGCATTGATGGTTCCAGGGACCTTTAACACCCATGGAACCTTAACAATGCACAAAAGTTTATTTATCATGGAAAAAGTTTCTTTAGAATATAAACATTTTCGTGACACTTTACAATAAGGTTCATTAGTTAACGTTTGTTAATGTATTAACTAACATGAACTAACCATGAGCAATACATGTGTTACTGTATTTGTTATTCTTTGTTAATGTTAGTTAATAAAAAATAAAGCTGTTCATTGTTTGTTCTTGTTAGTTCACAGTGCATTCACTGATGTTAACAAGATTTTCATAAAGTATTAGTAAATGTTGAAATTAACATTAACAAAGATTAATAAATGCTGTATAAGTGCAGTTCATTATTAGCTCATGCTAACTAATGTAGTTAACTAATGTTAACTACATTACTAATGTTAACTAATGAACCTTATTGTGAAGTGTTACCAAATATTCTTCACACTAAGAAAAACAAAAAACAAAAATGGGTTCTGTCACGTGTAGGAGAGAGGACCCAAAAGCAAAGGGCAGTTTGACAAAGTTTATTAGTTCAGGCAAAATAACACAGGTGGCACATAAGGCGAATAAATCCAACTGAAGAAAGTCTCATCCAAAGGAAAACGGAAAGTCTCTCAGTAATAGAACAGAAATGTACGGTCAGGACCGGCAACGGGAAATCCCCGGAGGATGAGACAGGCTGGGTCCGTAGAGAGCACGGGAACGCCAATCCTTGACCACTCACGTTAGCTGAAGAAGTAACAAAGCAGAGACGAGGTAACACGGTAGACAGATTGAGGCACGCACCAGACAGGACACGACACGACAGGGTTTGGTTCAGCAGGTACACAGGTACGTAACCTATGGCAATAATCTGACAAAGAACAAAGGACAGGGAAGACTAGAAATAGAGAGTCTAATCAGAGAAAGAGGGAACCAGCTGGGGAGGAGAAGAGGGAGAGTGATGAGGTGATGAGAGACAGCTGAGAGCGGCAGAGATAATGAATGGGAATGTGTGTGTGTAAATGGATGTAATAAAGAGTGTGACCAGGAGAGGGTGGTAGAGTGTAAGAGGAGGATACCGGGATCATGACAGTACCCCCCCCCCTCAAGGAGCGCCTCCTGGCGCAACGGAGGAGGAGGACTGGCGGGAGCGGTAGAAGTCATCGATCAACGAGCGGTCCACGACGTCCCGGGAAGGAATCCAACTTCTCTCCTCAGGACCGTATCCTTCCCAATCAACCAGAAACTGATGACCCCGACCCCGGGGGCGCACGTCGAGAAGTTTGCGAACCCTGTAGATGGGAGCGCCTTCAACACGGATAGGGGTAGTGACAGGACGGGGAGGAACACGAGTAACGGGTTTAATACATGATACGTGAAAAACCGGGTGAACGCGTCGAAGATTGGCAGACAATTTGAGTCTGACTGAGACAGGACTGAGTATCTTAAGGACGCGGAAAGGCCCGATGAATTTAGGGGCCAGTTTACGCGAAGAGGATTGGAGAGGAAGATTAAGGGTAGACAGCCAAACCCTCTGCCCAACGGAATAACGGGGGCTTTTGACACGACGTCTATTAGCGGCCCGCCGGGTGCGAGCACGAGACTTCAATAGAGCAGACCTGACCCCTCTCCAAGTACGCTTAGCACGTTGAATGAAGGCTTGTACCGACGGCATCTTAGAGTCTGTATCTTGTGACGAAAAAAGCGGAGGCTGGTAGCCGAGACAACACTGAAAAGGGGATAGACCAGTGGCAGAAGACGGAGCGGAATTAAGTGCGTACTCCGCCCAGGGGAGCTGCTCTGACCAGGAAGCCGGATTGCGGAAAGCGAGGCTACGGAGAATGCGACCGATTATCTGGTTTGCTCGTTCGGCTTGGCCATTGGTCTGTGGGTGAAAGCCGGAGGAGAGACTAGCCGACGCTCCAATAAGGCGACAAAACTCCCTCCAGAACAGGGAAGAGAACTGGGGACCCCTATCGGAAACGACGTCGGAGGGAAGACCATGTATCTTAAAGATCTTGTCGACGACAATCTGGGCGGTCTCCCTAGCAGACGGGAGTTTAGGTAAAGGAATAAAGCGGGCGGTCTTAGAAAAACGATCAACGACAGTAAGTATCACGGTGTTCCCCTCAGAGGAGGGGAGACCCGTGATAAAGTCCATGGCGACGTGAGACCATGGGCGAGACGGTAACGGAAGGGGACGCAGCAACCCGGCCGGGGGAGAATTACCAGATTTAGTCTGAGCGCAAACGGCACACGAAGCGACGAAACGGCGAATGTCGCGCTCACGAGAGGGCCACCAGAATCTTTGGCGGACCGCGGCGAGCGTGCCCCTAACGCCGGGATGGGCAAACAGTTTGGATGAATGGCCCCACTGAAAGACCGCGAGACGAGCAGAAGGAGGAACGTACAAAAGACCCTTAGGACAAAGACGAGGAGTAACGGCGTGGGCCAGAGAGCGCTTGACCAAACGTTCTATTCCCCAGACAGCTGCGCCCACCACCACGCCCTGAGGAAGGATCTCCTCCTTATTGGGAACAACCTCTGGGGAAGCAAACTGTCGCGAAAGAGCATCAGGCTTGAGGTTCTTAGACCCGGGGCGGAAGGAGATGGAAAAATCGAAACGCGTAAAGAAAAGTGCCCAACGAGCCTGACGAGCGCAGAGCCTCTTCGCGG
Organism: Siphateles boraxobius; assembly: GCF_051911475.1. Classification (NCBI taxonomy): domain Eukaryota; kingdom Metazoa; phylum Chordata; class Actinopteri; order Cypriniformes; family Leuciscidae; genus Siphateles; species Siphateles boraxobius. The sequence goes on along the minus strand of NW_027508833.1, from coordinate 14,940,553 downwards.
AACGAATGTACTCTAAATTTCTATGGTCCGTCCAGACAACGAACGGGACTGAGGCACCCTCAAGCCAGTGACGCCACTCTCCGAGAGCTAAACGGATGGCCAATAACTCGCGATTGCCAACATCATAATTTCGTTCGGCGGGCGAAAGACGATGCGAATAGTAGGCGCAGGGATGAACCTTCTCATCAGAAGATGAGCGTTGGGAGAGAATAGCTCCAACGCCCACCTCTGATGCATCAACTTCAACAATGAACTGTCTAGAGATATCAGGAGTTCGTAAGATCGGGGCGGAGGAAAAAAGGGACTTGAGGCGATCAAAAGCTGTCTGAGCTCCCTCCGACCAGGAAAATCGGACCCTGGCGGAGGTGAGGGCAGATAGAGGGGCGGCGATCTGACTAAAGTTACGGATAAACCGACGATAAAAATTTGCAAAGCCTAAAAAACGTTGAAGAGCAACGCGCGACTCAGGCACTGGCCATTCCGTGACCGCACGGACCTTGGAGGAATCCATGCTAACGCCCTCAGCGGAAATTACCGAACCAAGAAATGAGATGGACTGCGCGTGGAAGGTACATTTCTCGGCCTTAACAAACAGTCGGTTCTCGAGGAGACGTTGGAGAACTTGTCGAACGTGTAGAGTGTGTACTTGGAGAGAGGGAGAGAAAATTAAAATATCGTCAAGGTAGACAAAAACGAAAATGTTCAACATGTCTCTGAGCACGTCGTTAATTAACGCCTGGAACACGGCGGGAGCGTTGACCAGCCCGAAAGGAAGAACGCGATATTCAAAGTGTCCTAAGGGGGTGTTAAACGCCGTCTTCCACTCGTCCCCCTCCCTAATGCGGACAAGGTGGTAAGCATTACGAAGATCTAGTTTAGAAAAGATCTTGGCCCCCTGCAAGATTTCGAAGGCAGAAGACATGAGAGGCAAGGGATAACGGTTCTTGACCGTGATGTCATTCAAGCCTCGATAATCTATGCAGGGGCGTAATGTACCATCCTTCTTTTTAACGAAGAAAAAACCCGCACCGGCAGGGGAGGAGGAAGACACAATGGTACCAGCTTCGAGCGAGTCAGAAAGATACTTCTCTAGAGCTTCGCGTTCGGGGGCGGAGAGAGAGTAAAGTCTACCCCGGGGAGGGGTGGTGCCAGGAAGGAGGTCGATAGCGCAGTCATACGGTCGATGGGGAGGAAGAGAAGTGGCCCTGGAACGACTGAAGACCGCTCGAAGATCATGGTACTCCCGCGGGACCCCGGACAAATCACCCGGCTCCTCCTGAAAGACAGAGACAGAAGAGACAGGAGAAACAGCAGACATCAAACACTTGACATGACACGACAAATTCCATGAAAGAATTGAACCTCTAGACCAGTTAATCTGAGGATTATGCTCGACTAACCAGGGATGTCCTAAAACAACAGGGTTAAAAGGAGAATGCAAAACTAGAAAAGAAATTGTCTCTTGATGATTACCAGAGATGGTGAGACTCACCGGAGCAGTGGCAAAGCGCACTCTAGAGAGGATACTACCATCAAGGGCGTGGACAGGGGTGGAGTCTTTACGTTCAATGAGGGCAATCCCCTGTTCTCGAGCCCAAGTCTCATCCACAAAATTTCCCTCGGCTCCCGAATCGATCAAAACCGGACAGGAGGTGGAAAACCCTGGCCAGCGGAGAAGAGCAGAGAAAGTAGTGCGTGCGCGTGACGGAGGGTCTAGGGTTGAAGCGCTCACCAGTAACCCTCTTACTGGTGAGCCTTGGCTTTTACCGGGCAGGAGGCGACACGATGGGAGGCGGAAGCGCAGTACATGCAGAGACGAGCCGTTATACGGCGCTGGCGTTCGGCCGCGGAGATTCGTAAACCACCCAGCTGCATAGGCTCGGAGTCAGTGAAAGGCGGCGGTGTAGAAGAGCGAGCCGGGGTAGAGAAAAGTGCCCTCTCAAGGCTGCGGCTGCGGCGGCGCATGTCGAAGCGCCTCTCCACACGAATGGCCATATCAATAAGAGGATCCAGTCGAGTGGGTGATTCACGGGCGAGGATCTCATCCTTAATGTCAGCATTGAGCCCTTCGAGGAAACGGGCTACTAAGGCAGGCTCGTTCCAGTCACATGAAGCAGATAAGGTACGAAATTCAATCGAAAAATCTGCTGCTGACCTTCTCCCTTGACGAAGCGTAGACAAAAGACGGGAAGCCTCCGCTCCGAATGCAGAACGGTCAAAAACCCGCAGCATCTCCTCCTTGAAGGAGGAATAACGGCTGAGACAGTCAGCCTCCGAACTCCACACAGCTGTTCCCCACTCCCGCGCCCGGCCAGCCAGCAAGGAGATGACGAAGGCGATGCGAGAGCGATCCTCAGCGTATGTGGAAGTCTGTAGTGAAAAGACAACCTCACACTGAGTCAAAAAGGATCTACATTCCTTGGGCTCACCGGAATAGCACGGCGGGTTGTTCACTCTCGGCTCAGGCGTGTCACGGCTTCTAGAGGTGGAGGATTCCACTCGGAGGTGATTAAGCTGTTGTGAGATATCGGTCATGCGAGTAGCAAGAGAATCCATGGCATGGTGAGCGGCGGCCAGTTCATCCTCATGACGGCCCAGCATGGCTCCCTGGATCTCAAGTGCAGATTGAAGAGGACTCTCCCTTGCTGGGTCCATTTCTGGTCAGATTATTCTGTCACGTGTAGGAGAGAGGACCCAAAAGCAAAGGGCAGTTTGACAAAGTTTATTAGTTCAGGCAAAATAACACAGGTGGCACATAAGGCGAATAAATCCAACTGAAGAAAGTCTCATCCAAAGGAAAACGGAAAGTCTCTCAGTAATAGAACAGAAATGTACGGTCAGGACCGGCAACGGGAAATCCCCGGAGGATGAGACAGGCTGGGTCCGTAGAGAGCACGGGAACGCCAATCCTTGACCACTCACGTTAGCTGAAGAAGTAACAAAGCAGAGACGAGGTAACACGGTAGACAGATTGAGGCACGCACCAGACAGGACACGACACGACAGGGTTTGGTTCAGCAGGTACACAGGTACGTAACCTATGGCAATAATCTGACAAAGAACAAAGGACAGGGAAGACTAGAAATAGAGAGTCTAATCAGAGAAAGAGGGAACCAGCTGGGGAGGAGAAGAGGGAGAGTGATGAGGTGATGAGAGACAGCTGAGAGCGGCAGAGATAATGAATGGGAATGTGTGTGTGTAAATGGATGTAATAAAGAGTGTGACCAGGAGAGGGTGGTAGAGTGTAAGAGGAGGATACCGGGATCATGACAGGTTCTTTTTAGAAGAGGGCATGATGAGTGACCAGCCAAAACTATTTTGCATTTGAGTCAAAAAAAAAGAAAGAAAAGAGACAATTTTGGGGGAGATAACAAATGTTCCCTGCTAAAAATGAGGCGTAACTTAACACAGAGCGCCAGCAAAGATGTTATCAGAATCACCACAGAGTTATCAGCTAAATTTGACTTGACAAAAATATGCAAAGTGTATTTCTATTCAAGAAAAAGTACAGATTCATTGGTATAAAAAAGGGCTTCATGCTCCATTATTTTGTGTGAGTTGAAAGTACCCAACACGATCTTATCATCCAAATTAAAATTCATGACATACATCGTCTTGAAAAAAAATAAAAGAAACAGTGGATCGGGGCAGAAAGACAGAAACTCCCTGTAACGGCAGAAAATTAAATGTCATTGTATGCCTCTTAAAAAAATATTCAAAAGAAAAAAAGAAGAAATACTTTTGCCTGTGACTTCAATGGCTCCTGAAAATACAGGAATGAATTATGTCTGGGGACATTTATTTTGTAATTCTTTTCAAAATAGTGATTCAGGAAACTGAAGGCTTAAAGCACATACTGTATAAATCTCTCTGGGGACATTCACCAACTATGTGTTTCAATGAGCAGTCTGTCTTGTTTTAGTATCTGATTCCCTAAAGGAATTCTGCACATAAGAATGCAAAAAAAAAAAAAAAAAAAAACTTTTGAACGATAGTGTGTATTATGAACTCTTTCCCTGTCAGTGTTTTTGTTTTATTTTTTACAAAAGTTGCCAGCCAACGCCAGCATTTTTTAAAATAATTTTTTACAGAAAATGTCATGGCTCCTAGAACATATTGTTGTATGATCTGAACATACACTAAATTAAAAGAAAGAACAGAGCCTCTGTTGTGAATAAGGCAGTATCTATTAGTCTTATTTGCATAAAAAAGGGGAGCAATTAATGCTAAAAATAATGGCAGTAACAATTTAAATATTCATGACGCATGTCTATACCGGGGCATATCTCATGTGCTGCAGTGAATGCATGTAAATAAGATGCATGTGCGCTTAAACACCAGATACTAAGGTGACACAACCAGCGGTGGGATATTCCTGCTCAAGCTCGGGTTCACAGGCATCTCCTGAGAAGAAAAAAAGCTTTTGACTGGCACGAATATCTTCTCCGGTGGCAGCTCTTTCAGCTGCACGACTGCAAGTTGTTTTCCTACTTCACAACAGTACAGGAAACACTTTCTATCCCCCTTTTCTCCAGCAAACAAAACCCCCTTTTCCCACAAACCCTCACTGCACGCCACTACATTACAGCAGAAGCATCAATCAAACACCACATGACAGCCTTGCTCGTGTTCTGCCATCAGCGTCCTCCAGCAGATATATGCTCTCCTTATACTCTCTCATCTCACCCTGCATGCATGTGTTAATGCAGCATGGCAGGGATCAGGCCCGGGGTCCAAGCCCTTCTGCCGAGCGAGGGACCCTGCTGTGCTCGGGCCCTTCCTGCTGACTGTGGCATTAGAGACTCAAGCATCAGGAGGTCCAGCACTGCCGCCCCACCTCTGCCCCTCTCAGATCAGACCAATGGATTATGACATGAAAAGAATTCAAGGAGCTTTCTAGATTTAGATTTCCCCCAAAATCCCTCTAGCGTGTTATCTATCAGGTTTTGGCGCATGAAACAAAAGAGCAAAAGATCTTCTAAGAAAAAACACACCTCTAAACATAAATAAATTAGAAAAGAGCAGCCTATAGAATTTAAAGGGGACATATTATGAAAATCTGACTTTTTACGCGTTCAAGTGCTACAGTATAATCGGGTCCCCAGTGCTTCTACCAACCCAGAAAATGTGAAAAGTGACAACCCAGTAACTTTGTTTTGGTAAGCTTTTCTACGCAAGCATGTCAAAAAATTAGCCGATGAGATTTCGCTCCCCTTCTGACGTAGCAAGGGGATCTTATTACAGTATTACCGGCCCATAATCTGCAAGTTTCCACCCACGGCACCTCCATTTGGTTTTCACAAGTGACAACAGTATAACTAGTTCTAACGCAATGGCAAAAGTTTGAGCAAAGCATGCATACTGTTCTGTCATTGCAGCACAGACGAACATAGAACACTATTTGACCAAAACATGTCACAGCTGTCTCATAAAAACCTCAGGGAACTGTGTCACCTTGTGTAAAAGTTAAACATGACATAACATGCAAGTCGATGAAACAATGTAACGCCACTACAACCACATAAATGTACCCACTAACCATTCAGAAACGTTCAGGTGCGTCTAGAAGTTGCAACCTCTTCCTGAGTCTCTGTAAGGCTGCACTCCACTACTGTTATTTCTGAAATTTGACTGACATTTGCTTGTTTTGTTATTGCCGGAGTATCCGAAGCTCGTGTAAAGAATCACCCTCTTCTGAACAGGGGCGGGGAGCAGCAGCTCATTTGCATTTAAAGGGACACACAATAACAGAGTGTTTTCACTCACACACAAAAAGGGGCAACTTTGACAAGCTATAGTTAATGATCTGGGGGGTAATTTGAGCTGAAATTTCACAGGCACAATCTGGGGACACCGATTTATATTACATCTTGTGAAAAGGGGCATAATATGTCACCTTTAAAGTCTACATGAAATCAGAATTGACTCAATTGGGGGAGGGGGTGATGTTTTACCACTTTTGTACCTCTCTTTTGAATCGCTAATACAAAAGTGGAAGTAAAATGCGGACTGACGCCTTGGGCATTTGTTACGGATATGAATGTCCGTGCGGCCGTGAATGAATAACACAACAACTAGAAAAACACATTTAATCCTTTGCAGGTTCCCTATTAGCATTGGGTTTCAATCCAAAATATTGCCAAATAGGCACTTTTCCATTTAGCTTTGAAATCAAATCTTCTGCCATCGTCTTGTCAGTTAGCTAGTGGCTAATAAATGAAATTTGACTCCTGCTGCTGATCTGTGCTGGGACTCTCGTTCAGCTCACGCTGCATACAATAAAAAATCAAAATGGCGTTGGGGGGCGGTGCCGGCGGTGAACATGCACTAATAATGGAAAGTGCCAGTGCTGTGAATAAGGGTTTAAAATGTGCAACTATCATACTGTTTCACAAATATAATTGTAGCATTTAAAAACTACATGACTATATCCAATCTTTTATCTCATGTCATTACCAAACAAAAAAGAAATCCTGGTTCTTTACACTTGGATGGGACTTGGGATGTAACTACCTCTAAAAAGCTGATTGCATATACAACTCTATACACTTAGAAAATTAAGTTCTCTAAAGATGAAGTAATTTAATTTTTCCATGTTGAAAAATCTGCAAAAAGTCACTGGACCATAAAAAAGTCCAAACAGACTAGATGCAAAGGCCGCAGTAATCCAAAATGATACTAAGCCTCTAACAAAATAAGTAAGACTCTATTGAAAAGTGTAAACAAAAATAACAGCCGTACTGAAATGCAACAACAAAAGGCGGATCAAAACAGATTTCCATTACTGAACGACTATAATGAATGAAGAATGTAAAAGCACCGCGGTCTGTTATAAACTGGGTCGTTCAGTGTGATAATGTCAGCATAGCTTTAGTATACACAGGTGAAATTTACCCACCGGCTAACGCTCTGTAATAAGAGGCGCAGGTGCACTGACAGCCGCTGTTGATGCTTGCTTTGGCAGCTCTGTGACAGCGCTGTGGCTCTATTCCAGATGCGTGGAGGCTTTGTCATGCAACATCATGACGAATTTCTATCCAGCATGCTGCTTCTATATCTGTGGACTACATTATTATAAAACAGGGCTGGTTGGTCAACACAGCATTCCAGACATGCTAAAAATACACTATATAACATGCAAAACAGCTCCGGAGGTACTGTGTATCACTGCACACCGCACAAAGACCAAATACTAACCTTAATTTACAAGTCCGGACATGATCTTATAGTTAAATTTGTTAAAGTCAAGTAGTCAATCATGTTATCCCTTAAAACTTACATTTGATCATCAAAATGACATATTTAAATGTGTTTTTTTTTCTTGATTCTTCATGCCTTGAAATAGCTTGAATGTAACTCTACACCATTGCCTCATTTAGTATAGGGGGTTCTAAGAATATGCAAATTAGCCCCGCCTCCACTCACTTGCACCAGCTCATTGATGATCACACGTTAACGTGATTGGTTACAATGTAGTTTGTGACATCAGAAACACCAGCGATTTCAAACCGTGTTTTTGAGATTGTATTTGGTTCACTGCAGTTTTTTAAGGAGAAAATACTCAGCAATGGTGTTGATATGAATTTGCAAATGGTTTGACTTAAAGCATATCAAAAATACCACATAGACACATAAACAACATTAAAAGTAGGATTTTCACCATAGGGGGACATATTGTGCTTTTTTACATTTTCATCTTTAGTGTTTAATGCTGCTGTTTGAACATGAAAAAGTTCCAAAGCACAAAGTCACTCCAAAGGGTGTTATTCGCTATATCAGTGAGGACTGATTTAGTCTGGGTTTCCCCATGCTGCCTTCCCGCAGTGCGATTTTATTCACGCTGAAAGGCAGTATGGATACCATGGTCCAGATTTTCGCCTCATCTAGGGAACCAATCACAGAACGGGGAGGAAGCAGCAAAACGATTCCTGTTCGAAGGAGTGATGAGATAGTTAGCATATTGGCATCACTCAATGGCTGGCTGTCTAAGTGGTGTCCGCAAAATAATATAGAATTCATAGACAATTGGAAAAGTTTTTGGGGCAAACCTGACCTGTTGAAAAGAGATGGTATTCATCCCTCCTGGGATGGTGCTGCTCTTCTCTCTAGTAATTTGGCTCATAGTCTTAGAGATAAAACATGACAATCTGGGGTTCAGGTCAGGAAGCAGACAAACTGGCTAATCGCGTCACCAAGGTCAGATAAATCCCATCACATAGAGGCTCTTTCACCTAGATATCATCATATCGAGACTGTGTCTGTTCCCCGAATTTGGAAATCCAAAAAACGTCCAAACCGATCTAAGGTTAAAAATGTAATTGATATTCAACAAATAAAAAATAGATATAATACAGATGAGCAAACGATAAAGCTTGGGTTGCTGAATATTCGATCCCTTACTTCAAAAGCACTCATAGTTAATGATATGATTTCAGATTATAACCTAGATGTGCTGTGTATGACAGAAACCTGGCTAAAACCAGACGATTACATTACTTTAAATGAGTCCACCCCTCATGATTACTGTTATAAACATGAACCTCGCCTGAAAGGCAAAGGGGGAGGTGTTGCTGTAATTTATAGTAATATTTTCAAAACCACTAAAAAATCTAGTTTAAAATGTATTTCTTTTGAAGTGTTGGTGCTTAATGTAAAATATATAATGTAAACGATAAATCAAGTTTGAGAATTCTGCTGGCAACTGTATACAGGCCACCAGGGCACCATAAAGATTTTATCAAAGAATTTGCTGACTTTCTATCAGAATTAGTATTGACTGCAGATAAAGTCCTAATTGTTGGTGATTTTAATATACATGTAGATAATGGAAAAGATGCAATGGGATTGGCATTTAAAGACATTCTTAACTCTATTGGAGTTAGACAACACGTGTCAGGACCTACTCATTGTCGTAATTAGGGGTGGGGGAAAAAATCGATTCTTAAATGCATCGCGATGCGGACGTGGACGATTCTGAATCGATTCACAAATGTCAAAAATCGATTTTCAAAAAAAAAAAATTTTTTTTATAGATTTTATAGATATGTAGCCTATTTATAATGACGTAATATTGACGGAAAGCAAAAGACGGAACTCTGAAGCGCGGAAGTGCAGTGCCCGGACCGTCTGTCTGTGGCGTGCGCACATAACAGAGACGCGATGGCTGAGCGCGAAATCCAAACACCCTCCTCGTTAAAAGCTGACGTGTGGAAATATTTTGGCTTCTATGAAGTTGAAGGGGGAAAGGAGCTGGACAAGAGCCACACTAGTTGTAAGCTTTGTAGAATAAAACTAAAATATTTCGGCAAAACGACAAATATGAGAAGCCATATGACACGTTTCCACCCAGAGGAGGAAAAACACTCGGCTGTACCAGAGCCGTTTCTCTCTATGGCTCTGGGCTGTACCGGTGTTCAGACGATTTCTGCTGCCTTGTCGAAAAATGCTACCCAAACGCGAATCGATCATAGATAATGTTGATTCATTCTCTATTGTTTCCATAATGGTGTAAATCTCACAATATTATAACATCGTTATTTCATTTTAATCAGGGTAAGTGTATGGGGAGCATATTTGGATATTTTAAATGAACTAGCAATTATCACATTTGATATAACAAGTAAAAATGATATTATTATATGAAATAAAATTATAATAAAATTCGAAGTTAAGAGTACAGTATAATATACTGTTTTTATTTTTAAAACGGTGTGAAAGTAAAAATTATCATCAAATATTCATCTTTGACCTGTCAAAGTTTCCTACAAGTATCCACAGCAAGGATGCATAGATTTATGGGCGTGGTAAGCAGAAGAAAAATGAGTCTGCACATGCACCAGTAAGTAGCACATCTCGATGGGTAGCATGAATCGTCAGAACACCTGTTGTTGTTATATTATTAATTTACTACAAGTATGCTGCTAGTTCAGGCACACATTTATTTTCCTGTTGGTTCTTTGCAATGTTAATAAAATATATTGTACGTTAATTCTTTATGGGTCATTACTTTGTACTTTTAAAGCAAAGTATTTATATTCACACACACACACACACACACACACAAAAGATTCAGATAATCGATAATCGCTTTTGAATCGAATCGCAGGCCTCTGAATCGTAATCGAATCGAATCGTGAGGGGCCTAGAGATTCCCACCCCTAGTCGTAATCATACTCTAGATCTAATATTATCACATGGAATCAATGTTGATGCTGTTGAAATTCTGCAGCAGAGCGACGACATCTCAGATCATTATCTAGTCTCTTGTAAATTACATTTAGCCAAGGCTGCAAAGCCAACTCCGTGTTACAAGTATGTTAGACCTGTCACTTCTGCCACTAAAGATTGCTTTATCAATAATCTTCCTAATCAGTTTCATCATCTCAGCATCCCAGATAGCTTAGAAGAACTCGATATTGCAACAGAAACTTTTAACTCTCTCCTTTCCAGCACTTTAGATACAGTTGCTCCGTTGCGCTTAAAGAAGATTAAAGAAAATAGTCCAACACCGTGGTACAACGAGCACACCCGGGCCCTTAAGAGAGCAGCCAGAAAAATGGAGCGCAACTGGAAGAAAACAAAACTAGAGGTATTTCGGATTTCATGGAAGGAGAGCTCGATTGCTTACAGAGAGGCTTTAAAAGCTGCTAGATCTGCTTATTTTCCAACCCTATTAAAAGACAATAAACATAATCCAAGGTATTTATTTGAAAAAGTGGCTACACTAACGAAAAAGAAAGCTTCAAGCCCAGAAGTTTCTAAGAAACACAGCAGTAATGACTTTATGAACTTCTTCACTTATAAGATTGATAATATTAGGGACAAAATTATAATTATGCAACCGTCTACTACAGCATCACATCAGGGAGTGCATTATAGTCTCCCCGAGGTAAAATTTGATTCATTTGTTGCCATAGGAGAGGAAGAATTTTGCAAACTTGTTAATTCATCTTAATCGACAACATGTATGTTAGACCCTATACCGACTAAACTACTGAAAGAGATGCTTCCAGAAGTCATAGATCCTCTTCTTAACATCATTAATTCATCTTTGTCTCTAGGATACGTACCAAAAACCTTTAAGCTGGCTATGATTAAACCGCTTGTTAAAAAAACGCAACTTGATCCTACAGAATTAGTCAATTACAGGCCGATCTCAAATCTACCTTTTCTGTCAAAGATACTAGAAAAGGCAGTATCCTCACAACTGTGTTCCTTTCTTAAAAGAAATTGTATCTGCGAGGATTTCCAGTTAGGATTTAGACCGCACCATAGCACTGAGACAGCTCTCATTAGAGTCACAAATGATTTGCTCTTATCATCCGATCGTGGTTGTATCTCTCTATTAGTGTTACTTGATCTTAGTGCTGCATTTGATACCATCGACCACAACATTCTCTTAAATAGACTAGAAAACTATGTTGGCATTAGTGGACTTGCATTAGCATGGTTTAAATCATATTTATCTGACCACTATCAGTTTGTAGCAGTAAATGAAGAGATGTCTTATCGATCACAAGTTCAGTATGGCGTACCACAAGGCTCAGTACTAGGACCGCTGCTGTTCACTCTGTACATGCTACCTTTAGGAGATATCATTAGGAAACATGGAATTAGCTTTCACTGTAATGCTGATGATGCTTAGCTCTATATTTCTTCCAAACCTAACGAAACTCACCAATTCACAAAATTATCGGAATGCTTAGTTGATATCAAAAATTGGACGACTAGTAATTTCCTACTACTAAATTCTGAAAAAACAGAGATTCTAATTATTGGACAAAAAACTTCCACACGTAATAACCTAGAATACCGTCTAACACTTGATGGCTGCTCTGTTAAGTCTTCGTTGTCAGTTAGGAACCTGGGTGTGCTCTTTGATACCAATCTTTCATTTGAAAGTCACGTGTCTAGTGTCTGTAAAACCGCATTTTTCCATCTTAAAAATATATCTAAATTACGTCATATGCTCTCATTGACAAATGCGGAACAACTAGTTCATGCGTTCTTGACATCAATGCTAGATTATTGTAATGCTCTACTGGGTGGTTGCCCTGCACGCTTAATAAACAAACTACAGCTAGTTCAAAACGCAGCCGCTAGAGTTCTTACCAGAACCAGGAAGTACGACCATATTAGCCCGGTTCTGTCAACACTGCATTGGCTCCCTATTAAACATCGTATAAATTTTAAAATATTGCTGATTACTTACAAAGCACTAAATGGTTTAGCTCCCCAGTACTTGAGCGAGCTCTTAACGCATTATAGTCCTTCACGTCTATTGCGATCTCAAAACTCCGGCAAGTTGATAATACTTAGAATATATAAATCGACTGCTGGCGGTAGATCTTTTTCCTATTTAGCACCAAAACTTTGGAACAATCTTCCTAACATTGTCCGGGAAGCAGACACAGTCTGTCAGTTCAAAGCTAGACTAAAAACACATCTCTTTGACCTAGCATTCACATAACACTCTATAGCCTTCTATAATTCAATATTAGGCTGCTTAGATTAGGTCAGCCGGAACTGGGAACACTTCCCTCATATCCTGATGTACTCGTTACATCATAAGAAGAATGGCATCTACGCTAATTTTAGTGTCTTTGTTTATCCCGAGGTTTTCCCGCAGCCTGCTGGATCCAGGCCGTTTCCAGATCTGACAAAGGACCTGATGACAATGCAGTGCTGAAGTGCCAACTAGCCTCTCCCTATGGAGGATCCCTATACAACTCTACAGATAAAGCGTTGTGGAATTTTTCGGTTCGCGTACCTACCCAAAGTGATAAGATAAAATAAAATTCTGCATCAAAATTTATAGACAAGTAGTTTGTTTAGGCATGGTTTGTAAGGAATTACAAACCTGCGCACATATATTCAAACGCACATAACTATAGAATCAATTCTTAATGCGCATGTGAACGCCATCAGCGTCTATCACAGGTTCACGTTTAAAGTCTGTTTAGAGAGAACGGTGTCGTCTTATCCCCCCCTAATCTAATAACAAATGATCATTTAGACGGAAGTGAATCAATCAAAACTAACTTTAGCTGGAAAAAACATTTTTCAAGAGCCACTATAAAACCAAACCAATCTCTGTTACCTTAAATTATATGTTTATCTCTGTAAAGCTGCTTTGAAACAATCTACTAACAATCTAATTGTTAAAAGCGCTATATAAATGAGGATGACTTGACTTGACTTGACGATGACGACATCTATGCGACACACCGAAGCAGTTTGTTTATTTCTATGGATTCAGCATGGCAGCAGACACAAAGCTAGATTTTGATGCAGCCTTAGATATACGGCAATAGTCGCTTAACGTCATTGTTTACACAAAAATATCTTACCCATCGTCTTCTTCCTTGTCTAATTTCTGTCGCTCTACATACGTCATCTGGTATAATTGAAACGATTGGCTATGAGCTACGTACAGGTGCATTTGATAGACATTCTTAGCACCCAATAAACGGCGCCGGGCATTCGTAAACCACGCCTCAAATACGAGAAAATGTACATGTGGTTCCCAGACCCAAGCCTCAACGAGAATTGGGTCTGGCGTTAGCCAGGCTAGGACTGATTCTGAATTCCCTGAAACACCTCGATTGTAGTCTTGAGTTTTCTTCCGGGAATGTACACAATATTTCTCATTTATATAATTCCTGCTGAAGTCATCCACAAAAAAAAAAAAAGGGCGAGGCCTGGTTAGTTGAAATTCCATGGGCCATGACATTTCCGACACACTTAGTTTTTTCCAACACTAATCCAGCCAACCAATCAGAGCAAATTACACAAGGAGGGGCTTCATAGAAACAAGCGGCTGAATCTGAAATCACCAAGGAGTTACTGACAAACTGGGAAGAGAGGTACAGTACTGCAACAATTTAAAATATTTGAAAAATAATGTTTTTTTATTGTTTGTTTTTTAACATTCAAACATGAAAACCTATTGTAGTAGACCCCAAAATAAAGACTTTGTAAAAGGGTATAATAGGTCCTCTTTAAAAAAAAAACAATGTATCCTTGAACTTTTATTATATGGTAACTGTTTTAAAAAAGCTCCCCATCAAGCCTAACAACAACCTTTATACATGACTATATAGGTTTATTATATTGCTTTAAAATAAAGTTGAAAGGTTTAGCTCTAAAATTATTGGATGAGTCAGGTTTAAATTAATAATTCAGATAAATTAAATTCTATATTTTAATGAGCCAATTTGCTAGGCCATGAATCCCACAGGATAAGCCAATTAGGCAATTATCTGGCAGAAAAAAAATGTTTATTTCAATTATTATTTATAATAAATGTTATTATATAGCTATTATCAATCATCAGGGCTGGGAGCATATTGTTGTTACTATATAATAAAGCTCATTTAGTGTAATAAAAACCTAGTGAGCTGACTAAACAGCATTTTCTCTTCTCTAAAGATACCTCGTTTTGGCAAATACAGTACTGAGTGCTGCATGTTGCCTTCAGGCAAGACACCCCAGGTGAATAGGGTAAAAAAAAATCTTTCTAGATCACCATACTTCCCCAGTTGAATGAATATATTAAAGGATTAGTTCACTTTCAAATTAAAATTTCCTGATAATTTACTCACCCCCATTTCATCCAAGATGTCCATGTCTTTCTTTCTTCAGTCGAAAAGAAATTAAGGTTTTTGAGGAAAACATTCCAGGATTTTTCTCCATATAATGCACCTTTCCAACGTGATGACGTACTGCGTGGGGTATCTCAGAGATAGTACAAGACAGGCATTTGTGGTTTTATAAAATTACCAATCATTTCGCTAGATAAGACCCTTATTTCTCGGCTGGAATTGTGTCGAGCCTTTGAAGCTGCATTGAGACTGACATTTGGACCTTCCAAATGTATTTGTCACATGCCTGTCCTGTCTTGTGTTGCACATGGGTGTTTGTTATGTTGTTCCATGTGCTGTTGTGATTGTTGATCCCTCCCCCTCGTTACCTGATTAGTGTTTGAGTTGTTCCACCTGTCCCCTCTTTATTTGTTCCCTTTTTAAGTCTCCTCTTGTATGCAGTCTTTGTCGGTTCGTTGTCATACGTCTTCCCAGTTCCTTGTTGATGTTCTTATGTTCAGAGCTAGTGTTGGTTTCATGTTCATTTATTATGTTTTCCCCCTCGTGGGTTTTTGATTTGTGTTTGTACGGTTTTTGTTATTAAATCCTCCTTGTTTTTGCACTTGAGTTCTCTTCCCATTTTTGTATGTGTTGCGTGACAGTATTGATGGGAGTATTGATGGTTGGTTGCAATTGAAGTCCATTATATGGAGAAAAATCCTGGATGTTTTCCTCAAAAACCTTAATTTCTTTTTTGACTGAAGAAAGAAAGACATGGACATCTTGGATGACATGGGGGTGAGTAAATTATAAGGAAATTTTTATTTGAATGTGGACTTCTTTAAGAATTGCAAAAAGTTTTCTGAAATGTTGTTTAAATATGCAAATTGTGCATTATCTAATTAAATATGCACTAATTTGCATACATTTCTACAACAGAAATTGCTACATTTCCTGAAGCCAGGTTCAAAGTACACGTTTCATTTTTTTTATATATATATTAGAGTCAAATGTTTTTACAGATGGTATTTTGGATATCCCTTTTTATCACTTTGGACCTCAACAGCCAGAACAAAAAAAAATCATTTTCACCATTTTTTAGGATTAAAATGTTGTATGAAAAGGCAATTTGTTAACATTATTTAATGTATTAACTAACAATGAGCAATACATTTGTTACAATATTTATTAATCTTTGTTAACATTAGTTAATAAAATACAGCTGTTCATTGTTTGTTCATGTTAGTTCACAGTGCATTTCTAATGTTAACAAATACAACTTTTGAATTTAATAATGTATCAGTAAATTTTGCAAGTGAAACTAACATTAAATGTGATTGTTAAATGCTGTAGGAGTATTGATCATTCCGAGTTTATGTTAACTAATGTAGTTAACTTATGTTAATTAATGAAACCTTATGGGTAAAGTGTTACGAGGCAAATTATATATGAACAAACCTCTCAGTAAAAACCTTCAGAATATACAAAGGAATAAAACTGTAAAGTTTGGTGCATGTAAGTGCTACTAATGTACAGATTTCTGACTCCGTGCAGGAGAAAAAATAAATTTTGCCTTTTAAAGATATGTACTGTAATTTAAAATCTGAAGACGCAAATAGACTCTATTTCACTCAATTTTCTTCCCACTTTCTTAAAAACAACAATAAAAAAAAACAAAAAAACAACAAACTTTATAAAAAGCTAAAAAGCCCCAAAATCTCAAAATTGACAGATGCATGAAAAACGTCCTCGGGTTACGACTGTAACCCTTGTTCCCTGAGAAGGGAACGAGAACTGCGTCGAATGACACTTTGGGGGAACGCCCCTCAGCGTAGCGCCTCTGAAGTATGAATGAAACTGAGCCGATCTCTGATTGGTGCAACGTCATGACGTAATGGGTGACGGCAGATAGGCGGAAGCTATAAAAGCAGCCGGCACACATAAGATGTCAGCTTCTGTGATGAAGCAAGCGCTCCCAGGCAGGGGAAGGCGTGGCCAAGGGACGCAGTTCTCGTTCCCTTCTCAGGGAACAAGGGTTACAGTCGTAACCCGAGGACGTTCCCTTTCGAGGGAACTCCAACTGCGTCGAATGACACTTTGGGGGAACGAGTACCCACTACGCCACAACGCGCCCTGCCTGCCCTAGTGTGAAGCTGCTCACAGGCACACTTAGGACGCGAGCACAAGAGAGCCGGGTGTAGACGGAATGTCCAAACTATAAAACCTAATAAAGGTATGAGGGGTAGCCCATCCTGCTGCATCGCAGACCTCCTGGATGGGGGCCCCCGCGAGAAGGGCTCTAGAGGACGCCATGCCTCTGGTAGAATGAGCCCCACGGCCAAAGGTGAAGGCATACCGCGCACCTGATAGGCCGTGGAAATCGTTTGGACAATCCAGTTGCTGATGGTCTGCTTTGAGGCGGGAAGCCCCTTTCTGGGCGACCCGAAACACACCAGCAACTGGTCCCGACTTCCGCCATGAAGAGGACCTCTGAATGTAAATACTCAGTGCTCTGACAGGGCAGAGCATGTGAAGTCTCTCTTCATTCGCCGTCACGTGAGGTGGATGATGAAAAGCCTGCAGAACCGTAGGCCGTGCCGCACTGGACGGCACCTTAGGCAAATAGCCGGGCCTAGGGTGAAGAATGGCCTCAATGTTGCCTGGAGCAAACTCCAGGCACTCGTTAGATATGGAGAGCGCCTGGAGATCTCCTACCCTCCTCAGAGAAGTAATGGCCAACAAAAAGACCACCTTCAACGAAAGGTTCTTGGCCTCAGCCGACTCCAGCGGCTCGAAGGGGGCCTCGGCCAGTCCTTCGAGAACCACTGCCAGGTCCCAAGTGGGAACCCTGGTACGAGCCGCAGGTCTCATCCTCCAAGCCCCACGGAGGAAACGTACGACCAATTGGTGTCTCCCCAGAGGCCCATCACTCAGAGGAGCGTGGAAAGCCGCAATGGCAGCCACGTACACCTTGAGTGTGGACGGGGTAAGACCAGTGGAAAAGCGATCTTGGAGGAACTCCAGCACTGAAGCCACTGGGCAGTTAACTGGGTCCACCTCACGCTCCCTACGCCAAACGGTGAAGACGTTCCACTTTAGGCCGTACAATTTCCTCGTGGATGGAGCTCTAGAACTGAGTATGGTCTCCACTACTCCAGCTGATAGGCCGGCCTCTAGGTTCTGTGCCCCCTCAGGGGCCAGACCCACAGTTTCCATAACTCGGGCCGAGGGTGAAATATTGAGCCCTCTGCCTGTGTCAGCAGGTCCCTCCTGATGGGAATCTCCCATGGAGGGCCGTCCAGGAGCAAAATTATGTCGGAGAACCATACTCGGGCCGGCCACAACGGGGCTACCAACAGTAGACTGATCCCGTTGCGACGGACTCTCTCTAGAACTCCCGGGAGCAGAGCGATCGGGGGAAATGCGTACAGACGTAACCTCGGCCACGTCTGCACCATGGCATCCAACCCCAGCGGGGCTGGATGGGTGAGGGAAAACCACAGTGGACAGTGGGTCGTCTCTCGAGACGCGAACAAGTCCACTTCCACTGGGCCGAACCTCTGAGATATTGACTCCACCACCTCGGGGTGGAGTCTCCACTCCCCGGGCCTCAGCCCCTGTCTCGACAGGATGTCTGCTCCCTGATTTTGACTCCCCGGGATGAATGCTGCTTTTAGAGACAACAACTTCCCCTGGGACCACAGGAGGATCTGATGCGCCAGTCTGCATAGAGGGCGAGACCTCAGACCCCCCTGATGGTTTATATAGGCCACTACCGACATATTGTCTGACCTCACAAGGACATGATGACCTTTGAGGTCCGGCAGGAAGCTCCTCAGAGCTCGGAACACCGCCAACATCTCCAGGCAGTTTATGTGCCAGGAGGCATGATGGTCCTGCCATAGGCCTGTCGTAAAGCGGCCGTCCATGACCGCGCCCCAGCCCGTGAGGGAGGCGTCTGTCGAAACGGTTCTCCGGCGACATGACGCTCCCAACACTGGCCCTTGGGACAGAAACCAAGCTTTCTTCCACATAGATAGGGAACGAAGGCATCTGCGCGTAACCCTGATCATGCGGAACGGGTTTCCCCTCGGGGAGAACCCCTTGGTTTTTAACCACCACTGAAGGGCCCTCATGTGCAGCAGGCCGAATGGAATGACACTGGACGCTGCTGCCATGAGCCCCAACACTCTCTGGAAGTGCTTCACGGTGATGGCTTGGCCTAGCCTTATCCTGGACACTGTGGTCAGGATGGACTCGATCCGCGCGGGAGACAATTGTGCCCGCATCGTGACCGAGTCCCACACCACTCCCAGGAACGTAGTTCTCTGGGCTGGTGTCAACACGCTCTTTTTCGTGTTGAGTCTCAACCCCAGGCTCTGGATGTGAGCGAGGACGACATCTCGATGCCGAACCGCCAGCTCCTGTGACTGTGCTAAAATCAGCCAGTCGTCGATATAATTGAGCACCCTGATGCCCTGAAGCCTCAGCGGTGCCAGAGCTGCATCCATACATTTGGTAAATGTGCGAGGGGAGAGAGCTAGGCCGAACGGAAGAACCCGATATTGGTACGCTTCGCCCCCGAAAGCGAACCTCAGGAACTTCCTGTGAGATGGAAGGATGGATATGTGGAAGTATGCGTCCTTTAGATCTATCGTGACAAACCAATCCTCGGACTGAATTTGACTCACGATAATGGGAATAGTGAGCATCTTGAACCTGACTCTCCTCAGAGAACGGTTCAGGTGCCTGAGATCTATTATTGGACGCAACCCCCCATCCTTCTTGGGAACTATGAAGTAGCGGCTGTAAAACCCGGACTCCCTGTCCGGTGGAGGAATACGATCTATAGCCTCCTTTGCCAGCAGGGAGTTTACTTTCTGTTCCAATACCCGACCCTGCACTGGGTCGACTACAGTCCAGACCACCCCGTTGAATCTGGGTGGGCGGGAACTGAACTGCAGCCTGTACCCATTTTGAATGGTGGGCAGGGCCCAAGGAGAAATATTCGCCAGATTTTTCCATGCATCGAAATATTTTACCAAGGGAACCAGGCTCTCGAGCCTGGCTTCGGGTATTAATCGGGATTCGTTCTCGGCCCCCTGAAGCGGATTCCCGGCAGGGCTGAACCGAAAACGATTCTCGATGGGCGGACGCGAATGCTGCCTGACCGCAAGCCTGTGGGGCGGACAGTGCAGCCTGCGTTCGCTGGATACCGATGTGTACCGAAGCGTGTTTAACGGCGGGAGAGCAACATCGATTTCCTGCGGGCTCCGTGAAGGAGACGACCTCGGTCGTTCCACCATGGGTGGGGCCGCCCGCAGAGATCCTAGAGTAGCTAGGATCTCTTTGACGAAGCCTTTTTAGCCTGCAGGACGGCCCTCAGGTCGCCCTGCTTAGGCTGAGGCTTCGCCTGAGAGCGCTGTCTATGCCCCCAAGCTCCTTGAGGGGGGGCTCTAGACGCGACGCTCTGTTTTTGAGCCTGTCTATAGGCGGAGGAGCTGGCTGATGGCTGTGGCTGCGGCTGCCCACTGGGGGCAGACTTCTTGGACACTGAGCGGCGAGGGAGATATTGTTTGAAGGCCGCTGATTGTCTTTTCGCCTCCTGAAACCTGTCGACGACGGTATTAACGGCGTCGCCGAACAGGCCAGAAGGCGAAATCGGGGCATCAAGGAGGAAAGCCCTGTCTTTCTCCCTGATGCCCGTAAGATTTAACCATAAATGCCTCTCCGAGACCACCATAGCTGCCATGGAGCGACCGACAGCGCGGGCCGTCTCCTTGGTGACTTGGAGAGACAAATCAGCGACCTTCCTCAACTTCCTCAACACCCTCGCCCTCATCAATGTCCTTAAGAAGGTCGGCCTGGTACGCCTGGAGCATAGCCATGGTGTGAAGACTCGCACCAGCCCGACCCGCAGCCATATAAGCCCTGCCCACTAGCGCTGATGTGTCTCTACACGGCTTAGTGGGCAGCACCGGGGCTTTAAGGGATGATGCCGACTCAGGCGATAAATAATTCGCCAAAGGCTGTTCAACGCGCGGCATCATCCCATAACCGTTCTCTCGTGCCCCCATGATGTTACTATAATTTATAATAGGGGGATTGGAGACACGAGAAGAGTGTGGTTTTTTCCACGATCTACACAACTCGTTGTGCAGATCGGGAAAGAACGGCAAGCCCCGGTGATGAGGTTGTTCCCTGTGCTGCAGGAAGCGCTCATCCAGTTTACTTTTAGTCTGCGCTTCCTGCCTCTCTTGTGGCCAGCTGATATTTAAATGAGCCACCGCACGGGAAACAACCTCAATCAGCTCCTCATACGCGGGGACACGGGGCGGCGAGTCGTCCCCGAAATCCCCGCCCTCGATGCTGAGCACGTCAACCTCCTCAGAGGCAGACAGCTCAAACATCGGATCCTCGACTCGCGCAGTAGAAGCCGCGGGGCGGGCTTCTGCGCGAGGCTCGAGGACATCAGAACTGCCCGATGAATCCCGAGAAGGTGCCTCAGCAGCCTCGAGATCCCCGGACAGATCTCTTTGCGAGCCCCATGAAGAGCGTCGCCGCGCCGCCTCAGCGGGCGCGGGTCCCGCACCACGGGGCTCGCGAGGCTGACCATCTTCATCAAAGACAGCCGGGAACGCAGCACACGGATTGTCAACTTTTCACAATCCTCGCAAGCAGCCCCCTCGAGAGCTGCCTGCGCGTGCTGCATTCCCAAACAATGTGTGCACAGTTGGTGTGTGTCCCCGCCGTGATGTAGCGAGGGCAAGGATGCACACACTTCCTGAAGCTCACACTCGCCATTTCACTCATTCAGTAACAGACAACAATAAATAAGACAAACAGTCACAGATAGCGCTTGCTGAAGAACAGAAAGCTGACATCTTATGTGTGCCGGCTGCTTTTATAGCTTCCGCCTATCTGCCGTCACCCATTACGTCAGGACGTTGCACCAATCAGAGATCGGCTCAGTTTCATTCATACTTCAGAGGCGCTACGCTGAGGGGCGTTCCCCCAAAGTGTCATTCGACGCAGTTGGAGTTCCCTCGAAAGGGAACTGTGTTTTTGCCAGTAGTGTCTCACCTTCATGGGTAAGGCAATCCCAGAATGCATCATGACAAGCTCTAAGATGCTGGATATAAATGTCTCTTATTTTACGTAAACAAGGAAAAGTGTCAAAATAATTTAATCTAACAACACTTTTTTTTCAAATTTTGAGATTTTGTGCTATTTTGCTTCCATGACATGCCTTCTTTCAGACTAGTGGAAAGAAAACATGCAAACTGCACATTTAATTATTTATTTTTTACACTTCATCTATTTAAGCATGTACACATTTAAATTATAATACATATATTTAAAGGATGGGAGAGTCCAAAATCTCTACTTCATCACTTACATACAAGAAACGTAACAGTTTTACTCCTTTCTATATTTTGAAGGTTTTAACATGGGCGGTTTTGCTCATATATCATTCACCTGATTAATATAATATTTTACTCTAAAACATGGCATTTTTTCTGTCTGTTGACAGTATTTTTTGATTTATGGAGTAATAAAAATATATCCAAAATCCCCTCTGTAAAAGTTGTGTTCAGGCGCATTGTTGGCACGTTCCTATTTTGAGGCAACTGAAATAGACTACGCCATTGACCAACTGAAACCTGGTCTAAATTCAATGGCGCAGTCTATTTCAGTTGCCTCAAAATAGGAACGCGCCAACAATGCGCCTGAACAGAACTCGTTTTCAGTCCAGCGCACCGCACCCATGGGCGCACAAATGGGTGCATTTGCTATACAATGGGGCGCAGGACGTTAAAATTATATCTGCGTCGGGCTGAAACTAGCATAAAACACTTGATATACAATATCAACATATTTCGCCAGGTGATTATTCACAGTACATTAAGCCAGTTATTTTGTATTACAATTTTTCTGAAATATTTAATTATTCCGTGATATGAGTCATTATCTAATGAAATATGCACTAATTTGCATACATTTCAGAACAGAAATCTGAACACTGAATAAAACCAGTTTCAAAATTCTTGTTTTATTATGTTGACATATTTTGGCGGATTTTTTTTTTTTCGTTATTTAAACGCGTGTAATATAGAGCGCGTTAGTAATATGAGCCTATAGGCGGGTCCACAACGCACGTACACTTTGCTTATTACACACACAGGGTAGCAGCACACAAACTTCACTTCCAAATATTAAAAATAAAATGACTACAACGTAAAATATTAATATTGTGTACATAAAGATATGGTGGAATCCGACTTGTCCCGTAGATCATCTGCTTGCGCGCTTTAACCTCGCGCACGAGCAGATTCGTTTCCTCTCTGGAGAAGCGTTCAGTCTTTCCGCTTGCAAATTCTGCCATGTAAATTGCAATTGGCGCGAGCGCACTGGCTTTTAAAGGGAATGGGAGATGACACTCTAATTGGTTTATTGCACGTTACGCCCAAAACACACCCATTACTCATTAAGGCTCACTTAAAGCCCTGTTTTAAGATCGATTCTGATTAAATAGAACGGTTAAGATTGAAATTTGGACAAATGCTGCTGTCCCGAGAATTTTAGGTTTCTGTGTTAGCACCCCCCACCTCCACAATGGTTTCAGAGGGGCACTGGAACAATATCATTCATAAAACGCATTAAACTTTAGTTTACAAATCCGCGGAGTCTGCGGCTATAACCACCAACCACGCATCTCTACTGTAGATGGCAAGGCAGCTCAGAACAGCGCTAGTGTGTCACACAATAATCTTAAAGAAACTATAAGCCATGCTGAAGAATATACCGGCAGACAGTCGCGGGCGAGTTCTGGGCGTCTGCATCTCTTGGCGGGCGTGTGGCAGCATGTGGTAGCGTTTGGCTTCGTTCACCAGGTCCCTGCAGGCCTCAGAAGATTTGATCAGCTCCTCATTGTCCACCACGTTCAACAGGTAGCTGGGATGAATGAAAGGAAGCCGTACCACTGCCAACAGCTCAGACACATGCTGGGTACATGACAGAGAGAAAAACAAGACAGAGAGAAAGAATCGAATGAGAACAGAGAAAGAAAGAGATAATATGAGACAGCTTTGTGCTATACCCAACCTTAATTGTGGTCAAATCACTGTTACAGATGGCCTTATTGCATTATTCTTTTCAATGACTGAAAAAAAATCTATCTGGATATTTAAGCTTCAAATATTCACACAGCAATTTGTAATGATGCATCCGAGTATACAAATTACCCTGCTAGAAAAATAAAAAGTCTACCGAGGGATGCTGTGTGAGGATGCCCATTATAACCAAAGAGGTACAAAACAGATACTGACACACATTAATGCGTGGCAAATAACCTCCGCTAAAAGCATAAACATCAAAACAAGTTCACATATTGAAAGCTGGAAGATGAACGTTCTTTTTTCATATTCAGATGATTTACCTTCAACACAAACAGAAATCACACAAATGATTTAAAGGGGAAAAAAAGCATGTTTCATACAGACTGGTAATTCAACAGACATAGGCATGGATATCCATGGATGGATAGATGGATAGATGGATACAAGTAGATCTGTTAAACCCAAATAATGCATCTGGTCAAAAATCACACCATGATCATGAGTGTAATCATAGCTGGTCAGTTTTTATTTGTTTATTAACAGGCCGCATGAACAGCTTGACGTACAGGAGATCCTTTCCAAAGACTCCTTTTTCAGTTTGATCAACATTGGGTTGCCATGGTGAACAATCCCAGCGTGGCATTACTTCTTGTCCACTATATCTCCAGCGAGATTGTAAACACAAAAAGACACCGTCAACAGCTGGAGCGGCTCTCCTTCACTTTTTCACCGGCAATCGCTTTCAAAGGGAGCCTAATTGAGGGCTTCGTTTTGAGCAAAATACATTTGCATGTACACATTGTATTTCTAATGGTCTAGAAGAGAAAGGAAGAAAGGTCAAAGATTTACTGGTGACAGTGGTGGCATTTTACTAAAGTCCCTGGTGAGACTGGAAAAATCTGCACCATCACATTCAGATAGTTTATCAATCTGGCATTTCAGGTAGGAGCTCAAAACCATTTGTGGTGTGAGAAAAGGATCAAATAAATGAAAAATGGTTTCTGAAAAAGGCGTTTCTAGCAATCCACAGCAAGCATGGCCACTGGAGAAATCCCTCAGGATTACAACCATTCCCTCCACTGCTCAGGCAATCAAGACTTATCGACTGAATGATCTAGGAATCCAAATGGAGCTCCACTCACCACTCCGCTGAGCATATCTGCAATAATGTCATGCCATGAGGGAGCCAGACTATGGCTCGCTAAATACCAGATTAAGACAGAGTAGAGCACAAACCACAGCTTTACTGTGCAAAAAGACTGATGGATGAATCATCAAATGCAACGTTTCAGCAGCTTACAGGCTGAATGCTTTGTAATGCTATTAAAATATAAATGCAAGGTCAGAAACCAAGAAACAAAACTCTGAGTGCAAACAGTTCTGTGATGTGCATAAATTATTCTGGATGGAATCAAATTCATGAATTGCCCTCTTTTTCACTTTACGACATACACATTTACATTTAATCATTTAGCAGACGCTTTTATCCAAAGCAACTTACAAATGAGGAGAGCAATAGAAGCAATCAAACCAACAATCGGGCAACAATATGTAAGTGCTGTAACTAGTCCCAGTTAGCCTAGCACAGTACACAGGAAGCCAGAGCTTTCCCTATCCAATCTTTTTTTTTTTTACCTCATTCTAAAAAAAAATATATATTTTGTACCACATAAATGGCCTGGTACAAAATATGAAATGTCTTAATCAGACATCAGACAAGCATCATAGCATAAGAAAGAAAAAAAAACATACATACATATATATATATATATATATATATACAACCCCAAATCAGGAAAAGTGGAACATTTTGTAAAATGCAATAAAATCAAGAATCTTTGATTTGTTCATTCTATTTAACCTTTTATTAACTGACAAAACAAATTTTGATTTTGATGGCTGCAAAACACCCCAAAAAAGTTGGGACAGAGACATGTTTACCACTGTGTCACATCACCTTTCCGTTTAATTACACTTTTTAATCATTTGGGAGTTGAGGATACTAATTGTTGGAGTTTTGCTAGTGGAATATTTGCCCAATCTTGTCTGATAAAAGACAGCCGCTCAACAGTCTGCGGTCATCGTTGCCTGATTCTCCTTTCCATGATGGGTCATACATTTTCCATATGAGACATATCTGGACTGCAGTAAGGCAGGCAGGCCCATCCCTTCTATGTCTAGAAACCACTCAGGTTTTAGCATGTGCAGAATGAGGCCTGGCATTGTCTTGCTTCCCAGGAAAGATGTCATCTTGATGGCAGTTTATGTCTCTGTACAATCTAAATATATGCCTCCATGTCAATAGTACCTTCTCAATAATGCAAATTACCCATACCGCTTGCAATAATGCACCTCAATACCAGGACAGATGTTTGCTTTTGCACCTGTCGCTGGTGAAAGTCTGGTTGGCCCCTTTCGTCTTCGGGACTGAGAACTCGATGTCCATTTTCTCCCAAAAACAAGCTGAAACATGGACTCATCTGACCACAGCAGACATTTCCATTTTCTTCTAGACCATCTGAGATGAGCTCAGGCCGAGAGAACTCGCCGGCATCTCCACATAGAACTGATGTACAGCTTTCTCCTTGCGTAACAGAGATTCAAGTGGCATTTCTTGATACAGCGTCAGACTGGTTTCAGTGAAAACGGTTTTCCAAATTACTCCTGAGCACATGTGGCTGTATTTAACGGATTAGCATGATGGTATCTTGTGCAATGCCATCTGAGGGCTCAAAGGTCACGCACATTCAACAGAGGTCTACTGCCTTGCCCTACACAGACTGAGATTTCATTGGATTCCCTGAATCTTTTGACAATATTAAGTATGGAAGATGATGATAGGCATAAATTATTTGCAATCTTGCATTGAGAAATGGGATTTTTTAATTGTTTGACAATTCTCTCATGATATTTGGCACAAAGTGATGAGCCATCTTTGCTTAAAAAGACTGAAAAGCACTTTTACACCCAAACATGATACCCTCAACTATTACCAATTCACCTGCTCATTGTGGACTGTTTCAAAATAGTTGGATAATCTAATTTGGATAATCTTCTCACTTTTATTTGGTCTCTGTCCCAACTTTTTCTTTACTTTTTCTTCGCTAGATAAGACCCTCTTCCTTAGCTGTGATCATGCACGGCATTTTCAAGCACTTCAAAGACCTTTGAAACTGCATTGATTTGGACTTTAAAACGCTGGTTGTCATTGAACTCCATTATTTTGAAAAATCCAGAAATGTTTTTCTTTAAAAAACTTGTGATTGTGTTTAAGAGTGTTGAATCATGTTGTAAATTTAATGTATGTATTATATGTATGAAAGACAGTGTTACAGTAGCTATCATGAATCAGTAACACTTTACAATAAGGTTTAATTAGTTAAAATTAGCTAAATGAACTGCACTTCTACAGCATTTATTAATCTTAGTTAATATTAATTTCAGCATTTACTAAAACATCAAAATCAAAAGTTGTATTTGTTATCATTAGTTAATACACTGACTGTGATATAACATGAATAAACAATTAACAGTAGTAGTATTAACTAAAATATAGCCTACAGTAACAAATGTGTTGCTCATGGTTAGTTCATGTTAGTTCATACATGAGTAATGAACAAATTAACCTTATTGTAAACGGTTACTATGAAATTAAAGATATATACGGTAAGTTCCTTACAATTTAGAGTTGGACATGGAATTAAGATTTAATTTAACTAACTGTTAGATGTATTTCCCCTTGCAGTTTTATTCCTTGGATAAAAACGAATGACATTGTCACTCAGAATGCGTCTGAAATCGAGTTATACCTTTATTGTAAGGCTGTGCAATTAATCGCAATCGCAAAACAATCGCGATTTGAGCACATGCGATTTCTAAACCGCATAAGGCTGCGATTTTATTAATTAATTTATATTTACATTCTTGTGCGCAAGATATTAACCAATCAGAGCCCACTCAGCGCACCGCTCAAATTACGACTGAGCTGAGCGGGAGAACAGAATAGGCGAGCGGGAGAAAAGAATGTAAAATATGGATGTGGGTCAGAATAAAAATGATTTGGTGCCAAAGAGAAATTCAACATCAATCGTTTGGGAGTATTTTGGATTCAGGAGAGAGGATGTGTCACAGAGCAAGGTAATTTGCAAGACCTGTGAAACGATTATTGCGACAAAACGGGGCAATACTACAAACCTGTTTCAACACTTAAAACAGCGCCATAAAAAGCTCTATGATCAATGCACGCCTTATGCGCGTCACGCCTTATGATAAAGGATCAAAACGGCACAAAGAAATCACAGACGCAATCACAAATCATATATGCAAAGCAGTGGCGGAGCCAGAGGGGGGTCCGGGGTGGCACTGGACACCCCTGACATGCGATTGGCCACCCTGGGTGCCACCCCAAAATTGTATTTGCTACTGGCAGTTGCTGATGCTGATTTTTTTTTTTAAATTACTTTCGGCGGCAGCGCTGCGCGCGCAGTTTTCAAACGGACGAGCAAAGGACGAGAGATGGTTGCAAGATACTGAACTTCACCGAATAAGAAAACATCATATTTGAAGTAAGCTTTTAAGGTTTAGCATCAGGGTGGTTTGCTCCCAATAGCCTACATTAGGCCTAATACACGCATATACAGTACCTTGCCGTGTGTACGTTACAGTATACAAATGTTCTAGCTAATGTGAGGATAGGAGATCAAAACGCAGGCAAAGAAGAGCAGAAACAAGCAATATCATAATGCGATCACTATAGGACTATGAAGCTTTATGGGTGTAGGTTGTTGATGGACTCGATCTACTGTGTTTTGATCATCATTATGAATCTTATCTAGATTTAGTCTTTGATAAAAATGCGATTTTCTCAGCTTTTTGCTCATGTTGCTTTTTATGAAACTTGCCAACATTCAAGTGTTGATTAAAAAAAAAGATGCACGAAGCTAGAATAACATTATTTTTTTGTTTTAAAAGCACAGGGTTTGTTCTTTCTTTTGGTATGTTCAGTTCCCTTTCAGTCGATAACGTCGGACGTAGTCGACTGAAAAGGGATTGAAATGGGATCTCGCTAGAGAGCCTGTCTTCTTCGAGTACTATTGAACGAGCCAATGTAATTGGCGTGCGTGATTCGCATCACACACTCCGCCCCCGCTGCGCGGGTATAAATACGGAAGTGGATGCACGCACTAGTTGCCTTTCGCTTCGGAGCCGATCGTTTGATGTCTCTGAGAGTGCTGTTGTCTACAACGAGCGGTGTGTCGGTGTTCTTCAGGAAGACTCTCCCAGTGCTGGTGTTCTACAGCGCGAGTGCAGCGGTGATCGCGAGCTTTGAGCTCTCAACTGCTGTTTTAACAGCAACAAATTTCTAAATGTTTGTGTGTGTTGATGGCTGGTTAGAGGGCGGAAAAGTGAGTGCTTCACTGTTTCAGTTCTCTGTTCAGTGTTGCCGCGGTCATTCCCCTGTGTGCTCCGGCACTGGTGACGGTCCTATTTTCTGAAAGAGCAACACGGGTGCGTTTGCGTCTTTTTCAAGATGTCATTCCGCCCGTGCGTTTCTGGGTGCGGTCGTTCCCTGTCTCTCTCTGATGGTCACAACTGTTGTGTCACGTGTTTGGCTTACAGCACGCTGAGACAGCTTTTGTGGACAGCTCATGTTTTCACTGTGGGAACATGACTGTCGCAGTGTTGAGGGCGAGACTCGCCTTCGTTCGCGGAGAGCGAGTCCCCATTACCATGCCCCACCCTCGGGTGCTGTGTGGGATGGGTGACCGGAGGATAGTGTTGGATGTCCCGCCCGGTAACCATTCCCTGTGGGCTCCTCACTCCTCCCTTCCACTGCAACCACTGGAGCCTCCTGTGTTGTCTGCTGGTCCATCTGTAATGGGTGGGCCAGCGGTTTCACTCGGGGCTCCCCTGGAGGACAGGACGCCGATTGCAGCATCGGAGGGTGAGCTGACTTCTGGAGATGATGACTCGGCTGCATTGTCTCCCTCCGGGAGTTCAATGTTGCCCGAGCCGGATCCAGAACTATCAGCTATGCTGAAACGGGCCGCCGAGGCTGCCGGGTTCGAGTGGAACCTCCACCGTGTCCCGTTCAGTCTCGGTTGGAATCTGGAGTTTGGTATCTTGGGGCGGGCCGCGCTGGTTCTCAGCTCGCCGCCCCAGTGCCTTTCTTTCCCGAAATGCATGGAGAGCTTATCAGGTGGTGAACAGCATCTTTCTCTGCCAGAAACTGCCTGAATAGCTTTTCCCCCTCATTACCCTTGATGGAGGAACGGTGAAGGGTTGCGAGGTGTCCCTCCATTGGAGCGGTCTGTCGACACAGGTGCACCTGTGTCCGGCGGCCGCTGCCTTTTGGGGGGATCCTCGTCTCCCCCCTAAGGCCTGTGAGTTTCGTCTGTTCCGACGGGCAGAGCTTACAAAGCCTGTGGGCAAGCCCCTTCCTCTTGCGTGCCATGGCGTTGCTGCAGGCTAGGGCACCCATGGCATGCACGAGGGTAATCCAGACCGTGCGCTCATAGGTGAGCACCGCACTGCATCCGACCTCACCCTCCGGGGTACGGGTGTCGTAGCGTGCGTGATCGGTCTGGCGATGTCCACCTTGGTGGTCCAGTAGCGCCTTCGTTGGCTCAGCCTGGTTGGTATGGCGGATGCGGACAAGGTTCGGTTCCTGGTCTCCCCAATTTCCCAGGTTGGGCTGGTCGGCGACGCGGTGGAGAACTGCATCAAACAGTTCTCTGCCGCTCAAGCGCAGACGGAGGTCATCCGGCACATCCTGCCCCGGTGGCCAGCTGCTGCCTCCACCCGCCGCCGGTGGCAGCTCCTCCGCCTGCTCGTCGCCGTGGGCGTTCTCCGGCCGCCGCTCCTGCTGGCCCTCCGCAGCAGCCTCCACCCAGGCCTCAGCATGGAGCCGGCCGCAGTAGAGACGCCCAGCCCGCTCCAGGCGCTGCCAAGCCAGGTGGCAAGCGACAGCGAAAGCATTCCGGAGCGGGCCGCCCAGGAATGGATGAGATGCTCTTGGAGTGGCACGATCACTCCCTCCCCCCGGGTGAGGGCCGGGTGGAGCCTTTGTTTGTGTGTGTGTCTGTTCCGCCGCTGGCTCCCTAAAAAAAAAAAAAAAAAAAGCGGAGCAAGCGGTACCCACACTTCAAGGAGAGAGCAATTTCATCTGTTCCTGGGT
Source organism: Siphateles boraxobius (assembly GCF_051911475.1). Lineage (NCBI taxonomy): Eukaryota > Metazoa > Chordata > Actinopteri > Cypriniformes > Leuciscidae > Siphateles > Siphateles boraxobius. The sequence goes on along the minus strand of NW_027508833.1, from coordinate 14,909,675 downwards.
CCCAAGAGGGCCAGTCTGGCGGGTGTGACCCTGTATAGCCTTACACCCCTCAGCTCCCCCTTGGTCGCCAGCAGGCAGCTTGGTGCGTTCGAGGACCCGGTCATCCGCCTTCTCACGCGCCCCCTGCCGCTTGTGGAGACAGGTAAGTGTTGCACAGCACACTAACACCACTCTCTCTACTTTGCTGCCCCACCTCAGGCTCGGCTACCCCGCTCAAGTCAGTGATAGTCATCACATTAGGTGTTGAGCAGACGTGCTCCTGAAAATTCAGTGATATTCATCACACCGAGTGTTGAGCAGTGCTCCTGACTTGTGCGTGCTTATCTTATCCTGCTGGCGAAGGATTTGATATAGCCGCTCCTCCAGCCGGTACGAAGGCCAGTTGTAAACTCGTTCTTCGTGCTACTATGGGGTGGGTCGTGACCATCTTGGCCCAAGATTGGTCTGCAGCTTGGACCTGAAAGACATGTGCTTCAGATCTCTACCTCTCGCACCGCAGGCCATCCTGTGTGTTGTGTCTAAGGGTGGAGTATCAGTACAGTGTCCTTCCCCTCGAGTGCTCCAGAGCCCGTTGGGTCGTCAGGTCAACTGGAAGAGAGTAGTCTCGCCCACGGGCTGAGTATCTCTTTCTTAGTTTTGGAGAGGTACTCGGTCCAACATGTCTCTCCAATGAGAATGTGTTCAGCTGGTGTTGAAGTGAGAAAGGGTCCCACTGAAAGAACTTTCAGAGGCTCCTGGGGTATATGGTAGTCGCAGCCTTTGGCTTCCTCCATATGTGACCGCTTCAGCGCTAGCTTCACGATCGAGTCCCGAGGTGACCGTGGCAGAGCAGCTCACCCTGTGTGACTATAGTTCATCCCGGTCTGCTGCCAAACCCTCTTCAACAGAGGGGCCATGTACAAAGGGCGTGTTTTAACGGGGGCCTGGGCGACCCCCGACTACACGGGCATTCGTGCCTCGAGTTGTTAGACATTGCGACCGTTGCGCAAGCTTCCCCTGCATGTCACAAACTCACCCGTCACCTCCTCCTTGGAGTCAGACGCTTCTGAGGGCGCCTTGTTCCACTCCTCCCGCTTACTCAATCGTGCCGCCATCGAGCCTCACGACAGTTATAGCCAGGGCAAGTGGAGACTCCATCCCCTGGGTCCGGCTGGGTCATGACCATTCCGGGGCCGCTCAGTTGCCCCCCCGGTTTTATTTTTCCGCCAGTGTTTGGGTAAACCGAGCGGACTACCCTTGGACAAACACTGGGCCTCAGCTGCCCCAGGGGCCCGCAGAAATGCGTTTAACCCCAGTGAGCCTTCTAAAAGTGACTGCGACTCATGGTCGCCTTGCGCCTGCTCAAGTCAGTGAAATCATCACTCTTCATGTTGAGCAGAATTGCTCCTGAAACTCAGTGAAGTTCATCGCACTCAGGTGTTGAGCAGCAATGCTCCTGTAGCTCTGTGAGTTCATCACAGGTAGCTCAGTGAATTCGTCACACGCAGTGCTGAGCAGAAATGCTCCTGGTGCTCAGTGAAGTTCTTCGCACTCAAGTGTTGAGCAGTAATGCTCCTGAAGCTCAGTGAACTTGTCACACTCAAGTGCTGAGCAGAAATGCTCCTGTCGTTCAGTGAAGTTCTTCGCACTCAAGTGTTGAGCAGAAATGCTCCTGAAGCTCGGTGAGTTTATCACACTCAGGTGTTGAGCAGGAATGCTCCTGAAGCTCAGTGAACTTGTCACACCCAAGTGCTGAGCAGAAAATGCTCCTGAAGCCCAGTGATCTTCACATGTTGTGTTGAGCAATGCTCCTGTCTTTTGCGCCCGTCGCTTGCACCTACGTGCCAAGTCAGGAGAGGAACAGGTCTTCATAGTTGCCCCTTATTGGCCCAACTAGACCTGGTTCCCTTCAACAGCCTTCCTGACTTCCCCTGAAAACTCTTTCGGGGACGGGGCACGATGGCACACGCGTTCTTCCCCCGGAGATTCCGGGCGGTCTTACATCTGAACGCGGAGGTTCACGTGGCTATCACAAGAACATGTGATAGTTACCATCACTTCTGGGAGCACCCCCTAGAATTGGGTAGCGTGCTTACGCCTTTAGAAGTGGAACCTAGTCGTTGAGTGCGTCTTCTCTCCAGAGGAGATCCTGAAAGCTTTGATCACTTCAGTGCTCTCTTTCCTGCAAAATGGGTTGCAGTAGGCTGTTTTCCTTCACCCTCAAAATGATGTTGCCTCGGTGTTTAAACGACGCTCATCGTGTTGCAGAAGTATGCAGAAGCACGTTCTGATCGTCAGGTTCCTGAGGAGCAAGGTCTTGTAAATCCTTGTGTCCCTCTTTATCCTCTTGGGCCTTGTCCCTGGTGCGACTGCACTGCAGAGACCGCCCCTGAGCCACTGCAGGCAGTGAGTTAAAAATTCTGTTATATCAGTTCTCCTGCTCGCGTGGTCTCTACTAGAGGGTAGGGACTTGCTCGCTTTCGGTCAACGTTTTGTGCCTGGAGTCTGGGCCGGCTAACTCTCACAAGCTGAGACCCCGGCTCGGATTGTGCCCAAGGTTCCTACCTCTCCCGTAATAGGAGCAGGTGGTGAGCCTGCAAGCGCTGCCTTGGAGGAGGCAGATCCAGCCCTGGCTTCTCTGTCCGTTCGCTTGGACGTGTACAGAATGCAAGTCATAGACCTCAGACCAGCTCTTCAAATATCTGTTGGAATTCAGCAGAAAGGGAAGGCTGTTTCCATGCAAAGTTGCACTTAGTGCTTGCCTTCATTTCGGCAAAAATCCGAGATGCAACATGTCCACTTAGGTGTTGAGCTCCTCTATGATGAGTGTAAAGTGCTCCGCCTGGGCGTTGACGATATACTTTGCTAAACAGATTCTAGAGTTGGGGGCTGGACGACACCTAGTTGAACCGCTGCTTCCCGTGGGCTCCCTTCTCATGAAGCCAGTTTCACCGTGAGCCCGGTTCAAGTGTCGGCTTGCTGCGCCATTCCCCTCCTATGGACTGGATACGTGCGCCTTTCTACTCCAGTTGAGTTCCCTTAAAATTGAACACTGTTGAGTTCCTCCACACCCCTCCGACGTCGGACGTGCGGAACGTCTGGTGTTAGGCCTACCACTCGTAAGCAGTGTGGAACCTGTGTTAGGCTGGGTCCATATGTTGCGGTCCCTTCGGTGACCCCATATGTGTATTCTTCCACGATACGGCTCCCTGCGGTGAGCCCGTGTCTTCCCTCGGCAGAGTCTCTCTGCCGTCACTGTCCGGTGTGTCTCCCCCCGTCTTAGGCTGGAGCCACCCCAGTGACATTCCATATGTTAGACTGCCCGGTTTCCGCCCAGTTCATATGTGTATTCTCCACATTACCTCCCTCTGGGTTGGATGTGGCTTCCGCAGCGTCCCTTCCTTCCAACGTACGGGGAACGCTTTCCTAGTGGTCCTGTAGGAACAGCAGTGACTTCCCTGGCCTAAGCCCTGTCCTTCCCCGCCTTAAGTTTGCGGGGGCATCAGGAGGCTTTGGTTTAGGCACTGGAAGGTGGCAGCGTTAGTGGCGTGTTCAATGGTTGATCCCATTTCAGTCGGCGTCGACTACGTCCGACGTTATCGACTGAAAGGGAACGTCCTGGTTGCGTATGCAACCCACCGTTCCCTGAAGGAGGGAACGGAGGACGTAGTCCCCTTGCCACTACCGCTGGACCACCGCTGACCCCGGGTTACTCTCGGCTCCTAAGCGAAAAGCAACTAGTGCGTGCATCCACTTCCGTATTTATACCCGCGCCGCGGGGGCGGAGTGTGTGATGCGAATCACGCACGCCAATTACATTGGCTCGTTCAATAGTACTCGAAGAAGACAGGCTCTCTAGCGAGATCCCATTTCAGTCGGCGTCGACTACGTCCTCCGTTCCCTCCTTCAGGGAACGGTGGGTTGCATACGCAACCAGGACGATATTCATACAACAAAATTTCTGGGGTGCCGTGAAATTGTGAAAATTACCAAAACCACTTTTTTTTTTATACTGGCGAGAAAGAATTAAATGTTGGTAATTGGATGATGATTAGAATGTGAATATGATTGGAATCATATTTTAAATTTGTCATATTTTTGAACAGGGTCAATTAAACATGAAAAGAAAGGGAGAAATATCAGTTATTTTAAAATAAGCACAAACATAGTCCAGTCATTTTATGAAAAAAAGGTTGAACAAATTGCAACAGAAGCAAACTTAAATAATTTTGTATCCTCATTATGTCCTGAGTAAGGAAACAAAGTCCCTAAGAATCCCATTAGGGGAAAGTTTCGAAATCTGTTTCTGGGGATTCACTTTTTATTTTACTTACCTCTTGTCTTCTGCATTCTCCTTACCCTTGTCTCCTGTTCTTCCCTTAGACTCGTCCCCCAGAAACAGTCGCACTGACCCAGCCCCAAACCCCATCTCTTAATAATTTAAAAAGGCTGGTTTCTAAAGTACTTCTTCCTGCCTCTATGTATTAATGCTCATGGGTAGCCTAAATGGGTTCCATTCAGACCTTAACATTAAGTATTTTACTATTATGTGTCAACAAGATTCAACAAGACATTTTCACCTGGCTAGACCCAATGTTTAGATCTGTTGTGGTATTTATGCAAATTAGCACATATACGTAATTAGATTATGCACCGTTTTTCCATCTTAAACAATTTAAAAAAAAACTTGGAATACATTTTTTGTTTGTCTTGATGTAAGTAATCAACTCAGTAATTTTCATGGTGATATCTACAGGTTAAATTTTTTACCCTATTCTCGTAAGAAAAAGAATGAATAGGTGTATAATAGGCTAAATTTGAGTTTTTTTCTAAACTTTCCCTAATTGGATTCTTTGGACTTTTTTTCCTTACTCAGGACATATTGAGGATACAAAATGCAATTTGCAATTTGTTCAAGGTTGACCCCCATTTTGGCTTAAAATGACTGGACTAACAAACAGATCAGGTGCAAACAGACCCCCCAGCCCTTGCATCACCACTGGCTAGTCAGAGTCAGTGTGGTCAGACTTCAGAACCAGCAACAGGTCAGAGCATCTACCAGACACAGGCAGTCAATCACATACACAATTCAGGAATTTAAGTTGAGATGATTTTGCCAGATTAAAAGGATAGTTCACCCAAAAATGAACACACAAAAAAATAATTATAAATTAAATAATTAGAATTAGAATTATTATAAATTATTATAAAGAAAGAATTATGTTGTATTTAATCTTCCCAGGATAAGATTTTATATTGATGGGCAATAACATTGTTTAAATTTTTCAAGGACATGTCTGCTTGATGCCTGCTATATCTAATAAAAGATAATATATATATATATATATATATATATATATATATTTTTTTTTTTTTTTTTTTTTTTAATGTGAGTTTTTTTGTAAATAAATGCAGCAGTTCATAACAGACACAGGCGGTATCTTATCTACTTGGTGCTTCAGCTTTGTTTTCTGCAAATATTTTGGATGTTCAACACTTATAGACACAAACAGAGTGACCCAATTCCTTCCACAAGCTTTTCCACTGTGTGTGTGTGTGTGTGTGTGTGTGGTTGTGTGTGTGTGTGTGTGTGTGTGTGTGTGTGTGTCTGTGTGTCTGTGTGTGTGTGTGTGTGTGTGTGTGTGTGTGTGTGTGTGTGTGTGTGTGTGTGTGTGTGTGTGTGTGTGTGTGTGTGTGTGTGTGTGTGTGTGTGTGTGTGTGTGAAGTGAACTGGCAGTGAAGTCTGTCTTCATTACAGTTACATTATATATCTTTTATATACATTATTTATATATATATTCACACAGGCATCAGAGATCAAAATATGCATAGATAAACATATACAATATAATATTAAAAAGAGAATGACCAAACCATCAGTTATCAAAAATTAAAAAAATTAAATTTGAGTAAAGACCATTTGAATCTGTTTTTTATTCAACGTGTAAAAATACAGACAGCCCGACGGCAACAGTTCAAAAGCAGAGGCGAGAAGACGCCTCTTATCATTCTTAATATTATTTTTATAATATTATTTTTCTTATTTAACACTCTCTCTTCATAGATACTTTCTATGCTTTGTTATGCAGTCCCTACAATTTACTTGCCATTGTTACGTATGTGCCATTGCACACACACATGTCTATATTACTAACAGAGCAGTATCGCTCCACACTGGCCAAGAGGGGACTCTCTGAACGATTTCTATCCAACCAAGTGGGGACTGTGTGTGTGTGTGTGTGAAGTTAACTGACAGTGAAATCTGTCTTCATTACAGTTACATTATATATCTTTTATATACATTATTTATATATATATTCACACAGGCATCAGAGATCAAAATATGCATGGATAAACATATACAATATAATATTAAAAAGAGAATGACCAAACCATCAGTTATCAAAAATTAAAAAAAATATTTTTTTGAGGAAAGACCATTGAAAAGACATATAACGGGTAAAAAATACAGACAGCCCGACGGCAACAGTTCAAAAGCAAACAAATAATACTGAATATCATAACACTTTCGCTGAAAGCACTATAAAACATCTGAAGCTTTATGTTGTGGACATTACAGGAAAGTTATTGCTTTAGGAAATTAATTCTCTGTTGTGGCTTTATACTTACACTATATGACCGTTCAACATATCCCATTTAAGCTTATTGTCAAGAACACCAAGATATTAATAATGCGACTGATAGTATTGGCTGCCTATTAACTAAAACATAATTTCTACTCTAAAAAAAATGAACCATGCCAAGATGGGACCTGCAACTCTGAACGATGTCTACCTATCTAACAGAGGACCTGTGTGTGAACAGTGAAGTGAACTGGCAGTGCAGTCTGTCTTCATTTTATAACTTTTTGTATATATATATATATATATATATATATATGTGTGTGTATGTGTGTGTGTTTGTGTGTTCACACAGGCATCAGAGATCACAATATGCATAGATAAACATATACAATATACAATAAAAAAACAATGACCAACCTCATCAGTTATCAAAAAAAAAAAAAAATTAGCTTGAGGAAAGATCATTTAAATCTACAACGGGGTAAAAATACAGACGGACACAGTTCAAAAGCAGAGGCGAGAAGACGCCTCTTATCATTCTTAATATTATTTTTATAATATTATTTTTCTTATTTAACACTCTCTCTTCATAGATACTTTCTATGCTTTGTTATGCAGTCCCTAACAATTTACTTGCCATTGTTATGTGCCATTGCACACACACATGTCTATATTACTACGATATACATGTCTATATTACTAACAGAGCAGTATCGCTCCACACTGGCCAAGAGGGGACTCTCTGAACGATTTCTATCCAACCAAGTGGGGACTGTGTGTGTGTGTGTGTGTGTGTGTGTGTGTGTGTGTGTGTGTGTGTGTGTGTGTGTGTGTGTGAAGTGAACTGGCAGTGAAGTCTGTATTCATTACAGTTACATTATATATATTTTATATACATTATTTATATATATATATATTCACACAGGCATCAGAGATCAAAATATGCATAGATAAACATATACAATATAATATTAAAAAGAGAATGACCAAACCATCAGTTATCAAAAATTAAAGAATTCAAATTGACCATTTGAATCTGTTTTTCATTCAACGTGTAAAAATACAGACAGCCCGACGGCAACAGTTCAAAAGCAGAGGCGAGAAGACGTTAATGCCAAGTGTATAGGACCTTGTTTATTTTTTTTAATCAGTGAATATTTACATACACACACATTCAATCACTAGTTTTTGTTGCTGAGAGGTAGACAGTAAAACAACAATATGATAATCTCTACAAGATCCTCGGTTTATGTCTAAAAAAATAAATAAGTAAAAATATAGAAAATCATATGGGGTTATAGCAATGTATTGGTGAGTAAACGGTGAACTAGATTAAGTATGCAGAACTCCAAATAAAGAATGTATATCCAGCCGTCTATTATCGCAGAAAAACACTGAGAAGGGTGATCATGAGTCATGACCCAGATGTGAAGTATCCATGAAGTAACTGATATTCACTAGTGTGAATTGAATTGTTTTAGTTACAAAAAACAGCAATATCCTGTCATTGACATACTGCTTAAAACTATTCAAATCATTGTAAATAACCTGTTCAGTTGTAACAAGTGTATCATCTGTTTTTGCTTCGGCACTTATTATATTGTCTGCTCTACTCTTCGCAGAAGGTGGAAAAACATTTTGCCCACAACTTAGGGATGTGAAAATGGCTGTCACTCATTTACTTCACCTTACTTTATAGTTATTTAACGATTACATACTGGTAGTTGATGGTAAAACGTTAAAAAAAGTTAAAGTAAATAGGATTTTAAAAAGTCAAATACTTGTGTTCAAGTTCATGTGTAAAAAACAGGAATTTTACTTTTTAAATGGTTAGTTCTGTGGATATCTTAATAATATGGTAAAAGCTATTATGGAATGATTAAAATGTCATCTGTTTCCCTGTGGCATTTTATTTAAAAATCTTTAATCCCAATCAGAGCATTTGAGCAAAGATTCAAGTGTGCTCAACTCAAACGTCCCCAACCCAAGCAAACGCTCCACTCGTGTGCCGCTTACGCTCATCAGTGAACACATCTGATCAAATCCCGCTCCAACAGGTTGTTTCTCTGTGCTAGATATATATTTCTCTTTGTCATAAACCTTGATCAAATGTCTAATTGCAGTTGGCTTATGGATAACACTTAAGATATTTGTGAATTTAATCTCCTTAGCTCTTTAACCTCAATAATTTATTAATCTCTGTGAGGAGCGCAATGTAAGCAATCGGTAGTTATTAATATTTTTTAACTGGAAGTTATTACAAGCACTCGATTACGGTTTCTTATTTTGAGACAAAACACAAAAAATAACATAAACTTCCACTTCCATTCATAATTTCTTTTATGACCCCTCATCTGAGCCACACCAAATAAAATACAAACATACATTAACAGATACACTGTGGATATTTTGAAAACGTCTTAAAAAATTGAATGAGGGACTGACTGGACGTATAGTAAGGGATGCAATTGTTAGAAATTATTTTTGACAGGATCATCTCTGATGATTGTTTCTTTGAAATTAATATACGGCCATGAATGACAGCAAAATGGAATATATTATTTTTGTTTGTTATTGAAATCTGTTAGGGGGATTATTTAATGGGGACAAGATCATTTTCATTTTTACTTTACTATACTGTATAGCTTAATTGGTAGCATATGTCTACTTTATCTACTTTAGTCAAGTGCAAAATATAAATAAAAGTATGTACACTAAATTATACAAATTTATTATTTGACCAATTTTTAAGTTAGTACATTTTCTTCCTGGAATCCATCCCCCTGTTGAGATCAGGATAATCCTGTGTTTTCAGGTCAAGTCTTGAACAACACAAACTGAAGGTTTGATCCAGATTGAAACTAGGATTAGATTCCGTGATCTAATCTGATTTCAGATTCCTTCTTCCCCTTTGAACAACCCATTTTCAAGATTTGATCCAATCTGATAACCAAAATCCGATCAGCTTACTTTTGAAGAACTGGACCTTGATGCTAATTATATACCATGATGTATTTGGTCAAAAGAAGTCTCGTAAGAATTTTATTTTTCCTAGAAAGACTATTGATATAAGATGGGTGAATATATATTGTGATCAAAAAATTGTAATGCAATAATGCATGGGAAAATGGCTAAATAAAACAAAATAGTAATGATAATATATGAGGATCATGTCGCGTACCCTGCAGATGTGTGAAAGATTTGCAGACTGGCAACAAAAGAAACATGAATGGGCCATTTTGCAGTGGCAGCCATTAGAAAACAGGGCAAAATGGGGCCTACATGAGCTCCATGATTGTTTTAAATTAGCATTTTATTACCCTTCTCTAAAAACACATGCCATGAAAATTATTCATTGGCCCATTCAAACTCATTGGCCCAGTTACACAGACAGGGCTCAATTAGGACATTTAAGCAGCTTTTATAAGCATTCCTTAGAAAAACAAAACATTACTGGTGTGAACCTTGAGACAAAACAATGGCTCTGACATATGTTAAGATATGCTTTCAGTTAAAACAACTCAAACATGCATTTTAGTTTAAGACTAGTGTTTTATATGCCATTGATATAGGTTTGTGTTCTGTGCTCTATTTAAAATGCATACAAAATAATAATTATGGAAAGGACTTTTTCCTGATCCAGTTGATGTTTACAACTGGATTTAAAACTAATTTACCAACAGATTCTACCCTTATTTTAAACTAGCTATTTGATTTCAATCACAGATACATTTGCATAACAGAACCAATAATGGTGGCTAATCATGGTTTATCCGATGGCCCAATCACTGCTGAGATAGCAAAATGTGTATCTCTCTATTCCGGGTTCCTAACTCACACTTCATTGTTTGCCATTTGGAAGAGCAAGACTTTAGAAGACTTCTACACGATTGTTTCCTACATTGGAGAGTTATCTTTCTGTTATAGTCTAAAGACTTATCTACCTACAAGATCCTAAGAAAAAGCGCACTGAGCCATTTCTCATCTCACTTTTTTTCTTTCCGAAGTAAAAGGTAAGTTGCACATTCTAACTTCATGTTATGATGATTTGTAAATGCTAACATTATACAATGTTTTTGTATCCTCTTACAATGTAAATGTGCATGCAGATTAGTATTATTGATATTCAGTTTGTTTTTAAAATGATTTTTTAGAAATACTTGATATAAAAAGTATATATTGTAGTGAATTATCACCCACATTGTCATCTTTTCAATAATTTATTGTCTACGCAATTCTAAAGAGTTTTTTTTATAGAGTATTTTTATTTATTTTTTAACTTAGCATATACAGTAGATCCTACATAAAATATTCTTAAATATTTCACAGGATAATGTGACCCCAAAGAGTTTTTCCTGAAAAGGAAGCTTTGTACTTCATTGCTTCTGGGAAAGATAAAGACACATTTGAGAAAAAATTCATGTGTGAATTCATGTGTGAAGAGAAAGGTAAGTTACGACTTTCAATTCTGCCAACAGTATGACTTTGCAAAACTTAATTAAAAGCTAAGCTTGGTCACTTAATAATGCCTAATGGTTGGGTTTAAAATGTGTAGCTAGAAAAAGCAGGCTGTTAAAACAAAACACACAAGAGAAAAAAACATGATTGCTTCAACTTGAATCAGTTAAAGGTGGATTTATTTCTGTTTTCTTGCCCGTATTTATGCTAGACTCAGCTGCTGATGTCTCTAAATTAAACTCTATTATGTAGATGTGTGAGTGGTCTTGATATTATTTGTATGTAACTGCCAGTTAGACTGCGAGGTGCCTGTTTAACAATGGAAATGATCACTATTCAGTGTCATGATACATATATGAGTTTTGTAGTTTTGCACTTTTATAAAGATGTAGATATCGTAGTTGTTTTCCAAGCAAGGCTACCATTTAAAACAATTTAGACAACCTAAACAACTATGAATCTTTTATCATACTTAATTTACTCTTATTTATACTCTATTTATTAGGTTTTGGAGTAATCGCCACAAAACATATTGAGCCAGGAGAATTCCTGCTGGAGTATGTTGGAAGACACATTACTGGATCTGAAGGAGAGACCCTGTTCAAAGACTACTCAGCTGAAGATGCAGTTTTTTTGTATTTCTACTTCTTTCAGGGACAATCTTACTGGTAAGATTAAATGAATGAATGTTCTAATGAAGTATAATGACATTGTAATATTATGGTATGTTTATATACAGTGTTTTAAAAAAAATATTTCACCATACAGTGTTGATGGCAGTAAAGCTACAGAAAGACTCGGACGATTCATAAATGATGACCACATCAAGCCAAACAGCAAAATTAAAATAGTAAGTCTGTATTTAATGTTTCCGTATTCTTTGTCTTATTCTTAGTTTTAATTACTCCTTTTATACAGCCTCATCTTGATTGTAGCATTATTTGACATTACAAACTAGGCGACTATTCAAATGTTGTTGTTGTTGTTGTTTTCAAATGTGTGTTTGTTTACTTTTGTGACCAACAGATAATGGATGAAAAGAAAATGCCACATCTGTGTGCATTTGCGTTAACAAAAATCAACGCAGGAGAAGAAATTGTCTATGACTAGGGAGATCCTAACTGCCCATGGAGACAGGTATTTCAGCTTCTATTTCTATATATTTGTGTCTTATTTTTATTATTTTATCAAGAGGTGAGTAAAACTTGGTAACACTTTACAATAAGGTTCATTGGTTAAGAATATGAGCAATACATTTATTGCAGTATTTGTTAATCGTTGTTAACAGTAGTAAAAATACAGCTGTTCATGTTAGTTCATGCTTAGTTCATGCTGTTCATGTTGTTCATGTTAGTTCACAGTGCAGTAACTAATGTTAACTAATACAACCTTTGATTTTAATATTGTATTAGTAAATGTTGAAATTAACAAAGTTTAATAAATGCTGTAGAAGTGCAGTTCATTATTGGTTTATGTGTTCGTTAATGTAGTTAACTAATGTTAACTAATGAAACATTATTGTAAAGTGTGTGATTAAGGTAACACTTTACAATAAGGTCTCATTTGTTACCGTTAGTTAATGTATTAATTAACATGAACTAAAAACAATACATTTGTTACAATATTTATTCATCTTTCTTAATGTTAGTTAATAAAATGTTTCATTGATTGGTCATGTAAATTTGAAATGCATTAACTAATGTTAACAATTAAAACTTTTGGTTTTAATTATGCATTACTAAATGCTGAAATCAACATGACCTAAGATTAATAAATGCTGTAACAGTGCAGTTCATTATAGGTTCATGTTAACTAAATTAATTATCTAATGTAAACTGAAATCTGTATTACCATGATTCAAATAATGCCTCAATACCCTAAATATTGATGCATGCTTTTAATGTAATTTGTTTCAGAAAACCTGTACTTCCACATTCAGAGAGATCAAGGAAAATATGGTAAATGTATATAGAGAGGTTTGTTCCTTCAGCTGAGTTTACTAAGAACTGTATACACTGTATAACTTTTTTTACATTTAAAAATGCATTTTCTAAATGCTTTTATGCATTTTACAGGAATCACGATGGAAGAATTCATTTGTAAACCTTGATTTAAAGCCTGGTGTGATGAAAATTGATGACCTTGTTATCAACTCAGAAATGAAGATTGCAAATGGATGCAATGCTGCTGAGATTTTCCCAGGAGTCTTCAACAACTGCAAAATTCCAGTGAAACGAGTTGCCAAACATGTTTCCAAAACTGAAATGGAAATGGCTCATTTCCTGAGTTCAAAAAATGTACAAGCAGAGCACCTTCTGCAACACATTTCAGTGTTGGAAGACACTTACTTTGCCTATTTTGTCTCACCTCTTTGTGAATATAGTTTGATGGAGCTGATTGAAAACAAGGATTTTCCCGAAAGAAAAAGCCTGATAGAAAATCGAAGACTAGAGATCTGCAAGGAGTTACTGCAAGGACTTCAGGAACTGCATTCATATGGAATTTTGCACAGAGACCTGAAGCCTGAAAATATTTTTTAATATTGTGTGAATATATATATATATATATATATATATATATATATGTGTGTGTGTGTGTATACATATATTAAACAATGAAGAGAGACTTCACTGTCACTAACTCTCTCTCTCTCTCTCTCTCTCTCTCTCTCTCTCTCTCTCTCTCTCTCTCTCTCTCTCTCTCTCTCTCTCTCTATATATATATATATATATATATATATTACATTATGAAGACAGATTTCACTGCCAGTTCACTTCACTGTTCACACACACACACACAGATCCATTGCAGAATATATGAGTCCCCTGTTGGTAAGGTAGACATCGGTTTGACTCGCAGGTCCTATCTTGGCATGTTAAAAAAAAAAGAAAATACATATTTGACGTCTACCTATATATATATACAAACATTGTTACAAACAAACCCTAAAAGGGCTGTATTATACAAGCCAGGCCAGTAGTTGATGTCGCTTTTGTCAAAAAATAAACCCCGCGAACACGTAATACTCATGAACGTGTGAACATGTGACCATAAGTACGCATGTGAACATGCTATATGCTTGTGCTTGACCAGCCTGATCTCATGAAAATGCATTTCTATAGCACGCATTGTGTTTATCGTGCACTTTTTACATGAAAATTCGTATTTTACGTGCATATGATACACACTCTATTGCGTATAATACCCCACACACACCCCACACCACTAATCCTAACCAAACGTATAATACATGCGTACCCCACACCACTACTAAACCTATACCCTAAACCTACCCATGCGTATCATATACACATAAACACTCCTTTTCGTGTATAAATTGCATAATAAACACAATGCTCGCTATACGCTAAATGAACATCCCTACTTCATATATTTCAACTGAACCAACTAAAAATGTTCAGTGCAGCAAGTCCACATAACATTTTGAGATTGACCTCCGAAATCTTTACAGTCTGTTTGTGATGGCAAGAAATGTACAAAGCAGCCAAACTGGTATCGTTCGTTACCATCTGACTGGGGACCGAGTTCATTTTGATTAATAAAATCATTATTCTGCATTAAATCATAGAAATTGTTACCTTAAAGAGCTATTTTCTGTCATAATCCCTAAAGGGACTGCATAACAAAGCATAGAAAGTATCTCTGAGGATAGAGTGTTAAATAAGAAAATAATATTAAGAATGATAACGTCTTCTCGCCTCTGCTTTTGAACTGTTGCCGTCGGGCTGTCTGTATTTTTACACGTTGAATGAAAAACAGATTCAAATGGTCTTTACTCAAATTTAATTTTTTAATTTTTGATAACTGATGGTTTGGTCATCCTCTTTTTAATATTATATTGTAAATGTTTATCCATGCATATTTTGATCTCTGATGCCTGTGTGAATATTTATATAAATAATGTATATAAAATATATATAATGTAACTGTAATGAATACAGACTTCACTGCCAGTTCACTTCACACAGACACACACACACACACAGTCCCCACTTGGTTGGATAGAAATCGTTCAGAGAGTCCCCTCTTGGCCAGTGTGGAGCGATACTGCTCTGTTAGTAATATAGACATGTATATGGTAGTAATATAGACATGTGTGTGTGCAATGGCACATACGTAACAATGGCAAGTAAATTGTAGGGACTGCATAACAAAGCATAGAAAGTATCTATGAAGAGAGAGTGTTAAATAAGAAAAATAATATTATAAAAATAATATTAAGAATGATAAGAGGCGTCTTCTCGCCTCTGCTTTTGAACTGTGTCCGTCTGTATTTTTACCCCGTTGTAGATTTAAATGATCTTTCCTCAAGCAAATTTTTTTTTTTTTGATAACTGATGAGGTTGGTCATTGTTTTTTTATTGTATATTGTATATGTTTATCTATGCATATTGTGATCTCTGATGCCTGTGTGAACACACAAACACACACACATACACACACATGTATATATATATATATATATATATACAAAAAGTTATAAAATGAAGACAGACTGCACTGCCAGTTCACTTCACTGTTCACACACAGGTCCTCTGTTAGATAGGTAGACATCGTTCAGAGTTGCAGGTCCCATCTTGGCATGGTTCATTTTTTTTAGAGTAGAAATTATGTTTTAGTTAATAGGCAGCCAATACTATCAGTCGCATTATTAATATCTTGGTGTTCTTGACAATAAGCTTAAATGGGATATGTTGAACGGTCATATAGTGTAAGTATAAAGCCACAACAGAGAATTAATTTCCTAAAGCAATAACTTTCCTGTAATGTCCACAACATAAAGCTTCAGTTGTTTTATAGTGCCTTCATCGAAAGTGTTATGATATTCAGTATTATTTGTTTGCTTTTGAACTGTTGCTGTCGGGCTGTCTGTATTTTTTACCCGTTATATGTCTTTTCAATGGTCTTTCCTCAAAAAAATATTTTTTTTAATTTTTGATAACTGATGGTTTGGTCATTCTCTTTTTAATATTATATTGTATATGTTTATCCATGCATATTTTGATCTCTGATGCCTGTGTGAATATTTATATAAATAATGTATATAAAAGATATATAATGTAACTGTAATGAAGACAGATTTCACTGCCAGTTCACTTCACACACACACACACAGTCCCCACTTGGTTGGATAGAAATCGTTCAGAGAGTCCCCTCTTGGCCAGTGTGGAGCGATACTGCTCTGTTAGTAATATAGACATGTATATGGTAGTAATATAGACATGTGTGTGTGCAATGGCACATACGTAACAATGGCAAGTAAATTGTAGGGACTGCATAACAAAGCATAGAAAGTATCTATGAAGAGAGAGTGTTAAATAAGAAAAATAATATTATAAAAATAATATTAAGAATGATAAGAGGCGTCTTCTCGCCTCTGCTTTTGAACTGTGTCCGTCTGTATTTTTACCCCGTTGTAGATTTAAATGATCTTTCCTCAAGCAAATATTTTTTAAAATTTTTGATAACTGATGGTTTGGTCATTCTTTTTTTAATTTTACATTGTATATGTTTTTCTATGCATATTGATATTGTGATCTTTGATTCCTGTTTGAACATTATATAATGACACACACACACACACACACACACACACACACACATATATATATAAGTAAGTATAAGTTACAAAATGAATACAGATTTCACTGCCAGTTCACTTCACTGTTCACACACACAGAGATCCATTGCAGGCTATATGAGTCCCCTGTTGGTAAGGTAGACAACGGCCAGAGTTTCAGGTCCCCACTTGGCATGTTTTTTTTAAAATAAAAAATGCATATTTAAAGTTATATAATGAAAAAAGACCTTAAAAGAAAATTTTGTATGTCAATTTTGTTTCTTCAAAATGACCAGAAACAGTAGTCCCCTCTTGGCCAGTGTAGAGCGATAGTCCCCTGTGTGTGTGTCTGTGTGTGTGTGTGTGTGTGTGTGTGTGTGTGTGTGTGTGTGTGTGTGTGTGTGTGTGTGTGTGTGTGTGTGTGTGTGTGTGTGTGTGTGTGTGTGTGTGTGTGTGTGTGTGTACTGTGTACCCCGAAAGTAGCAGTGGCCACCCCATGTATAAAACTCTAGTTCCGCCACTGATGCAAAGACATGGTGCCTGCGTACATCGTCAGTAAAGACAGCTTCCGAAGACTAATTCAAACAATGGACAAAAGATACCAGCTGCCGTCTCGCACTCATTTCACACGGGTTGCTATTCCCGAAATGTATGACAAATGTAAGGCGGGCGTTGAATACGGGCTTAAAAAGGTGAACTTCTACGCCACGACCACAGATATGTGGTCCAGCAGAACGATGGAGCCGTATATGAGTTTAACGGTCCATTATATCAATGACAACTATGAAATAAAAAGTCGATGCTTGCAAACAGCATACTTTCCAGAAAATCACACTGGAGAAAATATCTCTCACGGTTTAAAAGAAGCTTTAGCATCATGGGGACTTTGTGAAGATCAACAAGTGTCTATCACCACAGACAATGGATCTAATATAGTGAAGGCTGTCACTTTGAACAACTGGACACGATTGCAGTGCTTCGGACACAGACTACATTTGGCAATTGGTAAGTTAGAGTTTATTGTACATAATATATTTATACTTTACATATTAAGAATATTAAGACACTTTGTAGGGCATATTTTTTATTAAGAAACAAATTGTGCAAAGATGTTTAATATAAAAATGTATTATAATGTTATGTACTTTAGTATTTTTAACTTGACAATAGTTGGGAAAACTTTAAAATAAGGTGATATTTGTTAACAGTAGTAATTAAATACATTAGCTAACAATGAACAATTTAGTTTTTCAGCATTTATTAATTATTGTTAATGTTAGTTTGTGTCAATAGTATGTAGCACCTAATACAGCATTTATTAATGTTAGTTCATGTTCATTTTAGCATACTAATACATTAAATACAAAATCACACTAGTTATTCATGTTAGTTCATGGTGCATTAACTAATGTTAACAGTGACAACGTTTGATTTTAATAATGTATTAGTAAATACTAAAATTAACATGAATTAACATTAATAAATGCTGTATTAGTATTGTTCAATGTTAGTTCATTTTAGCTAATGCATTAAAGGTGCAGTATGTGATTTTTAGCGGCATCTATCTAGTGGTGAGATTTGCGAATTGCAAACAGAAAGCCACTTACGGCCTATCCCTCCCTTCTCAAAATCTAAGGAGAAGCTACGGTGGCCGACGTAACCAGCAGCATATATCTCACCACATAGCAAACTCTGTAGCGCTGTGTGTTCGCTGTTGGCTACGGTAGAAACATGACGTCAGAATATGCCGACCACCTTATTGTAAAGTATTACCCAATAGTTATATTTAAATGCATGCAATACTTACAATATTACACATGTTCATCATGATTTGCAATTATTTCTTTTTAGAAAATGCAATCAAGGATGAAGCTCGCAATTCCCGAGCCAACGGCTTGTGCAAAAAGATTGTGGGACATTTTTCCCACAGTTGGAAAAAAAAGTTGATGTTAGCCGAAGCCCAGGAAGAACTTCAGCTTCCCCAACATGCCCTCATAACATCATGCCCGACAAGATGGGGCTCAATGCAACAAATGATAGACAGGGTTTTGGAGCAACAGAAGGCATTGTCTCAGGTCCTTTCAGCTGACCGTAAAACAAGACACCTAGTACCACAATGGCAAGACACAGATGTTCTAGAATCTGTAAGTAAGGCACTGGGTCCACTTCAGGAGTTCACGGATGCCCTTTCCAGTGAAAACTACATCAGTGTATCCTACGTTAAACCAGTTCTTCATCTGTTGAACACCAAGATACTTGCAGTGAAGGATGAATATACTGACCTGACAAAGACTATAAAATCAAAAATTCTTAACTACATCAACAAACATTATGAGGATGAAACTACCCAAGAGCTTCTGGACATAGCAACATTTTTGGATCCAAGATTCAAAACCAGCTACACTCATGAGGATAAACTTCCAAACATTAAGGCCAGGGTCATGTCTGATATGGATATGAGTTCCCATAAGGTGAGTTAATTTATGTAAACTGGATGAAACTGTCATCTCTTAAGATAAACAGTCTTTTTATGACTTTTTAATATTTACCTGTAATATTATTTCTACTCTGTATGTCAAAGGATACATCTGAATCTGGGAGTAGCACAAGCAGAGAGAATCCTGACATCGATCTACCTCCACCAGGCAAAAAAGCAAGGAAGTCCTTAGGAAGCTTCTTTAAAACGACATCAGCCATGCCAGCAGCTCTGCAACTTGAAGAAGCCATAGCCTCTGAGCTAAATAGCTACCTGCTTTCTCCATCCATTGACAGTGAGGAAGATCCTCTGAAATGGTGGAGACTCCATCAGATAAATTTCCCAAGAATGAGCAGGGTTGCACAAAAGTATTCTTTGTATTCCTGCCAACAGCTCACCTTCAGAGAGAGTGTTTAGTACTGGGGGAAATGTGGTGACATGTCACCGTTCATGCTTAAAACCAGAAATGGTGGACATGCTGGTTTTCCTTGCAAAAAACCTTTAAGAGGTTTTGGTTTTGAATTCTGTTAGTTTTTATTTATTGTTATGACAGGAGTTTAGGTTACTTAATCTTAATTGTCTGTTGTCTTACACAATTTATGACAATTTTGTTTATCAATCAGTTAATACTACTGTACACAGTATGTTTTTTCATTGTGAAATGTGTGCACTGAAAAATATTTTATTTATTTAACTTTATTTTTATGACTGGAATTTAGGTTAGTTAACATTAATTTATTTTGTTGTCTGTTTTAAATATTACAGTTTTGTTTATCAAACTGTTAATACTAATGTTATTTCATTGTGAAATGTTTTGTTATGCACTTCTTGTGCACTGAATACATTTAGAATGTAGCATGGTTGAAAAAGCAAAAACAATTGCCAAAATCGCAAATAAAATCGCAATTGCAATATTCATAAAAAAATCGCAATGTGATTATTTTGTTCATATTGCACAGCCCTCCTTTATTGTAGTTAAGAATAACTCGCATGCTGCAGCAACTTTTAGAGTAGCATGGTGATGGTAGGATAAATGTCATTTTCCGTATTAGCTTAAACGTTAGCTGCTGCTCGTTTGAAGAGACTCCCGCGAACTGCTGCGTAGTGCGTACCAGAACCGTTATGAGGGGCTGCAAAGGAAACTCCGCCTATAAGTGTGCTATTTATTATAATATTTATAATAATAATTATTATTATTTACAATTTTCAGAAAAGGGCACAATACATTTTGAGACAAAGATTTCAATCCCCTATAGGCTACTGCAGGTTTTTGGAATGTGGGGGAAACCAGAGGAAACACACAGACACAGGGAGAACATGCAGACTCCACACAGAAAGGACTACTGGCTCAGCCGGGACTCGAACCAGGGACGTTTGATTAGAGTTTCAAATGATCTATTGACTGCAGTTGACTCCGGGTCCTCAGTTTTTCTTGTTTTACTGGACCTTAGCGCTGCATTTGACACCATCGACCATGAGTTTTTATTCACACGCCTTGAAAATGATGTTAGAATTTGTGGTTCTTTCTTTTAAATAGAACCTTCTCTGTAAATATTGGTCAAGAGCACTCACAACCCGCACCCATGCTCAGTGGGGTTCCACAGGGGTCCATTCTTGTCCCAATTTTGTTCTCTTTGTATTTGTTACCACTTGGATCAATTCTTAGGAAACATGGAATCCCTGTTCACTTTTATGCAGATGATATGCAAATTTATCTCCCTCTAAAAAAGAATAGCAAAAACCAAATAGAGTTGTTGTAGGACTGCTTACATGACATTAAATCATGGCTATCCTTAATTTTTTTTAAACTGAATAAAGAAAAAACTGAAGTTGTGTGGTTTGGAGTTTCAAATAATTCTGTTGATCTGGGTGATCTAGCCCCTTTCTATAAGCCATTAGTTCGAAATGTAGGGGTTTTGTTTGATAGTGATCTCAAGTTTGAGAGACAGATTTATTCTGTGGTCAAGTCTTGTTTTTATCATTTGAGATTATTAGCAAAGGTGAAACCATTTTTTACCATGCGTGATCTCGAAAAACTCATTCATGCTTTTATATTTACAAGACTAGACTACTGTAACTCACTATACGTCGGCATAAATAAATCATTGATTAATCGCTTACAAGTGGTCCAAAATGCAGCTGCGAGACTCTTGACAGGTACTCGTAAGAGAGACCATATCACCCCAGTTTTGAGAACTTTAAAATGGCTACCGATCGACCACAGAATACATTTTAAAATTTTATTTTTTTGTTTATAAATCATTGCATGGTATGGCTCCGCTGTATTTAGCAAATCTGATTAAGAAATATGAACCAAAACGGTCTTTAAGGTCAGTTAACCAGCTGGTTTTAACGACTTCTAGAACTAAATGGAGAAGCGGAGATCGAGCTTTTGTAGTGATTGCCCCAAACTCTGGAATGACCTACCCATTTCTATTAGATTTGAACCTATATTAACTGTTTTTAAATAAAAGCTAAAGGAATATCTTCTAGATTTAGCATTTAACGGGGTATAGTAGCTGTTCTTGTAGGCTTTTTAGTTGAGCTGTTTATTTTATTGTCACTTAATTGTGGCGTAAACGTCTGTGTGGTTTTGTATGGTTTTGTTTTTTTGTCTCCTTTCTTGTACAGCACTTTGTTCAACGACCAGTTGTGTAAAAGTGCTTAAATAAATAAATGAAATGAAATGATGTTGTTGCTGTGAGGCAACAGTGCAACAAACTGAGCCACTGAGCCGTCCATTTACAACCTGCTTTTGTAAAAGGACAACTAACTTGGGAATTGGTCACTTTACACATCAGTGTCTGTCTCAGAAGGAGAAGTCCAGACTTTACAGTGTGCTGAAAGTCAAAGGTCCACTAGTTTTCATCTAGTTTCCACTAGATCAGGGGAAAGACAATCAGAAGATAAAAAACACCACCACCACCACCACCACCACCAACAACAACAACAACAAAAACAACAAGCCAAAAACACACCACCACCTCCCAAAAAGAAGACGTTCTGACATTAAAATAATTGCTCTAATATTTCATTTCATGGCCAGACACGCTTTCTGTGCTCTTCACATTTTCCTCGAGACATATAATAAACAGCGATTCCCAAGGCAAGACATAACATGCTGGAATCAAATTTGCAATGTTTATTTTGCTGCTTGTAAATATAAAATTGTTTTATCAGAGCCATAAATCAAAAAGTTGAGCGGCTCTCTGAGCAAATCTGTGTACAGATGCTAATAGAAAGTGAAAATTCAGGGATATTTCCTTCTTGTGTTTCTGTGCTTGAAAGCGCAGCCGTTTGAAGAAATGCAAAAAAAGAGAAGTGAGAAAAGAGAGAGAAAAAGAGAGAGAGCTACATACACACAAAGATAGCCATGCATTAAAAATATATTAGATAACAGGAGGGGAGACAGAGAGCACAATCTTGTGACGGGACGGCAGACTGAGGCTCAGCCAGTGCGAGAGTGGTTTGATGGATGGGGAGCGTCGCTGTGCTGAAAAGAAGATAGATTAAGCATGTCCAAGAAACACTTTTCCGTCTATGGATTATATAGAAAGATGCATATCCTGGAACAGCACAACAGTCAGCGGCACTACAGCTGGATACCGTCATGTCTCTAATGATGCCTGTGTGTTGAGATAAAGCAGAAGTCTGTGGTTCACTTTGAAAAATGACCTGGGAAAACAGCCTCCATCGCAATACTCAGCAATTGCATTTCAGCGTAAACCAGAGTCAGCACAGAGGCCAGAGGAGAGCTGCCAGATATAGACGACAACGGTTCATAAACACATGATGTGTCGGATCCTTCCTACTAGAACAGAACAATCCTCATCGTGTAGTAGCTCAAATACTAAAGTCATATGTTTAAAGATATTTAGCTGATTTTTATTTAAAAAAATTAATAAACATACAATTTATATATTTTTATAATATATTATTTTACAATATAAATATTAAACCTGTATAACTATTTTCTCTTATGACTATGTATGACTTTTGGAGTGTCTTCTCTC
This sequence comes from Siphateles boraxobius, assembly GCF_051911475.1. Classification (NCBI taxonomy): domain Eukaryota; kingdom Metazoa; phylum Chordata; class Actinopteri; order Cypriniformes; family Leuciscidae; genus Siphateles; species Siphateles boraxobius. The sequence continues at coordinate 14,886,584 of NW_027508833.1, read as the reverse complement.
AAAAGACACAAGAGTTTGTTTAAAGATGTGTAATAATAATAATAAATAAATAAAATAACAACAAAAAATAACACAATAAATAAAAATTAAAATATTTGCTTGAGTCTATGAAACCCTTTTTTTATAGAAATGCTTGTAGAAATAAATAGTGGATAATTTATTTGAGAAAATATTGCAAATATAATCTACCCAGCACATTAATTACAAATTGTAGTAAGTTACTGTTTTCAAATTACATAACAAAAAGTGTAGTTAGTAAGGTAATCCATTACATATTTAAAGGTACAATATGTAGGATTTTTGCAGTAAAATATCCAAAAACCACTAGGCCAATGTTATTTAATTTGTTTATTTGATTACTTACAATATCCCAAATATTTAAAATATTTGTAAATCGTGAGAAAATTGCGATTTTAGCCAAGGAAACGGGACGTGTGAGCAGGGGTGAGGAGTCGCCAGTTAATGGGGTCATATCTGTGTTAGCCTCGTTTCCGCCAGGTTTGCGCTCGTACGCTGATCGATTGCTGTTCCTGATCCTGATCGATTGCTCCTGTCTGCCTAGCTGCCTGCTGTGTTTTGTTTGCTTCGAGGCTGTAAGCTCCGTCTAAACCTCGTATTAGCTTTGTATTTCTTTCTGTTTTGAACCATCATTTACTACCATTTCTAGTTGTTTATACTACTAAATACAGCTTAGACAACATCTCAGATTAACCTGACATCGCTAGCTTCCGTTATTGTTAGCACAACACGCTAGTAACTCGCTAGCCTGTTAACGCGCCACCCGTGCGGTCAGTCATTTATTTATTTTTCTCTCGCGCGCTCGCACCTCTGAGTTCATAAAAAAAACCAGGTGAGTAAGAATCAGTCAACAAACACGGTGAGTAATGTCTTGTCCTGTTATTGTCACCTGCACTTCATGTTACATGTTTAGCATAGCCTTCCCTGTCGGCAATATAGGGTTTATATGTGATAAATGCAAGGAAACAGTCGGGCTGACGGAGAAGATTTCAGAATTAGAAACACGCATCCAAACATTAATTGAGGATAGTAAGTGTGCTAGAGCTTTAGATTCTATTTTGGATGCGCCTAGCATAGTGAACTCTTTACATGATTCGGTTCCGGCTGAATTATTGCCTGTGCAGCCAGGCAGATGGGTGACAGTGAGGGATCGCTCTAGTCGCGGATCAAAATACCACTCTTCCGTTCCGATTACCACAACAAATCGATTTGCCCCACTCAGAGAAACACCCACTGAGAATTCTGTTGATTGTGCCCTGGTAATTGGCGATTCTATTACACGGAACGTGAAAATAGGGACACCAGCCAACATAGTCACATGTTTGCCGGGAGCCAGAGCGCCTGACATCAAGGCAAATTTAAAAGTGCTGGCTAATGCTAATCGTAAATTCTCTAAGATTGTTATTCACATCGGCACTAATGATGTTCGACTCCGCCAGTCGGAGATCACAAAAATTAATATTAAAGAGGTGTTTGAACTCGCAAGTACGATGTCAGGCACTGTAATTTGCTGTAATTTGTAATTTGACAAGCAGATTGTCATCACTCAATGGCTGGCTGTCTAAGTGGTGTCCGCAAAATAATATAGAATTCATAGACAATTGGAGAAGTTTTTGGGGCAAACCTGACCTGTTGAAAAGAGATCGTATTCATCCCTCCTGGGATGGTGCTGCTCTTCTCTCTAGTAATTTGGCTCATAGTCTTAGAGACAAAACATGACAATCTGGGGCTCAGGTCAGGAAGCAGACAAACTGGCTAAACCGACCGTCTGCTAGCGGCCTTGCGTCACCAATGTCATATAAATCCCATCACATAGAGCCTCTTTCACCTAGATATCATCATATAGAGACTGTGTCTGTTCCCCGAATTTGGAAATCCAAAAAACTTCCAAACCGATCTAAGGTTAAAAATATAATTGATATTCAACAAATAAAAAATAGATATAATACAGACGAGCAATCGATAAAGCTTGGGTTGCTGAATATTCGATCCCTTACTTCAAAAGCGCTCATAGTTAATGATATGATTTCAGATTATAACCTAGATGTGCTGTGTATGACAGAAACCTGGCTAAAACCAGACGATTACATTACTTTAAATGAGTCCACCCCCCATGATTACTGTTATAAACATGAACCTCGCCTGAAAGTCAAAGGGGGAGGTGTTGCTGTAATTTATAGTAATATTTTCAAAACCACTAAAAAATCTAGTTTTAAATATACTTCTTTTGAAGTGTTGGTGCTTAATGTAAAAATATATAATGTAAACGATAAATCAAGTTTGAGAATTCTGCTGGCAACTGTATACAGGCCACCAGGGCACCATAAAGATTTTATCAAAGAATTTGCTGACTTTCTATCAGAATTAGTATTGACTGCAGATAAAGTACTAATTGTTGGTGATTTTAATATACATGTAGATAATGGAAAAGATGCAATGGGATTGGCATTTAAAGACATTCTTAACTCTATTGGAGTTAGACAACACGTGTCAGGACCTACTCATTATCGTAATCATACTCTAGATCTAATATTATCACATGGAATCAATGTTGATGCTGTTGAAATTCTGCAGCAGAGCGACGACATCTCAGATCATTATCTAGTCTCATGTAAATTACATTTAGCCAAGGCTGCAAAATCAACTCCGTGTTACAAGTATGTTAGACCTATCACTTCTGCCACTAAAGATTGCTTTATCAATAATCTTCCTAATCAGTTTCATCGTCTCAGCATCCCAGATAGCTTAGAAGAACTTGATATTGCAACAGAAACTTTTAACTCTCTCCTTTCCAGCACTTTAGACACAGTTGCTCCGTTGCGCTTAAAGAAGATTAAAGAAAATAGTCCAACGCCGTGGTACAACGAGCACACCCGGGCCCTTAAGAGAGCAGCCAGAAAAATGGAGCGCAACTGGAAAAAAACAAAACTAGAGGTATTTCGGATTTCATGGAAGGAGAGCTCGATTGCTTACAGAGATGCTTTAAAAGCTGCTAGATCTGCTTATTTTTCAACCCTATTAAAAGAAAATAAACATAATCCAAGGTATTTATTTGAAAAAGTGGCTACACTAACGAAAAAGAAAGCTTCAAGCCCAGAAGTTTCCAAGAAACACAGCAGTGATGACTTTATGAACTTCTTCACTTATAAGATTGATAATATTAGGGACAAGATTATAACTATGCAACCGTCTACTACAGCATCGCATCAGGGAGTGCATTATAGTCTCCCTGAGGTAAAATTTTATTCATTTGTTGCCATAAGGAGAGGAAGAATTTTGCAAACTCGTTAATTCATCTAAATCGACAACATGTATGTTAGACCCTATACCGACTAAACTACTGAAAGAGATGCTTCCAGAAGTCATAGATCCTCTTCTTAACATCATTAATTCGTCTTTGTCTCTAGGATACGTACCCAAAACCTTTAAGCTGGCTATGATTAAACCGCTTGTTAAAAAAACGCAACTTGATCCTACAGAATTAGTCAATTACAGGCCGATCTCAAATCTACCTTTTCTGTCAAAGATACTAGAAAAGGCAGTATCCTCACAACTATGTTCCTTTCTTGAAAGAAATGGTATCTGCGAGGATTTCCAGTCAGGATTTAGACCGCACCATAGCACTGAGACAGCTCTCATTAGAGTCACAAATGATTTGCTCTTATCATCCGATCGTGGTTGTATCTCTCTATTAGTGTTACTTGATCTTAGTGCTGCATTTGACACCATTGACCACAACATTCTCTTAAATAGACTAGAAAACTATGTTGGCATTAGTGGAATTGCATTAGCATGGTTAAAATCATATTTATCTGACCGCTATCAGTTTGTAGCAGTAAATGAAGAGATGTCTTATCGATCACAAGTTCAGTATGGCGTACCACAAGGCTCAGTACTAGGACCGCTGCTGTTCACTCTGTACATGCTACATTTAGGAGATATCATTAGGAAACATGGAATTAGCTTTCACTGTTATGCTGATGATACTCAGCTCTATATTTCTTCCAAACCTAACGAAACTCACCAATTCATAAAATTATCGGAATGCATAGTTGATATCAAAAATTGGATGACTAGTAATTTCCTACTACTAAATTCTGAAAAAACAGAGATTCTAATTATTGGACAAAAAACTTCCACACGTAATAACCTAGAATACCGTCTAACACTTGATGGCTGCTCTGTTAAGTCTTCGTCGTCAGTTAGGAACCTGGGTGTGCTCTTTGATACCAATCTTTCATTTGAAAGTCACGTGTCTAGTGTCTGTAAAACCGCATTTTTCCATCTTAAAAATATATCTAAATTACGTCATATGCTCTCATTGACAAATGCGGAACAACTAATTCATGCGTTTATGACATCAAGTCTAGATTATTGTAATGCTCTACTGGGTGGTTGCCCTGCATGCTTAATAAACAAACGTCTCAGGTTACGTCTGTAACCCTCGTTCCCTGAGAAGGGAACGAACGCTACGTCGAGAATCGACACTACGGGGAATGCCCTTAGCATGACGCGTCTGAAGCCTGAATAGAAATAGTCCAATCCTGATTGGTGCTGCGTGATGACGTCAGCCGTGACGTCGTATGTGACGGTGAGCGGAACTATAAAAAGGGCACCGGAACCCGGAAGCAGTAGCTTTCAATAGTCCGAAGCAAGTCGTCTCTAGGGGCGCGAAGAGTGTGGCCGAGGGCCGCAGCGTTCGTTCCCTTCTCAGGGAACGAGGGTTACAGACGTAACCCGAGACGTTCCCTTCCGAGGGAACTCCCGCTGCGTCGAGAATCGACACTACGGGGAATGAAATGCCCACTGCACCACACTAAGAGAGTACGCCCTGGTGTGAAGCAATCTGGCACACTCAAGACGAGAGAACCTGTGAACCCGGTGTAGAGGGCAGATCCAGACTGTAATGTCTTATAAAAGTGTGAGGGGAGGCCCAGCCTGCGGCATCACAGACCTCTTGAAGGGAAACGCCCCCAAGAAGGGCTCTAGAGGAGGCCACTCCTCTCGTGGAGTGGGCCTTAAGCAGAAGAGGTGAAGGCAGGTTGCGCACCTCGTAAGCTGCCGAAATAGCCTCTACAATCCATCTACTTATAGTCAGTTTGGAAGCAGGAGAACCCTTCCTAGGCGCCCCAAAACACACAAACAGCTGGTCCGATCTTCTCCAGCCTGAGGTCCTATGCATATAGACCTCCAGGGCTCGGACCGGGCACAGTAAATGAAGGTTAGCTTGCTCAACCGACACATGGGGTGGAGGATGAAAAGCCTGGAGTATTATAGACCGTGCCACATTTGAGGGCACCTTAGGGACATAGCCCGGTCTAGGGTGGAGAATAGCCTTTACCTTACCAGGAGCGAACTCAAGGCAAGAAGGAGCGACAGATAGAGCCTGCAAGTCCCCAACCCTTTTTAGGGAAGTGATGGCAAGCAGGAAAGCTACCTTAAAGGACATAAATTTCTCAGACACTGCTTCCAGAGGGTGCCAGGGATAACCCTTCGAGAACCACAGCCAAGTCCCATGGGGGAATACGGGACTGGATGACAGGCCTCATCCTCCTAGCTCCACGAAGGAAACGAACAATAAGTGGGTGTCTCCCCAGAGTGCCCACCCCTAAAGGCGTGTGGAAGGCAGCCACGGCCGCCACATAGACCTTAAGCGTGGACGGGGAGAGCCCGTCAGAGAAGCGGTCCTGGAGGAACTCCAGCACTGAAGCCACTGGGCAGTTAACTGGGTCCAAAGAATGATCTCTACAGCATAGAGAGAATACATTCCACTTCAAAGAATAAAGTTTCCTCGTGGAGGGGGCTCTAGAGTTTAGAATAGTCTCAACAACCTCGGTTGAGAGACCTTCATTTATGAGCTGGTCCCCCTCAGGGGCCAGACCCATAGTTTCCATAGCTCTGGATGAGGGTGAAATATTGTGCCCTCTGCTTGAGAGAGGAGGTCCCTCCTGATCGGAATTTGCCATGGAGGGCCTGCTAGGAGGACCATGATGTCCGAGAACCATACTCGGGCTGGCCAGTACGGGGCTACTAGGAGTAAGCTTATCCCGTACCGCCGGATCCTCTCTAGAACCCCTGGGAGCAGAGCGATCGGGGGGAAGGCGTACAGACGTAGCCTCGGCCACGTCTGCACCATAGCATCCAATCCGAGAGGAGCTGGATGAGTAAGGGAGTACCATAACGGGCAGTGAGAATTCTCTCGGGAGGCAAATAGATCCACCTCCGCATGACCGAACTCCTTCCATATTAGCTCCACCGACTCGGGGTGTAGTCTCCACTCCCCGGGCCTCAGCCCCTGCCTCGGCAGGCTGTCTGCCCCCAAATTGCTGTCCCCGGGGATAAACATTGCCCTGATCGACAGAAGCTTCCCCTGGGACCAGAGGAGAACTTGATGCGCCAGTCTGCACAGAGGGCGCGACCTCAAGCCCCCCTGGCGATTCAAATATGAGACAACCGACATGTTGTCCATTCCTACTAGAACATGATGGCCCCTGAGGTCCGGGAGGAAATGTCTGAGAGCCAGAAATACTGCCATCATCTCCAGGCAATTGATGTGCCAAGAAAGATGATGGTCCCTCCAAAGACCTCTGGTGTAGCGGCCTTCCATTACCGCACCCCAGCCCGTGAGGGAGGCATCCGTGGTTAAAAATTTTCTCTGACACGGTGCTCCCAACACAGGACCTTGGGACAGGAACCACTGTTTCTTCCACATGACCAAGGAATGAAGGCATCTGCGCGTTACTTTGATCGTGCGAAAAGGGTTCCCCCTCGGGGAAAACCCTCTGGTCCTGAGCCACAACTGCAGGGCCCTCATATACAGCAGGCCAAAATGAATTACGTTGGACGCTGCTGCAAGAAGACCCAAAACCCTCTGGAAATGTTTGACAGTGATAGCCTGGCCTATTTTGAGGCTCGTTACTGTGGTCAGGATAGAATTTATACGAGCGGGAGACAGCTGTGCCCGCATCGTAACTGAGTCCCAAACCACCCCTAGAAAAGTTGTTCTCTGCAGAGGAATCAATGAACTTTTCTTGACATTGAGCCTTAACCCCAAGCACCTTAGGTGATGCAGAACAACATCTCGATGTTGAACCGCCAACTCCAGCGACTGTGCCAATATTAGCCAGTCGTCGATATAGTTGAGGATGCGAATACCTTGAAGTCTCAAAGGAGCAAGAGCAGCATCCATGCACTTCGTGAAGGTGCGAGGAGACAGTGCTAGGCCGAACGGAAGAACCCTGTATTGATACGCTACTTCCCCGAAAGCGAATCTTAGGAACTTCCTGTGCTGAGGAAGGATGGAGATATGGAAGTAAGCATCCTTTAGATCTATGGTTACAAACCAGTCCTCGGATCTGATTTGACTCACAATTAGAGGTATAGTCAACATTTTGAACCTGTATCTCCTCAGAGACCGATTTAATACCCTGAGATCTATGATAGGACGCAACCCCCCATCCTTCTTGGGAACTATGAAGTACCGACTGTAGAACCCCGGCTTCCCAATCTTGAGGAGGAACACGTTCTATGGCCTCCTTTGCCAAGAGGGACTGAACTTCCTGTTCCATAACCAGACCCTGCTCTGGTTTGACCAGCGTGTGAACCACTCCGCTGAATCTGGGTGGACGGTATTCGAACTGAATTCTGTACCCCCTTTCCACTGTGAGCAGGACCCACTGAGATATATTTTGAAGACCCTTCCAGGAGTCTAAATATTCTGACAGGGGGATCAGCCTCTCGGGGCTGACCTCTGATGTTATAGTAGAGATATCGGTGACCTGAAGCATTTGATTGGCAGGAACTAACCGATTTAATTTTACTGCAGACCTTGTGAGACGGAACACAATTCGCGGAGCCGCCATTTTTACGGGCGGACACTGCACCTTGCATTCGCTGGAAACCGATGCGTCCCGAAGCGCACGTAGCGGCGGGAAGCACACATCGATTTCCTGAGGGCTCCGTGAAGGAGCGAGCTGTTGTTGCTCGATCAAGGAGGGGACCACCCTCAGATGCCTGCGCAATGCATCAGGACCTCTTCGACGAAGACTTCCTCGTCTGAATGACAGTCCTCAGATCTGCCTTCGGTTTGGAGGACTTCGGTGAGAGTGTTGCCCCTGGCCCCAGGCCTTTTTCGGGGGGGCACGAGAGGCAACACTCTCCTTCTGCTGCTGCAGGTGTGAGGAGCTGGCGGCTGGCTCATGGGACTGCCCCCTGGCAGCAGACCCATGAGATTTGGAACGACGGCGGGGGATAAGGTGTTTAAATGCAGCTGACTGTCGTTTCGATTCCTGGAACGTCTCGACGACATTATTGACTGCGTCGCCGAAGAGGCCAGTGGGCGAAATCAGGGCATCAAGGAGAAAAGCCCTGTCCTTATCACCGATACCCGACAGATTCAGCCACAGGTGTCTCTCCGTAGCTACCAATGCTGCCATAGAGCGGCCGATGGCACGGGCCGTCTCTTTGGTAGCACGGAGAGACAAGTCAACCGCCCGACGCATTTCGCCAATGTCGTCGAAGGAGACCTTCCCGCTGTCGTCCACCTCTTTGAGGAGGTCGGCCTGGTATGCTTGCAAAAAACCCATCGTATGCAAGCATGACCCAGCCCGACCCGCCGCCATATATGCTTTCCCAACCAAAGCCGAAGTGGTACGGCAGGGCTTGGAGGGAAGCGCCGGAGCTCTGAGAGATGATGCAGCATCGGGCGAGAGATGATTCGCAAAACTCTCTTCGACCCGTGGCATCATCCCGTAGCCCCTCTCTCTCGACCGCATGATGGAAGAATATATGTGTACATCGGGGCTGGAAAGCCGAGAGGAGAAGGGCTTATTCCACGATCTCGACACCTCGGTGTGGAGATCGGAAAAAAACGGGAGACTCCGGCGCGAAGGCTGTGTCCGGGCTTGCAGGAAGCGCTCATCGAGCTTACTTTTTTTAGTCGCTTCCTGCTTCTCAGGGGGCCAATCGATATTTAATTTGGCCACAGCCCGAGTCACAACCTCCAGCAACTCCTCAAAGGCAGGCGAATGTGGTGAAGGAGTTTCACATTCCCCTGCCTCGATGTTAATAACATCTAAATCCTCAGATTCAGATAGTTCTAACATCGGGTCATCTCTGCGGTCGGGAGAAGCCGCAGGGCGGGCTCCCGAACCGTGAGCGGGACCATGAGAACTGGCTGATGAGTGTTGGGAAAGGGCCGAAGCCGTCTCAACACTATCCACCAGATCTCTCTGCGATCCCCATGAATGCAAGCGCCCCGATGCCTCGACAAACGCGGGACCTGATCCATGGGGAGCGCGAGCCTGGTCTGATTCATCGAACAGGCTCAGGCGGGAGCGGAGCGTTCTAAGGGGCAATGTTTCACAGTATGCAAAGGCAGCACCCTCGAGCGCTACCCGCGCATGCTCCACTCCCAAACAAACAACACAGAGTGAGTGTGTGTCACCCTCGCTTAAATAGCGTGGGCAAGGGGACGCACACTGTGTAAACTGCTTTGCACTCTTCTCCATCACAAAATACCTTGTTTTTACCGAACAAATAACACCAAATAAGACAGACAATTTCAAATGTAACGCTTGCTGAAGGACAGAAAGCTACTGCTTCCGGGTTGCGGTGCCCTTTTTATAGTTCCGCTCACCGTCACATACGACGTCACGGCTGACGTCATCACGCAGCACCAATCAGGATTGGACTAGTTCTATTCAGGCTTCAGACGCGTCATGCTAAGGGCATTCCCCGTAGTGTCGATTCTCGACGCAGCGGGAGTTCCCTCGGAAGGGAACTACAGCTAGTTCAAAACGCAGCCGCTAGACTTCTTACCAGAACCAGGAAGTACGACCATATTAGCCCGGTTCTGTCAACACTGCATTGGCTCCCTATTAAACATCGTATAAATTTTAAAATATTGCTGATTACTTACAAAGCACTAAATGGTTTAGCTCCCCAGTACTTGAGCGAGCTCTTAACGCATTATAGTCCTTCACGTCTATTGCGATCTCAAAGTTCTGGCCAGTTGATAATACCTAGAATATCTAAATCGACTGCTGGCGGTAGATCCTTTTCCTATTTAGCACCAAAACTTTGGAACAATCTTCCTAACATTGTCCGGGAAGCAGACACAGTCTGTCAGTTCAAAGCTAGACTAAAAACACATCTCTTTGACCTAGCAGTCACATAACACTCTATAGACTTCTATAATTCAACATTAGGCTGCTTAGATTAGGTCAGCCGGAACTGGGAACACTTTCCTTAAATAATGATGTACTCGTTACATCATAAGAAGAGTGGCATCTACGCTAATTTTAGTGTCTTTGTTTATCCCGAGGTTTTCCCGCAGCCTGCCGGATCCAGGCCGTTTCCAGATCTGACGAAGGACTTTCGCCTGGACCGAATGACAATGCAGTGCTGAAGTGCCAACTAGCCTCTCCCTATGGAGGATCCCTATACCACTCTACAGATAAAGCGTTGTGGAATTTTTCGGTTCGCGTACCTACCCAAAGTGATAAGATAAAATAAAATTCTGCATCAAAATTTATAGACAAGACAAGTAGTTTGTTTAGGCATGGTTTGTAAGGAATTACAAACCTGCACACATATATTGAAACGCACATAACTATAGAATCAATTCTTAATGCGCATGTGAACGCCATCAGCGTCTATCACAGGTTCACGTTTAAAGTCTGTTTAGAGAGAACGGTGTCGTCTTAGCGGCCCCTAATTTAATAACAAATGATCATTTAGACGGAAGTGAATCAATCAAAACTAACTTTAGCTGGAAAAAACATTTTTCAAGAACCACTATAAAACCAAACCAATCTCTGTTACCTTAAATTATATGTTTATCTCTGTAAAGCTGCTTTGAAACAATCTACATTGTTAAAAGCACTATATAAATGAGGATGACTTGACCTGACTTGACTGCCATAGTAAACATGGCGACAGATGTTGACAACTGGGTTATGCCCGTTATGCCTAGCAGGACACTCACGCTGTTGTTGTTTTGTTCAAACATTATGGACCATGGCAAGCAGACTTTGAGACAAAAAGAGGACTAACACAAAGATCAGCATCTTTCGAGATGCCGAGAGCTCCACGTCCGCGACTAACTTCGACTTGTACTTAATTAGACAGGTGAGCAAATGTACATAAAACCATCAATCAATGTTATTTAGTTGAACATGATGAAATGTTAGAATATGATCTGTATGTTATTCTAATGTTGATCTAGCTTAACGTACTTAGTCTCATACAGCCAACACACAACCTAACTAACAACATTCAACACACTCAAATGCCGTTTAGTGTGATAGTGTTACTGTCAGAGCAAGTGAAATAGCGCTGCGTTACCTCAAGTTTAATTCGTCTAATAAACTGACCTGTGTGAGTATTAATTCAGCACTTGCGTGTAGTTCGGTAGAATAAAAATGTCCTTATTCTTTTATATCCGAGGGACTCACGTTGTGTGTGGCGCTGGTGTGGCAATGAAGAGAATCTGTGCCACGAGTCACATAATTGTTTGTTTACTTTCACTTTCACGTTTGCGTGGAGTATGTCAATCAACGTTAATCTCGGAAGGAAATTGAATATAAGGAAGTGTGTCGTACCTGGGAAAGGGCGTAACCCGTTTGTGCATTGAGAAGTTTGTAGTGAAATCGTGATGGATTATTGGGGAGAGACGGCCGCTTGTCGATCTGTTGTTTCCTGTGGTTGAAGTCTGGTGCGTCGATTATTGTCAAAATAGCTGGCAACAAAAGCGAGTACATCCTAAGTGATAATAGCAGTACGTCGTTTAACCATGCAAAGCCTCATGTCCTTAATCATTTTCATGTTTTTATCTGCTTGACAAGACCATACAAATTATTGTATCTTGTATTAGAGCAGTTAAAATTTGTGCTTTGAGAACAATTTTCTGATACTGACCACTGGATATTCAACATGGCACCTCATGGCAAAGAACTCTCTAAGGATTTGAGAATTAGAATTGTTGCTCTCCACAAAGTTGACCTAGGGCTATAAGAAGATTGGTAACACCCTGAAACTGAGTTACAGTACAGTGGCCAGGGTCATACAGAGGTTTTCAAGATGGGTTCCACTTGGAACAGACCTCGCAAGGGTCAATCAAAGAAGCTGAGTCCTCGTGTTGTGCATCAGGTGCAGAAGCTGGCTTCAAAAAACAGACCCATGAGTGCTGCCAGCATTGCTTTAGAGGTTGCAGAAGCGGAAGGTCAGCTTGTCAGTTCTCAGACCATACACCACACACTACAACAAGTCGGTTTGCATGGCCGTCGTCCAAGAAGGAAGCCTCTTCTGAAGCTGGCTCACAAGACAGCCCGCAAACAGTTTGCTGAAAGCAACCTGTCCAAGAGCATGAATTACTGGAACCATGTCCTGTGGTCTGATGAGACTAAGATAAACTTGTTTGGCTCAGATGGTGTCCAGCATGTGTGGCGACGCCCTGGTAAGGAGTACCAAGAGAATTGTGTCTTGCCTACAGTCAAGCATGGTGGTGGTAGCATCATGGTCTGGGGCTGCATGAGTGCTGTTGGTACTGGGGGGCTGTAGCCTGACGTTGTCATACTCAGATTCTATACAGAATGTGAGTCTGATACTGCTCCATTGGGCTGTGATTATGGGGCGTGTTTCAACCGAACCAGGAAAGAAAATGCCTCTGCACTCAACTGGATAGTCCTACAACCAATCAGAGCGACCATCGGGGCCAGCTGATAATTTCAACTTTTGTCAAAACCCGTAAGAAGGACGGCAAAAACATCTTTCCCATCGACAAATGCCTTGATCGCGTTTTTGGGTTCTCTGTTCCTCTTTTAAAATGAATGTGTTGTCTACATCTTCTATAACAGAAGCGATGGCTGAATTTACGCATCTAAATTCTCCAGTGGCAGCCATTCTTTGTTGTAAACGAGTTCAACCCAAGCGCTCTTTGGTGACGTGGATGATTACGTCACTGTTGATCATCTGTCCATCATCGTATAAAGCCCACCCTGACAATTTGATTGGTCCGAACAGCTGTGGTTTGGACATACTTGCTTCACAACAGATCAAGTCTAGACCAAACAAACCCCCCCCCCCCCCAACAGTAAATATAAATATATAAAATATATTAATTATTTATAAATATATACTGCTGTACAAGAAGCACATTGACTACTCTAAAGTCTATCCAAGTTTCATTTTTATAGTATTGTCCCTTGAGAAGATATGCTAAAATGTTTGCTGAAATGTCAGGGGTGTGTGTGTGTGTATATACAGGTCCTTCTCAAAAAATTAGCATATTGTGATAAAGTTCATTATTTTCCATAGTGTAATGATAAAAATTAAAATTTCATATATTTTAGATTCATTGCACACCAACTGAAATATTTCAGGTCTTTTATTGTTTTAATACTGATGATTTTGGCATACAGCTCATGAAAACCCAAAATTCCTGTCTCAAAAAATTAGCATATTTCATCCGACCAATAAAAGAAGTGTTTTTAATACAAAAAAAAAAAAAGTCAACCTTCAAATAATTATGTTCAGTTATGCACACAATAGTCAATACTTGGTCGGGAATCCTTTTGCAGAAATGACTGCTTCAATGCGGCGTGGCATGGAGACAATCAGCCTGTGGCACTGCTGAGGTGTTATGGAGGCCCAGGATGCTTCGATAGCGGCCTTAAGCTCATCCAGAGTGTTGGGTCTTGCGTCTCTCAACTGTCTCTTCACAATATCCCACAGATTCTCTATGGGGTTCAGGTCAGGAGAGTTGGCAGGCCAATTGAGCACAGTAATACCATGGTCAGTAAACCATTTACCAGTGGTTTTGGCACTATGAGCAGGTGCCAGATCGTGCTGAAAAATGAAATCTTCATCTCCATAAAGCTTTTCAGCAGATGGAAGCATGAAGTGCTCCAAAATCTCCTGATAGCTAGCTGCATTGACCCTGCCCTTGATAAAACACAGTGCACTAACACCAGCAGCTGACATGGCACCCCAGACCATCACTGACTGTGGGTACTTGACACTGGACTTCAGGCATTTTGGCATTTCCTTCTCCCCAGTCATCCTCCAGACTCTGGCACCTTGATTTCCGAATGACATGCAAAACTGAGCAACAGCCCAGTGCTGCTTCTCTGTAGCCCAGATCAGGCGCTTCTGCCGCTGTTTCTTGTTCAAAAGTGGCTTGACCTGGGGAATGCGGCACCTGTAGCCCATTTCCTGCACACGCCTGTGCACGGTGGCTCTGGATGTTTCTACTCCAGACTCAGTCCACTGCTTCCGCAGGTCCCCCAAGGTCTGGAATCGGTCCTTCTCCACAATCTTCCTCAGGGTCTGGTCACCTCTTCTCGTTGTGCAGCGTTTTTTGCCACACTTTTTCCTTCCCACAGACTTCCCACTGAGGTGCCTTGATACAGAACTCTGGGAACAGCCTATTTGTTCAGAAATTTCTTTCTGTGTCTTAACCTCTTGCTTGAGGGTGTCAATGATGGCCTTCTAGACAGCAGTCAGGTCGGCAGTCTTACCCATGATTGCGGTTTTGAGTAATGAAACAGGCTGGGAGTTTTTAAAAGCCTCAGGAATCTTTTGCAGGTGTTTAGAGTTAATTAGTTGATTCAGATGATTAGGTTAATAGCTTGTTTAGAGACCCTTTTCATGATATGCTAATTTTTTGAGACAGGAATTTTGGGTTTTCATGAGCTGTATGCCAAAATCATCAGTATTAAAACAATAAAAGACCTGAAATATTTCAGTTGGTGTGCAATGAATCTAAAATATATGAAAGTTTAATTTGTATCATTACATTATGGAAAATAATTAACTTTATCACAATATGCTAATTTTTTGAGAAGGACCTGTATATATATATATATATGTGTGTGTGTGTGTGTAAAAAAGAATGGTCTTCTCTCGAAAGTGGCAGCAATTGGGCATGTAGTCCATTTTAGTTTGCACATATCATTTTCCATTTTTGATCAAAAGGATTAAAGAATATATGAACTTACAGCACAAGCAAATGTTTAAGAGTTTAGTCAAAAGGTTTACTTCACACTGCACAATCTCAAGAAAAGATACTTAAAGCACTTCAAAAATGACAAAATTGTGGAAAGACTGGCAGGTTATACATATACATACCCATCCATCCCAAATGGGTCATTAAATCAAAACTTTTAACCGCTTGTTCTTGACCTCCTGGGAATAGTGACCACTGCTGAACAATGACCCTTTTCCCATTTCTAAGCAGCAGGAAGCTCTTTCTTTATGACTATTTAAAAGTGCATTGAATTGGTTTTGCTGTAATCCGTCTTGTTAACATCCATGACACATTAACTGAACAATGAAAGTTAATCCTTCAGCACACAAAAAAAAAACATCAACTCATTCATTTTCACCTAGAGCATCGTTTTGTTTGGGTGAGAAAGCTGACATTTCTGGTAGGATGTAGGCGTTCAGCTGCTAAAAAGAACTAAGAAGAGAAATTACTGTGCAGTAAGGAACGAAAAAAAACTTCTCAGAGCTGCAAGCACAGCCTATAAAAAAACTTGCATTAAATTTAATGAAGGTACTATTTAAACGTCCATGTATTATTTTAATTAAAGTATTGTAATAAATCTTAAAAAGCAGGGCTCATCTTCTAGCTTTCATGACTTAATTCTAGAACTTCTATCCTGCAAATGTACAAAACAAAATCAATGTCTTTTTACCTGCAATTTTGAAACCCTGGTCTGAATCTTAAACGATTGCCTGCTGGATGAATGTCACAGAAACTGTCAAAAAAAATGTCATATTTGACCCAACCATCAAAAAGAAAAAGAATAAGCAATTATATTTTACATCTATTTTTGGTGCACATTCACTCCTAAAATAAATAAATGCACAAATTAATAAATAAATGGAAATGCAGAAATACTGAAAGAAATGCAGAAAGAAATGCAGAAAGAAAGAAAAAATATGGGTATGAAATGTTTTTAATTGTTATGAAAATACTATAATGATTTTTTTCTCATAATAATAATAAATAATAAATAACATAATATATGACATTTATATGCGTAATTAATTTGGGCATCCAGATGTTTTTGTTATTCTAAAATGTTTCTTGAGGTTTACTTATAATGTTAATACATTTTTTGCACATATATGTTGGGAAAAAATGTCATTTACAGACAAAGCATTATGAAATTATTTACTTACGTAAATAATTGTGATGCAGTGGCTCTCAGATTCAATACAGGTGGCTGCCAATGTTAATATTGACAGCAAATTTTGATTTAGTTTTAGTCATAGGGCCCTTTTTTAACGATCAAAGCGCACAGACTAAATCACACGGCACACGTGCACTTAGGGCATGTCCAAATCCACTTTTGCTAGTTTAAAGACAGGAAAAATGGTCGCCACACCCGGCGCATGGTCTAAAAAGGTTGTCCCTATTCTCTTGGTAATGGGTGTGTTTTGGGCATAACGTGAAATAAACCAATCAGAGTCTCATCTCTCATTCCTTTTAAAAGCCAGTTGTGCTCGCACCATGGCGGATTCGCTATTTAGATGACGGAATTTTACAAGAGGAAAAACTGAATGCTTCTCTAGCGAGTAAACGGATCTGCTCATGCGCGAGGTTAAAGCAAGCAGACCATCTATGGGACAAGACGGATTCCACCATGTCTTTGTGTATACAATAATAATCTTTTACATTGTAATCCTTTTATATATAAATAACACAAAATCAAACTATACATACAAGTATTTACAACAAATATCAGGTGTTTTTTATTTAATTTTATTTTTTATCTGTGCCACTCCTCAAAACAGTTTATCTAAATCTACTCCTAAACTACCTAAACTACTCCTAAACTACCTAAACTATCTACAGTACTCCTAAACTACTCTAAAAATCTACTCAAACTCTTCCAAAAACAAGCAATAATATCTCTCTATACATGATATATATAACCGTATATATGTCTCTCTTTGTCTACTCCGTAAATCCTCTGCCTTTCAATTTCGCTTCTTTGCTCAGTTGGCTCCTCCTCCATTCCCTAAAACGTGCAGCCTGAAGAGCAGAGTCAGCAGATTCACACATTTTTCTCCGTTTTGTTTTATGACAAAAACCAACAAAGTTATTTGAATAAATGCAACGCCTGTCGCATCACATCTGGCGTTCTTTTACGAACGCGTCAATATTTGTTTATATAAAGTTTAAATTATCATATCTCCGTTTTTACTTGGTCTATCAACACAAAACAAAAAGTAACATAGAATTTCAAGCCAGCACTTTCGACAGAAGTGGACGGCAGCGCTCAACGTGACTTTGT
The DNA here is from genome assembly GCF_051911475.1 of Siphateles boraxobius. NCBI lineage: Eukaryota > Metazoa > Chordata > Actinopteri > Cypriniformes > Leuciscidae > Siphateles > Siphateles boraxobius. The sequence continues at coordinate 14,869,260 of NW_027508833.1, read as the reverse complement.
TTTTATGCTTCAACGTCTTAAACTGGTCATGTAACTTGATCACGCCGGCGTGATCGGCGACCCCAAAGAGTAAAGAAGAGGATCTATGACATCTGGAAGCATCTCTTTCAGTAGCTTAGTCGGTATAGGGTCTAACATACATTTTGTAGATTTAGATGAATTAATGAGTTTGCAAAATTCTTCCTCTCCTATAGCAACAAATGAATCAAATTTTTCCTCAGTAAAGCTGACAATCAAAATCAGAGGGAGATCAACAGAGCTACAAAGTTCACCAGCTCTCTGTGTGCTGAGTGCTGTGAGATGAAAGACTGAGACAGATGTCCTGCTGTGAGCCAATCTACTGAGACAACGCTGGAGAACACCTGAGACCTGAGAGACCATCATTAAAACAACTAGGGCTGAAACGATTCATCAAATTACTTGATTAACTCGATTACAAAAATTCCTCGAGGCAAAAACTCTGCCTCGAATCCTCGTTAAATTCCTATGACGCGCACTATACGCGCAGGGATCACACCATAGCGCGTGATACATTTTGAATTTAGTTGGCGCAATGACGGAGAGTAAAGATGTCAAACTTACAAACTTAAAAAGGACAACAAGGTGCAATGTGTCTACTGCAAAGTAGTCCAGGCATATATGCAAGTTTGCCAGATCGGGTAGCGGATCAGTAGTTCGAATGAAACATAAGACAAATTTGACTTGCTTTACAGCAAGCGTTACAATAGCCGATAGGTGGAGCAAGGCTCTGGGTGGAGCGTACTCGGCAAGTAGGCTACATATACATGGAAGATACCTAGCAGCCAGTTAGCTTTTGAATTGTCATCATGACGGAGTCTACAAATAAAAGGAACGGACTGATGTCGGAGGAGGCGAAGAAAAGAAAACGGGAACATGATAGAGAAAGAGCTCGAACTAGAGTGAACATTGGATCGGCTTACACTCGTTGGCGAGATTTGAAGGAGGCTACAAGATGCAAACAATGTCATTATTTTGTTTTTCTTTGTTTCTGATGTCACAATACATCATTCTTTCATAAAATCATACAACATACTCTTCCTTGTCTGTGGACATCGCTATTTCCAAAGCCGGTGCTGGATAAACAAATAGTGTGTGTGCGGCGGTAGGCTAAATTATTTGTGACCAGTCACGGAAACTAGGGACACAAGTCGGTTCTGGGGCATTTTGAGTTATTCATAGATTCTGAGAGTGTAATATCCAAGCTTTCCAACGATGTGTAACATGTGGAAATCTGATAATATTTGGAGAAGTTGTGGCCATTTTAAAGTAGGCACTTAAAAAAGCTCAAAGAGGAGAAAACGAGCTAAAGATTGTGCAGTTCTCACCTGTCTCTGCTGCTGGGGGTGACAATAGGGCTCATTTACATCTCATTTAGATAAGCCATACCCCCTGTAAAGCTCCTCCATGTGCTTTACAGCTTTTTTTACACTTCGAATGAGTGCACTTCTGCCGCACTAGGCGAAAAACAATTGTGCTGCCCCTCTATTTGCAACGTACCAGCAACAACACACAAAGACCAATAATGCCATATAGCCTGCATATAACGCGAAACCAGCAACAACACATAAAGACCAATATGCCATATACATATAACGCAAAACCAGCAACAACACACAAAGACCAATATGCCATATAGCCTGCATATAACGCAAAACCAGCAACAACACACAAAGGCCAATATGCCATATACATACAGTATAACGCAAAACCAGCAACAACACACAAAGACCAATATGCCATATACATATAACGCAAAACCAACAACAACAAACAAAGACCAATAAGCCATAGGCCTACATATAGCGCAAATAGTACGCAACGCTCGTGTGCCCAAAATGTCAACAATATTAAAGTTTATGTAGGAGGCAAATGCCTGCTGGCATTTTTCTTTAAGCAGTCATTTCTGCAATTTTCCAAATAATCACATTTCACCTCCTCAAATTACTGTTGCAAATCTCTTTACACCACTTTCTTATGTGCGTATACACACACAAATGAAATGTCCGCAAGCACATTATATCATCAGCAGGTTCAGCATCTTAAATAACGACTAAAGAGCAAATGAAGCTTAACTTACATTTCAGAAACACGCACGGCAGGCCTTCATCGCAGCAGCAAAGGTCTTAACTGCATCCTCTATTTCGATTCTCCGTCACATATGAAACAGCCAGCCACCGCTGTCAGCGAGCCGAGCCGCCGTATTGAAGCACTGAGGGCGAGCGCGCTGCGCCCATACCTCCGGTTCAGTTTCCCGAGCCCACGAAGTGCGGCGAAAACATTTTCGGTGTAACTGCCAGACGGTTCATCTCGTCTGCGACAATCTTTGCGGCATCCATCTTCATTGAATTTTGATATCAGAGAGAGCTGGCCAGAGCACAGCATAATAAGTAGCCATGTGGTTGACTTGGAGGGCGGGGGCAAAAGCGCCGGGTTATTCAGTATGGAAATACACACAGACAATGACACGCCACGCCCCTACTGCATGCTAGAATCTCCGAAAACAAGCCGATTTCAACCTCAAAATGTAAGCTTTTAAATATACCAATACTGCTATCTCAAACATGGAGAGGCTTCTTCGTGATTTCAATTAACAGATTCTCCAAAAAATTGAAAATCACCAATTTTGAAAAAAAACTCTTCTTTCTCATTTTGCTCGAAAGTTGTGCTGCCGACTTGTGTCCCTGGTTTCTGTGACGGGTCACATTTATGACAGCGTTTAAGGACAATTCCGCTTCCAACCTGTAGGGGGACCAAAGAGGAAAAGTGCTTTGGTGCTGCTTTAACCATAACACTCTCCAGTTGGTGAGTCGGCAGTGGTGGCCAAATTACTGCCCATCTGCTCCTGACTTCCAGCTGTCTTCCTCTCTCTTACTCCATATCCAGCAACAAGCTCGTTCAGCCTCCTCTCCCATCCTACGAGTAGCTTTCTTTTTGCTCTTCTCGTGCATGCCTAAAGCTGACAATTGTCGCCATGCTGATTTGACAGGAAAGCCTCTGCACCCTACTTCCACAGGGAACAGCCACGCCTGCCATCCCTTGTGTTTGCACTCATGGATTAAAGGCTGATATTTCAAAGCCTTCTGCTCATGAGCCCCCTCACAGCCCTCCTCCCATGGATGGCACGGTAAGCTCGATTAGAATGATTTTATGGTCTTTGGCTGACCACAGGATGATGTCTGGGCAAAAGGCTGTGTGGACCACTTCCGGAAACTGCAGCTTCCTTCCGACGTCGACTCTCATTTCCCAAAAGCTTGTGGCTTGCAGCAGATTGGATTTTGCTGATGCCCTGGCTGTGAAGGATCTGGCTCCCTCCTTAATGAAGGCGATACTTTTTCTCTCGTCTGTGCGGCCTAGCCTCTTCTTGCACCTCTCTCGCTAAAGTGTGTCAGTGAGGGACAGGAGGACCTTGTCGTGGCACCACCTATATCGACCTTTGGTTAAAGATGTTTTGCACTCTGACAGTATGTGTGCCAATGTCCCCTTTTGACCACAGAGCTTGCAGTACGGGTTGTCCCTCAACCCTCATGTGTGCAAGTGAGATGGTGAAGGAAGGGTGTCGTACACGGAGTGCAGCAAGAAGGAGATTAATTTATTAATTTAAGTGTGGCCTACCATGTTACTGAATCACTTATTTATGACCGCCAGTCGTTACTCAATATCAGAATAACTATGGAGTTCGGCTATAACAAAGCCGTGTCGGCCGAGTGCTCCAGCTTTCCGCCTCCACCTTTCGTGAGAACTCTGCCTCTGTTCTTACGCTGTGTGCCGCCTGTACTTCCCTGGAGGAAGCGCCGCAGGAGGAGAGGAAAGCGGGGTGGTGCGGCCGTTAGACTGAAGTTGAAATTAGCGTCGGGACTGGTTGGTTGGCCCTATCGGAATGCTAGTGTCCTTGAAAGGGATCATGGATTTTATATCGCTCGTGGGAGACGCCCTATCAATGGATTTGTCATTTGGCTGGGGACTCGTCACTTTTTGCAGCGTGGTGGAGTGGATCAGCGGCACCTTCACTCTTTGGAACGGGTACCTCATCAAGCAGCACAGCCGGTCAGTGACTCTGTATCCATTAGGAGGGTTTTAGCAAATTCCAGATCGTTGGGAAATAAGACATTTATTTTTAATGACATTATAACCGCCGGCAACTTTGACTTTTTATTTGTGAAGGAGACCTGGCTTCCTGTTGGTGATAATAGCTCTTTCTCGGAACTCACTCCTCCCAACTACAAATTTTTTAATACTCCCCGTGGTTCCGGCCGGGGTGGAGGACTGGCAACTGTCTATAAAAACAGTTTCTATTGTAGGTTACTAGAAACTTATTTTTATTCGTCTTTTGAGGTACAACTCTTATCATTAGATCAGGCAAACTCATTAGTAATTGCTGTAGTCTACCGTCCTCTGGAAACAAACAAAGATTTTTTAAATGAGTTCTCAGATTTTTTAGGGGGTATTACTCCAAAATATGATAGACTTTTAATTGTTGGTGACTTTAATGCTGACGTATGCTCTAACGCCTCAGCACTTGCAAAGGATTTTTTAAGTCTTATTGAAGCATGAGATTTTGTACAATGGGTAAATCAGCCAACCCACGTACATGGCCATACGCTCAATTTAGTTTTATCCCACGGTGTCTCCATTTCAGATCTACAGGCTGCAGGTGTCCTATGAAATTTTGCGGGATTCCTTAAAGGTATACCGAAAAGCTGTTAAAACAGCTAAGTCTCAATATTTTTCAAATATATTAACTAAAAATTCAAATAATCCAAAGATTTTGTTTAAGGTCCTAAACTCTGTTTTTAATCCTGTAAGTAACAACCTTCCTACTGTAACTGCTTCTACATGTGAGAATTTTCGCAATATCTTTGTTGAGAAATTGGCAACATTAGACAATCCATAATTTTATCGACTACTGACCGTGTAGACATTCCTTCTGCCATTAGGTTTTTAAATTCTTTTGACCCAATTACCATGGCTGGTCTAACAGATATAGTTACTAAGTTGAAGCCTACTGTTTCATTTCTGGATGCTGTTCCTACATGGTTTTTAAAACAGATTTTTTATAATGTGGGGTATTGTATTTTGCCTATTATAAACAGATGCCTTCTCTCAGGTTTTTTCCCTGCGCTTTGCAAACATGCCTTGGTGAAACCCATAGTAAAAAAGCCAAACGCTGACATTACTGATTTGTCAAATTTATCTTTTATATATAAGATCCTTGAGAAAACAGTGCTATTGCAACTACAGAGTTTCCTTGATGAGAATAGTATCATAGAGGAATTTCAGTCTGGTTTTAGGAGTTTAGAGTTTTAAATTATATTTTGTCGTCTCTTGATTCTGGGGACTCCGTCATTTTAATTCTTTTGGATCTGAGGGCAGCATTTGACACTCTTGACCACAGAATTTTACTATCACGCCTTGAAAAGTCTGTGGGCATCCGAGGAAATGCTCTTAGCTGGTTTAAGTCCTACCTTACAAACAGAACTTTCTCAGTTGGTATTGGAGATTCTGTTTCGTCCATAGCTCCTCTTTCCTATGGTGTTCCACAAGGCTCTATTCTGGCTCCTACTTTATTTTCATTGTATATGCTGCCGTTGGGATCAATTTTTAGGAAACACGGAGTGTCCTTCCACTTATACGCAGATGATACTCAAATCTATCTGCCTTTTAAGCGCACTGACACAAAGGGCCTTGAAACCCTATCTGCGTGCCTAAACGACATTAAATCTTGGATGTCCTTCAATTTTTTACATTTAAACGCAAGTAAAACAGAGGCTATTGTGTTTGGCCCCTCTTTAGGAGAAAAAAAAATACTTTTAATACTGCAGACTTGTACTGTGATATTAAACCTACGGTCAGGAGTCAGGGAGTGGTTTTGGATTCCTCCCTAAAGCTAGAGAAACACAAACACAGTGGTTAAATCAAGTTTCTTTCACTTGAAGCTATTATCTAGAGTAAAGCATTTTCTATCCTCGGTAGAGCTCGAAAAAGTTATACATGCTTTCGTCCTATCCCGTCTGGATTATTGTAATTCCTTATATGTAGGACTACCCCAGTTTTCAATTACAAAGCTTCAAATGGTCCAAAATGCTGCTGCCAGATTCCTGACTGGGACCCGCAAACATGAACATATCACTCCGATTTTATTGTCTCTTAATTGGCTGCCGGTGCGTTACAGAGTTGACATGAAAATACTGATGTTTGCACCTTCATACTTGACAAACTTGTAAATGTTAATGTGCCTGGGAGGTGTCTAAGGTCCATGAGTAACTATAATCTGTCCCAACCACGCTCACGCTTAAAGTCTAGAGGGGACCGTCCTTTTTGTTGTTGTCGGTCCTAGGTTGTGGAATAGCCTCTCTGTCTCCTTGAGATCGCTATCCTCTTTATATGAGTTTAAACTCAAACTAAAGCTGTATCTTTTGGAGCGTGCATTTATTTACATTTAAATGTATCTATGTTTTCTTCTGCAGTCTGAATGATATATATATATATATATTTTTTTTTTTTCTTAAATCTTGTTGGATTTATGTTATGTGAAGCACAGTGGTCAACTTCTGTTGTGTTTACTTGTGCTATATAAATAAAGGAAAGAAGAAAGAAGAAGAGATGCGGTAGGGCTCCAGTCTCCACAGCTCTGCCCATGTGATCTTACAATTGGACAGATCCCATTTTGTCCACGCTCCCTGGGATGCTTGTTCCACTGCTCTGGACAAATGCCTCTGTTCCTCTTGAGCTCGGATTTCTGACTGGACCATGGCTCGCCAAATCTTTGTGCTTGCATTCCCAAACTGTTGGAAGTGTGTCGACCCCAGGCCTTGGCGTCCTATGCAGGGATTGCCAATAATGTCACACAACTTTAGTGAGCTTTCTGCCTGTTCAATGGCTGAGCTGACTGCCCATTTGCGGCCTGATCTTGTTATAAAGCCTGCTTACTTAACCCAGACATCTTTGGAATCTCTCAGACTTAGCGCAACTCTGCATTTTGTCACCTTGAACTCCTACATGACAGATAATAGAGGGAGCTGCAGCTGTCCTGAACGACGAAGAGGCCCACTGAAGAGAAGCTTGGGGGGGATCCCCAACCATCTCTGCAGGTGCTTGTTGGTTTTCCTCTCGATACCTTCTACAACTGTTATGGGGAACTCATAGACTGTGAGGAGCCAAATAAGCCTGGGCAGAAGGCCATGCTGGTACAGCCAGGTTTTAAATTTTCTGGGGAGTCCGGAAGTGTCGATCTTCTTCAACCATTCTTCGGTTTGCTTCACAACGTTTGCAACATTGCCACCATCTTTCAGTGATGCGTTGAACCACTTTCCCAAGCACTTCATGGGACTGTCCTCAATGGATGGAATGATCTGTAGGATAATTTTACAGATTCTCAATTTATACAAAAAGATGTGTTGTCTTGATATTCATTAGGTAAGCTCTTTTAGGCTGATTTAATTCCAGACTGCATATTTCAAACCAATGCTGAATTATGTGAACCTGATAAAATAAGTTAATTATGGCATACAAAGAACAAACATGCTTATAAAAGAAGAATTAGCTTTGCGAAACAGAAGCCAATATTCTTAAAAAAAACATAATTGTTTTGATTGTGTTCAGATACGGTATCTTATCCAACACCCAGAGGCTCTTTAAAAATTATCAAGCGTTAATAGCAATAAAACACTTTTCATTTTTGACTATTAAAACTCTTTTAATCAAACAGCTAATTTAAACATTAGTATATATAAAGTTTAACAATATTTGCACCACACAGAAAGACAAGAAAAAAATAAACCAATTAAACCATAACTCTCCAAACACATTTCTCACCACAAGAGCATTTTTCACACTCCACCTTGCATCAAAAAAATCCATATTATTTGTTAATTTACAATAGGCATATTCTACCGCAACCCGGTACTTTACTAATGATTTAAAGATTCCAACCAAATCAATATTTTCCCCCTAATTTTTACATGTGTGGGATTTTAGAATTGCCAACTTTACCTGCCCTAATAGAAAGTTCCCAAGAGTGCATTGTGCTTTCCATTCTTTCTTGTACTTCAAACCCATAATAAACAGATTTTTTATAAACATAAACCCAAGTTCAGTGAATATTTTATGCAACAGTTCAAACAAGGGAGTTAATCTAAAACAATCAGAAAAAAAATCGAAAAGTCGTATCAAGAACATTACAAAACAGACATGTAGATGAAACCATTGCATTACATTTTGACACAAAACTATTTGTTGCCACAGCACAATGGAGTATTCTCCACTGGAGATCTCCAGATCTCTTAGGAATAGGGGGTTTATACAAAGACCTCCATGATGGAGTTATCTCGGAAGAGATAGATAAATATTCTCTCCATTTAGTATCAGTACGTCTTTTCAATTGAGCATAAAACAAAGATTTCACACACATTCCATACAACATCTTTTTTTGCACATTTTGAAAAAAAACATTCTTAAATCTCTTTAATAGCAAAGTATTATTTAAATCGTCATCCAATTCATAATGTATTTCTACTATAAGATCTGGAAAAGTCACACACTTTTCACCATTTTAAATTTTTTTTTTTAAAAAGGTCAAAAAAATTGAGGAAAAGATTTTTTAAGATCCTCAATTAACCCTTCAACATATCTTTCTGATCTAAGACCAACTTTTTCAGCTATTGATCTAGTCGTATGCCATAGACCTTTTGTAGAGTCCATTAAATCTACTACAGTAGCAGTGGCGGTTCTAGGATTTTTCTGTAACAGGGGCCATTGAGGGGCCACATGTTACATTCAGGGGCCAAATACAGGGTACATTCAAGCACACAACATAATTTATTCAGTACGGTGCAAATACATTTCGGCAGTCATTCCTTTTTCAAACGTTCTAATAAAAAATTATGAGCCAGTAAAGTTCTTAATGATTTTTTTCATTTATTTATACTGTGCATAAATGACACAATGCACTTCTTTCTGAATTCCGCCTTTTAAGTTTCATAATCATGTCGTCGCTTATAAACAGTAAATTATTGTTAATTGTTTGGGGGTGGAATTGCATGATCGTTGTGAAGAATTCTCCGGTTGCTCTTCTCGTCAACGATTGATGGGTGGGAATCTCTAGGCACCTCACGATTCGATTCGATTACGGTTCAGAGGGTAACGATTATCGATTATTAAAAATATATATATATATATATTTTTTTTTACTACTTGGTACTTTGAAAGCAAGTATTTATGATGACCCATAATTAACTTACTTCCAATACTAACTATAATAATTTTTATTAATAAAACAAATGGAAGTGATTTGGCAAGTGAACTGCAAGGTTACATTTGCCAGCATATGCCGCAACATTGCAAAGAACCAAAAGGAAAATAAATGTGTGCCTGTTCTAGCAGCGTACTTGTAGTACATTAATACAAACTTCAGCATATTCTGAATCTCTAGCATAATAGACTTCTAACCGACATCCTCTTGTTATTTCCAATGAGCAATATAATCCTTCAGACAAAAATAAACATTTTGCTGTAGCAAATTCACAAACAGTTTTCATTCAAAAATATAGAATTATGTACCAGCAGATCTCATACAAACATAATGCTTGTGGACTTAGCTGCTAACATACAAAGCTGCTCTTATACACAACTATATAATAAAGAGTTATGACTTGAAATGTTTGCTGTATACCACAATCAAAAAACAGCTTATACAAAAAAAGTGAATGAACATCTGCAGAGAGCGCATGCACCTTTTTGTGACTTGCATTGCACATATTGCAGGGCAGTATTAACAGATCGATTTACAGCATATTGATGTGAAAACTAAACAATACAGAAAGCAGCTTTCATTAAAAAAATACTAAATAGGTAACAATGAAATTGTCAATTTTCCATACGTTGTAGCTTTTAACGAAGAGGGTGCCGTTCGAATTTGGCGCTCAGTCATCATGCGTCTATGAGCGTGACTCTGTTATGTGCACGCCACAGACTGTCCGCGCACTGCACGTCTGCTTTAGAGTTCCGCCTTTTGCATTCCGTCAATATTACGTTATTAGGAAAAATATATATCTTTTTTTTAGAAAATCGATCTTTGACATTTGTGAATCGATTCAGAATCGTCCACGTCCGCATCGCGATGCATCTAAGAATCGACTTTCCCTCCACTCCTAGAAATGGGGGCCAATCAGGGGCCAATCAGATTTCAGCAGGGGCCAGGGCCCCTGTGGCCCCGCCTCTAGAACCGCCCCTGTACAGTAGCTATTCCAGTCTTTAAAAACTACTGTACTTGAAATCGATGAGCTTGTTTTAAAAAGAGAATTAAAGAATAATGGTTCTAAAACACCATAATGTTCACTCTCCTTTCTCAAATTCTTTAACAATTGCCAAGCTTTGAAAACACATACAATTTTAAAAGAGAACAACTTACTCTCGAGACAAACGATTTTTCAATTAAGAACAACTGCTTATCTATTCCGATTCCTCCCATATCTTGTAGAATAGACAAGCTATATGCAACCCAGGGTATCTTATATGAAGAGTATAACAATTTATGTAATGTTTGAAGTCTCAGGGTGTACTCACACTAGGCACGGTTGCCATGAACCGGGCCCGAGTACGATTGTCCCCCCTCCCCACTCCCCCTCTGGCCTGCACTCACATAGGGTTTCAGCATTCGTGCCGGAGCACGCTTATGTCATTATGGTGCGACGGTTTCGGGATAAACAAGAAGAGCGGCGCTCTCTGAACACAATGGAGTCCATCGCTCTGTTTTCTTTTTGGATAATTTTGTGTCGTTTGGTCCACGGTGGTCCACAGCCCTCTCACAGCCTGTTGTTAAACAGATGTGTCGCCTTAGTGGCGCGAAAATTTTCACGTAATCGTGCTGCTCGTATGAGGAGGTTTGCAAGGTACCAGCTGAAGTGCAGCAAGGACTTTGCAGCTTTGATTACGGACTACAGTTCCCGTACATCACGCGTCCTGTTCCGTGCTCCAGCACGGTTAGCGCTCACACTGCATGCGAACCGCGCCCGAGTCCAACTGAACCGTGCTCTGGCCCACCTCTTCCAAGCGGGCCAGGGCCGGCTAATCGAGCCGCGCCCGGGCACGGTTCGGAGCACTCACACTAGTCAAACGAACCGCGCTTTGGTGGTCAAACGCACTCGGGCACGGTTCAAACTGGCTAGTGTGAGTACACCCTCATTGTTTTAATTCTTGCTTGTAAATTGATGAGTCCTTGTCCTCCTTAAATCACTGGGCGATATAAAACTCCAGGAGGAAGCCAATGAACCATCCCAAAAAAAATTGACAAAACTTTTTTGAATTGTGACAAGTAGCTCTTCAGGAGGATCCAGCACTGTAAACCTGTGCCACAACATTGAAGCTGCCAAGTGTTAACAATTAAACATCTTTCTCTATAGGATAACTTTGGAAGGATCCACCTCCACTTTTCTAGTCTCCCTGTAACTTTATCAGCCAGACCTTCCCAATTCTTTTCCATGTACGGATCAGTTCCCAAATATACCCCAAGAACTTTAAAACCATCCTTAATCCATTTACATTGTTGTGGAAGCTGAGGAGGGTCTAAGTGTTGCCACTCACCTAGTAGCAGGGATGTACACTTATCCCAATTAATTTTAGCAGATGTTGCCTTTTGAAAGATTTCCAAACAAGAAATCAAAGCAGAAATATCATCAGTATTTCTAATTCATACAGTTATATCATCTGCATATGCTGTGAGTTTTACAGGTGGAATTTCTGGAAACCTAGGAACAACAAGTCCATGCAGTCGCTTCCTTAAAGATGATAGAAAAGGTTCAATAGATATGGAGTACAAAAGTCCGGAAAGAGGGCATCCTTGCCAAATGCCTCTGGTTACTGCAAAAGGTCTAGTCAGTCAACCATTAATTCTCAGCATACTAGATGTTTCATTATATAATAATTTAACACAGGAGACAAAATTTGGACCGAATCCAAATGCTTTCAAAGTCTTTAGTAAGTATAAATGGTACACTCTGTCAAAAGCTTTTTCTTGAACGAGAGATTAGAGTCCAATATCAACTTGATGTTTTTTTGCAACTGTAATGATGTCTCTTAGCAAAAATATGTTGTCAAAAATTGTTCTTTTTGGGATACAATATGACTGATCCTCATGAATTATAGTTGCAATACATTTCTTCAACCTATTGGTTATAGCTTTTGACAGTATTTTATAGTCAGTACACAGTAATGAGACAGGAGACCAATTCTTCAAGTATCCAAGATCCCCTTTTTTGGGTATTAATATCAGCACCACTCTTCGGCAGCTCAAGGGTAGAATACCTTGGTTAAAAGACTCCAGAAAAACATGATACAAATCTTGTCCAAGCACATTCCAAAAACCTTTGTAGAACTCTGCAGACAGACCATCCAACCCAGGTGATCTGCCGCTGTTCAGCTCCTGCACAGCACTAGAGAGCTCAGAGAACGTCAGGAATCCCTCCAGCTCCTCCTCCTCTGTCAACTGTGGAAGATCTAGAAGAAGTTCTTCAGCTGCTGCTTCCTCACAGTGTTCTGACTGATAGAGGTTCTCATAAAAAGATATAGCAGAAGCTATAATTTCTCGCTGGTCAGTAGTTTCACTGCCATTAGAAAGTTTCAGTTGATGAAAAGATTTCTGCTCTTTTGGCTTTTTCTCTAGTCCAAAAAAGAAGGCAGTGGGAGCATCCATTTCGTTGTGCTTTATATATCTTGTTCTCCTGTTTCCTTCTCCTATTCTTCCATTAAATCCTTCAAAAGGCTTTTATTCTCTTAAATGATGTCAGCTGACGATAATCTGTCTCCTTTGTTATTGTAGCTTTGCTGAAGAATTTCTTGTTCCAATATCTTCATTTTCATTTTTTCTGTATTTTGTGCAGTGTATTGTTGGCAAAAGTTCTTTATCTGCACCTTGCCCAAATCCCACCACTGACTTAAAGATGTATAACTATATCTCTCTTCCCTCGAAGATCTCCACAGAAGGTCAAAAGAGTGCACAAAGATGTGATCTTGCAGCAATCTGCTATTAAAGTGCCAGTGTGCCTAATAGGGTTTAGACGACTGAACAGACATAAACATAGAAATAAAATGATGATCTGACATAGATGTTGGTGAGATACAACTACCAAAAAATCTTCCTTTGCTACACTCTTCAACATAAAAACGATCCAGTCTTGCAGCAGAGACAATATTTGAATTAATTTTTAAACAAGTTTATTGTTTAACATGAGGATAAGCATCCCTCCACAAGTCTACCAGATTGTGTCTATTAATTAAAGATTTAAAAACACCTGCTGAACCAGGATGAGAGAGAGAGATAGAATACTGTAAATAAAGAAGAAATGTTTTTTTTCCCCGAAGTTCGGCTTTAGTGCCATGCTGGATTTGTGATTTCATAGGTAAGCCCCTGGGGAACAGCATGAAGTAGAGGAACTCATTTCAGCCTGAACTCAGATTGATTTCCTATCCAGCTCCTTCTCAATGGAGGCAGTGCAGGGCCAGATAAACATAAGGTCACTGCATCAATCTCTGCTGTTTCCTTCTCATGCCATCTGATCCACTTTCACAGCGACGCTTAACGCACTCCAAACAGTGTGCTCAACTGGCTCGGAGATTCCAAAAGCAAATTTATTTAATAGGCAGATGCAGATGGAGTGTAGTCAGACTTTTGTGGAGTAACTTCTGTGTTTGGATTAGCCTAATATTATATTGCTGCAATAAACAAACAAACAAATAAAAACTATCTTAAATTCATGTTAAATCATCTAACAAGCCATTTAAATTGACTAAATGAAAATTGATGAAAAATGTATGAGGAAAGAAAAAATTTAATAAAATGTATTACAAAATTTGAAAATCATTTATAATTTATTTATAATTATAATTTTTTGATGGAATAAATGAAATAAAAATGACATATTAAAAGTAAATAAACTAAAATATATGTATACATTTATATATACATTACATTTACATTTATTCATTTAGCTGACACCTCTGGAGCAACTAGGGGCGTCTCAAAGTGGATTCGAACCCGGGTCTCTCACACCAAAGGCATGCGTCTTATCCACTGCGCCATCATGTATCTTTATGTATTAGTATCTTTTAGCTTGACAAACTAGTGTCAAAATACCTCTCCCAACACTGCACATTCATACGCATTTTCATTCAAGTTTGACATGAACTTCTAAAAGGACAGCTTCATCTGGTGACAATTATATAATGCAACCAATGCTAATCTTAATTAGCATAGAACATGTTTTTAACTACTGTTGACTGTTTAGAAACTTAAAATAAACCCCTTAGCAGTACGCTTATGTAACGTGTATGTCTCTTAGCCCATGGAAACAAGTGACAAGTTATTACACTGGAAAAAACCTGCCATTTATGAAACTTGTAGACCTTCAGGCTTGGGTTCTGTTTCAAAGCATAGTGAGCTGTTGCAGTGATACTCTAATACAGACAAATATACATAGAACATACAACAATTACGTAAAACTCTTTACATTTATTTAGATGGCTGAACTTGTTCAGCAATACTTTCGATATTTAATTAATTATGGGTATTTTTGGCACGGCCTTAATGCCACACTGTCGTGGCCTACTGGGAATCGGACTTCAAACCCGAAGGTCACGGGTTTGGAAATGTAGGTGGGGGACCCACTGCTCCGGGTGTGATCATTTTGATGAAGACTTCATATCAAGTAAATATATCTGAATTTAAGAATGTATAGATATGTGTACTGGAAAACAAGTAAAAAATACTGAGTCAGAATTAATTTATTTTTCAGTGCAGAAACACACTTCATCCCTAAAAAAGGTCACCAGATTTTTGGAAAGGAGCCAATGTAGTCTTGAAACAGGTCATTTGTGGTTATTGGTCTCTAAACAGTAAACATTAAACTTTTGTAAGGAACAATGACATCTTGGCCTGAAGCTCTGATGTCCAGCCGGAGTGGGATGATACGCTTCCCGTTCAGTCAGTTCCTCTCTTTTCTGCTACAGAACAGCATGTAATCAAGTGGCTTTTAGTATATTTAATGTAAGGACATAACGGCACGTTCCCAAGATGATAATCTCCTCAAACGCTCAGCATGAGCACTACATCATGAATGTTTCATTTCCGTATTACTGGGACTCTTTTCAGATCGTCTCTGAACGCTCACACGGATATGAAAATAAGTAAAGTCTACAGCACCTCAAAGGAAGAAAATAAAAGACCATTTCTCAATAAGGATAGCACATTTCCAGAAATTGATTACTTTCTTGCACACCAGTGATTTAATCTTGCAATTCTGTCAAACAGGCATCAAAGAACGTGATGTTTCGGCTCCTTTTCAGCTTTTCATCACTTTCCAAATCCGGCAGGATCAGACCTGCTCTGAAACTCTTCTGGCCACAGAAGATCCAAACACAAGCTCCAGCTTAAACACCAAGGATGAAGTATTCCTTCAGCACACATTCAGATGAGGCATTGGTTTACATTTCATTCTCTTATTCTGGGACTGAGAGCTGGTTATACACCTATTTCAGGGCTGCTCAATCTTTGATAACATTCCTGTAAATTTAGTTTCAAATGTAATCAAACACAGATTAATCAGCTAATTCAAACTACTGTTCAAATGTTTTTTTAAGAATTTTTTTTTTGTTGAAAAAATTATGCTCATCAAGGCTTTATTTATTTGATCAAAAATACAGTAAAAATAAAATATTGTGAAATATTACAATTTAAAATATCTGTTTTCCACTTGAACCTTTTTAAATTGTAATTTACTCCTGAAATCAAAGTTTCAGCCTCATTACTCCAGTCTTCAGTGTCACATGATCCTTCAGAAATCATAAATGCCCATGAGTCAGTCTAATATGGCCAATACAACATCTTGTATAACCAACTTGGTCATATCTGGATTTAAAAGTGTAGATGCAAATTGCTCTCACCACAGGATTTATCTCAAATAACTTATAATTTGTTATTATGAAATTATGACATTCTTCCCATTCTGCTTTTATTTATGCCATTTATATAATATATACTGGTTGATAATTTGGGGATCAATAAACATTTCTTATTACTATCTATGTTGAAAATGGCAATCAATGTTGATTAATATTTTTGTCGAAACCGTGATGCAGGGTTTTTCAGGATTGTTTGATGAATTACTGTAGAAAGTTCAAAAGAACAGCATTTATTTGAAATATAATTATTTTGTAACATTATACATGTCTTTACTGTCACTTTTGATCAATTTAATGCGTACATATATCCACACACACACTAACCCCAAACTGTTGAAACTTAATGAACTTCTCCATTATAGGATGTCTGAAATACTCTGAACACACGCAGTAAACAAATAAAACATGGAAGACCGACTGTGGTAAAACTATATTAGTTAAATTGGGTAGTACCAAATTCCTATGCACCGCACTTGATGAAAAACGTCTCTATCGTGGGACATTATGCAGGAAAACAGATCTCCAGGATCAATACCAAGCAGCTCTAGCATATTTATACAGTACATGACCACCGATGAAAACAGCATGATTAACATCACTAACTGGGGTTGATGAAGACATGAGCCAGCTCTGGTTTCCTACCTGGACTCTGCTGCTGGGATCCTTTTTAATCCATTTGATGACCGTCTCATAGACCAGCTCCTCAGCTTTTGTGTTCAGGCTGTCGTTGGACATGTAACTAACCAGGTCTTCTTTGGAAATGTTCAGGATTTCGTCTTGACCGGCCACATCGGGGAAGTTCTGCAGGGCGAAGGCCTTTGCCATGTTGTGGAGCTCAGTGCACTGCATCGCCTCGGCCATGGCCAACACTCCCAGACAGTTACTGGCCGTCAGCTGTTTCTCTGCGAGAGGAACACAAACACGCATGAGCAGGGAAACAAACCCTAAATGCAAAACAGTGAGAGTTGTTTGGAAGATTACATCCAAGTGTGTTGCTGCGAGTATAAAATCGCAAACAGCTAGTGGGAAAAACACCTAAGCATGGGAATCGATTGGACAGGAGGCTCACCGGGGACTTTGACAAGCCCAGAGAGACACAGACCTTTTTTACCGCATGAAAGGTCAACAAAACCACTATTAAACCTGCACATTCTTCATTATGAACAACTAAAACAGCAGTTTTTGCTTAAACCTGTATATTATTCATTTGATTTCCATTATTTAATACATTGATTGTAAATTCCATCAGCCATTCAAGTTAGGGCCGTCAAATACAGTGGAAAAAATGCCACTTCGTTGATTTGGTTCAATTATTTACAAGAGTGATAGCCACATTCTACAACCAAATTCACTCCTAAAAATCACTAATGACTAATAACACCTATGTATTCTCGTTTACACAGGCATACTAATAAATACATAAATACATAAATAAAAATAACTATAAATAAAGTCCTGGTTGCGTATGCAACCCACCGTTCCCTGAAGGAGGGAACGGAGGACGTAGTCGACGGTCGACTGAATTGGGATCTCGCTAGAGAGCCTGTCTTCTTCGAGTACTATTGAACGAGCCAATGTAATTGGCGTGCGTGATTCGCATCACACACTCCGCCCCCGCGGCGCGGGTATAAATACGGAAGTGGATGCACGCACTAGTTGCTTTTCGCTGAGGAGCCGAGAGTAACCCGGGGTCAGCGGTGGTCCAGCGGTAGTGGCAAGGGGACTACGTCCTCCGTTCCCTCCTTCAGGGAACGGTGGGTTGCATACGCAACCAGGACGTTCCCTTTCAGTCGAGAACGTCAGACGTAGTCGACGGTTGACTGAATTGGGATCACCCATTGAACACGCCACTAACGCTGCCACCTTCCAGTGCCTAAACCAAAGCCTCCTGATGCCCCCGCAAACTTAAGGCGGGGAAGGACAGGGCTTAGGCCAGGGAAGTCACTGCTGTTCCTACAGGACCACTGGGAAAGCGTTCCCCGTACGTTGGAAGGAAGGGACGCTGCGGAAGCCACATCCAACCCAGAGGGAGGTAATGTGGAGAATACACATATGAACTGGGCGGAAACCGGGCAGTCTAACATATGGAATGTCGCTGGGGTGGCTCCAGCCTAAGACGGTGGGAGACACACCGGACAGTGACGGCAGAGACACTCTGCCGAGGGAAGACACGGGCTCACCGCAGGGAGCCGTATCGTGGAAGAATACACATATGGGGTCACCGAAGGGACCGCAACATATGGACCCAGCCTAACACAGGTTCCACACTGCTTACGAGTGGTAGGCCTAACACCAGACGTTCCGCACGTCCGACGTCGGAGGGGTGTGGAGGAACTCAACAGGGTTCAATTTTAAGGGAACTCAACTGGAGTAGAAAGGCGCACGTATCCAGTCCATAGGAGGGGAATGGCGCAGCAAGCCGACACTTGAACCGGGCTCACGGTGAAACTGGCTTCATGAGAAGGGAGCCCCCGTGAGGCAGCGGTTCAACTAGGTGTCGTCCAGCCCCCAACTCTAGAATCTGTTTTAGCAAAGCATATCGTCAACGCCCAGGCGGAGCACTTTACACTCATCATAGAGGACTGGACATGTTGCATCTCGGATCTTTGCCGAAATGAAGGCAAGCACTAAGTGCAACTTTGCATGGAAACAGCCTTCCCTCTCTGCTGAATTCCAACAGATATTTGAAGAGCTGGTCTGAGGTCTATGACTTGCATTCTGTACACGTCCAAGCGAACGGACAGAGAAGCCAGGGCTGGATCTGCCTCCTCCAGGGCAGCGCTTGCAGGCCCACCACCTGCTCCTATTACGGGAGAGGTAGGAACCTTGGGCACAATCCGAGCCGGGGTCTCAGCTTGTGAGAGTTAGCCGGCCCAGACTCCAGGCACAATACGTTGACCGAAAGCGAGCAAGTCCCTACCCTCTAGTAGAGACCACGCGAGCAGGAGAACTGATATAACAGAATTTTTAACTCACTGCCTGCAGTGGCTCAGGGGCGGTCTCTGCAGTGCAGTCGCACCAGGGACAAGGCCCAAGAGGATAAAGAGGGACACAAGGATTTACAAGACCTTGCTCCTCAGGAACCTGACGATCAGAACGTGCTTCTGCATACTTCTGCAACACGATGAGCAGCGGTGAGGCAGCGGTTCAACTAGGTGTCGTCCAGCCCCCAAATCTAGAATCTGTTTTAGCAAAGCATATCGTCAACGCCCAGGCGGAGCACTTTACACTCATCATAGAGGACTGGACATGTTGCATCTCGGATCTTTGCCGAAATGAAGGCAAGCACTAAGTGCAACTTTGCATGGAAACAGCCTTCCCTCTCTGCTGAATTCCAACAGATATTTGAAGAGCTGGTCTGAGGTCTATGACTTGCATTCTGTACACGTCCAAGCGAACGGACAGAGAAGCCAGGGCTGGATCTGCCTCCTCCAGGGCAGCGCTTGCAGGCTCACCACCTGCTCCTATTACGGGAGAGGTAGGAACCTTGGGCACAATCCGAGCCGGGGTCTCAGCTTGTGAGAGTTAGCCGGCCCAGACTCCAGGCACAATACGTTGACCGAAAGCGAGCAAGTCCCTACCCTCTAGTAGAGACCACGCGAGCAGGAGAACTGATATAACAGAATTTTTAACTCACTGCCTGCAGTGGCTCAGGGGCGGTCTCTGCAGTGCAGTCGCACCAGGGACAAGGCCCAAGAGGATAAAGAGGGACACAAGGATTTACAAGACCTTGCTCCTCAGGAACCTGACGATCAGAACGTGCTTCTGCATACTTCTGCAACACGATGAGCGTCGTTTAAACACCGAGGCAACATCATTTTGAGGGTGAAGGAAAACAGCCTACTGCAACCCATTTTGCAGGAAAGAGAGCCCTGAAGTGATCGAAAGCTTTCAGGATCTCCTCTGGAGAGAAGACGCACTCAACGACTAGGTTCCACTTCTAAAGGCGTAAGCACGCTACCCAATTCTAGGGGGTGCTCGCAGAAGTGATGGTAACTATCACATGTTCTTGTGATAGCCACCTGAACCTCCGCGTTCAGATGTAAGACCGCCCGGAATCTCCGGGGGAAGAACGTGCCCCGTCCCCGAAAGAGTTTTCAGGGGAAGTCAGGAAGGCTGCTGAAGGGAACCAGGTCTAGTTGGGCCAATAAGGGGCAACTATGAAGACCTGTTCCTCTCCTGACTTGGCACGTAGGTGCAAGCGACGGGCGCAAAAGACAGGAGCATTGCTCAACACAACATGTGAAGATCACTGGGCTTCAGGAGCATTTTCTGCTCAGCACTTGGGTGTGACAAGTTCACTGAGCTTCAGGAGCATTCCTGCTCAACACCTGAGTGTGATAAACTCACCGAGCTTCAGGAGCATTTCTGCTCAACACTTGAGTGCGAAGAACTTCACTGAGCGACAGGAGCATTTCTGCTCAGCACTTGAGTGTGACAAGTTCACTGAGCTTCAGGAGCATTACTGCTCAACACCTGAGTGTGATAAACTCACTGAGCTGCAGGAGCATTTCTGCTCAACACTTGAGTGCGAAGAACTTCACTGAGCACCAGGAGCATTTCTGCTCAGCACTGCGTGTGACGAATTCACTGACCTACCTGTGATGAACTCACAGAGCTACAGGAGCATTGCTGCTCAACACCTGAGTGCGATGAACTTCACTGAGTTTCAGGAGCAATTCTGCTCAAGATGAAGAGTGATGATTTCACTGACTTGAGCAGGCGCAAGGCGACCATGAGTCGCAGTCACTTTTAGAAGGCTCACTGGGGTTAAACGCACTTCTGCGGGCCCCTGGGGCAGCTGAGACCCAGTGTTTGTCCAAGGTAGTCCGCTCCATTTACCCAAACACTGGCGGAAAAATAAAACTGGGGGGGCAACTGAGCGGCACCGGAATGGTCATGACCCAGCAGGACCCAGGGGATGGATTCTCCACTTGCCCTGGCTATAACTGTCGTGAGGCTCGATGGCGGCACGATTGAGTAAGCGGGAGGAGTGGAACAAGGCACCCTCAGAAGCGTCTGACTCCAAGGAGGAGGTGACGGGTGAGTTTGTGACATGCAGGGGAAGCTTGCGCAATGGTCGCAATGTCTAACAACTCGAGGCACGAATGCCCGTGTAGTCGGGGGTCGCCCAGGCCCCCGTTAAAACACGCCCTTTGTACATGGCCCCTCTGTTGAAGAGGGTTTGGCAGCAGACCGGGATGAACTATAGTCACACAGGGTGAGCTGCTCTGCCACGGTCACCTCGGGACTCGATCGTGAAGCTAGCGCTGAAGCGGTCACATATGGAGGAAGCCAAAGGCTGCGACCACCATATACCCCAGGAGCCTCTGAAAGTTCTTTCAGTGGGACCCTTTCTCACTTCAACACCAGCTGAACACATTCTCGTTGGAGAGACATGTTGGACCGAGTACCTCTCCAAAACTAAAAAAGAGATACTCAGCCCGTGGGCGAGATTACTCTCTTCCAGGTGACCTGAAGACCCAACGGGCTCTGGAGCACTCGAGGGGAAGGACACTGTACTGATACTCCACCCTTAGACGCAACACACAGGATGGCCTGCGGTGCGGGAGGTAGAGATCTGAAGCACATGTCTTTCAGGTCAAAGCTGCAGACCAATCTTGGGCCAAGATGGTCACGACCCACCCCCTAGTAGCACGAAAAACGAGTTTACAACTGGCCTTCGTACCGGCTGGAGGAGCGGCTATATCAAATCCTTCGCCAGCAGGATAAGATAAGCACGCACAAGTCAGGAGCACTGCTCAACACTCGGTGTGATGAATATCACTGAATTTTCAGGAGCACGTCTGCTCAACACCTAATGTGATGACTATCACTGACTTGAGCGGGGTAGCCGAGCCTGAGGTGGGGCAGCAAAGTCGAGAGAGTGGTGTTAGTGTGCTGTGCAACACTTACCTGTCTCCACAAGCGGCAGGGGGCGCGTGAGAAGGCGGATGACCGGGTCCTCGAACGCACCAAGCTGCCTGCTGGCGACCAAGGGGGAGCTGAGGGGTGTAAGGCTATACAGGGTCACACCCGCCAGACTGGCCCTCCTGGGACCCAGGAACAGATTAAATTGCTCTCTCTTTGAAGTGTGGGTACCGCTTGCTCCGCTTTTTTTTTTTTTTTTTTAGGGAGCCAGCGGCGGAACAGACACACACACAAACAAAGGCTCCAACCGGCCCTCACCCGGGGGGAGGGAGTGATCGTGCCACTCCAAGAGCATCTCATCCATTCCTGGGCGGCCCGCTCCGGACTGCTTTCGCTTGCCACCTGGCTTGGCAGCGCCTGGAGCGGGCTGGGCGTCTCTACTGCGGCCGGCTCCATGCTGAGGCCTGGGTGGAGGCTGCTGCGGAGGGCCAGCAGGAGCGGCGGCCGGGGAACGCCCACGGCGACGAGCAGGCGGAGGAGCTGCCACCGGCGGCGGGTGGAGGCAGCAGCTGGCCACCGGGGCAGGATGTGCCGGATGACCTCCGTCTGCGCTTGAGCGGCAGAGAACTGTTCGATGCAGTTCTCCACCGCGTCGCCGACCAGCCCAACCTGGGAAATTGGGGAGACCAGGAACCGAACCTTGTCCGCATCCGCCATACCAACCAGGCTGAGCCAACGAAGGCGCTACTGGACCACCAAGGTGGACATCGCCAGACCGATCACGCACGCTACGACACCCGTACCCCGGAGGGTGAGGTCGGATGCAGTGCGGTGCTCACCTATGAGCGCACGGTCTGGATTACCCTCGTGCATGCCATGGGTGCCCTAGCCTGCAGCAACGCCATGGCACGCAAGAGGAAGGGGCTTGCCCACAGGCTTTGTAAGCTCTGCCCGTCGGAACAGACGAAACTCACAGGCCTTAGGGGGGAGACGAGGATTCCCCCAAAAGGCAGCGGCCGCCGGACACAGGTGCACCTGTGTCGACAGACCGCTCCAATGGAGGGACACCTCGCAACCCTTCACCGTTCCTCCATCAAGGGTAATGAGGGGGAAAAGCTATTCAGGCAGTTTCTGGCAGAGAAAGATGCTGTTCACCACCTGATA
Source organism: Siphateles boraxobius (assembly GCF_051911475.1). NCBI lineage: Eukaryota > Metazoa > Chordata > Actinopteri > Cypriniformes > Leuciscidae > Siphateles > Siphateles boraxobius. Next base: position 14,846,256 of record NW_027508833.1, on the reverse strand, counting down.
AGCTCTCCATGCATTTCGGGAAAGAAAGGCACTGGGGCGGCGAGCTGAGAACCAGCGCGGCCCGCCCCAAGATACCAAACTCCAGATTCCAACCGAGACTGAACGGGACACGGTGGAGGTTCCACTCGAGCCCGGCAGCCTCGGCGGCCCGTTTCAGCATAGCTGATAATTCTGGATCTGGCTCGGGCAACATTGAACTCCCGGAGGGAGACAATGCAGCCGAGTCATCATCTCTAGAAGTCAGCTCACCCTCCGATGCTGCAATCGGCGTCCTGTCCTCCAGGGGAGCCCCGAGTGAAACCGCTGGCCCACCCATTACAGATGGACCAGCAGACAACACAGGAGGCTCCAGTGGTTGCAGTGGAAGGGAGGAGTGAGGAGCCCACAGGGAATGGTTACCGGGCGGGACATCCAACACTATCCTCCGGTCACCCATCCCACACAGCACCCGAGGGTGGGGCATGGTAATGGGGACTCGCTCTCCGCGAACGAAGGCGAGTCTCGCCCTCAACACTGCGACAGTCATGTTCCCACAGTGAAAACATGAGCTGTCCACAAAAGCTGTCTCAGCGTGCTGTAAGCCAAACACATGACACAACAGTTGTGATCATCAGAGAGAGACAGGGAACGACCACACCCAGAAACGCACGGGCGGAATGACATCTTGAAAAAGACGCAAACGCACCCGTGTTGCTCTTTCAGAAAATAGGACGGTCACCAGTGCCGGAGCACAAAGGGGAATGACCGCGGCAACACTGAACAGAGAACTGAAACAGTGAAGCACTCACTTTTCCGCCCTCTAACCAGCCATCAACACACACAAACATTTAGAAATTTGTTGCTGTTAAAACAGCAGTTGAGAGCTCAAAGCTCGCGATCACCGCTGCACTCGCGCTGTAGAACACCAGCACTGGGAGAGTCTTCCTGAAGAACACCGACACAATCGCTCGTTGTAGACAACAGCACTCTCAGAGACATCAAACGATCGGCTCCGAAGCAAAAGGCAACTAGTGCGTGCATCCACTTCCGTATTTATACCCCCGCCGCGGGGGCGGAGTGTGTGATGCGAATCACGCACGCCAATTACATTGGCTCGTTCAATAGTACTCGAAGAAGACAGGCTCTCTAGCGAGATCCCAATTCAGTCGACCGTCGACTACGTCTGACGTTCTCGACTGATAGGGAACAAAAATTTTAAATAAACATCAAGTAGACATAATAATAAAGAAAATAAATATAATATATAAATAAATAAAACGTGTAAATATATATTTTAGAAATAATGTAAAAGAAATGTTATAAATAAATATTTGTATAAATAAATAAATATTATGAAATGGATATAAATTGAACAACTTTCTATACGTGGCATTTCAAACACTAGTTTATAATATCAAGTAAAGTTTCCTGTAAATATGTCATATGTTATATTATATTCATGCTTAAAAGTGACATTTTTATAAAAAAAATTACAAATAGAAATTACAGTATTCTATTTTTATTTTGTACAATAATTCTAACTAATAATAATTTACAAGAGTTCAGTGATGCTGTCTACATTTAATTTCAGAATAAATCATTCATTATTTGATATTATTGTTGTAACCAGTATTACAATTAATTAAACCGCATCAATTAATTGCAAGATTTTATAAAGGCTGCATTATCTACAACAGTAAATAACTGTTGGCTTTAATTGGGTGAAATTGAAGGTGCGAGCATTATTCTCGCTGCGTTAAATCAAGCATATATGAAGAGCTCTCAATAAAGGCGAAAAGAAACCACACGTCTCGTCATTGCACTTAAAACACAGTTACGTGTAATGAAAGCACACAAGGTTATAAAACCATAAATGGCTTTGATTTCTATCATCAAATACTTCAATGCACCATCTTGATTATAAGAACTCAGAACTCTTTCCAACTGATGAAACCTTGACAGCCGGCAAGATGAATCTTCTTTGGCGAGCGTTCACTTTTCATATGCATTCAAGTGTCATGACGCTTATCTGAAGCAGTCACACTAACAAGAAGTTTTAAATTCAGTCTTGCACATTTCGATTTTTCTTCTATAACTTTTTTGTATACTGAAGTAGATGGAGCACTCCAGCAAATCCCACCAGGAGAGAGAGAATGTCATTTCATAGCCGTTGAGGTGTTGATAGATTAATAAGCTCCAGATCCCGGGGGTTCATGGGAAGAGAAGTACAAACCAGAGCTGTCAAACCTGCCGACATTGACTTTTTGATTCCGAAGCTAAACTCATTATTCACATTCACAGGCATAATTCATGAGTGTTAAAAAGCATTTCGATTACTCAATTCAGTTCAGTGCTGTCACATATAGTGAAAAACTATTTAAACTATTTACAAGAGTGACAACCACATTCTACAACCAAATTCACTCCTGAAAATCACAAATGACTAATAATGCCCATTTATTATCTTTTAAATAGACATAATAAATAAATAATAAATAAATAAAGCTAAGTGAAAAAACAATACCAAATGGAAAAGAAAATATTTACATAAATATTTTAAAAATACATTTTATATAGAAATTAATAATAAATATAAAACATAAATAATAAATGTAAAATAAATATTATAAATAAATAGTAAACAACATAGATCATTTTAACTTCGTTTAAATTAAAACTAGAAAAAAAAAAATATATATATATATATATATCTGTTATAAATAAATGTTGTAAATACTATCTGTAAGTTGTTAAATATAACTTTATATGTGGCATTTCAAACACTGATTTTTAATATCAATTAATGTTTCTGTAAATATGTCACACATTGCATGACAACATGTTTACAGGTCATTTACAGGTCACTTTTAGCATGAATTTATTAGAATGTTAATCTAATTTAATTTGTACTTAAGATCAAATTCAAACTCTAATCCTGCATTCTGCTTGCATCTCAATGTAAATTCTGAAACTCAATAGACTCCACTGCATTCTCAATTCAGTTGTGAATGGTGCAGATCGCCGGCCACAGCCACCCGACAGGATCGACATGCTAAAATATGTATGGATTGTCTCCTCGGAGTCTAGCTCGTAATGTAATATCTAAATAAAATATCACGAAAATTATTCTGATTAATATATACTAGTGTATATCATTGTCAAGACATCTGGTCACAAGCAGCGTGCAAGCCATTACGAGTGCTGTAATGAGCAACAGTATATCTGATTCAATTCAGTCCACAGTAGAGCGTGTATGCGTGTGTGTGTGTGTGTGTGTGTGTGTGTGTGTGTGTGTGTGTGTGTGTGTGTGTGTGTGTGTGTGTGTGTGTGTGTGTGTGTGTGTGTGTGTGTGTGTGTGTGTGTGTGTGAGAACAAAACAACACTGGACTGGACTAAAAATGCAGGGAAAATTGGCATGTCTTGACTTTGCTGACCATTCTACCTCTCATTCTATGTACAGAAATGCTGCAATAGGGGCGGATATTCTTTACTTCACTGTCAAGGCCAGACTACAGGTGTTACCAACCAGATACAACCTAGCATTATGGTACCCTGAAAATTACTACCCACATTGCATAATGCATTCCAACTCTGATCACCTTGAATCAGTTGCCCATATTGTAAATGGCTGTAATATGTACAAAGGGTTATACACAGCACGCCATGACCGTATTGTAGATCTCATTGCAAGTGCTGTTCAATACATATTTCCAAAAAATATGCCTATGTATAAACATTCACGAGTAATCCCAGACTGGTTTAACAGCTCTGATGATTTGTTTTGTAACATCCCTAACACCCCTGACGTTGTGCTCATGGATACAGATAGAAAGGAGGTGCTAGTCCTTGAAATAGGTTGTGTTTATGATTTGTATATCGGCATAGCCTTTTTAGAAAAAAATGACTAAATACCAAACCCTCCTTGCAAAGATTAGTGACCTAGGATATGCAGGTAAGTTTGTGGCATTAATATTTGGCAGCCTGGGACATGTCCACAAATTGGCTGTTAGTGGACTAAGACTGGCAGGGCTACCAAAAGGAAAGTCTAAACAGCTGGCAAAATGTTGATCTATATCTGCTGCGACAGGCAGCCTTGCTGTGTGGCGTAAGCGATGCTTTATGTACCCTTGAATGTCAAAGCTGTGTTATCTCTGAGAATATTTGAACCCTTTCTGTAAGAAATTTGATTGGCGGATTCAAATAAAGAAATCGTGTGTGTGTGTGTGCTTGTCTGTCAATCAGCATAACACGAGCCTTCAGCTCTGAGGGGGAAAACAGAATCCAAAAAGAGAATGTGAGACACGGACAGAATGAATAATGATCATATTCCCTCACGGCTTCACCATGAATTTACAGTAAATTACTCCAAGATGTTATAGAAACTACAAAAACAAACTCATTAGAAAGCCTATTATCATAATTTATCGATGAGAGATTGAAAACTACAATTATGTTCTGCATTTATTGTAGCCTTTATTTCCTGAGGTCTTCTTTCAATGTTAGACAAGGTTACTTGCACCAAAAAACAAGTAACGTGATTGTGTTTTTCATGACTATTTTTCACCATCTCACCGGCCATACGTGATTCGGCAAGTTTCTCTGAACAAAAACCAGTACATATTCGGATCCGGTTGTTGTATGAAATGCATGCAATTTGCTGTTCATTCAAACAGCAAAGAATTAGTGGTAACACATTACAATATTAGTTAACATTAGTTAACTACATTAGTTAACATGAACTTATAATGAACTGCACATATACATAATGTATTAATCTTTGTTAATGTTAATTTCAACATTTACTAATACTTTATTAAAATCGTATTAATTATTAATAATTATATAATAATAAAATACCCTATTAATGCACTGTGGACCTAACCCTAGCATGAACTAACAATGAACAGCTGTATTTTTATTAACTAACATTAAAAAAAGATTAACAAATACAGTAACAAATGGATTATTCATGGTTAGTTCATGTTAGTTAATACATTAACTGATGTTAACTAAAGAACCTTATTGTAAAGTGTTACCGAATTAGTTGCTTTAGGAACACTAAATGGGGTGAAATGGAAACGTCTAGAGAAACATTTCTTACCGAGGAAGGAGACACAGACTTTGCAGAAAGTGTTGAACTGAAACTTGTTGGCTGCCTCCAGTAAGGTCTTGGCGTTGGCCGAGTCGATAATGAGGGAACCGGTATAAACAAACTCCAGGAGAAGCTCCAGAACCTCTGAACTGATGTTGCTCATCGTCAGCTGCATCTTCTCACCGTTTCTGTTCTCGCCCGATAACCTGGACACAGATTGAAGAACGTTAACTAGAGACCTGCAGGTTGGGTCTACCAACTGCAACTACCAGTAGAGAGGTAAAACATATATATATATTATTATTGTACAACAACAACTTTTGGTCTGTTCCAAAAGCTATCATATGACTTCTGAACCATGTTATTATTGTTAGGTACAATTGAAATAAAGCTGAAATATAATAAAATATAAATATTAGAGGGAAAAAAATAAAATTATTATTAGAAAAAAAATAAAATTAGAAATGTTGAAATACTAAAATTTTATAAAATAAAAAAAGGAAACGCTTTACAATACGGTTTCATTAGTTAACAGTAGTTAACTACTTTAGTTAACATGAACTAAGAATGAACAATACTTCTGCAGAATTTATTAATCTTAGTTAATTTCATAATTTATTAATGCATGATTAAAATATTTGTTAACATTAGTTAATGCACTGTCAATTAACATGAACTAACAATAAATGACTGTATTTTTACTAACTAACATGAACAAAGATAATAAATACTGTAGCAAATGTATTGCTCAATGTTAGTTCATGCTAGTTAATACAGTACATTAACAAATGATAACAAATGAGACCTTATTGTAAAGTGTTACCAAAAAAAAAAAAAAAAACTTTTGTATGGACTACTTGTATGGTGTTACTTATTGTCCTTTTAGGAGCTTGTCATGGTCACTGCTACATCTTTGCAGAAAAATTCTACAATAATTTTACACTGTAAAAATACGAAATGATATAAATAATGTTTTTTGAGGGAACTATTCCTTTAAGAAACAATTAAAAACCTATCAAGCCTTGCAAAGTGGGATGGACTCATTTGGAAGAGCATCCATGAAAGCTGTTCAGTGAGTGTGACTCAAAGTCAGGCCTGTGAGTTTCTATACAGTGGCGCTTGAGGGAAAACTTGAGTGAGCTGCTATGCATTTCCATGCAAAATACATATTTAAAGGCATATGGGGAGTGCAGATTGTCTGGCTCCTGAGATGAGCTGCACTCATTCTAGAAGAGGGGCATTGGCTTAGCGAATCTGCACAGGGCTGATTGACTTTGCTTTTTTTCATTGTTTGGGTGCATGTTATAGATGGTAAAACTATAAACCTCAATTATTAGGAATGCTGCAAAAAGAGATGAGAGGTGTCTCGAGAAAAAAAAGCTCATAATGACGTTCCATTAATGGACGGCGGGTGGTTAGACATGGCAGTGAGGTTAACATAATAATAATATCCTCTCTTCTGCCTCAGCTTACGTCTATCTACATGCTTTAAAGGTGAAGTGTGTAATTTCTAAAACCCACTATCAGCATCAAACTTTACAAATTTTACATTAAAGCAAGACAATGTGAAGGGTTTTTGCTCATATTTCATGGGGACAAACACTTTTCACTAATGGATAAAATCAAGTTGTATCACATTTTTTAAGTAAAATGGGTTTTAAATGCACTTTCTTGTTTCACCTAAACTGAGAAAGAATCAAGTATTTTAGCACCGGAAATTGTACACTTCCTCTTTAACCAAATCACAGCATGTGGTTTTGTGAGCCTTTATGAAGACACTTTAAGTGTAGATATATTTAGAACCTATGCAAAGACAAATACACGCTACATATGGCAGACAGACAAATGCAGAACAACTAGTTCATGCGTTCATGACATCAAGGCCAGATTATTGTAATGCTCTACTGGGTGGTTGCCCTGCACGCTTAATAAACAAACTACAGCTAGTTCAAAACGCAGCCGCTAGAGTTCTTACCAGAACCAGGAAGTACGACCATATTAGCCCGGTTCTGTCAACACTGCATTGACTCCCTATTAAACATCGTATACATTTAAAAATATTGCTGATTACTTACAAAGCACTAAATGGTTTAGCTCCCCAGTACTTGAGCGAGCTCTTAACGCATTATAGTCCTTCACGTCTATTGCGATCTCAAAGTTCTGGCCAGTTGATAATACCTAGAATATCTAAATCGACTGCTGGCAGTAGATCCTTTTCCTATTTAGCACCAAAACTTTGGAACAATCTTCCTAACATTGTCCGGGAAGCAGACACAGTCTGTCAGTTCAAAGCTACACTAAAAACACATCTCTTTGACCTAGCAGTCACATAACACTCTATAGACTTCTATAATTCAATATTAGGCTGCTTAGATTAGGTCAGCCGGAACTGGGAACACTTCCCTTAAATCCTGATGTACTCGTTACATCATAAGAAGAATGGCATCTACGCTAATTTTAGAGTCTTTGTTTATCCCGAGGTTTTCCCGCAGCCTGCTGGATCCAGGCCGTTTCCAGAACTGACGAAGGACTTTCGCCTGGACCCGATGACAATGCAGTGCTGAAGTGCCAGCTAGCCTCTCCCTATGGAGGATCCCTATACCACTCTACAGATAAAATAAAATTCTGCATCAAAATTTATAGACAAGACAAGTAGTTTGTTTAGGCATGGTTTGTAAGGAATCACAAACCTGCGCACATATATTCAAACGCACATAACTATAGAATCAATTCTTAATGCGCATGTGAACTCCATCAGCTTCTATCACAGGTCCGCGTTTAAAGTCTGTTTAGAGAGAACGGTGTCATCTTAGCGGCCCCTAATTTAATAACAAACTATCATTTAGACGGAAGTGAATCAATCAAAACTTAAACATTTTTCAAGAACCACTATAAAACTAAACCAATCTCTGTTACCTTAAATTATATGTTTATCTCTGTAAAGCTGCTTTGAAACAATCTACATTGTTAAAAGCGCTATATAAACTAGGATGACAGACAGACAAACAGACAGACAGACATACAGACAGACATACATACAGACAGACAGGCAGGCAGGCAGACAGACAGGCAGGCAGGCAGGCAGACAGCGTGATGTAAGCAGGGAAGGAAAGGAGGGGGTAGAAAATCAGTTCTGCCACAGGGAACCAGCAGCCATCCTACAGGGAAAAGGACCATTCCATGACTGGGACGTGGATTTACTTTCAAATACCTGCCAAAACAGAGTTCAACACGGCCTGCGTACGAACGTTGATATTAGACGTTATAAGAGGTTTGACTTGGAGGGAGGCAAAAGGCAGAGTATGAGGTAAGGTCTCTGGCGGTGGCTGAAAATTCAAGAAATGTTACTCCTGAAAAGAAAACAAAAATGCAAAGTTTATTGCTGTCAGGTGTAAGTGGAGGAGGAGAAATATTATGAAACAAAAGGCAAAAAAAAGTAGTCAACCATTAAGAGATGGGAAAGAATAAAGGAAATAGAAATTCAGCCCTCTCTCTTTCCCTGAGATCAATTAGAGAAATCTAAATCCACACTCCCACTCACACTATTTCCATAAACACTTCTGCTCAGAAAAGAGCTTTTTGGCCATAATTGTATTCTCAAGTATGAACGTTTGCCCTGAAAAAAAGATCTGTATGGTTATGAAAATTGTTCTTTTCATCCATGGTCTATGACTGTTATATTGATTAGACTGTGAAAATACAGTATGGGAAAAAAACCCTAATATGTGCATGATTATGTTGGTTTCTAAAATGCTGTCTTTAGGATATATTCTCAGGCAGCATAGCATGTATTATTTGTAGAGATCCCCGAATGCATTGAGATAACCTCAGTGAAAAAACGTATATTTGATTAAAAATAGATACATAATTGTAGCCTAGAAATATAGACGCACCCTAGCGGCAGCAAAAATTATTTTGCAGCCAGTGTGGTCTAGCAACTCTCCGTTGGGATGCGAGCTGGAAAAACCAAACTCTGGTCGGGGGGGCTTAACATAATGACGGCAGAGTTGTGACGGTTCCGCGTGATTTCCATAGGTGATTTCCCTGCTACTTGAAAAACAAAGAAGATGCTGCTGGCGAACAGCGGTCTTTCGAATCGGCTTTGGCTGCGACTCTGGATGATTTGGAGTTAAGAGAACGTCACTTAAGTCATTCTTAAAAAAGTAAGATTTGTTCAAGTTTTGACGACCGGATACGGCAAAAGTTTAATATATCAACTAGCTCCGCTGGTGGAAAAACGCATGGGACTCACTCAGCCACAGCCGTCCGTTGCTCTGGTTGGTTGTAGCGCTGTCCTATTGCGTGCAGAGGGAATTTGAAAGACAACCATTTATCCCGCCCCTCGGATTGAGGTATGCCAATTGTGAGTTCCCAGACCTAACATCTTGATGTAGGTCTGGCTTGCCAGGCTAACATAGTTGTATAAATATTTTAGAAATAAATAAATAATACACAAATGCATAAACAAATAAATTAAATTAAAATAAATGACAGCATAAATTTTTTTGCCCATAATTTTATTCTCAAGTTTGAAACATGCGTCCCTTAACAATTTTCATTACATGTTTATACAAATCGTTATTTTTGTTCATGGACTACGACTATTATATTGATTAGAATGGAAAAATACAGTGATGAAAATATGGCACTCAAAGGGGGTGGCGGGAGCCTTTCAAGAAAGAGAGGGGTCTCTAAAATTTATACAATTTCCATTTTTCCCATTTTCCAGGAAGTTTCTAACACATTCATTTGCCTACGTCCTTGAGAGAAAAGCGGTCTGGAAAATCTATAAATGTGAGTGCTTTCTTTATTTTTGAGTTAGCTGACATTACGAGCATACTGTTGGACAACATTATGCCTGATTATACACCTGAGCTATGATTTGCTTTCACGATTTCTGCAGAGCAAACATGTTATTTGAACTGAAATGTGTCTATTTTTTTTTTTTAGGTGAAACTACTCTTCTAGCCCTGCTTGCTGGTCAGGACATCCAGCCTAATGTGGATTGCAAGTTTTGAACCCATTGCTCTAAACCGTTTAAACTTATGCCAATACTGTATTCCTTCTGCCATACATGAAAAATGATAAAAGAATCCAAATAAAAGCAGTCACGTAGATATCAAACCACTAGAACTTCTGTGTTAAGTGTACTTTTAGATGGAACAAAACAAATCAAGAGCTGCCAAACTAAAGTGGGCTCTTCAGTGCCAGCTATCCGTCTCAGACTAATAACGTAGTGTCTATGCTATATGTGGAAACACTCAGCAATTGGCAATATGATGGATGCACTGCCAGAAACAAAGCACAAATATTCAATGAAATCCATCAGACAGGTTGAATCTCTGGAGATATTGTGAAATTCATAAGCTGCGCTGCCTTCTATCAATGTGAACGAGGAAGTGCTAATGGCTACATATTACATTCAAACGCAGATCCACTTAGTGCATGATTTGCTAAATGGATGAATCACTTTTTAATGCACGTTTTCTCTGAGAACGACAAATACAGCAGGTGTTCTTTATAGACGATTAGATAAACCCGGTTCGGTTAACTGATATAAATGACGGACACCCTGATAACGACTTCAGTCTCAGCCGGATTCGCCCATTAAAGGATCGAGACTCGAGACATTTCTTATATTAAACTCAGATTACAGCTCAATGCATGTATCATTTTCAAAGATCAATGTTTCGTTTAGATTCGATATTCATCATATAGGTTTTTCTCTCTCTCTAAAAGTTCATAGTCAGCTCTTCTAAAGTGTAAACAAGCAAAAAATCAGGCTGAAATAGTGTAAGACCACACATTTTTCCCACTAGAAATGCTTGATAAATAAATATTGCAAGAATGTTTTCAGAATGTTTTAGTATGCCGAAAGCTTTACAAATCACGGCTCACCATTGATTTTAACGTCAGATTGAACTTTCCAGTTGAACTCTTTGAGGTGGAACTGGATTAAGCTATCTGTTCATATGCATTATATTGCCTTAATAAATGTTGACAGGATTACATATTTTCTACTTTGTGAAAAAATAAAGAAACAGACAGAGCTAATGTATTTTTCAACTGAATGGAGATGCTACTGTGTGACTCTGTACATGTCTGTTCTGTAACCTAATGAGCTGTCTACAGGCATCATATGTGCATGATTATAATAAGCCTTCTTTTGGATCTATACCTAGGCAGAATTGTAGAATGCATTGCGACAAGCTCGGTGAAAAAAATGTATATGCATAGTAATAAATTAATAATTAAATGCATATGCATAATTTCAGTCCCTTCAGTCCCGAGCAGTGAAACTCAAATCGCTTTGCGAGGTGTATCAGCACATTTTGGGAATCACGAGAACAAACTTCTGAATTACTGCTCCTAATGCCGTTTTTATTGCTTCTGCTCGTGAGATAGCTAGACTCGACCGGGACTAAATTCACAATCAAGCTGGAGTACATGTATCATGACATATATTATACAGGAATTTGAAAGCATTACAGCAATTACACAAGCCAGTCAATGCCCTGGTTCTTGTGATGGTTTTGATGTGATTGAAAAAAGGCTGATAGGGATAGATGTACAGTGCATTAAATGGCTTGTACTGTTGTGCACTTTGGTTCATAAACATATTGACCATATAAAACCTACTGTATGATGTTTAATATAAAAAATTGCTGAAAAAAACATGTTGTACACAATCTACTACATGCCTTCTGTTGTCTGAATGCTAGCTTAGACTTTTTTTAGCAAGTAAAAAGCCTTGGTATAATTGTAAAAACGTCCCCTTTCAGCTTGTGTCCTTTTGCTGTGAAATCTGCACTGATTTTTATTTGTATTAAGTAAATGTAAGAATAACTTTTATATTGTTAATTTTATATATATATATATATATAAGATGAACACTTACTGGACAGAAGCAACTATGGTTTACTTGATTATCCATAGATAATACAATAATTTAAAATGTAAGAATCAAATATGATAAATCAGGCCTTTAAAGTTTATTATTCATCTCTCAATCACCATTGTATTGTACAGCATTATATGTTTTAAAACTACAACATTTTGATCATAATACTAGCATTTACATATAATTTTACATAACATAATTATTATAGATATAGTGAAAACTTTTGCATTTTTTTGTAAGTAGTTTGTTATACTGTTATATCTCACTGATGTTATAATATCTCACTGATTGTACATTACAAGCTATCAGATATTCATCTTACTTTTATCAATATAAATATGAGAAACTTTTTACATTGGGAAATATTTTCCCAATCACTGTGGGATAAATGTAGATGGTATGTTCATATTTCCTCTATTTTCTTCTGCTGGCTAATAAAAGTAAAGCACCAAACAAAATGTGTCATATTTAAATAAACATTTTAAGTTTTAAAGGTTGGCTACAACCGTTCACAACAAATTTACTGAAAACTGTTTGCAAGCTCATTTGCATGTGAAACCATGAATTTGCAGTAAATGTGTAGCAAAATTCTCCCCAAGTGCTTTACCAGAAGGGCTCCTGAAAATATTCTGAGATTGTACATTTCTTTGCCTGTAAACATGATTCTGTATCAGTTTGTACTCATAAACAACATCCAGTCAGTCACACGGCTCTGGGACACCCGACTGCTGAGAACAGCATTAATATGAGACGGCAAGTCGGCAAGAAACAGAATTTCCCGAAGCATAAACAAGATCCGTGCAGTTTGCAGGTTGGCTTAATCCCGACGGCACACTCAAAGCACTGTGTGAATTTCCACGCAGATACGGAGCGAGTCACAGCAGGTAAAAGGTGAAGTGGGACGACTAAAACATCCCGTCTAAGCACTTGACATAGACAGTCGGAGTGCGGCGCTGATGCCATATGCCAAACGTACTCCTAAAATCTGCCTTTCATTTGTATTGACATTTACAAAGAATTTCACACGAAAACCCCCAGTCATGGAACTTCTTCGCCCATTAAAATCTAAATTGGCGCACTTAATAAATGGAGGTGAAAGTGTCAGACGCCTTGACCTTTTTCAGCAGAGAAATACATTCGTTGGTGCAACAGACAGTATGGCTACTGGCCCTGTGACAGGAACCGATGTCTTCAGACCTGCAAGAGAAGGGGAAGGAAAAGGAGGCGACACAAATGCACCCTATGAAAAGAACAGAATAGATCAAGGACGGGAGGAAAGCAAACCTTTTCACCATGTCCTTGAAATACAAGCTGCAGGAAGCTATAACATTTTGATGGACTTCAAACTCTTTGCCTTCAACAATTATTTTCAGGTCTGTAAACTCTTTCTCTCTCCGCTGCTGGTTCAATTCCTTCAACATTTCTGTAGAACAAGAGAAAGAAGAGAAACAGTGATTTTTGTATTTTCTGAGATCGAAGCACACAGCATATGATGACACATTGATAGGGGTGGGGGAAAAAATCGATTCTTAGATGCATCGCGATGCGGACGTGGACGATTCTGAATCGATTCACAAATGTCAAAAATCGATTTTCAACAAAAAAAAATTTTTTTTTAGATATGTAGCCTATTTATAATGACGTAATATTGACGGAACGCAAAAGACGGAACTCTGCAGCGCGGAAGTGCAGTGCCCGGACCGTCTGTCTGTGGCGTGCGCACATAACAGAGACGCGATGGCTGAGCGCGAAATCCAAACACCCTCCTCGTTAAAAGCTGACGTGTGGAAATATTTTGGCTTCTATGAAGTTGAAGGGGGGAAAGGAGCTGGACAAGAGCCACACTAGTTGTAAGCTTTGTAGAATAAAACTAAAATATTTCGGCAACACGACAAATATGAGAAGCCATATGACACGTTTCCACCCAGAGGAGGATCGGCTGTACCAGAGCCGTTTCTCTCTATGGCTCTGGGCTGTACCGGTGTTCAGACGATTTCTGCTGCCTTGTCGAAAAATGCTACCCAAACGCGAATCGATCATAGATAATGTTGATTCATTCTCTATTGTTTCCATAATGGTGTAAATCTCACAATATTATAACATCGTTATTTCATTTTAATCAGGGTAAGTGTATGGGGAGCATATTTGGATATTTTAAATGAACTAGCAATTATCACATTTGATATAACAAGTAAAAATGATAATATTATATGAAATAAAATTATAATAAAATTCGAAGTTAAGAGTACAGTATAATGTACTGTTTTTATTTTTAAAACGCTGTGAAAAGTAAAAATTATCATCAAATGTTCATCTTTGACCTGTCAAAGTTTCCTACAAGTATCCACAGCAAGGATGCATAGATTTATGGGCGTGGTAAGCAGAAGAAAAATGAGTCTGCACATGCACCAGTAAATAGCACATCTCGATGGGTAGCATGAATCGTCAGAACACCTGTTGTTGTTATATTATTAATTTACTACAAGTATGCTGCTAGTTCAGGCACACTTTATTTTCCTGTTGGTTCTTTTGCAATGTTAATAAAATATATTGTACGTTAATTCTTTATGAGTCATTACTTTGTACTTTTAAAGCAAAGTATTTATATTCACACACACACACACACACACACACAAAAGATTCAGATAATCGATAATCGCTTTTGAATCGAATCGCAGGCCTCTGAATCGTAATCGAATCGAATCGTGAGGTGCCTAGAGATTCCCACCCCTATGACACAACCAATCATTGTTTGAAGAAAAAACAGGAAATTATTTGTTTGTGCAAGTAAAGGGCTGGAAAAGATTTAGAGTAGAGGGATAAAATCATCAAGCATGAAGGAAAAACAAGAACAAAAGTGAAAAGCAAAAGGTCAGTGCTTTCATTGTGAAACAAATACAAGTGCATGTCTACAACTTAAATTTTACAGAAATATTTCAACTAAAAATGAAATCGCTGTCATAATTTCAAAATATGTATGGCTTTCTTTCAGTTCTTTTCAAAAATGTTATTATTGGGTGAACTTTTACATTCACAGAAAATGGAGCCCTACAGTCAGGATCTGAAAAAAAAAAAAATAATAATTCATGTTCTCCTTAGAGAATTACATTTTCAATTGTAATGTATAAACTTGTTTAAATAGAATTAACTTGAGCTCAGAGGCTACTGACTGATATGCAAAGTCAATGTTTTTATGAATAAATAAATAAACAAACTCATGTTTAACTGCTGAATTTCTGGTGAAGGACAGCACTACCTGTGATCCTAAAAAGAGACCCACCAATCAAAAAGAGAAGAAAATGAGAACAGTGACTGTCCACTCCCAGAAAACATTAGGAATTATGCAACCATGCACACTCAACAACATGGACATTTGTATACATTTAGAGAACAAAATTAACAACATCAAATGCATAATATTTGTACTCAATTTTGATACCACATATTTTGTTACATCATTTACAATGCTTCATGGAACAAGCAGTTAATTTTCTAACCGAAAAAAACATTGCATTATTTTACTTTTGTGCTCATGTAGTGATTTATCTAGAATGTGGTTGCTTTCCTTTAACAAAGACTATTTAGAAATTCCAGTAAACCTTTATTTTACAGTGTCCTTGTTACATATGTTACATGTACTTACCATAGTAATAACAGTAAATTATGCATAATTACATAGAACTAACCCTCAACCAAACCTAATTCTACCTTAACCCTATAGTAAGTACATGTAGTTGCTTAATATTACTCAGTACTTAAATATTAAATTGTACTTTAACAATGACACCTTAAAATAAAGTGTAATTCGTATGGAGAAAATGAATGAGGAAAATAGCCAAGACCGCTGAAAAAGTGTCCATAACCAGCTGACCTAAAATAACATCTACTAAAGTAACACCACCTCTAAATGACAACAGACACTGTGAGGACGAGAAAACCTTTCGGTTATTACTGTAAAAGGAGATGGTGCATCGATTGACACTTTGGGAACGCACTCCCTGATTGCGTCATGAAGCACGTGTGAAATCAGTCCTAAGGTGTAACGAGACGTCAGAAGTGGCTGACGAAGCAAATCAGGGGCCTCAATTATAAACAGACCCTGAAAGAGGCGTACGCCTGTTCCGACGCATAAGTTGTGCTTTATAAAAGAAAACTTGACGGGAAAATTTGCGCACCTGTACGCAAACTCTGACACATGCATACGAACGTTTTGGAGATGGAGCAGTTTGGCGATACCGATGGTGAACTGGAGTTAAATGTCTTTTTGGTCACTTTTAGACAGAAAATTGAAAGAAAATTATACATACAGAAAGATAATACAAATATAATTTCACTCACCAAGCCTATCACTTTGAAGCAAATATCCATCCCTTCTTAAATGTCCGCGCCAGCGAGCGCGTTGGCCCGTTTAGTGAAACTGACGCATGAATATCTAACGGCAGATGAATCATGATTCCTAATCTTAAATACAGTGAATGCTCACAATAAAAGTTTAAAGCTACAATATGTGAGATTTTTCTAATAAAATATCCAAAAATGACTTGCACAGATTGATATATTTCCTGCAGTTGTGTACTTACAATATCCCAAAAGTTCCCAAAGATTTTTAATTTTAGAGAAATTCCAATTTTAAAAAATGGCTAGTCCATGTTCACTTGTCACCTGTCAATAACGTAATATCCACGCTATTCCTGGTTTCCGCTCGTACTGCCATAGTAATCATGGTGACAGACGTGGACAACTGGGTTACGTCTAGCTCACGCTGTTGTTGTTTCGTTCAAACGTTATGGACCATGGCCAGCAGACTTTGGGACAAAAGGAGAACTAAAACGAGGATCAATATCAGTGTGGCGTTTTCGAGATGCCGAGAGCTCCACGTCCGTGACAAACTTCGACTTGACAGAGATACTTTATTAGACAAGTGAGCAAATGTACATAAAACTAATCAATGTTATATATTCTAACATGATGAAATGTTAGAATATGATCAGTATGTTATAGTGGAGACCTGCTTCATACCACAGTTCTGTTAAAAACATTAACATATTCAATCATCCATAAACATTATTAGATACTTAAGCATAACGACAAGTTCCATAACTTGTCACCTGTCAATAACAAAATCATCAACCTATGTCTTTGTTATTGTAAGAGGTTAGTGACCCCTAGCGGAGAAAAAAATGACATAATGTAGCTTTAAATAAAGTTATCAAGTTACAGCATTTTTCAAATTCAATAAATACAAATATTTGTAGTGGATGTGATGCTTTTGAACACTTTTCCTGCGGCATGATGTGTTTTAATATTTTAACTACAGAGAGAATTGCTTATGATAACAGCAGATTGTCTGAGAAAATATTTTCGTGCAAATAATGCACAACAAAGGCCTATCTGTTTTCATTAAAAATATAAATCAATTAAAAATACTATTTGGCCAGTGGAAAAGATTGAGAAAAACTTTCTCTGAAATGTATTTTATACTATTTGATTTATTTATTCAAAAACAAGGCAAGGATAGATTACTAAATTATTTTTATTAATGTAATGTGACGGAAAATCCGTATCTCATATTTTCCTAATGTCTTCTACCGGTAAAAGTGGTATCACGTGAATGAATAAGCATATGCAAATGATATGCAGATGAGGATATGCATATATATATATATATATATATATATATATATATATATATATATATATATACAGGTCCTTCTCCAAAAATTAGCATATTGTGATAAAGTTCATTATTTTCCATAATGTAATGATAAAAATTAAACTTTCATATATTTTAGACTCATTGCATACGAACTGAAATATTTCAGGTCTTTTATTGTTTTAATACTGATGATTTGGGCATACTGCTCATGAAAACCCAAAATTCCTTTCTCAAAAAATTTGCATATCATGAAAAGGGTCTCTAAACAAGCTATTAACCTAATCATCTGAATCAACTAATTAACTCTAAACACCTGAAAAAGATTCCTGAGGTTTTAAAAACTCCCAGCCTGTTTCATTACTCAAAACCGCAATCATGGGTAAGACTGCCGACCTGACTGCTGTCCAGAAGGCCCTCATTGACACCCTCAAGCAAGAGGGTAAGACAGAAAGACATTTCTTAACTAATAGGCTGTTCCCAGAGTGCTGTATCAAGGCACCTCAGTGGGAAGTCTGTGGGAAGGAAAAAGTGTGGCAAAAAACGCTGCACAACGAGAAGAGGTGACCGGACCCTGAGGAAGATTCTGGAGAAGGACCGATTCCAGACCTTGGGGGACCTGGGGAAGCAGTGGACTGAGTCTGGAGTAGAAACATCCAGAGCCACCGTGCACAGGCGTGTGCAGGAAATGGGCTAAAGGTGCCGCATTTTGAACCAGAAACAGCGGCAGAAGCGCCTGACCTGGGCTACAGAGAAGCAGCACTGGACTGTTGCTCAGTGGTCCAAAGTACTTTTAACGGATGAAAGCAAATTTTGCATGTCATTCGGAAATCAAGGTGCCAGAGTCTGGAGGAAGACTGGGGAGAAGGAAATGCCAAAATGCCTGAAGTCCAGTGTCAAGTACCCACAGTCAGTGATGGTCTGGGGTGCCATGTCAGCTGCTGGTGTTGGTCCACTGTCAGGGATTAAAGTTCTCCGTCGCTACGACGGATTTCCGTTAATTGCAGCGAAAAACTGCTCCGTGTTCACTCAATTAATCCTAGTTTTCATGTGTCAGGCTACAGTTGGTTTGCTGCGGTCCGAATCAGAGCGCGATTGTTCCCGGCGCCCCCCGCAGCTTTGGTCTGGTTTCACACTCAACTTGATTCTATCGAACCCCGGTGCGTTTGCGTCATTAGAGGTTTGCGTGCATATTACGTCATCGCAAACGTGCACTGCGCATGATAGAAAACAGAACGCGGGTCAATATTGGCCGTTCCTCAATACCAATACGCAAACTTCGGACTTGTGTCCTTGGTAGTTCTGACTTGCCAAGTTCGACTCAGGAGAACCGAGCTCCCGAGGACGAGAGGGCGCGAGTCCGGTTATTCTGCAAACGGAACAGCGCGTTCTTCATCGCGTCACTCAGCTCACTCTGGCTACTCCGGTTATATCTTCATGTATATTTTAGGGCTGTGCAATTAATCGAATTTTGATTTCAATTTCGATTTTAGCTCCCAACGATCTCCAAAATAGTACAATCGAGTAAAAACGATTATTTTGTCATGTTATTTTGTCTTGTGTTCTGAATGACTCGCGCACGCGCACATCCGTCCCTCCCGAAGCCTTAAACTCTCTCAGCCTCATAAACTGCAAGCACAATAAACTTCACAATAACAATTGGCTAATTTAATATAGACTGGAGTGAGACCATAGACGCCTCTCGAGCTGTCGAGATCTCTTTAACATCTAAAATTTCATTCATTTCTGCTCGATCCCTGTATCGCCTAAGTTCAAGCGAACGGCAGCGCGTGCGCACATGGCCTGATCATCTGTTCCGCTTTACAGCACGAAACACATCGAGAATGAACACAGGGAGCGACATAAAACGTGTCTGTTTGTCCGGGAAAAGGGGATTTTTAAGTTTCAAGTGAAAGAGCGTTTTACTTGCCCGACCGATCGAAACGCGAGATGGTTTTGATCTTGTACAGTCAGTTTAAACAGAGATCGGTAGTTTCTGGAAGCTGCGCTGCCTTTGTGTGAGAGAGACATACAGTAAGTGACAAATCAAAACAAATGAGCCTAACAGCTCACTCAAAAACTCACAGAAGAAACATACTGAGGTAGAAATGTTGAGTTTTTTTTATTTATTATAGGCTACATGATATAGTTAAGTAACATAACACGACTAAGTGCTGTTCTATAATATCACGATTGATTTGATTTGATTATATTGATTTCATTCATGGATATTTCCATTAACTTACTTCATCATTCTCATTTATGTAACTTATAAGATATTCTTCATCCTGCCTCCTTTTCATCATGGTTTTATATTTCCTGCCCCCTCCACAAAAGGATGAAAATAAAAAATAAACTCAACATATCAAAAAGACTCAACATATCAAGTCCCCGTCAATACATGATGATAACTAATGAAACAAACCAGAAACCAAAACATCAACCTGAGACAGATTTCCAAAGCAAAAGCAAACCATGATCACAACCATCATCATCATCATCAACTTCTATAAATGTTCATACAAATCCATTGTTTTCTCTTTAAATCTCTTTTTAAACTGAAATATATTTTTACATTGCTTTAGTTCATTTTGCAAATGTTACACTGAATTTATAGTTTTATAAACAAGTAGCCTAGTTTATATGTAGTAACTTACATTTTAGATGCAATATTGACTGGTTTTGTTCTATTTCACCGACGAAAATAGTTACAAAAGAAAAGCATCACTAAGCGCTGTGTTTTGTTACTGTGTGATTTATTATTTTGAACGAATCGTTTTAATGAATGACTCAATGATTCATTTATTAAGACGGTCACTTGTCGCCACCTATTGATTTATTGTTTAAAGGCAAAGGCATCATTGATTTTATTTTTTATTTTATTTTTTGTTTAAACATTAATCTCATAATATTTACACAGTTGTAATTTTGCAGTGTAAATTAATTTAATAGATAACAGCCCTTTTTATTCAAACTGAATTTGATAAAATGTAAGAATTTGACATAAAACATATTTAGTAAGGTTGAATAAATTGTCCTTTATAAAGGCAAATAACGCCCTGGTGACCCCCTACAACTAATTACTTTGTAAACATGTCACCTTTTTCACCACTTGTGAGTTTAGAGGTCTGTTTAATATTTCAAAAAGTACAATAAATGTTCAAATTTAGATTTTTTTAAGAATTGTTGAAAGGTGTCTTTTAATAAATGCAACATGTTCCCAAAGTCATGTGAAATAATCATGTTACATAATCGTGATTTCAATACTGACCAAAATAATCGTGATTATGATTTTTTCCATAATCGAGCAGCCCTAGTATATTTTAAGGCAACAATAAAACGAAATATGGTATAAAATACAACTCTGCCTCTTTTCATCAACAATAAAACGAAATATATATATAAAACACCTTTTTTAATTTATAAATGAACATATTATCATAAACATATTAATGGCCACACAAATGTGGTTCAGGCAATGTGCGATTGATTATCTTCACTGCATATATTTATAACAACAAGAAATATAAAACACAATCCTGCTTCTTTTTGTTTTCATTTAAAAAATATGAAATATTATTGATCTTTAAAACTGACATTTAACAAACAGAGACAGGGTTGTATTGTTTCATTTTAGTATGCATGTACACATACAGTGAAGAGAATGCATAGTAAAATATATATAAAGAATATTTTATATAATTTAGAATATATTACATTACACAACCCTGTCTCTTTTTGTTAAATGTCAGTTTTAATGATCAATAATATCTAGTATAAAAGTATAAGTAATAGGTAGGCTATAAGAAGCTATGCAATGAGAAATAAAGCAAACAATTCAGTCAAACATTAGTCAGCTCTCTAATAGGCTACACAGTTAAAGTTAAATAGCCTAAATATATAAAGTTATGAAACTTCACTTTGCCCTCAGCCAAAACGATTTGCCATGGAACAAACTATATATTAATATAGTTTAGCATTGTTTGGTCTTATAAGATAAATAAAAACATGCACTGAAAAGTTATGTAGATGGTTGATTATTTGTCAAGCTGAGTATTTTTTTTTCATAGATTAAAATAGCTTTTAAAATATGCAAACTGGCAATATTAAAGCGGTTTAAAAATCTCCCCTTAAAACGCTATTGGTCTCGACTATTTAAATAAATGTAAAGGAATATGACTTGGCCTGAAAAAAATTTCAGTCAGAAGAATTTTTTTCACTTTAATCCCTGCACTGTGTTTTATCAAGGGCAGGGTCAATGCAGCTAGCTATCAGGAGATTTTTGGAGCACTTCATGCTTCCATCTGCTGAAAAGCTTTATGGAGATGAAGATTTCATTTTTCAGCACGACCTGGCACCTGCTCACAGTGCCAAAACCAGTGGTAAATGGTTTACTGACCATGGTATTACTGTGCTCAATTGGCCTGCCAACTCTCCTGACCTGAACCCCATAGAGAATCTGTGGGATATTGTGAAGAGAAAGTTGAGAGACGCAAGACCCAACACTCTGGATGAGCTTAAGGCGCTATCGAAGCATCCTGGGCCTCCATAACACCTCATTAGTGCCACAGGCTGTTTGCCTCCATGCCACGCCGCATTGAAGCAGTCATTTCTGCAAAAGGATTCCCGACCAAGTATTGAGTGCATAACTGAACATAATTATTTGAAGGTTGAATTTTTTTGTGTTAAAAACACTACTTTTATTGGTCAGATGAAATATGCAAATTTTTTGAGATAGGAATTTTGTGTTTTCATGAGATGTATGCCAAAATCATCAGTATTAAAACAATAAACGACCTGAAATATTTCAGTTGGTGTGCAATGAATCTAAAATATATGAAAGTTTAATTTTTATCATTACATTATGGAAAATAATGAACTTTATCAGAATATGCTAATTTTTTGAGAAGGACCTGTATATATATATATATAATATATATGATGGTAGACAGACAGCACCAAATAATACAAACAATTTCACATATAGCGCTCACTGATGACACAGAAGCTAGCATTGCACGGTTTAGGCATGCTTTATGGTTTCCCGGTTCGTGACGACACCCGCTTCTGATGTCTCTAATTTTACACGTGCTTCACGATGCAGTGCGTTCCCACAGCGTGAATCGACGCATCGCGAGTTCCCTTCAAAGGGAAACACCGACTATGTGAGATTTTTGTTTTCGTTGTGAATTGTTAAGTGAATTGTCATGAAAATCATGTCACAAGGCAAAAATATATAATAAAATAATAATAATACAAATTTGATAATGATAGTTTTTTACCCAAATGCAACCAAAATCAGTTATCCCTCTGGAGACCGTAACAATAAATGTAAGCTTTTTTGTGTATTTTTTTATTGCATTTATAACAGTTTAGTGGTAATTTTTTTTTAATACAGCTGTCATAATTATTCAACGCTGCTGTTTTTAAGTCACGTATTTGTATGGTATGGGACAAAATTATGTTAAAAGCCTTTTGGAAACACTATAATAAAACTCAATTAGCTTGTGCTGTTACACATTCATACATTTAGCCCATGCATGTGCATGTTCAGTAGCAAAAGAGTTCTCACAAAAGCTGTAGAGAACAAATTGTTTTAATTACATTAGAAAGCTATGACTACAAGAAGATTTCCAAAACACTAAAACAGTTTCTTGTTTCTTAGAGACACAGCTGGCAGCTTTACTCATAAGTTTAACATTGTTTAACAAAAATTGAAATACCAGGTTTGGAACTAAATGCACAATATCATTAAGATATACACATGTTTGATCAGAGCAACTGAGAAAACCCCTTAATTTACTGCCAAAGACTTGCAAGATGACCTCATGAAAGGAGGAAGAAACATCTCATTGCTGAATATAAGAACAACACTAGACAAGCACAACGTTTATGTTGGGACATATTGCCAAATGCCACTCTCGACCAAGAAGAACATAAAAGGACAACTTGAATATGCTGAAATTCATTTGGATAGAAGTGTGGAATTCTGGAAGAATGTTTTATGGAGTGATGTGACGAAACTGGAATTTTTTGGACCCAGTGGTATGTCTGGTGCAAAAGAGGCAAAACTTCTGAGCAGAAGAACACCATCTCCATGGTCAAACATGGAGGCGGTCCAGTCTTGTTATGGGGGAGCTTTGGTGTTGCAGGAAGTGGAAATCTTGCATGAAGGACATCATGAATTCTTTGAAGTATCAAGCCATTGCAAAGATGATGTGATGCCTTTGGTGCAGAGATTGAAGCTTGATCAATGGACTTCCTCAGCCATCCCAAAGTATACATCCAAATCTACTTAAGCTTGGTTCAGGGATCAGTCGCGTTCTTGAGGGGCCTGTAGGCTACAGTCTTCAGATTTAAATCTCATTGAAAATTATTGGTGGAATTTGATGATAGCACTGGACAACATGAAAACCAAAGATTATACGTAATCTTGAAGCTTTTTTCAAGCGAGGAATGGGCCAAGATTGCAGTAGAGAGGTGACAAAAGCTTCTAAACACTTTCAGGCAGCATTTACTGGATGTTAGTGTTGTCAAAAAACTCGGTACTTCGGTACCAAGTCGGTACTAAAAAAAATTAACTGTCACAGTACCAGTTTTTCTTAAGTACCGGTGGTACCGAAGTACCGGGTAAATCCTGTTCTTGATGCGCTGTCCGAAAGGTGCACAATTGCGTCCTCTTCATAAAAACACTCTGAGACATGGCGACCGGTGGCGCTGCTAATGCGGTGGCTCTGAATCCACTTGTTGACACGAAAGGAGGAAAGAGCCACATATGGAAATATTTTGGATTAGTCTAATGTCACTTCAATAGTCTAATGGCAATTTCAAATGTAGCATAATAAAAGTAACGCGATGTGGCGTGCTCGTTTTTCCAGGCGCGCCTCTGTTCATGGTTGTATAGCAACGACAGACGCCGCGGGAGAGCAAGCGCTTGTTATGTGGAAAGAATTTGCACGCACAAAAAACACGTTATGTGAATGGCCTCTAAAGTGGTATCAGGTGCGGTTGTATCGGGGTAGTTTTACGAGTACATGAGTATCGGACCGACACCCGAGTACTGGTATCAGTATCGGTGCATCCCTATTTATGTCATTAATATCAGGCCGTCAGAAAAGCAGTTCTAGGCTTATTCTTGCCTGGATAACTCTTAGCAGGTTTAAAACGCCGTTTTAAAATTAATTATGAATGCAATTTTGGTATAACTAAAAGTAAAGCCAAGTCAAATAAAACAAGTTTTATCTCCTGTATAGTTTGGTAACACTATAATAAGATACCATTCATTAACATTACTTAATGCGTTATCTAACATCAACACATTGAGTGAACGATATATTTTTACAACATTAATTAATGTTTGTGAATGTTATTTAATACATACACTTAATTGTTCATGTTTGTTCACTTCATTCATTGTGTATTAAATAATGTTAACAGATAAAACTTTTGATTTTAAAAAGTTGTAAGTACATTTTTAAATTAACCCCAAGGAGAATAATTGCTACAGTATATTATAAATTTTATTATACATTATAAACTACTGTTTATTGTTAGGCCATTTTATCTAATCTTATTGTAAAGTGTTTTTAATACAGATGCATAGTTTCCATCTTTATAACCGTGATATGCACTTTAATATATTTAAATTTAATCTAAATTAAGCTTTTGTACCGAAATTGGTACCGATAACCGTGGATTTTTACTGGTATTGGTACCGAATACTGAAATTTTGGAACAGTGACAACACTACTGGATGTTATAAAGAAAACATTCTGAGAGCAGTGCATTTATGTTAAAACATTATTTTGTTTATGTTTAGTCCAAAACTTCCTCATGTCCAGGAAATTATGCTCATCAAATAATAATTAAATGGTGAGTATGTGCATGAGTCATATTTGACATGTGTAATGTATAATTAATCATCGCCGTGATCGCGACAGGTATTCATGACAGATAAGTAAGGTTATTATAGTTTTGCATTTTTCATTAGTTTTTAAAGTGGGTTTGCTAGTTTAGTTTAGTTTTTAGTTTTTGAAAATGCTTAGTTTTAGTTTAATTTTTATTAGTTTTAGTGTTAGTTTTAGTCTTTTTTTGTAATTTGGGTTATTTGTCAGGGGCAAGATTCAAAAAGGTCCGAAAAAAGTATTGTGTAATAATAACTCAACAAAAACATCATACAATTTTAGAAATATGTATTCAACAATAACACCAGTAGCTACATAAAATGTACATATGAGCACAAATATGTAACCAGTCTACACAAGACTCCGCAATAAGTGCAAAATGTGTAAGTGATGTGTCCCAGGAAAAAACCTAAATAGCCAACAGACTAAGGAAGACACACATGAACGGCATGTATCAACACATTTATGAGCCTCACAAGACATTGCTAGGAGCTCAATCTCTTTACCTCTACAAAATCCACACGCCGTACCAAAAATCTACGTTACACATCTTCTATACAAAATGCACACCCTATACAAATCCCACAGCTGTACAATTTTCACACCCATACTAAATTTACCCTATACAATACTCATCTGGATTGAAGCAGCAAACATTCAGTGTAAGAGTAAAAAAATGACATAACATTATTTAGCTTTAGCTAATATTTGAATCACAGCTTATATCGTGTTTTGACATCGACAACCCAGCTGCATTTTACCTCAAACTTTCGCAATCTCTTCTCGGGTCGACATTAACAAACTGACAAAATTCTATTCAGAATTTAAAATATTTGTTATACCACTTTTTAATGTGTGATTGTGTAAAGAGACACCAACCTTTCGCGAACTTGCTTTCAACGAACACTCGTTTTCATTGAGACGCGGTGTGGACGGAGGGGAGGGGCTGTGTGTGTGTGTGTGTGTGTGTTTGCGCGCGCGTGTATGTGAGAGAGTGAGAGCAGGGAAAGGAAATGCGGAACGAATACGCTGCGTTTTTAAAAAATGAATAACTAAATGCAATATGTGGCGGCCGGTGCGGCGACCCAAGACATTGACAAAGACGAAAACTAAGGACATTTACTCTATAATTTATTTTAGTTAGTTGCCAAACACACAGTTTTAGTTAGTTATCGGTTTTTTTTTTGTAATGCCTCGTTTTTATTTTTATTTCAGTTAACGACAATGTTTTTTCCCACCTAGTTTTCGTTTTTTTGTTCGTTTTCGTTAACGATTATAACCTTGCTTATAAGAACAGACCACAAACAACAACCGATGTACAAGGAGACCTAGTTCTGTGCAACAAAGGATATAGCCTAGTGCTTCTGAAAATAAATTTTCAAAGTCACTTCTGCATTTCATGTGCTTGCTTTCCATGCAATAATTTGAATAATTGGCTGGTATAAGCATCTCAGCATCATTAGAGCAATACTTCACATGCCTCTGGCAGCTGTTCCACAGACGTCTGACAAACTAATAAGGGAAAGGTGATGTGATTATCTGCCTAAAATGTTCCCTTTTAATTTGAGCCAGAGATAGAATGGATGGCAGGAAATTATTCTCTATTTAAATGGGTCAGTGTTCTCGGGAGAAGACAATAATCATAAAATAGCACAAGACAATCTACTGGGACCAGGAAGGAAAATTTTAAATTAAAATTAACACATTTGTAAAATTTGTGTATGAATCATTTGTTTTAGCCAGTGCAAAAACACTGTACAGTGGGTTACAAATATCTGGGACTGTTCCATTTTATTCTGAAAATAAACAAAAAAATTGAATTTTGAAAAACTAAAGACAAATAAAAGTGAAATATTGAAAGTTTTGAACAATTGATAGTATGTTAATAAGATAATAATAATAAGTACATTTTGTGACTTTCTTGCTCCTTCCGAAGCATAAGATGCTCTCAAATCATGATCATCATCTGACATTAAATCAACATTAAATGGTCAAAACAACTCTTAGACACCACTGTAGTGTACATCCTTGTAGAAAAATGAAGTGTAGCGGGAAGAAAACAACATTTTCGCAATTCGTGGAGAGAGAGTACAATTGCGTACAGAAAGGCCTTAAAAAACTGCTAGATCTGCTTATTTTTCAACACTTTTAGAGGAAAATAAACAAAACCCTAGGTATTTATTCAAAACAGGGGCTAAATTAACGACAAACAAAGCTCCAACACAGGACGTTTCCAAACAGCACAGCAGTAATGATTTTATGAACTTCTTTACTTACAAGATTGATAATATTAGAGAGAAAATTATAACTATGCAACCATCTACTACAGGCAGTGCATTGTAGTCTCCCTGAGGAAAAATTTAATTCATTCATTGCTATAGGATAGGAAGAATTGTCTAAACTCGTTAAATCATCTAAATCAGCAACATGTATGAATAAACGGAGCAATTCCAATATTATGAAATATTTCATATACCTATTGAATCAGAATCAGAATCAGAAAGAGCTTTATTGCCAAGTGTGCTTGCACACACAAGGAATTTGTTTTGGTATTGAGGCTTCCAGTGGACATATACAAATACAGATGCAACAAGAAACATAATACTACAAATTATAAGAATAAAAAATATAAATAGAAATATATGAGAATAAAAGTATCACAGTTGGGTTTAGTCAGAATAGTCGACATTTACAGATTTACAGAGTATGAACATATTTACAGTGTTTTGAATATTATAAATAAATAAATCTACATATAAGTATCGCCTGAGTTGTAGGGTATTGCACTAAACAGTGGGAGTATTGCACTTAAAGCATATGCCTTGGGAGATATGTTAACTGTTCAGGAGGGAAATGGCCTGTGGGAAGAAACTGTTCCTGTGCCGAGATGTTCTAGTGGCCAGTGATCTGAGTCGCCGTCTTGACGGTAACAGTTCAAATAGGTGGTGTCCAGGGTAAGTGGAGTCTGTGATGATTTTACCTGCTCTCTTCCTCACTCTGGAAGAGTACAGGTCCTGGAGGTTTGGCAGGGGGGCACCAATAATCCTCTCCGCAGTCCGGACTGTCCGTTGTAGTCTCCTGATGTCTGATTTGGTAGCTGAACCAAACCAGACAGTGATGGAAGTGCATAAGACAGACTCAATGACTGCTGAGTAGAACTGAATCAGCAGCTCCTGTGGCAAGTTGAACTTCCTCAGCTGGCGAAGGAAGTACAGTCTCTGCTGGGCTTTTTTCACAACGGAGTCAATGTGATTATCCCACTTCAGGTCCTGAGAGATGATAGTGCCCAGGAACCTGAATGACTCCACCGCTTCCACAGTGCTGTTCATGATGGTGAGTGAGGGGAGTGCTGGGCTGTCCCTCCTGAAGTCCACGATCATCTCCACTGTTTTGAGCGTGTTCAGCTCAAGGTTGTTATAACTGCACCAGACAGCCAGCTGTTCAACCTCCAGTCTGTAAGCAGACTCGTCACCGTTTTGGATGAGACCGATGAAAGTGGTGTCGTCTGCAAATTTCAGGAGCTTGACAGTGGGGTATTTAAAAGTGCAGTCATTAGTGTACAGGCAGAAGAGCAGTGGTGAGAGAACGCACCCTTGGGCTGCGCCAGTGCTGGTGGTGAGAGTCCTGGATGTGTGTTTCCCCAGTCTCACTCGCTGCTGCCGGTCAGTCAAGAAGCTGGAGATCCACTGACAGATCGAGGATGGTATGGAGAGCTGGGTCAGTTTGGCTGTGAGAAGATCAGGCATGATGGTATTGAAGGCCGAACTGAAGTCCACAAAGAGGATCCTTGCATAAGTCCCAGGTCTGTTGAGATGTTGCAGGATATAATGCAGTCCCATGTTGACTGCATCATCCACAGACCTGTTTGCTCTGTAAGCAAACTGAAAGGGATCCAGCAGGGGTCCAGTGATGTCCTTCAGGTGGGCCAACACCAGTCTTTCAAACGACTTCATGACCACAGACGTGAGAGCGACAGGTCTGTAGTCATTAAGTCCAGTGATTTTGGGGTTTTTGGGGACCGAAATGATAGTGGAGTGCTTGAAGCAGCAGGGAACTTCACACTGCTCCAATGATCTGTTGAAGATCTGCGTGAAGACCGGGGCCAGTTGGTCAGCGCAGGCTTTTAAACAAGCAGATGAGATGCTGTCTGGGCCTGAGGCTTTCCTAGTCTTCTGTTTTTTGAAGACTCTGCTCACGTCCTCCACACAGACCTTAAGCCCAGGTTGGATGGCAGGAGGGGGGAGTGGGAGTGCAGAAGGTGATGGTGAATGTGTGAAGTGCAGATCAGACCGGGTGTGTGGTGTGGATGAGGGCTTTTCAAATCTGCAATAAAATGAGTTTAAATCATCAGCCAGGTGTTGATTGTCCACAGATTGGGGGGATGGTGACTTGTAGTTGGTGATGTTCCTCAGGCCATTCCAGACTGATGATGGGTCGTTGGCTGAAAACTGTTTTTCAGAGTAGCTTCTTTTAGCAACTCTGATCTCCTTTGTCAGTCTGTTTCTGGCCTGGTTATACAAGATTTTATCCCCACTTCTGTAGGCATCCTCTTTGGCATGACGAAGATGTTTGAGTTTCCCAGTAAACCATGGTTTATCATTAGTAAATGATAAGAATGTCCTCGTAGGAATGCATATATCCTCACAGAAACTTATATATGATGTTACAGTATCTGTGAGCTCATCCAGATCGTTGGTAGCAGCTTCAAAAACAGTCCAATCAGTGCAATCAAAGCAGGCCTGTAGATCCTGCTCTGCTTCATTAGTCCATCTTTTTACAGTCCTTATTACAGGTTTAGCGGATTTCAGTTTCTGCCTGTAGGTCGGTATGAGATGAACCAAACAGTGATCAGATAGCCCCAAAGCTGCCCGTGGGACGGAGTGATACGCATTTTTTATTGTGGTGTAACAGTGGTCCAGTATATTACTGTCTCTTGTGGGACATGTAACGTGCTGTCTGTATTTTGGTAGTTCCCGGGAAAGATTTGCTTTATTAAAATCCCCAAGAATGATTAAAGGTGAGTCAGGATACCTTTGTTCCGTTTCAGCTATTTGTTCAGCCAGCTGTTGTAGCGCCGCGCTCACGCACGCGTCTGGAGGGATGTATACATTCACGAGAATGAAAGAGGAAAACTCCCGAGGCGAGTAGAAGGGTTTGTAGTTCATGAAATGTGCCTCTAAATTAGGAGAGCACATCTTCTTCAGTGTTGTTACATCTGAACACCAACTTTCGTTAATGTAGAAACACAATCCACCACCTCTCGTTTTCCCCGTTAGCTCCGCGATGCGATCCGCTCGGAACAGCTGGAAGCCCGGCAGATGTATTGCATTGTCCGGTATCGCTTCACTCAGCCAGGTTTCAGTGAAGCACAGAGCAGCAGAGTTTAAAAAATCCTTGTTAGTGCGGGTGAGGAGAAGAAGTTCATCCGTTTAGTTAGGAAGGGATCGGAGATTCGCAAGATGAATACTGGGGAGTGCAGTGCGCAGGCCGCGCTCGCGGAGTTTAACCAGCGCGCCGGCACGCTTCCCGCGTTTGCGTCTGACCGCGCGTTTGAACTAGAACGCTGCCCCACCGACGAGAATGTCCAGCAAAATGTCCGAATAATCAAAAACTGTAGAAAAGGTTTCTGGTGTGTGTTTCCTAATGTCCAGTAGTTCGTCTTTGGTGAAACTGATAGGAAAAGAATGACTAAACGCAGAACAAACGAACAAAAACAACACAATAGCTGGAGAGCCCCACACCGAGGCAGCCATCCGCGGCGCCATCTTTGAAGGGAAGAAAAAATAAAAAAAATATTTTTTAACCCTATACCATATATTTTTTTTAAAAAATACTGTAACCCTATACCGACTAAACTATAGAAAGAGATGTTTCCAGAGGTCATAGATCGTCTTCTTAATATCATCAATTCATCTTTGTCTCTAGGATATGTACAGAAAACTTTTAAGCTGGCTATTATTAAACCTCTTATTAAAAAAATGCAACCTGATCCTAGAGAATTAGTCAATTACAGGCCGATCTCGAATTCACCTTTTCTGTCAAAATTAATAGAAAAGGCAGTATCCTCACAACTATGTTCCTTTTTAGAAAAAAATGGTCTCTGCAAGGATTTCCAGTCAGGATTTAGACCAAATGATTTGCTCTTATCATCTGATTATGGTTGTATCTCTCTATTAGTGTTACTGGATCTTAGTGGTGCATTTGATACCATCGACCACAATTTTTTTTTTTAATAGACTCGAAAATTAATTTGGCATTAGTGGAATTGCACTAGCGTGGTTCAAATCATACTTATCTGACCATTATCAATTTGTAGCAGTAAATGAAGAGAATGTTAAGAGCTGAGAGATGGAGGACCAAAAGGCGAGATTCACAATAATACAGTCTTTAATGAAAATGAGGAGAGAATCACTGAATCAATAAGGAACATAAATCTTCTTAGGATTCTCAGGAAACAGTCAAAACAGAAAACTTGGCTCGTAGAAAATGGAACATAAACTGCGAGTAGATTGTCACAGGACCTCCTGATGCGCAGCAACCCGTTAGGCGAAGTTGAGGTCCCAGTGGAGACTGCAGAGGGAGAATAGACCCGCCGAGAGCGAGGGTACCGTCGACTGGATACCACCTCTGGTCAGGAACTCAGCGTCTGAATTGGCCGGGCAGAGTGCAGTGAGCGTGTAAGAGAACAGATAAATATACCGGCTCGAGGAGAGGCTTCCACACGAATCTCACAGGACAGGACGAGACAAGTCACGACTCGAACAGAGGGGTAAGAGGAATGTACTCTGCATGAATAGCTTACAATAAACTGACAAAGAGACAGACAAAGAGAGGGTTAGAAATAGTAAGAGGCATTAGGGGAAAGGAGGAACAGGTGAGCGGAGATTAAGGTAAACGGGAACAGCTGAACCTTATGAGACTAAAGTGATAGTGTAGAGAATGAGTGTGTAATGTGACCACAAGAGGGAGACAGAGAAGGGAGGAACCTGGATCATGACAGTACCCCCTCCTCAACGAGCGCCTCCTGGCGCTCCCGAGGAGGATGACTGGCGAGAACGGAGGAAATCTTCAATGAGCGAAGAGTCCAAGATGTCCCGGGAGGGTACCCAGCTTCTCTCCTCCGGCCCATACCCCTCCCGATCGACTAAGTATTGGTGACCACGACCCCGGCGGCACGTGTCAAGGATGTGACGAACCCTGTAGACAGGAGAATCATCAATATGAACAGGTGGACAAACAGGACGAGAGGGCGCGCAAACGGCGGGCTTAATATGCAAAACATGGAAAACAGGATGGACCCGACGGAGATAGGATGGAAGGCATAGCCGTACCGCGACAGGATTAATGATCTTAATAATACGAAATGGCCCGATAAAACGGGGCGACAACTTACGGGACTCAGAATGTAAGGGTAAATTAGCGGTGGAAAGCCACACACGCTGCCCACGAACGTAGCGCGGACTCTTGACCCGACGCTTATTGGCAGTGATGCTCATGCGAGTGTTAGATCGACGAAGTGCAGTTCTTACCCTCCTACAGTGCTTTTACAACGGCCAATATAGGTTTGGACCGACGGTGAATTGGACGCAGACTCCTGAGACGCAAACAAAGGAGGTTGGTAGCCGAGGCAACAGTGGAAAGGCGAAAGACCTGTAGCAGAGGATGGGAGGGAATTGTGTGCGTACTCTGCCCAGGCCAGTTGCTCAGACCACGACGTGGGACAATGATGAGCAAGACTGCGAAGAATGCGGGCAACAATCTGATTGGCGCGCTCGGCTTGCCCATTGGTCTGGGGGTGAAAACCCGACGAGAGGCTGGCAGTAGCCCCAATGAGACGGCAAAATTCTTTCCAGAAAAAGGCGGAGAATTGCGGACCTCTATCAGAAACCACGTCAGTGGGTAGACCATGTATCTTAAAAACATGATCCACCATTATCTGGTCTCTTTGGCAGAAGGAAGCTTAGAGAGTGGGATGAAACGTGCTGATTTAGAAAAGCGATCGACAACTGTTAGGATAACCGTATTGCCAGCCGACGGAGGAAGCCCGGTAATAAAATCAAGTGCAATATGAGACCAGGGTCGAGCTGGAACAGGTAGTGGTCGAAGCAAACCAGCCGGGGGAGAATTACCGGTCTTGGTTTGTGCGCAGGTTACGCAAGAGGCGATAAAGCGACGCGTATCGCGCCCCATAGTGGGCCACCAAAAGCACTGACGAATAAAAGCAAGAGAGCACCGCACGCCGGGATGGGCAGACAATTTGGACGAATGTCCCCATTGGAGGACAGCGAGGCGAACGGACGCGGGAACAAAAAGGAGGTCCCTAGGACAGTTACGTGGCGCGGAAACCAGAGATAGTGCGCGTCTGACCAACCTCTCGACTCCCCACACGGTAGCACCCACGATACGACCGGGAGGAATAATAACCTCAGGGGTTACAGCTGCGGTGGGGGAGTCAAAGAGGCGAGAGAGGGCATCAGGCTTGACATTCTTGGAGCCCGGGCGATAAGAGATGGAAAAATCAAAACGCGTAAAAAACAGAGCCCAGCGAGCCTGGCGGGCATTGAGTCTCTTAGCCGAACATATGTATTCTAAATTTCGATGATCTGTCCAAACGACAAAAGGAACGGAGGAGCCCTCCAACCAGTGTCTCCATTCGCCTAGCGCTAAACGAACGGCGAGCAGTTCACGGTTGCCAACATTGTAATTTCGTTCGGCGGGCGCGAGGCGGTGAGAATAAAAAGCGTAGGGATGCACCCTTCCGTCCGTAGAAGAGCGTTGAGAGAGAACGGCCCGACCCCGACCTCTGAGGCATCGACCTCGACTATAAATTGTTCCGAGACGTCAGGAGAGAGTAAGATAGGAGCGGAAGTAAAAAGAGTCTTTAGCTGAACAAAAGCCGCTTGAGCTGCCTCTGACCATCTAAAGCGGGACTTGACCGAGGTCAGCGCAGTGAGGGGCGCGGCAACTTGGCTGAAACCCTGTATGAAACGACGATAAATATTGGCAAAACCAAGAAAGCGTTGAAGCGCAACCCGAGAGTCAGGAACGGGCCATACGGTGACCGCTCGGACCTTCGCCGGATCCATACCAATTCCTTCTGCCGAAATGACTGAACCCAAAAACGTAACCGACGGGACATGAAACGAACATTTCTCCGCCTTGACAAAGAGTCGATTCTCTAATAGACGCTGGAGGACTCGACGAACGTGTTGGACATGAACCTGCAGCGAGGGAGAGAAAATGAGAATGTCATCGAGGTAGACAAAAACAAAAATATTAAGCATATCTCGTAAGACATCATTGATAAGGGCTTGGAACACGGCGGGGGCGTTGACCAAACCGAAGGGGAGGACCCTATATTCAAAGTGACCGGGGGGCGTGTTAAAGGCGGTCTTCCATTCGTCACCCTCTTTAATACAAACTAAATGATATGCGTTACGAAGATCAAGTTTGGTGAAGATCTCAGCTCCGTGTAGGATCTCAAAGGCTGATGACATTAAAGGCAAGGGATAACGGTTCTTGACAGTAATCTTGTTCAGCCCTCGGTAATCGATACAGGGCTTTAACGAACCGTCCTTCTTTTTGACAAAAAAAACCCCTGCTCCGGCGGGTGACGAGGAAGGCACAATAGTACCGGCATTGAGAGAATCGGACAGATAATTATCCAGCGCCTCCCTTTCGGGAGCTGATAGAGAATATAATCGACCGCGCGGGGGAGAGATCCCTGGGAAAAGATCGATACTACAATCGTACGGACGATGGGGAGGAAGAGAAGTGGCCCGGGCTCGACTAAAGACCTCCCGCAGATCATGGTAACCCTCCGGGACTCCAGACAAATCACCAGGCTCCTCCTGAAAAACAGACACAGAGGAAACAGGTGGAACAGCAGAGGTTAAACACTCAACATGACAGGACAATTTCCATGACAAAATGGATCCGTCGGACCAGTTTATGTGGGGGTTGTGTTGTACTAGCCACGGATGACCAAGCAGCACAGGAGAAAAGGGAGAACGAAAAATAAAGAAAGAAATTGTCTCTTTATGGTTTCCCGAGACGGTAAGCGTCAGAGGCACAGTCTTTTGCATAATCCTAGGAACGAAGCTACCATCTAGGGCATAGAGAGGGATAGAGTCTTTTACGTCTATGAGGGGAATACCTTGCTTCCGAGCCCACAACTCGTCGAGGAAATTCCCCTCCGCCCCCGAGTCGACCAGAGCCACGCAGGAGACAGATGAGACGGGCCACGAAGAAGTGCAGGAAGAGTAGTACAGGACTTGGATGGAGAGTTCCTAGACATCGCGCTCGCCAGTAACCCTCCGCCTACTGACGAGCTCTGGCTTTTACCGGACAGTTAGTGACAAAGTGACTAGCCGAGGCACAATACATACACAAGCGATTGGCAATGCGTCGCTCACGCTCCTTGGAAGAAATTCGGAGACCACCAAGCTGCATGGGTTCAGGGTCCATGTCAGAAGCATGAGGAGAAGCGACGGTAGAAGAAGTCGGGAACGAAGCGGCTTCGGACCGACGTGCTCTGTGGCGCAAGTCGAACCGCTTCTCAATCCGAATCGCCAGATCGATGAGGGCATCAAGTCGAGCAGGCACCTCGCGCATGTAGATCTCGTCCTTGAGGTCAGGATTCAACGCCTCCAGAAAGCGCGCAACCAGAGCCGGCTCGTTCCACCCGCAGGACGTGGAAAGGGTGCGGAACTCAATGGAAAAATCAGTAACAGAACGTCTCCCCTGGCGGAGGGATGAAAGGAGTCGTGAAGCTTCCTCCCCGTGTGCTGACCGGTCAAAGACACGGATCATCTCTTGCTTAAAGAGCGTAAAGTCGAAGACATAATCACCCTCTGCCTCCCAGTTGGCCGCTCCCCACTCTCGAGCCCGTCCCGCGAGTAGGCGACCTTGGCTCGGTCCCGAGCGTAAGTAGCAGGCTGTAACGAGAAAACTACCTCGCACTGGGTAAGGAAGGAGCGGCATTGAGTAGGCTCACCGGAATAGACAGGAGGGTTGTTGATACGTGGTTCGGAAACCTCGCGGGTCTCAGAGGTGGGCGGCTCGTGACGAATCTGATGAACCCGATGATCTGGTTAGCAAGGGAGTCGACAGCCTGGCGAGCGGTGGAAATCTCCTGCTCGTGTCTGCCCAGCATGGCACCCTGAAGTTCGACTGCCGCTTGAAAGGGATTGCTGCTCGCTTGGTCCATAACTGGTCAGTTTATTCTGTTAAGAGCTGAGAGATGGAGGACCAAAAGGCGAGATTCACAATAATACAGTCTTTAATGAAAATGAGGAGAGAATCACTGAATCAATAAGGAACATAAATCTTCTTAGGATTCTCAGGAAACAGTCAAAACAGAAAACTTGGCTCGTAGAAAATAGAACATAAACTGCGAGTAGATTGTCACAGGACCTCCTGATGCGCAGCAACC
The DNA here is from genome assembly GCF_051911475.1 of Siphateles boraxobius. Classification (NCBI taxonomy): domain Eukaryota; kingdom Metazoa; phylum Chordata; class Actinopteri; order Cypriniformes; family Leuciscidae; genus Siphateles; species Siphateles boraxobius. The sequence goes on along the minus strand of NW_027508833.1, from coordinate 14,809,293 downwards.
CGTTAGGCGAAGTTGAGGTCCCAGTGGAGACTGCAGAGGGAGAATAGTCCCGCCGAGAGCGAGGGTACCGTCGACTGGATACCATGTCTGGTCAGGAACTCAGCGTCTGAATTGGCCGGGCAGAGTGCAGTGAGCGTGTAAGAGAACAGATAAATATACCGGCTCGAGGAGAGGCTTTCACACGAATCTCACAGGACAGGACGAGACAAGTCACGACTCAAACAGAGGGGTAAGAGGAATGTACTCTGCATGAATAGCTTACAATAAACTGACAAAGAGACAGACAAAGAGAGGGTTAGAAATAGTAAGAGGCATTAGGGGAAAGGAGGAACAGGTGAGCAGAGATTAAGGTAAACAGGAACAGCTGAACCTGATGAGACTAAAGTGATAGTGTAGAGAATGAGTGTGTAATGTGACCACAAGAGGGAGACAGAGAAGAGAGGAACCTGGATCATGACAGAGATGTCTTAACGATCACAAGTTCAGTATAAAGTACCACAATGCTAAGTACTAGGACCATTGCCATTCACGCTGTACATGCTACCCTTGGGAGATATCATTAGGAAGCATGGAATTAGTTTTCACTGTTATTTTTTATATTTCTTCGCGCCCTGACGAAACGCACCAATTCACAAAATTAACGGAATGCATAGCTGATATAAAAATTTCGATGACTATTAATTTCCTACTACTTAATTCTGAAAAAAACAGAGTTTCTAATTATTAGGCAAAAAACCTCTGCATGTATTAACTCAGAATACTGTCTAACAATTGATGGCTGCTGTGTCAAGACTTCTTCGTCGGTTAGGAACCTGGGTGTGCTCTTTGATACCTTTCATTTGATCTTACATTTGAAAGCCACGTTTCTAGCATCTGTAAAACTGCATTCTTCTGTCTTAAAAATATATCTAAATTACGACATATGCTTTCAATGAAAAATGCGGAAAAGTTAGTTCATGCGTTCATGAACTCAAGGCTAGATTATTGTAATACTCTACTGGGTGGTTGCCCTGAACGCTTAATAAAGAAAGTCCAGTTGGACCAAAACGCGGCAGCTATAGTTCTCCCTGGAACCAGAAAGTATGACCGTATCAGCCCAGATCTGTCAACACTGCATTGGCTCCCTATTAAACACTGTATACATTTTAAAATATTGCTGACTACTTACACAGCAATACATGGTTTAGCTCCTCAGTACTTAAGCGAGCTCTTAACGCATTATAGTCCTTCACGTCTATTGCAATCTCAAAACTCTGGCCAGCTGATAATACCTAGAATATCAAAATCAACTGCAGGTGGTAGATCCTTTTCCTATTTAGCACCTAAACTTTGGAATAGTCTTCCTACCATTGTCCGGGAAGCAGACACACTCAGTCAGTTTAAATCTAGACTAAAAACGCATCTCTTTTACCTGGCATTCATATAGAACATTATACATTTATATTATTCAAATCAGTTAAATGATTATTAGGCTGCATAGATTAGGTCAGCTGGAACCGTGGAGACTTCCTATAACACCTGATGTACTTGTTACATCATAAGAAGAATGGCATCTACACTAATGTTATTCTTTCGGTTTATTCTAAGGTTTACTGAAGTCAGCCGGCTCCGGGCCGTATCCTGATCAGATGGTGGACCTGCGCCTGGACACATCCACAACACATCTCTGAAGTGCCAACCTTATCAGCCCTGTGAAGGCCTCATCGATACGACAGTCATTGGCACTGATCCTCAACAAACTCGTCTCCATATCGGCCTGATTACACCGACTTCCAACCAGATGGAACTGATAAATATTCTGAATGTTCTGATCCAATCTGACATCTGACCTGTAACGCTGCCTGAATCATAATCATACACTGTTCGTTTGTTGGCCAGAGGAGGACTGGTCCGCAACTGAGCCTGGTTTCACCCAAGGTTTTTTTCTCCATTCTGTCACCTGATGGACTTTTGGTTCCTTGCCACTGTTGCCTTGGCTTTTGGCTTGCTTAGTTGTGGACATTTAATTATTCAACAATATTATTGATCTGCCTTACTTAAGGTGAACGATGACGTAATTTTCTTCTAGAAATAAACTTTGTTGTATTATTTTCATGTTATCACTGTGAAGCTTCTTTAATACAATCTGCATTGTAAAAAGCACTATATAAATAAAGGTGACTTGACTTGACATACATAACATTATCCTCCAGATAATGTTTTAAGGCACTGCTATTCCTTTGTGTTTACATTTGTGTGCTTTAAAATGCATAAAGACACTTCTGAATGGCTCAAAAGTGTAACGCTGAGAAGAAATGCATTTATCTGATTCAGTCTGCCAATCCTCCAAGACCGCTTTCCTCTCTCTGCGGAACTGGAAAGAATGCTCGAAGCTTGTGAAATGTGTCCTTCCAGAACAAAAGAGCTGTGAATCGATAACAATGGAGCTATAGATATGAGATGAGAAGATCTGGAGTGTGCTCTCTGATAGGCCACACACACCACGAAGGTCAGAATACATACATATAAACCATAGCTGTCTGAATGAGACTATTGTGCAATCTCTTTTTTTCTCTGATTAAGTCAATCATGCAGCTCTCGACACGTAAAAGGAGAAACTATAGCAAGTATTTGTTACTTTTCTTTAATTTCACAATATTTACTTTCTTAATACATGTTCCTGATCTTATTGTGCACAATTCATCTGTGCACATTATTCAAAACGATTGCCACATTCCTAGGAAATATTACATATCGCTCCACCAGCCTACATCAAGAATCCCTCTTATACTTATGAGCTGTGCAGCAACGGTAGATGACAACACAACAATGTGACCACAATTTCACTGTAACAAATGTGCCAAAAAATACTTATTTTATTTTATGTTCTTTTTGGCAGCCTCACATTGGTTTGAAAGGGAAGGGAACTTGAGTCAGTACATGATGAATATCAGTCCACAGCAGCAATGGCACTCAAAACTGTGTTGTATGCACATACGCAGATGCAAACATTTGTGTAAACAAACCTTAGTACTCAAGGGAGCAATATTCCCTGACTTTAAATGACATTAAAACAGATGTGATATTATTCAGCTAGCTGCTATTTACACGTCAACAGTAACTTTAACAAACCTCCTAAAGATTCTCTTCAAATCCCTGCTCTGCTATGACAGTAGTTTGCCTAAAAGAGAAAAACGACTGTGGAGGAAGGCAGTTTATGCTAATGATCGCTACTGTCCCTTGTGGCAGAGCTCAGAATGTGACTTGTAGTCACTTTGCATTAGGAATTGTGTTCTGACACAATCCGGCAAGCAACAATGCATGAAATTGAGCTTCTCTGGCTAGAAGCATTAACACTCATAAACTCGAAATTACCAAAACACACATAACTGCAGAAGACTCATTTTTGAATCATAATGTATCCAGCTACAATATACACCAGTTCTGTTCTAAAACCTAGTGAGCTGCTACCATTCAAAAGTTTGAGGGAATTAATACAATTAAGAATTTTATTCAGCAAGGACAAATGTGACCAATAAAGTAATTTACAATGTTACAAAAAAAAATCTGTTTCATATAAGAAATAAATATAATCTGTTTCTTGAGCAGGAAACTAGCATATTAGAATGATGTCTGAAGGATTGTGTGACACTGATAACTGTGAAATCATGCTGAAAATCCAGCTTTGCATCACAGGAATAAATTACATTGTTTAATACATTCAAAAAGAAAACACTTATTTAAAATTGTAATGATATTTCACAATATTACTCTTTTTACTAGGGATGCACCGATACCACTTTTTCAAGAATGAGTCTGATAACGTTACATTTATTTTTGGAACTCGCTGATACAGTCACGGTTGGCTGAAGTGAATAGCTCACGACATAGGAAAGAAACTCAGAATCTTTAATTAGAAACTCGCAGGAATACAATGGGAAAACTAACACAACCAACTTAATACTCACGATGACCGACATTGAACTGAACCAAACAGCAAGTATTAATACACCAGGGAAATTAGCTAATTAAATGACAACAGGTGAATGAAATCAATGAACAAAACTAATCAAACAAACTGAGAAACCAGTTCAAGACAGACAAACTAAGAACAAAATAAACTGATGAAAACAAACTGAAAGTCCATAATCATGACAGATACAGAGGGCATGCTTATTGAATTTTAACAAATATATATTGGTCAGGGAAAACCAATTGATATTACAAACGATTTATCCACATCATTATTATTATTTATTTATGCATATGCCCTTGCAATCTTTAATCAAAAATATCAACCTCTCCTCCACCTCAACATGTGTGTTCTCTTCATGACGTGTGTCTCGGAGGAGGGTGAGGCTATATCCCTCCATAACTGACTGCAAACTGGCATTCAGATCTGCCTCCATATAGTTAGTAACGGCCAACTTCCTACGACCCAATCAATTGCTGAAGGATGAAATCAGAAATGAAATGATACAATGTGCCCAGTAGGAAGATACTCTGATCTCTCATAGATGTCTCTGGAGACATTTTAATCGTCCAAAATTGTGATATCGCACACCCCTAAAGAAATGTCATCAGTGTGAAGCAATTAACATGCTCTCACATCTAAAAGGAGACATATTTCAACCTCAATATTTCACTTTAGATTTCATCAATTACATATTCACTTACAGGAATTCGTGTAACCAGAGTTTGTGTAATTCAAATACAGTACTTGGGGGGAAATGAGGTCAACTCTGCATTCAATCACTAACTCTAAATACAAGCAATGATAGTAAAGCTTGACTTAGCAAACACTACTAAAAATCAATGCAACTAATCTAAGACAAGGCACTAATCAGTAGGATCTAGTCAGATTCTGATGGATTTCTCTGGTGTTCTTGGAGGAGCAGAGGGACAGATCAAGCTGCGTGGAGTAGCTTTTACTGTTTAGAGAGATAAAGCCATGATGATTCATCCTAAACCCAACCTGTCAGAGATACGCTTTCACATAGCAGCACAAGGGGTTTGATAAATAGAAATGGAGGTTATAAATTAAGACTGAACTTGACACTAAGCGAGACATGAGAACTCTAGATTAATTAAACAGACATATGGTTTGGTTGTGAAGAGAGAGTCAGCTAGACTTGAATCCAATTGCACCAACATTATCAGTAAGAATGTTACTCCACACCCTATTCTGTAGCTCAAAGCAAAGTGCTAGAAATGCGAAGGTCATGGGTTTTGAATCCCAGGAAATGCATAGTAAAATGAAAACCTTGAATGCAATGGTTTTGATAAAAAAAGTCTACCAAATGCAAACATGTAATTGTAAAAAAAAACTACCAACCCATCTTACAACACATTATCCATCCTTTAGATCTGTTCTGGCCATATCTACACTTTCATCTGGAAAATATGTGCACCAATGGTTGCTAACATGTCTAGCTTGTCCTGTTCTGTACAACCATTAGTTTGCAATCATCTCTTACATTGTATCAGATTGCATACATTCTTAAATGCATTGTGCAAAGTCTCAACCTTTGTCTGGTGAACAGCCAAAATCTATGTATCTATCCATTTCACAGGATTACTCAAATGTCAAGGTCTGAATCAGAGCATCAAACTTGTCATATGTTCTGTTTTCACTAATCTCCTTGAAAAAATCAACCATTTCTACACTTTAAAGATTATTGGAGTATGTTATGCAAGAAAATACTATTTCAATCTTTCTACTTCAAAATGTAACGTTTAATTTACTTTTACCTGTCATTTCTTTGTAATTATTTGCAATATTTACAAATAATTTCTGAGCGAGAAATGTTCCTAAGAAAAACCCACAACAGATGTTTTTCAGTGAACTTGACTTTAATCGTTAATCAGACTCATTTCTACATTTCTGATGCTACCGTCTCAAAATGATTATGTAAACCCATTTATGTCCACAAAAAAGTTCTTCAGTTTTTTTTTAAACTGGCAATAAACTCACATTCAGGCCAGATTCTGGTATGAAACACCCACTTTACACAAACCAATGAAAGTAAAATGGGTTGTGATGCCATTTCTGTTGACACTAATGTCCAGTTCTACTGAATCTGTAAATTTCAGTAGAAACTATCAATATTAAATGAACTAGTCGTTGGCATCTGATTTCCTATCATCGAGCAAGCATATAAATGGGCAGCAAACTCACCTCATGTTCTCTCCTCTTCAGAAGATGAATACCTCATGAGATTCAACATGACATTCAATAGAGGGAGAAAGAAAAATATATCTCTGCCTGTGGCTGGCTAGAAAAATCAGGCCGATTTTAGAGCTTTAGGACACAATATAAAACAATAACCATACACTGGTTTTGTCAGTCAGGGCCAGAAAGAACGATAGGATTCAAGTGCAATGAACAACTGTTTATTCACAAAAGAATAGAAGTAGTAGGTTCAGAAGGAAGTCTCAGTCTCTGGCAGGACACTGGCAACGCAGGGACGCAGATGGGCAGACTCAGGCAATCCAGGCAGGAACAAAGGCGATCCGGGCAAACGATCAGGCAGGAGAAACTGGACGAGAGACACAAGTAAATCCAGAGAACCTCGACAACGATCTGACAAAGACAGGACAAATCCATCAATCCACACACAACCATACTCACAGCGCGAGGGCGAGACAGTGAATCCATGAACCGTGACAGTACCCCTCCTCCTAGGAGCGCCTCCTGGCGCTCCCAGAGGAACCTACCTGTTGATTGTAATCATCAATAAGGGAATGATCCAGGATGTCTCTAGCCGGAACCCAACTTCTCTCCTCCGGACCGTAACCTTCCCAGTCCACCAGGTACTGAAATCCGCGTCCCCTCCGTCTTGCGTCCAAAATACGACGAACCGAATAGACTGGTTCCCCATCTACGAGGCGCGGCGGGGGGGGGGGGGGGGGGATGGGGGGGGGCTGGGGAGTGCGGGGGGGGGGGGGTTGGGGCAGGCGGATTAATACGAGAATGAAATACAGGTTTCATTTTGGACACATGGAAAACGGAATGAACCCTCCTGTATGCCGGAGGAAGTTTGAGGCGGACTGCCACAGGGCTAAGAATCTTTGTGACAGAGAACGGGCCAATACATTTGGGAGCTAGTTTATTACTGACGGAGCGGAGAGGAATGTTTTTAGAAGAAAGCCACACTTTTTGACCAACGACGTATTCGGGAGGCTTCAGTCGGTGGTGATCGGCCTGAGCCTTGGTGCGCGCTCCCACTAGGAGGAGAGTCTCACGGGCTCTTCTCCAAATGCGGCGGCACCTTTGGACGAAGGCGTGAGCAAAGGGGGCCGCGACTTCGGACTCCAGACCAGGAAAAATGGGTGGCTGGTAACCTATACTACACTGAAATGGAAGTCTTGCCACGAGCACAAACCGAGCAAGCCAAAACAAATTCCCGGATATCGCGAGCGATCACGGGCCACCAGAATCGTTGCTTAACCAAAAAACTGGTACGATTAACCCCTGGATGACAAGCCACATTGGAACCATGACCCCACCGTATAACGTCTGACCGGACCCCCTCCGGCACAAATAACCGACCCGGTGGACACTCGGGCAGAGGTGTTACTCCTTCTAAGGCCGTGCGGACCTTCGACTCGACCTCCCATGTGAGTGTAGAGACAAAGAGTCTCTCAGGAAGAATGCACTCGGGAGTAGCTGGGCGTTCGGATCGGTCAAAAATACGAGACAACGCATCGGGCTTGATGTTCTTAGAACCCGGACGGTACGATAGTAAAAAATCAAAACGACCGAAAAAAAGTGCCCACCGAGCTTGCCTGGAGTTCAGTCGTTTAGCGGATCTGATGTACTCAAGGTTCTTGTGATCGGTCCAAACGATAAAGGGTTCCCCCGCACCCTCTAACCAGTGGCGCCACTCCTCCAATGCTAATTTGACTGCCAACAACTCTCTGTTACCAATATCATAATTACTTTCGGCAGTCGATAAGTGATGAGAAAAAAACGCGCAAGGGTGCATCTTGTCGTCCGAGGGAGAACGCTGGGATAGAACTGCACCTACCCCCACCTCCGACGCATCAACCTCCACCACAAACTGACGTGAAGGATCAGGGGCTACGAGAATGGGAGCTGAAACGAAGCGGCTCTTGAGGTTGGTAAATGCCGCTTCAGCAGCATTAGACCACCTGAACGTCGTTCCGGTGGAGGTTAAGGCGGTCAGAGGAGCGGCTAGTTGGCTGAAATTACGAATGAAACGTCGGTAAAAATTGGCGAATCCCAGAAACCTCTGCAGGGCCTTGCGGGAATCTGGAATTGGCCAATCTACCACAGCCTTAACCTTGTCAGGATCCATGCGTATTCCCTCGGACGAGACGATGTACCCCAAAAATGGAACCGACTGTGCATGGAACGCGCACTTCTCCGCCTTGACAAAAAGCCCATTCTCTAACAGCCTCTGGAGTACTCGTCTGACGTGTTGAACGTGTTCCTGGAGAGACGAAGAAAATATCAATATGTCATCCAGGTAAACATAAATGAACTGATCGACCATGTCTTCACGTCATTGACGAGTGCTTGGAAGATGGCGGGGGAGTTGGACAGGCCGAACGACATAACCAAGTATTCAAAATGCCCCCTGGGGGTATTAAATGCCGTCTTCGACTCATCCCCCCTCCTTATCCGGACCAAATGGTAAGCGTTGCGCAGATCCAATTTAGTGAAAAGAGACGCTCCCTGCAATCGCTCGAAAGCTGAAGACATCAACGGTAAAGGATAAGTATTCTTTACCGTGATATTGTTCAGCCCCCGATAGTCAATACATGGTCGCAGAGAGCCATCCTTCTTACCCACAAAAAAAAAACCTGCGCCCGCGGGAGATGAAGAAGGACGGATGATCCCGGATGTCAGAGAATCAGAAATATATTTCTCCATGACCTCCCTCTCAGGTACGGAGAGCGAGTATAACTTGCCCTAGGCGGAGACGTACCTGGCATTAAATCTATAGCACAGTCATAGGGACGATGTGGAGGAAGAGAAGCAGCCCGAGACTTACTGAACACTTCCTTCAGGTCGAGATACTCCGGGGGCACGTTAGACAGATTCACCGACTCCTCCTGCAACAAAGAACCAGAGACAGACGGACACGCAGACACAAGACAAGAGGCATAACAATGACTACTCCAAACCGACACAGAATTCTGACCCCACTCGATCTTAGGTTGATGCCGTACTAGCCACGGATGACCCAAAACCACAGGTGCAAAGGAGAGTTAGTGAGTAAAAAGGAAGTTCTCTCGGTGTGGTTACCAGAGGTAATGATAGTAAGGACACCGGTCTCGTCAGTAATCTCAGGAAGTATCTGTCCGTTCAGGGCGTTAACGGTGATGCGGTGCTGGAGTCTAACGATGGGAATCTGGAGAAGTCTGGCCAGAGCATAGTCCATCAGATTGCCCTCCGCTCCAGAATCCACCAGGGCCTGGCAGGGGTGGGCCTGGTCTGCCCATTGCAGTCTTACCGGGAGGAGAGTCGCTGACGAGGATTTAATACCTGAAAGCCCACCCGACAGTAACCTCCGTTCTACTGTCGGGCTGGGTCTTTTACCGGACAGTTGACGAGAAAGTGTCCAGCCTTGCCACAATAAATGTACAAACCTCTAGCTCTCCGACATTCCTTCTCCTCCCGGGAAAGCCGAGCTCGACCAACCTGCATGGGTTCTTGATCGAATGAGTGACTGACCGTGTTCTCATCTCTGGCGCTGGTGAATTCAGGAAACTCCGGAACCAAACCCCGGCGTGAACGATTACCTCCTTGTTGAAGACGTGCGTTTTCGTTTTCATTTCGTTAAAAAGGCTCTACACAGATTGGGCTCACCCGCATATCTCTCAGGGGTAGGGATGCGCGGCTAGTGCAGATGGAAGTTCGGAGGGTCCTGGGCAACGGTCGGCGGGGGTGGCGCAGGGGACGCTCTCATTTGTTGGATTTGAGTGGTGAGCTCGGACACCTGCGTTACCAGTGCTTGCATGGCACGACCAGTAGCCGTTGCTTGTTCGTCTTGACGATCCATCCGTGCAGCACTGCTCGTGAGGAAATTCTGTAGCTCCGTTGTACTTGCTGAATCCATAGTGGTCAGATCGTTCTGTCAGTCAGGGCCAGAAAGAACGATAGGATTCAAGTGCAATGAACAACTGTTTATTCACAAAAGAATAGAAGTAGTAGGTTCAGAAGGAAGTCTCAGTCTCTGGCAGGACACTGGCAACGCAGGGACGCAGATGGGCAGACTCAGGCAATCCAGGCAGGAACAAAGGCGATCCGGGCAAACGATCAGGCAGGAGAAACTGGACGAGAGACACAGGTAAATCCAGAGAACCTCGACAACGATCTGACAAAAACAGGACAAACTCACACACAATAAATAGGGTGCCGTGATGAGAAACAGCTGACGCTGATCCGCTCATCCGCTCGTCAGCCTCAATCACAAGCCACGCCTATCAATCCACACACAACCATACTCAAAGCGCGAGGGCGAGACAGTGAATCCATGAACCGTGACAGGTTTCTTTTGAATAATCATACAAATCTAATCTAAAGAACTAGAAACCAAAAAGAAAAAGTTAAGACTTACCCGAGTTACATCAAACAGCATGAATTTATTTCCCCTAATAAATCATTCCTATGAAATTAGCTATGGTACATTAAACTTGCCTGTCTCAACTATGTTGATATATGAACTGAAATTAATTTACACTATATTTACATAAGGTTTCCATTTATATGGAAATTTTTTCTGATATTTTAGACCCACCAACAATTTTGTAGAAGCATCCACTACCCAGTAAATCTATTTGATCTTCACAATATTTCCTGGATGTTGCCGAACAACATAAGACTAACTATAATCCTTGAAATTCATAATATCATTACAAACTTCCACTGGCACAGTAGGAAAGAAAAACAAAAGGAAAAGAAAAGCAATCCAACCCAACTCTTCTGGACTGTATACTGTATAGTAAATCTCGAGCTGCATGATTTGTATATCATCACAAAATGTAAACACTATTACCGCACAGCTCTGTATATAAAGTTGGATATTTATTACACCCAACTTTATCCGCATACACACAGTACACTTACATAAAACAATATATTCTTTATAGCAAATACATACTGCTTGATTGCTTGTATAATTGCAAAATATAAGCTATTTTATTGCCCAGCTATAACCTAAGATATTATAAACATCAACATTATGATTTTCTATAAAGCTGATTTGAAGTAATGTGAAAAGCACTAAACAAATAAATTTAACTTGACACTATAACGTCTAGAAAACCGAACCAAAACATAATTTACCTTTGGGATGCCAGGGGTCTGTAAATTCATATTTCCCCAGTCCGACCGTTCTCAGCATCTGCAGGCCATTGCTGGTATTTTCCTGCTGGCCATTCGTCAGAGGTCCGTTGGTGGGCAGCATGGAGGAGGTCATGGCGGCGGATTGCACCATGGGGTGGGTCAGGTGACCGTTGCCCACCACCGTGTGGACGGGATGGGCAACCTGGCAGACGCTGGGCATTGGGGGAAGGCCGCCGACAGCGAGGGATTGGCTATGGACGTTGAGGACCATGCTGGCCATCGACTGTGAAGGCTGCTGCGGGAGCTGGTAGTGTGCGGGTAACTGAAGGTGAGGAGTGTGGAGCGCTGGGGTCACGCCGATAATGGGGGCTTGAACAGTCACAGATTGGCTGTAAGCTGGTGGCTGCTGCAGCTCGTACGTGTGCGCCAAGAGTCCAGCCTGGCTGACAGTGGCAGCAACTTGAGGCGGCCATAGAGGAGCTGCAGAGAACGAAAAAACGCACATTTAAAGTAGGGGTGTGCGATATGACCATATAAGATTTTGAAAAAGTCTATCAGTCTAAGCTATCAGTTGCAGTTCAATTGCTGATTTTTTATTGTTACCATTTTTGATTATCATCTCTATCGTGGTTAAGCTCAGGTAACATAGCAATTATTAGTCATCATGAAGGTTTACTATTTGTATGTGTTATTAAAAATGGGCAACAAAATTTCTCTCTGGATAAATTAGATCGGTCGTGGCCCGTGTCTCATCTGGTTCCCCGTTAATGGGAACATTGCCCAGCAAACATTGCCCAAAAAGTTGCCCTGTGTATCATCACCTTAAGTCTTCTGCTCCATATGTAGACCACTTTATTATTATGAGTATTATAAAAAAATATATATATACAGCTGTATACACAGTACATAATGCACACATCTGTACATAAGTCTTCTGTTCCAGATGTTTACCACTTTATTATTATTATTTTATTTTCTTTCTAAATCTTAAATGTTTAAATGTTCAGGTAACACTTAGTTAACTTAGTTAGACACACGTCCTCTTCCTGGCAGATTTGTAACATCTTTAGTTGATTGGAACTTCTTAATTATTGCCCTGATGGTCAAAATGGGGATTTTCAATTATTTCGCCATTTTTTTACAGCCACTTTCTATTTTTTGAAGCTCAACAATCTTTTGATTAACATCAAAACTTGTGTTTCCTCATATTTAAACTCCTGTGAAATAAGAAGTCATAGCTAGACAATTTAATATTCCTAATCACCCCGGTGTGCTAAAAAAAAGGTAAATTTTAATGGGAATATACTTCAGATATATTTTACTCGTAAACAATTCTAGGGGTGCCAACGGTTTTGTAGAAAAATATTTATTTCATGATGTGAATTTTTTTAATGAAAGATCAAAAGGATAAACAATGCAGATTTATTTTTTTACAGGCATTTTTGATCATATTTAACAGGGGTCCCATTAATTCTGACCACCACTGTATGCATGTATGTATGTATGTATGTATGTATGTATGTATGTATGTATGTATGTATGTATGTATGTATGTACCAGGCTTGTGCACAATTCGGAATTGAATTGAGAATGACTCCTAAATTCCAATTCAATTCTTGAATTTGAATTGAATTTGAATTGATGTCAAAACAGGATCTAGAATTACAATTCGAATTTGAATTAAAGGAAGCAGAATTGCAATTCAAAACAAATTCTAAGAAATGCATATAGATATTTTAAGTGAAGTGTTTAACAATGAAGCTTTACAGTATATGTCAGATATGATTGCATTACATATTATATAAATGATATTAGTTTGAACTACTTGTACAGATTACATTAACAGGAAATATTTTCGCCCAGCAATGAATGTTAAAAGCTCTAGTCACAGAACAAATAATTAAGTTTGATTTATTGTAATTGTAATTTTGTGGAACATGATAGAACATGCCTCAGGACATGATAGAACATGACTCCCAGAATTACTTTAGTAAATCTTTAGAAGAAAAAAAAAACAATTGTAGGTGGACATTTGTATATATATATATATATATATATATATATATATATATATATTAGAACACAATGTATGCAGGGTTGAGGAGTGAGTTAACTGTAATGAAATTATGTTATTGAATTACAAAATGAATGTAATTGTATTTAGTTGTATTACTGAGGTAAAATGTGTAATTTAATTAGTTACTAATCAAATTAAAAGGAAATTGATTTACATTGATAAAGTAATCCAAATAAAATAATCCAAACCACATTTATAATGGGTAACAATACTCGGTTACTAACGTAACCTCGGTTCTCTTACGAGAGGTTCTCTCGTATTGCGTAAGTTTAGCTTACGCTACGGGAAAGATTCATCTTCTCGAGATATTGAAGCCAAAAAATTATCCTTAATTTTGTATTCATTGTCAACGCAGTGCAGCAGCTAGCAGACCTAGAGCAGGCCATCTCGCGTGCTCATTGGCTGCCCTGCGGGCAACTGCTGCAGCCTACCAGTGAGCCCGGCGTGACGTCACGCCCAATGAAGGGCGCCCGCGCCTTCATAGCGTCACAGCCCGCCAGAATGGGCTGACTCTCCTGGTTTTTCGTCGACTGAAGCGAAGTCGCTCGTGGCGCGAGCACGGCCGGTTACGCAATACTCGTTCCCTCTCTAGAGAGAACCGAGGTTACGTTAGTAACCGAGTATCGTTCTCTTATGAGAGGTTCTCTCGTATTGCGTAAGTTTAGCTTACGCTACGGGAACACTTTGTCAACGCCGTGTGCGCCAAGCATCCACCATGAGACCCCGAACTTTCAGGGGAACCCCATAAGTGGAAAAAATAAGTTGGCCAGCCACGCGGGCCATCACTTGTACATAAGCACACATAGGGAATACAGAGCAGTGCGCCGGTCTGTATAGGCACATGGCACATACCCTACTAGTGCAGCTCAACCAGGAGAGCTGAGTAACGTGAGAGTGATCTGAGCTGGAAGATCTGGGCAGAATACACCTCTACTTCAAACTGACAAAGTTTAACCTGCAATGCAGGAACTTCTAGGTTATAAAACCTGACTAAGGTAGACGGAGAGCTCCAGCCCGCCGCTACACATATGTCATGGATAGAAATCCCACTGGACCACGCCCACGACGAGGCCACGCCTCTCATGGAATGAGCCCTGATACCCAGAGGGCATTGCAGACCTTTTGACACGTAAGCAGCTGCTATAGCGTCCACTATCCATATGGACAGGCTCTGTTTCGAGGAGGCGAGACCCTTGGTGCGCCCACCAAACAAAACAAAAAGCTGTTCTGAACGCCTGAAGGAGGCAGAGCGCGTAATGTAAAATCTCAGCGCCCTGACAGGGCAGTGCCCACTACACTGAAGTAGTGGGCACAGGACCTACATGTGACACAGATGATGCCCGTCCGGGTCATGCAGAGAGCTCGAGAGGGCTCTGCATGACCTGCGAAACGGGGGTCGCGAGGGCGGGGAAACTCTCTTGTAACGTAAAGAGAGCTAGCCGTGCGGCGCTGTGGTTAAAGACTCCGTTTCGAGCCCGCAGGGTCGACATCGGAAGTTCCTCGCAGTGCTCGCATCCTCCATCGAGAGGGCGAGTCTGCGCGTTCCTGGCCCAGGCAGAGAGCGCAGATGGGCGGTCTTCAACGCTGAGCGGCTCTGCACGAGCCATAGGAAGTGCGAGACATCTTGAAAAAGACGTCTCGCTGCTCTTTTAGGAAGTGTAGAACACAGAATACAGAGATAAAAGGATATGTCGCCGTTTTTTCATTTCATGTTGTTTTATATTTTATTTGTTCATTATTTATTCTGTTGGATTTTAGTTGGACTTAGTCAGAACTGTTTCAAAAATAGTGATCTGCATGATGCCTGCTGCCTTGCTCAGTGATGTTGAATTTAAATGGCAAGTAAAATAAAGACATGTTATGTTACATTGGTGATGTAATTGTGTTGTCTGGAAGGGACTAAATAACAACGTATTTTTATCAGCTGAAATGCAGAATACAAATGTTTTTATTAAGTTAAATGGACATTATATAACAGTTTCAGGTTATGTTTTAGTGTTGGTAACATGTCCCACATCGTCCCACATTTGGTTTGTTTGATGGTGGTCACCCTATGTGTGACTGTAGAATTTCTTTGAATTGCCATGAATATAATTCCACTTCCTGTCATTCAAATTCAAATTCAAATTCAACTTCCTGTGGGGCGGAGTCAATTCAATTCAAATTCCAATTCATGAATTGAATGGAGGCCAATTCTGAAATTCTGAATTTTGCACAAGCTCACCAAGATACCAAGAATGTACCAAGAGCTCCTGAAAAAGAAAAAAAAACACAACAAATTCCTTGTGTTAGTGCACACTTGGTGAATAAAGCTCATTCTGACCCTGAAAAACTAACCTGCAAAAAAAAAAAAGTGATAAGATCGTGATATTTTTGCCATATCAGTAACCCCTTTGAAGCCACTTCGAGCAATCAATCCATCCATAATGGAAAGACAATGAACAAGAGGTGTTATTGTAGAGCTGGTGCCTTTGCTTTCATCTTTTTACCTGCAATATCTTTCTCCCTCATCTGTTTTGCAGGCGGCTCGTCCGTGTCCCAGGGCGTGGACTGGTTAATGGGTGTTTGTCCCCACAGGACGCTATTAGCCAGGACCTGGCCCTGAGTCTGCGTGTCTGCCAACGGGTGCCCAGTGACCTGTTTCAACGAGAAGAACGTCTTGGGTAAACAGAACAGCCTTTAATTACTATGTCTACGTTTCCAATTACAGCCCATTTGCCAGACACTGGTACATCATTTTGCTTTGTTAATATTCCATTCCATTCGCTCTTTTAATTACGCCGCTGTTCTAGATTAGAGCCATCAATAATGCAGGAAAATCCAAGGTCGGCCCCCAGCAATTTGACTGGGTGCAAGAAAGCGAGATCTATACAGAGAACATTTTACTAATTAATTCTTATCTGCCTCGCACTGACTGTAAATCAAAGGGAAGGTAAGAAGTTTTGTGGGATCAAGGGTGACTTTTAATCACTTTGCTGAAAATAGGTACTAAAGTTGAATAGAAATGGACACGCAGAACTGTCGCTTATATACTGTTTGTGTGTGTGTGTGTGTATATATATATATATATATATATATATAAAAATATATATATATATAAATATATATATATATATATATAATATAAATAACATTTTTAATAGACTGTTTTGCACACTATTTGTATGTGCCAGGAACTAGACACTTCTTTTTGTAGAACACAGTCTTTATTTCATATCTATCTTTTGTGTCTTTAAAGGATGGATCTATACCACTGTCAGAACTCGCTCTTCCAAGTTGGAGAAAATAAAAATTGACTAAAAATAGAAAAAAAGTCCTAAATGTCTTGATTTTATGCCACTTTTTTCATGTGCATTTCAAAACTGTTAATAAAAAGAAAACATAAAAAGATGCCTCCTTAGCATCAAGTGTAGGCGTTGAGTTTGTCAATGTGTTTTTCATTGCCAAGCCTGAAAAAAATTGTTTCTTTAAAATATAAAACATTTATTTAGAGATTTCTTCGACAGAGCAACACTGAATTATCCACATTCCTCATGCCGTTGCTAAAATGTTTTAAATTTCATCCAGAGTTCAACAAACAAAATGAGCAAAAGTATAAATCACTTCAAACTCTAAACAGAGCAAACATAAGATCACATACTGTACAAGTCAGTAACAAACTTCACATGTCTGTGACAGCACAAAGATAACATTTTTGTTTGTTACAGATGCATTTTCACATGTCTGGTTTTAATTTGACCTTTTCTTTAACTGGCATTTATTCAATGCCCTATTAAATTGCAATTATGTGGAAAACAAATAAATGTAGTAAGTAAGTAAGTAACGTGTCTGGTCAGACAGGTCAATTTAGCTCGAAAGGAATTATCAATGAATTTATAGGGAATCTTAAAAGAATCAGTTATACGGCCGAGCCGTAACTATAACCTCTGCAGCGGATTTAAATAAATATCCAAACTATAGTGAAACACTATTTATTAGCAAGGTAACTTAGATCAGCAGTTTAAGACATTATATCTGCAAGCACATAACACAAGACAATTATCTTTAAAATATAAACAAGACTTTATTGATTATTCTAAAACATAAAACTAATATCTAACACAAACCCACGCACACACACACATTCATACGAGTTGCAGAAAGAAAGAGAGTGAGGAAAGAAAATGAGTTCAAGAGTGAGATAGTGAAATCCCAAGTTTCTATATGCACTTATAAGACATGACCTGAACGAACCATCAATCATTAATTTAACCCTTCTATCGCTTCTTAGGCGGGGTTATTAAATGTTATATCAAAGCACCAGTTCAGTTAAGAGTCTGGAGGCTACTTGCTTGTCTTTGCGTTCCTTTTGGGATTCCTTTTGTCGGGGTAAAAGGGTGTTTCCGGGGCTCGTTGACTGGCTGGTGGTCTCCTCGTCCTCGTGCCTGGATAGATGTCTCGGGCGGCCAATCACGTGGTGTGTTGGCGATGGATGAAAAGGTCTTTGAAGTTGGAAAGCGGGCTTTGCAGTCGAAACGTTTAAACGAAACTTTGCAGCAAAACTTAACTTAGAATCGAGACTCTTAACGGAAAAGAAAGATAAAGCTAAGAACAGAAAGAAAAATGAGACGAGAGTAGTTATAGATGGCTTTAATGAAGCTGTTTAACCCATGGATGTTCTTCTGATCTTGTTTGGGTTCTTTTGTCTGCTGGTCTACATGGTTACTCGTCTGTCTGGTTCGTCATGGCTTCTCCATGACTTCTGTAAATCTGCTCTAGTGAACAAATTCACAAACCAAACCTCCATTCCATTAAAAAAAACTCCACTGGCTTTTTCGGGTCCTAAGATTTTAAACTCAGCTGTTTGTTCAGCCTCTTAGATGAGTTCTGACCAATTAGGCACTGTCTTTATTTTAGAGGTGGCATTCTATTCACCTCTCATCGTAAATCATGCGTTATCTGTGATCTCCTTACTCTCCAGCTCTAGCAGAGAGTTCGGAGGGAACAGTTTAGACATTATTCTTATTATAAGAACACGGAACAGTTTACACAGATTTCAATCAAGCCATCTTCTGAATTAAGAACGATCGTACTGATAGGAAAAAAGACACACTTTTATTCAAACATCTAATAGTTATAACAATTACATGACTTGTATGTGATCTAAGAATAATAGACAGATACAGAGGTTGTAGATACAATATAGGATTATGTAGTTGAACAATGTTTGATTAGAAGTCCGTCAATAATTGTTTTGGGATGATTTTATGTATTTTTAAAGTCTCAGTCTCTGTGGTTTTAAGAGATTTCAAACATTGGGTCGTTCAGAAGGGGAGGTCTGTTTTCAATTCTGTCTTGGGATCAAACAACCTCTGCCGTTATCTTGGTGGGTTCTGAGCCGTGCCATCTCTGAACCAATCAGTATTTTCCAAACTATCTAACGTGGCAACGTTCTTCCTTTAGTTGAGCACATCTCTTTGAAACTGTCATGGTCATAAAGTGCTTAGCTGAGACTGGCTGGAGCCCACTCCATTTATGGCCTAGATTAGACTGGTGATTTGGGGGGTCTGGAATGTTGAGTTTTGTGTGGAATTATGGAACGGATCACCTGGAAGATTCATATGTTTGGTTCGCCCTCAATTCCTACATAAACATGCAAGGACTTTGAATTGTATAAATAAAGGCATTACAGCTCTTTCTGTGGAATTCAGATGGTAGATGCTATGCAGGCTAGCCCTGAAAACAAATCAATGCCTTTACAAAAAAGAAAATAAACCTCTCAAACACACAAACAAGCTGTTTAAGAGCAGGTGTGCAGGACAAATGGCATGAGATGAAAGAACGAAGAAAGAAAAGGTCCTGCAGACCACTATAACACACAGATAAATACTTTATTAATATATTATTATTCTTTGTCAGATGAATGTCATTAAAAAAAATAATTCAAGCATGTGGACAGAGCAGAAATCTAAAACATCCCCTATCAGCTGTTTTTTCTCAGAATAGAGATGTATTATATGTTCGTATCACTGTCAGGAGAGCTAGCAGTAATGAAATCCACCTGCATTCACTAAAACTTGTCAATAGTTTCATCAGGAATATCCCATGTGAGAACGTTCCAGGTTACTTGACTGTAACCCTGTTCCCTGAAAAAGCGGAACGAGATGCTGCGCTGCTTAGCGCATTGGGAACGTCTTTAATCGTGACCCGCTGTGAATATGGTGTGTAAACACGTCGATAGAATCGACCGGAAGTAATATAGCCTCGGTCGGTGACGTCATCGTCGCGCGCCCGCGTGCACTCGCGCACACTCGCGTGCACCCGCGAGGCTATAAATAGATGAGCCGCAGGTGCATCGTCAGGATATTTTGTCTGAAGAGCAGTCCTGGGACATCATCAGCACGGCAAAGTAGCCCAGCATCTCGTTCCGCTTTTTCAGGGAACAGGGTTACAGTCAAGTAACCTGGAACGTTCCCTTTCAAAAGCTACAATCGATGCTGCGCTGCTTAGCGCATTGGGAACGAGAATACCCACGCCGCCGTGCTTGAAGGTGTCTGGACTCCTTACGGTTGTGTAGGTGTGCTCACAAGAACGCAAGAAAGCCCTAGACATTAGCTTGTGATGTCGACTCAAGGACATGAGAGCCAGGAGTGGCATGAACATCTAAACTATAAAACCTTATGAATGTGTGCGGAGAGGACCAGCCTGCCGCATCACAAACATGCTGTCAGGGGGCACCCCTTGCCAAAGCAGTAGAGGAGGCGACTCCTCTGGTGGAGTGAGCCCTTAGACCCGTTGGCGAAGCTTGGCCGCGCGCCTCATAGGCAAGAGCAATAGCATCCCTGACCCAATGTGACATGGTCTGTTTAGTAGCGGCAGCACCCCTGTTACTGCCCCCATAACAAACAAATAGTTGCTCTGACTTACGCCACTGGCTAGTACGGTGAACGTAGGCCTGAAGAGCACGGACTGGACACAGTCTGTGAGATCTCTCCTGCTCCAGCGTTGTGAACGGTGGAGGGCAGAAGGCCTCAAGAGTGACCGGACGTACAGCTGAAAACGGTACTTTAGGCAGGTAATCAGGATGAGGATGCAAAATCACTTTCACCATTCCTGGGGCAAAGTCTAAGCAGGATGGCGATATTGACAGAGCCTGCATATCCCCGATTCTTTTTAGAGAGGTTATAGCCATAAGAAAAACCATCTTTAGGGTCAGAAGTTTGTCAGACGCTGACTCTAGAGGTTCGAAGGGGGTCTCAACCAGACCCTCTAGGACTATAGCTAAGTCCCATGAAGGGATCTTGGTTCTTACGGGAGGCCTCAGTCGTCTGGCCCCACGAATGAAGCTAGCGAGCAAAGGATGTCTCCCAAGTGGCACCCCGTCAACCAAGGCGTGGCAAGCCGAAAGAGCGGCCACATAAACCCTGAGAGTGGCGGGGCATGTGCCTGTTGATAATTTTTCCTGCAGGAAATCCAGAACTGAAGCAATCTGGCAGTTGACCGGATCTGCATTATGTAAAACACACCACCTTTCAAAAACACCCCATTTGTTGGCATAACACTTTCTAGTGGAGGAAGCCCTAGCACTTAGAATAGTCTCAATAACGGCAGGCGAAAGCCCAGTGTCCCTCAGTTGGTACCCATCAGGGGCCAAACATGAAGGTTCCACAGGTCGGGCCTGGGATGGAATATTGTGCCCTCTGCCTGGGACAGAAGGTCCCTCCTCTCCGGAATCGCCCATGGCGAGCCGTTGAGGAGAGATATTATCTCCGAGAACCACATTCTGTTCGGCCAACGCGGCGCTATCAATAAGAGGCAAAACCCTTGCTGGCGAACTCTGGCTAGAACTCCCGGGAGCAGAGCCACTGGAGGAAACGCATACAGGCGCATTTTGGGCCATGTGTGCGCCATCGCATCCAGACCCAGGGGGGCTGGGTGACTCAGAGAGAAGTAGAGGGGACATTGCGCTGTCTGATGGGAGGCGAAGAGGTCCACTTCCGCTTTGTAAAATCTGGTCCAGATCTGATCGACTACTTCTGGGTGGAGTTTCCATTCCCCCGTCAGCAGTTTCTGTCTGGACAGTAAATCTGCTCCCACATTCTGGTGCCCAGGGATGTACACTGCCCTGAGTGACAAGAACTTCTCCTGGGCCCAGAGGAAAATCTGCCTCGCTATTTTGTTCAGATTGCGTGAGCGCAGACCTCCCTGGTGATTTACATAAGAAACTGCCGCTGTGTTGTCCACCCGCACTAGGACATGACAGCCTCTCAACTGAGGGAGAAAGTATTTCAGGGCCAGAAATACAGCCATCAGCTCGAGGCAGTTGATATGCCAATCGAGCTGATGACCCTCCCATTCCCCTTGAGCTGGACGACCACTTAAGACCGCTCCCCAGCCCAACAGGGAGGCGTCTGTCGTTAGCAATCTGCGACGACAAGGCGCCCCTAGAGTGGGACCCAAGGCGAGGAACCGGGGTCTGAGCCACAGAGATAGTGTACGAAGCCCGCGGCGCGTCATTTTTATTTGCCTTTGAGGATTGGCCCTTGGATGAAATCCCCTGGCTTTTAGCCACAACTGAAAGGGTCTCATGTGCAATAGCCCCAAAGGAATCACCGTGGATGCTGAAGCCATGTAACCTAACATCTTTTGGTACTGACGAACAGTACGATCTTGACCTAGCCTGACTTTGCTCATAGTTACCCGAATGGTCTCGATTCGAGCGGGGGACAATTGTGCCCGCATCGTAATCGAATCCCAAACAATTCCGAGATAAGTCGTTCTCTGGGCAGGACAAAGAACACTTTTCTTGGTGTTGAGTCTCAACCCTAGAGAAACTAGATGAGCCAACACGATGTCTCTGTGTTGAAGCACCATCTCTTGCGATTGTGCTAGCATTAACCAATCGTCGATGTAATTCAAAATGCGAATGCCCTGGAGTCGCAATGGAGCCAGTGCTGCATCCATGCATTTTGTGTACGTGCGGGGTGATAAGGCTAGGCCGAATGGAAGAACCCGAAATTGGTATGCTTCGCCCCCGAAAGCGATCCTCAGGAACTTCCTGTGTTGTGGCAATATTTGTATGTGAAAATATGCGTCCTTCAGATCGATCGTGACGAACCAATCGTGATGTTGAATTTGCGACACGACCGTCTTGACGGTTAACATCTTGAACTTGAGCGCTTTGACTGTACGGTTTAAGCCTCGAAGATCTAAGATTGGACGCAACCCCCCGTCCTTTTTGGGGACCAGGAAGTATCTGCTGTAATAGCCTGACTCCCTCTCTGGCAGAGGAACATGTTCTATGGCCTCTTTGCTCAGAAGAGTTTGTAGCTCTTGTGATAGTACATGCATCAGCTCCGGTCTTACGGAAGTGGAGACCACGCCGTTGAAACGCGGAGGACGATGAATAAATTGGATTCTGTATCCTATTTGTACTATGCTTAATACCCAAGCAGAAATGCCTGGCAGAAGTTGCCACGCTGCCAGACTCTCTGATAGTGGTATCAGTTTTAATACTTCCTCTTGAGGGGATGTTAGATGTTCCGTGCCCTGGATGAAAGCAGGGAGCAACGGAACATCTAACATTTCGCTGGAAACCGCTGCCCCCCGAAGCACCAAAGGTGGCGGGGATGGAGAGGTTTTGTGAGGGTAACGAGAAGGGGCGGTCAGATATAATACGCGCCCCGTCCCGCGGGGGGCTACCCCCACCAGACTGGGCGCCAGACCATCAGGACTTCTTCTTTCTGTTGATGATAGTCCTGAGGTCTGGCTTGGGAGGTTGCTGAGCCTGACGAGCCTGTCTCCAGTTCTTACTAGGAGGACCACGGCTCGCCACGCTCTGCTTTTTAACCTCCCTAGGTTTTGAAGGACCAGGGAGAGGTTGGGTGGCCGATGGCCCCTCCCCTTGAGTGCGGCGAGGAAGGAACTGAACAAACGCCTCCTCATGCTTCTTGACCTCCCTGAACCTGGTGACTACTGAGTTGACCGAGTCGCCAAACAGGCCAGAGGGAGAAACTGGAGAGTCAAGAAGAAAGACACGATCTTTATCTTTGATGCCTGTGAGGTTGAGCCACAGATGCCTCTCCGTGCTTACCAAAGCGGACATAGAACGGCCGATGGCACGGGCAGTTTGCTTAGTGGCACGAAGAGACAGATCTGTGGCTCGGCGCAGTTCAGAAAACGCTTCCTCGTCTATCGTTGTACCCGCACTCAAGTCCTTCAAGAGGTCAGCCTGGTATGCCTGTAACACAGCCATTGTGTGCAGCGCAGCACCAGCCTGACCTGCAGCTTGGTAAGCTTTACCCACAAGCGAAGATGTTATTCTACACGGCTTTGAGGGGAGGGTAGGTTTTTTAAGCGAAGATGCAGACCCAGGCGAGAGATAGCTGGCGAGCGTCTCTTCAACCTGGGGCATCTCCGCATACCCTCGCGCCTTTGCACCCACGATAGTCGAAAAAGTCGACGTCGAAGGCACGAAGACACGAGAGGTATATGGTTTTCTCCATGATTTAGATAGCTCATCATGGAGGTCCTCGAAGAAGGGGAGAGACTGATGTTGAGGTCCCTCCCCCCTGCCACCGGACAAAAACCTATCCTCAAGCTTACTGCGTTTGGGGGTCTCTTGTTCACGAGGCCAGTCAAGCTGCAATCTGGCCACCGCGCGAGTAACCACCTCGAGAAGCTCCTCGACAGATTTATCGTCGCGCGAGGAACGCTCAGAAGTTGGCTGCTCGAAGTCCGTAGACCCAAGAGATTCATTATCGTCCCCCGCGTGAGCCGAAGAAGCACCGGGATGCGCTTCGGGATCACGCGAGGGAACGAGTGGATCTGGTGAACAAGCAAGCGAAAGGGACGGACCCGTCTCTTGCTCGTCAGCCAAATCCATTCGGGAGCCCCATGATGATAATGCGGTTGCGGACTGAAAGTAGCCAAGACGAGCGCGAAGCATTTTAACAGTGAACAGCTCACAATGCTCGCACTCCCCTGACTCCAATGCAGCGGCCGCATGCTCCTCCCCCAAACACACAAAGCAGTAAGCGTGTGTATCCAGTTCTGACATGGGTCGAGAACATGGAGGGACACAGCGCTTAGCTTGCTGACTCATTTCTCTT
This sequence comes from Siphateles boraxobius, assembly GCF_051911475.1. Taxonomy (NCBI): domain Eukaryota; kingdom Metazoa; phylum Chordata; class Actinopteri; order Cypriniformes; family Leuciscidae; genus Siphateles; species Siphateles boraxobius. The sequence goes on along the minus strand of NW_027508833.1, from coordinate 14,784,830 downwards.
TTTGCTTTTTAAACTCTTTAAATGACGTTAAGAGATGAGAAAGAGTGAAAATTCTGCACACTGTCAGGTATAAAGCTAAATAACTCCTAACAAAGATCTGTAGCAGAGAGAAAATAGATGCTTGCACACCAACACAGAGAGGTCTCTGAAGACAAAAGACCTGACGATGCACCTGCGGCTCATCTATTTATAGCCTCGCGGGTGCACGCGAGTGTGCGCGAGTGCACGCGGCCGCGCGACGATGACGTCACCGACCGAGGCTATATTACTTCCGGTCGATTCTATCGACGTGTTTACACACTATATTCACAGCGGGTCACGATTTAAGACGTTCCCAATGCGCTAAGCAGCGCAGCATCGATTGTAGCTTTTGAAAGGGAACACTGAATAAAAATAGGATCATGGAGCTGAAGTATGTCAAGTCTATTTTCTCCTTACATTTGAAAAGCACTGTTGAGTCTCACGACTAGTTAGAGTGATAAGAGAAAACTGTCATTTAAGACAGTGTTGATGGATGGATGGACAGATGTTTTTTTATAGATAATTCCATCCATTTTTTGAATAAAATATTTGTATTATCTGCAATGACGCACCGAATGGGAGATTTGACACGTATGCACCTAATATGGTTTGTGATACTGAAAAGCTTATTTAATGAGCACTATGATGAATACAGTGGAAAATACAAGCACATTATTTACTTCCTAATAACATTGGCAGAATCCTCCCCCAAAATACACCGATGCAGCAGTCGGCTACAGGGTGTCATGTCAAACCAGAGTTTATTTTGTGACAAGCTGACTGCACATAATCCCTTAAGTTAACCCCAAAATGACATATTTGACCCACTTCACCATTGGCGAACAGCCAGTGGCTATAAAAGAGTCATCATAGCCATGTGTGAAAGAGTATCAGTCTAGAGCTGTAGTCAAAACGTTACCTGTGGAATAAATAAAACTGGCATTACCAATTATAATTTTCCAATTGTGCGACATCAAAAACCTGCGGAGTAACACACAGCACTCATGTAATGATTATGTACAAATAAGTCCGGAAACAGCTTTTCGTTCTGTCCCCAGGCAAGAGCGACACTTTATAACTTCCCAGGAAGTAGGTGGTTCATTTACTGAAAGTGACCTGCAGAAGTTTTCAAACCACACCAAGAGAGCAAGTGGAATTATAATAGAAATGGCTGTGGAGTTCACATGTGCTCATTTGCAGCCATCCTGCATGCGCTTAAAAAGAGCTTTCCATGTGCTTGCAGGTGAAGCCATATGGCAAATACTACATTTGGGGGTTCATTTTAGCTGACTTACTAAAATACTTCCATTTCTGTATTGGTTTGTGCACGAAGAGTATCCGCAAGGAAACGCTGCATGCCACATCTCATTTTCAAGGTCAGAATTTCAGAATACACTACCAGAATTTAAAAGAAAAAGAAAAAGCTGATAATTTCAGCTGCTTGCAGAAATTGACAAGATGAAACACACAATATTCATGTAAAGCAGTTGTACATATACTGTAACTATTTGCTCACTAATTTCCCACAAACTAAAACACAGACGTACATTTTCAATTTAATCTGTACTACTGTTCACAAGTTTGGGGTCATTAAACTTTTTTGGGGGGAAAGAAATTAACACTTTTATTCAGCAAGGATGCATTTAATTTATCAAAAGCGACGGTAAAGACATTTATAATTAGGGGTGCGCCGATCCGATACTCAGTATCGGTATTGCTCCGATAATAGCAATATTTGCCGGATCGGGTATCGCCAGACGAGACCATCCAAATCCGATCCGATATTGTATAGCCTACGTATGTTATTGTTATACAACACAAAAGGCACAACAACATTATAAAGCACTATAATGTTTTCATGTACTGTATTCCAAGATTTCTGAAGTCATTACATATAGTTTAATGTGAGGTACAGATTTAAATCGTTAAATTAATCTTCACCTAAGTGCTTCCCTCCGCTGCGGCTGTCAGTCATTCTCAGCACTCAAACAGTGCGTCGCGCTCGGGTAAAACAGTCAACACCATGAAACTCTCTCCAAGATGAGTCAATGTTCCTATTATTATACTGTAGATATGTAGATAAAGGTCTATGGTTTGCATAAAAGGACTTTAACGTGCTGGAGTTTCACATGTTACTTTCAACCGGGTGTCTGTTAACGTTAGATCACAACACAACTCCTCAGTGATCACAACACTGGAGTAGAGAGCGATATAATTGCTCTTCACACGCACATTAACTGAAATTTAAAACTGTTAAAAGGCTCAAACTAATGAATAAATAAAGAAATAAATGTATATCCTACTTTTGTTCTTTGAACTTTTCAATGCGACGCGCTGCGCGCCGTGACTCCATGTTGCTTCGAGCGCATCGTTCTGCGCACGGGATGCGCATAAGGTTTCGTGCCGCTCTGAATTGGAGCCTTTCATATTACAATACTTTTGCGCAATGGCAGTTTATTGATAGCCTTAGTTGTTCTGTCCAATCTATGTATCATATGTTGCTGCTTCATTAAAAAGTTGCGCTTAAAATTTTAAAATAAATGTATTTTAATTATATAGTATATATTTTGTCTGTATTGTTTTACAAAGTAAGGAAAATAAAGCTTTGATGCCTTTAACAAAAGAATAATCCCAGTCTCTTCCCCACAGTGAGGCATACAGATACAGTTTATTAGGTCATTTGGCACTGTTTTTTAATTATTATTTTAGTATTGGATCGGATCGGTATCGGTCAATACTGAGTCCCAGGTATCGGAATCGGTATCGGAGGCAAAAAAAGCGGATCGTGCCACCCCTATTTATAATGTCACTTCTGTTCTTTTGAACTTTGTTCATCAAAGAATCCTTGAAAAAAATGGTTCAGGGTTTACACACACACACACACACACACACACACACACACACACACACACACACACACACGATCATGTGACACTGGAGTATGTTGCATTGCAGAACGCAGCCAGCAAATTGTAGGGAAAGGTTGAAAATGGGACTTTATACTGTGTCATGTGAAAACGTTACGAGGTTGTATCTTCCGAGCGAGGTCTCTTCAAATGGCAAGTGTTCGTTACTGTACGAGGGCCTGTCAAACAATGACAGCATGCTTCTGCTCACCCTCCATCCGGTGGTGTGCCCACAGGATCACTTCCCGCAGTCAAATAAGCCGTCTCCATTTGAGCGGATGGCTGTCCTCCACGATCCTAATCCGCAAGGCGTTGGGCAGCATCGCTCTCCGCCTCTCACAAAGCCAAATACAGCATCCGCACTGTCATGCTCTTATTTGCTACACTTATCTCAGCTGTCAACGCAGAAGGCTCTTCCTCACCCAGCAGAAGCATTCGCTCCCACGGCGCCAGGAACCAATGATCCATCATTTGTCATCATTTGACCGTCGCTTTGTGAAGTAAGTTTGCTATTCATTACGGCTTGTGGCATCTTTAAAAACATCCTCGGATACGAGAATCTTCGGTGGCCTCCCGCTGATGGGAACAGAGGCGATTTTTTAAAAGAAGGAACATCTTTCTCTTGTTGATGGTTCAAAGGAGGAACTTTTGGCCTTTAGTTTGTGCCTTTGGCCTCGAAGAAGCAGCCTTGAAAAAGCTTCAGGCTGGAGAGGCTTTACTTTGAGATGAATTCTGTGTGTGTGCGGCTGCAGATGATTTTCAACAGCAAGGAGATATGGCTTTTAAAAGGGTCAATGCTCTTCAGACCTGTGAGGGACACCGCTATCTATGAATGACAGGAAGAAATAGACAGGTCAACATCCCTGTTCTCTGATGTCTGGCTTGATTCAGAACAGAGCAGGGCAGTGTGAGATTCAGAACTGAACTGAGATTGCCTTCAAATCAATACTAGAATTGTTCAATTGTTTGGAGTTTATAATATGTCAAAATGATTTGAATTTGAATTGTGTAAATTTGAATTATTGACAAGTGTTATCTAACAAATATGAATAATATGGAATTTTAAACAGCTCTGAATTTGAACATTTGAAATGTAACGAATTGAAATGTTATTTTTTTTGTTCTGAATTCTTGGATTCTTAGACTGCAAATATCCAGTTTTAAAAAATACAGATTCAATGTTTCAAGATGAAGAAGAAATTCGGAACCTCAAATTAAGTTTTCTAAAATATAATATTATATAAAAGAATATTCAGAATTCAGAAAGTAGGTCACAGGTCATCCACAGGGAAGAGTAGAGGATCTCAAAAAAGTTGAACTGGGCATTTTAGCCAATTACAGGGCTACACTGCAGTAGTTTTCTATAGTAGAATCCGTGTATCATTCGTTCAGTCGTTGTTTGATTTAATATTAAGAGTAGAAAAATGAGAAAACAGCTTGAATAGCCTATGTGATTTCTAATAAATGCTGCATTTGACACTATCGACCATAAAATTCTTTCAAATAACTTGAAAATTATGTTGGCATTAGTAGAATTGCACTAGCATGGTTTAAATCATACTAATCAAACCGTTATCAGTTTGTAGCAGTAAATAAAGAGATGTCTTATCGGTCAAAAGTTCAGTATGGTGTACCACATATCATTAGGAAGCATGGCATTAGTTGTCATATTATGCTGATGATACTCAGCTCTATATTTCTTCACGCCCTGACGAAACTTACCAATCCATAAAATTAACGGAATGCATAGCTGATATAAAAAACCTGGATGACTAGTAATTTCCTACTACTTAATTCTGAAAAAACAGAGATTCTAATTATTGGACAAAAAACTTCCTCACGTAATAACGATGTTCAGTTACTAACGTAACCTCGGTTCTCTCTAGAAGAGGGAACGAGTATTGCGTAAGCTAGCTTACGCTACGGGTAAAGTCATCTTTGCTCGAGCTATTGAAGCCAAAAATTATCCTTAATTTTGTATTTATTGTAAAGGCAGTACAGCAGCTAGCAGACCTAGAGCAGGCAATATTGCGTGCTCATTGGCTGCCCTGCGGCAACTGTTGCAACCTACCACTGAGCCTCGCGCATGACGTCACGTCCAATGAGGGCACTTCGCGCCCTCACGCGTCATAGCCCGCCAAAATGGGGCTGGGTTAGCGTATAAAAGCCAGGCTCGTAGGTTGCCTCACTGGTTTCATCAGCTGAAGCGATAAGACGCTCGTGGCGCCTGCACGGTCAGGTTACGCAATACTCATTCCCTCTTCTAGAGAGAACCGATGTTACGTTAGTAACCGAGTATCGTTCTCTTACAAGAGGTTCTCTCGTATTGCGTAAGCTAGCTTACGCAACGGGAACCCATTGTTCGCCGGTCCATAACTATTCAACCTATAGTGCAGCTCAACCAGGAGAGCTAACGTCGCATGAGGGAAGTCCGCGCATGATAATCTGGGCAAGACAACACACTGCTCACACTGACAGAAGTCTAGCCTGCAAGGCGGGAACTTCCAGGTTATAAAACCTAACAAATGTGGACGGAGAGGCCCAGCCTGCCACCTTACAAATGTCATGAATGGAAATTCCGCTGGACCAAGCCCACGACGAGGCCACGCCTCTGGTGGAATGCGAATGGAATTGCCCAAAGGGAATTGCAGACCTTTAGACATATAAGCAGATGTTCCACTATCCATTTGGACAGGCTCTGTTTCACAGCGGCTAGACCCTTGGTGCGCCCACCAAACGAGACAAAGAGCTGTGCCAAACGCCTGAAAGAGGCAGAGCGCGTAATGTAAATCCTGAACGCCCTGAGAACGCATAGGAGATTCACATCACCCTCACTGTCGGATGCAGGCAGAGCCGAGAGAGAAATGACCTGCGCTCTGAATGGGGTGCCCAATATTTTAGGGACATAACCATGTTTTGTCTTGAGGATGACTTTAGAGTAATTTGGCCTGAACTCAAGACACGCAGCACTTTTCAGAGCTGTCAGAAAAAAGGTTTTGAGCAAGAGGTACTTTAGGTCCACGGAATCTAACGGTTCAAAGGGGAAAGCTTTCAGGGCCTCTAGGACCAGTGAAAGATCACAGATGGGAAGCGAGGGGGGTCGCGGGGGCTTCATCCGTCTAGCTTCTCTAAGGAAGCGAATGACGAGCTCGTTCCTTCCTATTGACTGGCCGCGCGTCGACTCAGCGAACGCTGCAATGGCCGCCACATAGACTTTAAGCGTGGAGGGGGACCTGCCCTTATCCAACAGCTCCTGAAGGAAGCTAAGCAACCCCGGGACCCCGCACATTCGTGGGTCTAGATCTCTATCAGTGCACCATTTGGAGAACACCGGCCATTTAGACGCGTAAAGCCGCCTCGTAGAGGGGGCTCTGGATTGCGTGATCGTGTTCATCACTCCCTCTGGCAGTACAACGGGTATCCGTTGATCAACCATGCATGTAGAGACCAGCGCTCTGGATGGGGATGCGAGATTGAGCCTGAGGGCTTGAGAGAGGAGGTCTCTCCTCAGCGGAATCGGCCAAGGGGCTGTGTGGGACAGCCGCATCAGCTCCGGGAACCAAGTTTGATTCTCCCAGCGCGGGGCTATAAGGAGCACGGAGTGGCGCATTTCCCTGATTCTCTTGATTACCTGTGGTAACAGAGAGACTGGAGGGAAGGCATAAAGTGGGAGGCTGGGCCAGATTTGGGCCAGCGCATCCTCGTTCTTTGAAAAGAACAGCGGGCAATGAGTGTTGTCTTTTGACGCAAACAGGTCGACTTTCGCTTTGCTGAAAAGGCGCCATAGTAACTGGACTGTTTGGGGTGCAAGGACCATTCCCCCGGGGGGATGTGGTACCTGGACAGTGTGTCTGGATCGTAGTTCAAATGGCCTGGCACGTGCGCGGCTCTCAGCGAGCGCAGGTGACCCTGAAACCACATAACAAGGTGATCCGTCAGATTGCAGAGGTTTCTGGATCTGACGCCGCCCTGACGGTTTATGTAGGACACCACCGACATGTTGTCCGAGCGGACCAGTACATGGTGGTCCTGTATGAACGGAAGGAAGCGTTTAAGCTCGTACTCGACGGCTATCATTTCCTCACAGTTTATGTTGAAGTCTTTCTCTTGGTCTGACCACAGGCCAAAGACCGGTCTGCCCTCGAAGACGGCGCCCCAACCCAGGTTGGAGGCATCCGTCGACATGACCAATCGATGTGAAACAGCCCCCATCGTCACTCCCCGCTGGTACCAGTCGGCCTCTAACCAGGACTGCAGAGCCGAAACGAAGCTCTGAGTCACTTTGATTCGCCTGTAGCCTGAAACCCAAGCCCGGTGAGGCACTTGGGAGTAAAGCCAGCGTTGTAGCGGGCGCATGCGCAGCAGGCCCAGCTGAAGCACAGCCGCAGCTGATGCCATACAGCCTAGCATCCTCTGGAATGTCTTCAGAGGTATAATGCTGCCTTTCTGGAAAGACGCGGCTAGCTGTTGAACACGGAGCGCGCTGTGTCGATAAGCGGGCCGTCATAGCCACCGAGTCCAGTTCTATTCCTAGGAAGGAAACTGACTGACTGGGCAGTAATGAGCTCTTGGTCCAGTTGACCGTGAGACCCAAGCTTTCCAGATGGCTGAGAAGCGCAGCTCTGTGAGATATCAGTTCCATCTCTGACTGGGCTAAAATTGGCCAATCGTCCAAATAGTTCAGAATTCGCAGCCCTTTCACTCTCAAAGGCGCGAGAGCCATATCCATGCATTTCGTAAATGTACGGGTTGCTAAGGATAGGCCGAACGGGAGGACGGTGTATTGATATGCCTGACCGTCGAAGGCGAATCTCAAGAATGGCCTGTGACGCGGGGCTATCGAAATCTGAAAGTATGCATCTTTCAGATTGAGAGAAACGAACCAGTCTCCCGGGCGAATGTGCGCGAGGATTTGTCTGGTCGTAATCATTTTGAATAGCCGTCTCATGAGAGCTTTGTTCAAATCCTTCTTGGGTACGAGAAAATAACGGATTTAGAAGCCTGACTCGCTCTGAGAAGGAGGTACTGGTTCTATGGCCCCTTCGCACATCAGTTTGGCTATTTCTGCGCGGAGTAGACATGCTACATCCGCTTTCACTTTCGTCTCGGTCCGAGCTCGAAAGCGAGGGGGGCGGCGAGCGAACTGAAGCGACTAGCCCTGACTTATCGTGCTTAGCACCCAATCTGTCACACCTGGAATAGCCTTCCATGCTTCTACATGTATGGCTAGGGGCAGAATGGACTCCGGGTTCCGTTGGCCGCGCAGCGCGGGCTCTGGTCTCAGTAACGGCAGCTCTCTACGACAGCTGTAACCGCCTGAACCACTTGATATGACCCGATTACTGGGAATGGGGAACATTTCGTGGCGATATTTATTGCGAGCGGAGCCTGGGGCGAAGTGTTTGTCCGTAAGCGTGAGTGCTCGTGGGCGGTCACGTGACTTAGTTTCATAACATGGCCGCTGTTAGGCTGTTGCCGTGTAACAGAGCGTGCAGCGAGTAGGTGTGAGCACAGATTTGTGGGCACATTGTCTACATCTAGCACTCGAGCGGCGTTTGCCAGCTTTATGAGAGTGGGCTCTGTGAGCATGTGAGATACATGGGGCATAGTGTTTACATGTAGGGGTGAACATTGACTTGTGGGCAAGTTTTCTACACATAAACACACTCGGCGTGATCCGGATAACCAGACATTATACTCTTATAATGCATTATTAAGCAGCGCCGGGCGTTTATTAGTAAGCGTGAGCGCTCGTAAGCGAGCACATAACTTACATTCATATCCACGGGTAGAATAGCCTCCAGGTTCCGATCACCACACTTCGTGGGCTCGGAAAACTGAACCGGAAGTATGGGCGCGGCGCGCGCGTCCTCCTTGCTTGAATACGCCGGCTCGCTGACAGCCATGGCTGGCTGTTTCACATGTGACGTCCCGACTGCTTGAGCGGGGAACGTTTGAGATAACTTTGTGATGCGCGAGCAACGCCGGGCGTTTATTAGTAAGCGTGAGCGTGGAAGCAGGAGAGAGAGAAGCTGGCGGGATGTAACGTAATCCTGCGGTCTCCGGGGTGACAGTATTTTCAGCGAAGGGCCTCGAGTCGAGCCCGCAGGGTCGACTGCGGAAGCGCTTCCCATGTTGCGTGCCCAGGCAGAGAGCGTCGAGCACATAGCGGTCTCCGGCGCTGGGCGGGGCTCTGTACGAACCACAGGAAATGCGAGGCATTTTTTGAAAAACGCCTCGCGCTCTTTTAGAAAGAACACAGAACGCAATGGCATTAAAGGATATTCGTAGTCGGATGGCGTAGCAGGCGCGCAAGGCTGAAGGCGGCGAACATGACGGTCTTCCTCAGGCTCTTTCCTCTGCTTGGTTTCAACAGCGGCGGCTTCTCTCAGAGTCCAGCGATGCGGAGAGCTTCGCTGAAGATGATGAAATCAGTGAGGCAACCTACGAGCCTGGCTTTTATACGCTCAGCCACCCCCATTTTGGCGGGCTATGACGCGTGAGGGCGCAAAGCCCTCAATATCTAGGTGGTGGCTTTACCCGTAGTGTAAGCTAGCTTACGCAATACGAGAGAACCTCTCGTAAGAGAACCTAGAATACTGTCTAACACTTGATGGCTGCTGTGTCAAGTCCTTGTCGTCGGTTAGGAATCTGGGTGTGCTCTTTGATACCAATCTTTCATTTGAAAGTCAAGTATCTAGTATCTGTAAAACCGTATTTTTTTCATCTTAAAAATATATCTAAATTACGTCATATGCTCTCAATTAAAAATGCAGACAAATTTATTTAGATTATTGTAATGCTCTTATGCGATCTCAATCAACTCATCCATAGGCTTCTAAGGGATGGACACTTGCCAGCCCCGAAAAGCTATTAAAGATATCGTTAAAATAGTCCAAGTAAATACAGTGGCCCAATCTTAAGTTTATCAAGCGACGAGAATACTTTTTGCTGCAAGTAAGTGCCGATCCCTTCTCATATTTAATCAAAAATATCTTAATTCATGTTCCGAAGATGAACGAAGGTCTTACGGAGTTGGAAAAACATGAGGGTGATACAGAGTAGGTACTAGTATCGGATAAAACCCAACCGATACCCAACCCTAGTCTTTGGTTAGATCGTATGACTACGATCAGATAAGTTGGTTTTACTGTTGTTAAATTGTGATCACATGGTCCAGACAGAGAAGACAGAAACAGACTTTAAAACAAACTTTGCTGCATTAATCATAGACAAACGGATCTATAAATAAACATGCACCCCAGAAAATTTTTTGTAATAAAAGTTTTGTGTAATGTCTTTTAATTCTATTAATTTTTATTTTTGATACTGTGTATTTTATGATAGAACCAACAGTCAATGTAACCCCACCTATACCATGTTTGGTCTCTATAAATTGGTACTTTGAAGCTCGAAATGACTGTGTACATGATATGTCGATAACACACAACATATTAGTATTACAATAATCTTTCATAGTTTCTTCATCAGCAACCAATCCAGTTGTACATGCAAATTCTCCCGCTTGTAAACTCCACCTGTCTTATTGGTCGAGTCAACCCTGAGAGGTGGGACCTTTCTCAGGCTTTAAATTGCACCTCCACAAGCCCTTCCCTCACCACAGCCTGCTATGCCTTCACTCTCCCAACAGAATCAGACTGTATTTTCTTTAAGCCAACTCAGAAGAAAACTTCAAATTTACCATCACTGAATGGGCAACCAACTCTTCCGAATTTCTCACTCATTGGTTGCCTGCGTGGCCTCTCCGGCCCAGGGCTGGCAGCTCACAATCTGCATGTGCTCAGCCATGTGCTCATGGAGAGAGAGAAAACCTTCATCCAGAACAGAGTCAAACTACCCATGCAAGTTCATAATATCTTCTTCATCCACCGGAGAAGAAAACGATTCCAACTTCAATGTATGACATTCAAAGGAAACAGCAACATCATTTTCCAAGATCTTCAAAAAATGTGTCCGCTGCAAAAGCCATGCAAGTACATTTAATGAGGTACTCTGAAAATGATAAAGCTGATGGTTCTTTTTATAATTAAATGGATCTTTTCCATGGTTCCATTTCCTGCTTCTGGTTTAATTCTGTCACCTTAACCATCTACCCAATGTCTGTGTAATTGTTTGTATGTTAGTTATGTGTTCATGACTTAGTAAATAAAACTTGTACACAATATGTATTTGGTTCTGATTCTCTGCTTACAAAAAAAGTTTATTTTACAATCTTGATCTTGTTACATGCTCTAAGCACTGTACATGCTAAGAAATAATTATTTTTCTGTGGCCATGAAAGATACCCTTTTCGTAGAATAAATGAATAATCAAAAGAGTTTGTTTGGACAAACTGATTCATTGATTGTAATATTAATTTAGCTACATCAAGTTAATCCAATTATCTGACCCAAATATTCATCATCAATCATAACAAATATGATTGGTTATTAAAATTTCCTCTTTGAGCTAACTCTTTACACCTGCCTAAAACACCTTAATTGAAGTCCAGATATGAATTCCTCAAACGCCTATGTCACAATGTGAAATATTAGAATTCTGTCCCACCTAAGGCATACGCAAAGAAAGAAGACAAGGCAGTGAATTGTAGTGTTGTCATCATGTCACGGAGACGCAGTGTGAGCGAAAGCAAAATTGCTTTGTTTGGCTTTCCGAAAACAGATGAATAAAGGAATCAGAGGTTAAGATTCTCAAGATTCAGTATTTGACCACTATTGTATTCTGAGAAACTTATAGGCTGCATTTACACTTGGCATTAACATGCGATCACCGTGATCCGATCAAGCAGATCGGATCATTAGACAATCAGGACATTGTGCGTTTATATTTGTTCACATTAAGTAGCCTCTGTATCTGGATAACCGATCGGATTCCTGTTTCCTGCATAAATTAGGTCTGTGGCACGACACCAGATTAAGAGTAAAGATGATACAAATTAATCAATGTCCCAATTGCTTTCACTCACTCACTTTAATTTCAATCTCCAGTAATTAGATCAAATTAATTTTTTTGAACGAAGGAATACTTCCAGAGTTGATCATACAAAAATAACTGGGTTGATCGTGTTAAAGTCACATCGATCATCTGGTTTTAAGCTTATAGCGTGCAATGACTATATTGACAGAAATGGGAGATTGATAAACATGCTGAAACAATAAAAACATTCAACATTTAAACATAAAAAAAATATTCCGATTCCGATTATTCCTCTGGCAAAGCAGCGTGCGGCTCTTCATTAAGATCATGACTGACTGACGAGGCCGTCTCCAACTCCTTTTTAGCAAGCTCCTTATTCGTCTAACTATTCGTTCCACCTTAAAAATGTTGGACGGTTGTTAACCCCTCCCTCTCGGTGCTTTTGGCCGTATTTCTTAAAGAAACAGTTGTAAGTGAATTACAAGCCTGAGGATCGGGCAGCATTTTTCATTTAACAGTGATTTTCATTTAACAGTGAAAATAAATAGCCTATTCCTGAAAAGATTATCTTTTCTGCCTCTATAAATGGTGTAAGCTATATGGTATATTATTATTTTGTAATTACTAAATGTTGTTTTTAAAGTATGGAGAAACGTGACATTATGTTTCCAATGTAATTTCTGTTCTTTATTAGAAGTTATCCATTACTCCAGTCTAACAAATATATATATATATATATATATATATATATATATATATATATATATATATATATATATATATATATATATATATATAGTGTATATATATATATTTATATGGATATAGTTATGTATGTATCTATCTATCTATCTATCTATCTATCTATCTATATATATATATATATATATATATATATATATATATATATATATGTGTGTGTATGTATATAGGTATGTACGTATCTATCTATCTATCTATCTATCTATATATATATATATATTTATACATATACATGTGTGTGTGTGTGTGTGTGTGTGTGTGTGTGTGTGTGTGTGTGTGTGTGTGTGTGTGTGTGTGTGTGTGTGTGTGTGTGTGTGTGTGTGTGTGTGTGTGTACTGGACAAAGCATACTGGAGGTGTCATTACTTTAGTATTTCACAAGTTCTCAAAAAAACGGGAACGTAGAGGCATAGATTAATTCATTCTTAAACGAAATCTTGCATTACAACATTTTCTGATGTGTTATTATTGAAATATGGTACCCAGAACATGCCCCACCATTGCAATTTTGTGTGCCGACGAAGCAAACTGAAGGTGTCATTACTTTAGTATTTCACAAGCTATCAAAAAAACGGGAACGTAGAGGCATAAATTAATTCATTCTTAAATGAAATCTTGCGGCCTTGTGTGCCGACGAAGCAAACTGGAGGTGTCATTACTTTAGTATTTCACAAGTTCTCAAAAAAACGGGAACGTAGAGGCATAGATTAATTCATTCTTAAACGAAATCTTGCATTACAACATTTTCTGATGTTATTGTTGAAATATGGTACCCAGAACATGCCCCACCATTGCAACTTTGTGTGCCGACGAAGCAAACTGGAGGTGTCATTACTTTAGTATTTCACAAGTTCTCAAAAAAACGGGAACGTAGAGGCATAGATTAATTCATTCTTAAACGAAATCTTGCATTACAACATTTCCTGATGTGTTATTATTGAAATATGGTACCCAGAACATGCCCCACTATTGCAACTTTATGTGCCTACGAAGCATACTGGAGGTGTCATTACTTTAGAATTTCAGAAGTTCTCAAAAAAACGGGAACGTAGAGGCATAGATTAATTCATTCTTAAACGAAATCTTGCATTACAACATTTTCTGATGTGTCATTATTGAAATATGGTACCCAGAACATGCCCCACCATTGCAACTTTGTGTGCCGACGAAGCAAACTGGAGGTGTCATTACTTTAGTATTTCAGAAGTTCTCAAAAAAACGGGAACGTAGAGGCATAGATTAATTCATTCTTAAACGAAATCTTGCATTACAACATTTTCCAATGTGTTATTATTGAAATATGGTTCCCAGAACATGCCCCACAATTGCAGCTTTGTGTGCCGACAAAGCATACTTGAGGTGTCATTACTTTATTATTTCACAAGTTCTCAAAAAAACGGGAACGTAGAGGCATAGATTAATTCATTCTTAAACGAAATCTTGCATTACAACATTTTCTGATGTGTTATTGTTGAAACATGGTACCCAGAACATGCCCCACCATTGCAACTTTGTGTGCCGACGAAGCAAACTGGAGGTGTCATTACTTTAGTATTTCACAAGTTCTCAAAAAAACGGGAACGTAGAGGCATAGATTAATTCATTCTTAAACGAAATCTTGCATTACAACATTTTCTGATGTGTTATTATTGAAATATGGTACCCAGAACATGCCCCACCATTGCAACTTTGTGTGCCGACGAAGCAAACTGGAGGTGTCATTACTTTAGTATTTCAGAAGTTCTCAAAAAAACGGGAACGTAGAGGCATAGATTAATTCATTCTTAAACGAAATCTTGCATTACAACATTTTCTGATGTGTTATTATTGAAATATGGTACCCAGAACATGCCCCACCATTGCAACTTTGTGCCGGCGAAGCAAACTGGAGGTGTCATTACTTTAGTATTTCACAAGTTCTCAAAAAAACGGGAACGTAGAGGCATAGATTAATTCATTCTTAATGAAATCTTGCATAACAACATTTTCTGATGTGTTATTATTGAAATATGGTTCCCAGAACATGCCCCACAATTGCAGCTTTGTATGCCGACAAAGCATACTGGAGGTGTCATTACTTTATTATTTCACAAGTTCTCAAAAAACGGGAACGTAGAGGCATAGATTAATTCATTCTTAAATAAAATCTTGTGTTACAACATTTTCTGATGTGTTATTATTGAAATATGGTACCCAGAACATGCCCCACAATTGCAACTTTGTGTGCCGACGAAGCAAACTGGAGGTGTCATTACTTTAGTATTTCACAAGTTCTCAAAAAAACGGGAACGTAGAGGCATAGATTAATTCATTCTTAAACAAAATCTTGCATTACAACATTTTCTGATGTGTTATTATTGAAATATGGTACCCAGAACATGCCCCACCATTGCAACTTTGTGCCAACGAAGCATACTGGAGGTGTCATTACTTTAGTATTTCACAAGTTCTCAAAAAAACGGGAACGTAGAGGCATAGATTAATTCATTTTTAAACGAAATCTTGCATTACAACATTTCCTGATGTGTTATTATCGAAATATGGTACCCAGAACATGCCCCACCATTGCAACTTTATGTGCCGACGAAGCATACTGGAGGTGTCATTACTTTATTATTTCAGAAGTTCTCAAAAAAACGGGAACGTAGAGGCATAGATTAATTCATTCTTAAACGAAATCTTGCATTACAACATTTTCTGATGTGTTATTATTGAAATATGGTACCCAGAACATGCCCCACCATTGCAACTTTGTGTGCCGACGAAGCAAACTGGAGGTGTCATTACTTTAGTATTTCAGAAGTTCTCAAAAAAACGGGAATGTAGAGGCATAGATTAATTCATTCTTAAACGAAATCTTGCATTACAACATTTTCCGATGTGTTATTATTGAAATATGGTTCCCAGAAAAATGCCCCACAATTGCAGCTTTGTGTGCCGACAAAGCATACTGGAGGTGTCATTACTTTATTATTTCACAAGTTCTCAAAAAAACGGGAACATAGAGGCATAGATTAATTCATTCTTAAACGAAATCTTGCATTACAACATTTTCTGATGTGTTATTGTTGAAATATGGTACCCAGAACATGCCCCACCATTGCAACTTTGTGTGCCGACGAAGCAAACTGGAGGTGTCATTACTTTAGTATTTCACAAGTTCTCAAAAAAACGGGAACGTAGAGGCATAGATTAATTCATTCCTAAATGAAATCTTGCATTACAACATTTTCTGGTGTGTTATTATTGAAATATGGTACCCAGAACATGCCCCACCATTGCAACTTTATGTGCCGACGAAGCATACTGGAGGTGTCATTACTTTAGTATTTCACAAGTTCTCAAAAAAACGGGAACGTAGTGTCACGGATTCACCCAACGACACACCCCAGCCAGCTTCAACCCAACACACCTGGTCCCGATCGCAATCACCAGAATTCTGATTCACCTCACCTGCACCCTCATCACTTCACTCACCACGCCAGCTCTGCATATAAACCCCAGTCAGTCTACAGCTCATTGTCAGGTCTCGTCTTTCGATGCCAGTGACTCTCCGGTTCCTAAACCCTTCGGTCTGGTTCCAGTATCCTCAATATATCTACGCAAGTATTGTCCTTCTACACTAACCTCCCAGTGTGTGTGTATATTCCAAGCAGCCTCTGTGTGCGGTGGTTCCCCGGGATTCTCCAAACCGCCTCTCTGTGTTCTACAGTGGAATTCGCGGATCTCAATCAGGATTCCAGTGGTCAGCTATTTCCAGTATCTACATGACGGACTCAAGTTCAAGTCTTCTCCCTGTGTTCCCTGTGTGGATCTCGAAGCTCATTCCTGTATTCAGGAGTTGCATACAGTGTCTAAAATAAAACCTGTTAACGCCATATTCTGTGTCTTCATCCTTGCAGTAGTGTGACAGAAGACCTGACCACACACCATGCAAGCTTCCTCTGCTTCTGAGATCCACGCTGCATCCACCGAAGCCCCTCGGGGTGCCGCCGCACCCCAGCTGCTGATGGATGCCTCTGCTAATGCAGCCGTCGCTCCGCAACAATCACTTCAAGAAACCCTCATTGAATTCCGTCACGCTCTTCAGAACTACCGACCTGCCTCAGTAAGTCCCATGGCCAAACCAGCTTCATATGCAGGCGGTGAGGATTGCAACAGATTTCTTCTTCAATGCAAACTTTACTTGGAGGTAAACGCTGCTCAGTTTATTTCAGAAAGAGCCAAAATTGCTTTTATAATTTCTCTGCTCTTGGGTCGCGCATTAAACTGGGCTCAAGCTCTCTGGGAATCCAATGCACCCGCATTACAGACTTTAAATGGATTCTTTGAACATTTTCACACTGTATTCGCTCAAACTTCTAGTGCCATCTCCGTTCATGATCAGCTGCTTCGCCTACGACAAGGCACCTCCTCTGTTTCAGAATACGCTTTGAAGTTTCGGACGATCACGGCAAGCAGCGGATGGAACGAAATCGCTTTTATGAGCGCTTATCGTCAAGGACTCAACCCAGATGTCGGGCTACAATTGGCCATCTATGATGACACCATTGGGATTGAAAAACTCATCCAACACTCGATCCTCATAGACCAACGTCGCACTGCATGTTTGTCTAATCTCCCTGCTCGTACTCGTATCTCCTCGTCCTTAAGCCCTCCAGTACCCGAGCCAATGGAAGTCGATACAGGACGTTTAACTACATCTGAACGTAACCGACGTCGAACTAATAATCTATGTCTCTACTGTGGTGCTTCTGGACATTATCGTGTCGAATGTCCCTTCCGTCCCAGCCGTTCGGCGGTGAGTACTGTAGATCTACCATTTCCAGTGTTAAACCTAAAACAAACTCCAGTCTTAATAACATATCTGAAACACTCTATTCCAGCGAAATCTCTGATTGACTCCGGCGCGGCGGGGAACTTAATTTCAGCTTCTCTACTCAATCGTTTGCAAACCCCCCGTCGACGATTAAATCAACCACTGAATATACACTCCATCCTTGGAAAACCCCTTTGTAAAAGAAGTATTCAGCACTGCAGTCCCGAATTACACCTGTCCATCGGTTGTCTTCACCAAGAAAGATGCTCTTTACTGGTACTGGGGGCTCCACTGCAGATATCGTCCTGGGACGCCCGTGGCTTACTCAACACTCGCCTGACATCTGCTGGACTTCTGGAGAAGTAAGTCGTTGGAGTGATCACTGTAAAAAGCATTGTCTACGTCCTGTCAAGAAACAATCCTCATCCGCCATATCCGCGGTCTCAGCAGTCCTGGGTTCAACCTCCGTCGAAAGTCCAGTCACCGAGTCTTCCCACCAGATCCCTCCGGAATACCGGGCCTTCCAGGACGTGTTTAGTAAACAACTCGCCACCACTCTACCACCTCACCGGCCATGGGACTGTGCTATTGACCTGCTGCCTGGGGCCACTCTACCGCATGGGAAGATCTACCCGTTGTCCACCCCGGAGCAGAAGGCCATGGAGGAGTATGTGGAGGAAGCCTTACGCCAAGGATACATTCGACCTTCTACGTCCCCTGCCGCCTTGAGCTTCTTCTTCGTCGGGAAAAAGGACGGAGGACTGCGCCCATGCATTGATTACCGCATCCTTAATGCTTCTACCATCAAGTACAGATATCCACTGCCCTTGGTACCTTCGGCTCTGGAACAGCTACGTTCAGCATGGGTCTTCACCAAACTCGATTTGAGAAGTGCTTACAACCTGGTTCGTGTACGTGAAGGCGATGAGTGGAAGACTGCCTTTATCACTCCTGCTGGGCACTATGAATATCGGGTTATGCCGTTCGGGCTGTCGAATAGTCCAGCAGTCTTCCAGGGCTTCATGAACGAGATATTCCGAGACATGCTCCATCGGTTTGTGGTCATCTACATTGATGACATCCTAATCTACTCCTCCAAACTCGATGAACATGTACTACAGGTGAAGCAAGTCCTTAAACGCCTCCGTGAGTACCAACTGTACCTGAAGTTAGAAAAATGCGAGTTCCATCAAGAATCCATGCACTTCCTGGGGTACGTGATTCAGCCGGACGGCATTTCTATGGATCTAAATAAGGTAGAAGCGGTGATCAACTGGCCTAAACCCCAGTCCCTGAAGGAGCTGCAACTTTTTCTTGGCTTTGCCAATTTCTATCGTCGGTTCATCCGCGATTATAGTAAGATCTGCGCTCCAGTAACTTCCATGCTGAAGAAGGGTACCACACGGTTAACCTGGTCTGCTGAAGCTTCCGAGGCCTTTGAGGGTTTGAAGAAAGCCTTCTGTTCTGCTCCTACCCTGTGTCATCCCAACCCTGATCTCCCGTTCATAGTGGAAGTGGATGCGTCCACCAACGGAGTTCGAGCTGTTCTGTCACAGCTGCAGGGGACCCCTCCACGACTCCATCCATGCGCCTTCTTTTCACGCAAGATGTCCCCGGCAGAGCAGAATTATGATGTCGGTAATCGAGAACTCTTGGCTGTTAAATTAGCTTTAGAGGAGTGGAGACACTGGTTGGAGGGAGCCAACCACCCATTTCAAGTAATTACAGACCACCGCAACCTTGAGTATCTCCAGGAGGCCAGAAGATTAAATCCTCGCCAGGCTCGGTGGGCTCTCTTTTTCACACGCTTTAATTTCACAGTTACCTACCGCCCGGGTTCCAAGAATCTCAAAGCAGACGCTCTATCACGCCTCCATCAATCCGAAACCTCCACAGAAATCAACGAAACCATACTCCCTCCAGCCATGTTTGTCAGTCCCATCCAGTGGAACATCGACAAACTCATTGCCGACGCCACCCTTACCGAACCTGCTCCGCCGGGGGGTCCTGAGGGGAGGGTTTTCGTACCTACCAACTTCCGCCTTCACCTCATGGACTCTGTACACACCTCTCCGGGCTCTGGACACCCAGGCAGCCAACAAACCCTCTCACTTCTCCAACAGCGCTACTGGTGGCCCGGCATGGCCCAGGATATCTCCCGATACGTGCAGGGGTGCACCGCTTGTGCTATGGCCAAGGTACCTCGACGTCTCCCAGAAGGGAAGCTCATGCCCCTACCAATTCCGAACAGACCCTGGTCCCATCTCGCCGTGGATTTTGTTACCGATCTACCATCGTCCAACTCCAAGACCTGCATTCTAGTGGTCGTTGACAGATTTTCCAAGTCCTGTAAATTGATATCCCTCTCCGGACTCCCCACAGCCTTCAAGACAGCAGAGATGTTATTCACCGAGATTTTCCGCCACTTCGGAATCCCAGAGGACATAGTATCGGATCGGGGACCACAGTTCATATCAAGAGTCTGGAAATCGTTCTTTAAGCTTCTAGGAGTATCGGTCAGCCCTACGTCGGGGTACCACCCTCAATCCAACGGCCAAGCGGAGCGTAAGATCCAGGAGATCGGGAGATACCTGAGAACCTACTGCCATGACGCACAGGACCGCTGGGACCAGTACCTCCCATGGGCAGAGTATGCCCAGAACTCTCTACGCCAAACATCTACAGGCTTGACGCCGTTCCAATGCGTTCTGGGATACCAACCACCTCTGTTCCCATGGACAGGCGAACCATCGGACGTTCCAGCGGTCCAGCACTGGTTCACCGAGAGTGAGAGGGTCTGGGACTCAGCCCACGTCCACCTACAAGGGGCTGTACGGAGGTTCCAAGAACAGGCCGATGTACGTCGAGGACCCACACCCCACTACACTCCTGGTCAGCTGGTGTGGCTCTCCACCAGGGATATTCGCCTCCGACTGCCCTCCCATAAACTGAGTCCCAGGTTCATAGGTCCATTCGCGGTGCTGAGGCAGGTCAATGACGTCACGTATCGACTTGCACTACCCCATCACTACCGGATTGCACCCACCTTCCATGTTTCCTTATTAAAACCCTACACTGCACCTCTCTCTTCCCCTTCCACAGAAGCTGAAGCTGGCGAAGTACCCCCTCCTCCTCCAGTGGACCCCACAGACGAAGCCGTATACCAGGTCCGCACCATCTTGGATTCTCGACGACGGGGGGGGCCAGCTGCAGTACCTCGTGGACTGGGAGGGGTTTGGACCTGAGGAACACTGTTGGGTCCATCGGGACAACATCTTGGACCCCACGCTCCTCCAGGACTTCCACCGTGACCACCCGGATCGTCCAGGCCCCCGTCCACGAGGTCGCCCTCGTCGTCGGGGTCTACGGCCCTCAGGAGCTGGCCGTGGAGGGGGGGGGGGGGGGGTACTGTCACGGATTCACCCAACGACACACCCCAGCCAGCTTCAACCCAACACACCTGGTCCCGATCGCAATCACCGGAATTCTGATTCACCTCACCTGCACCCTCATCACTTCAATCACTACGCCAGCTGTGCATATAAACCCCAGTCAGTCTACAGCTCATTGTCAGGTCTCGTCTTTCGATGCCAGTGAGTCTCCGGTTCCTAAACCCTTCGGTCTGGTTCCAGTATCCTCAATATATCTACGCAAGTATTGTCCTTCTACACTAACCTCCCAGTGTGTGTGTATATTCCAAGCAGCCTCTGTGTGCGGTGGTTCCCCGGGATTCTCCAAACCGCCTCTCTGTGTTCTACAGTGGAATTCGCGGATCTCAATCAGGATTCCAGTGGTCAGCTATTTCCAGTATCTACAAGACGGACTCAAGTTCAAGTCTTCTCCCTGTGTTCCCTGTGTGGATCTCGAAGCTCATTCCTGTATTCAGGAGTTGCATACAGTGTCTAAAATAAAACCTGTTAACGCCATTCTCTCTGTCTTCATCCTTGCAGTAGTGTGACACGTAGAGGCATAGATTAATTCATTCTTAAACAAAATCTTGCATTACAACATTTTCTGATGTGTTATTGTTGAAATATGGTTCCCAGAACATGACCCACCATTGCAGCTTTGTGTGCCGACAAAGCATACTGGAGTTGTCATTACTTTATTATTTCACAAGTTCTCAAAAAAACGGGAACGTAGAGGCATAGATTAATTCATTCTTAAACGAAATCTTGCATTACAACATTTCCTGATGTGTTATTATTGAAATATGGTACCCAGAACATGCCCCACCATTGCAACTTTATGTGCCGACGAAGCATACTTGAGGTGTCATTACTTTAGAATTTCAGAAGTTCTAAAAAAAACGGGAACGTAGAGGCATAGATTAATTCATTCTTAAACGAAATCTCGCATTACAACATTTTCTGATGTGTTATTATTGAAATATGGTACCCAGAACATGCCCCACCATTGCAACCTTGTGTGCCGACGAAGCAAACTGGAGGTGTCATTACTTTAGTATTTCAGAAGTTCTCAAAAAAACGGGAACGTAGAGGCATAGATTTATTCATTCTTAAACGAAATCTTGCATTACAACATTTTCCGATGTGTTATTATTGAAATATGGTTCCCAGAACATGCCCCACAATTGCAGCTTTGTGTGCCGACAAAGCATACTGGAGGTGTCATTACTTTATTATTTCACAAGTTCTCAAAAAAACGGGAACGTAGAGGCATAGATTAATTCATTCTTAAACGAAATCTTGCATTACAACATTTTTGTACAACATTACAACATAAGTGACAGTTATGTCTTAATTTGTGTCAGGAGTTATGAAATGAAAAAATGAGTCGATACTAGGCTTGGGCGGTATCCAAATTTTGATACCGTCAAACCTCCTCCCTATTTTACCGGGGTATACGGTATTACCGTGACTAATTAAAAATTATGACATAAGGCTCAGACAGCGTCACCAAACTGTTGGCTTGTGTCTACACCGTTCAGAAACTGAATACCAGATCGGGCATAAAAAACACACAAAAAAAAATCAAGGCCAACCCGTGCACGTTGTGTCTGATCCCTGTTGACGGCATTAAATGTAATATGAGCCGGAGCCCTATTTAGACTCGACTATTTTTAATACGTGGGCCGTTATAATATGGTGGCGCCAAATAATTGTTTAACCCAGGTGCTCAGGGGGTGGTAGATATAAATACTATTTATAAATGAGCAAAAATGGGACAATTAATAATATTTAATTATTTTAATTATGACAATTGTATTCATTTTATTAATTCATTTAAATTAAATTAACAAGCAACAAGCCAGAAGTGCATTTGTAAATCCGGTGACACGCGTCCATTGATTTTTATTAATACAACTTTTCTGTCAGTGCTGCAAAGATTAAGTTGACGATCGCCATCTCCTAGTGGACGCGCATATATAGAGAGAAATGCAAATCATGGATTACATAATCAGAAGGTATAGGCTAGCCTTTTTCTTTTTGTTTTGAATTGTTTCGTTTAAAGAAATTGATGATTGATATCTCCGTAGTGAACGCGCGTATAGAGAGAAATGCACATCCTGGATTAATCCGAGAGTATGCTGCCTATATTTCTTTTCCTTTTGAATTGTTTCGTTTAAAGAAATTGACGAATCGCCATCTCCATAGTGAACGATAGAGAGAAATGCACATCATGGATTAAATAATCAGAGAGTAGGCTAGCCGATTTCTTTTCGTTTGGAATAGTTTCGTTTAATTTGATGATCGCCATTTCCGTATAGAACGCGCATAGAGAGAAATGCACATCATGGATTAAATAATCAGCGAGTGGCCAATTTCTTTTCATTTTGAATTGTTTCGTTTAATGAAATTTCAAGCTTTATTTAGATATCTTTCATGTCTGTGAGACATACACTGAGTTTCGGTTAATTTATGATGAGATTTCAATGCAAGTGACCGCGGCGCGCCAGCGCACGATCATGTCATGATTATGTTGTCTGCTATATTTGATTCTTATTTATTATTGGTTGATAAAAAAAAAAAATATTAAAATTAGGATACAATTTATACAAAACGAAATTCACTTTAAAGAAAGGCCTTTTACAAAATGAACCTTAATTAAGTGGTCAATGACTGACTCCCGATGCATCCCATCTTACTCGTGCTGTTCAGTTTTCATTATCAACGTAAAAAAAAAATAACAATATAATATTTTAACAAATATAAACGAATGGGCTTATTTAATGAACTCGGGGCAAAATGCATCCTCGCAGCACTGAGTGGGTGGTTGTTTCGGAGATGCGACATTAGGTTAGAGGTGTTTCCATCTCTTGCGGTCACCTTTTTTATTGCAACATTTACAAATTGCCTAGTCAGTATTTACCGCCTCTCCCTTCTCTCTCTCTCTCTCTCCTCCACACTGTCACTTGATGACAACTACATAAGCATTTTTAGGCATTGAATAAATTATATTTATTTATTATATATAAGTGCCGGTAATGACGGTATTGAAACTGATACCGTTGCTATTTTAAGACCCCGCGGTATACGATATTACCGAAATACCGCCCAACCCTAGTCGATACCTTTAATATGAATTATGATCGTCAGCTGGTCCATTCATAAAAAACACTCCGTGCTGTCGTCATGACAGCGATTCACAAAACAACGTCCCTCAGGGCTTTAGCTCAAAAATGTGCAGACTTAGAGAAATATGGATATATTCTCATAGATTCACATCATATTTCTATAGACAGGAATAATATTTATTGAATTTATACCCAAATACGTCGATGTAATAATGATCGCTTCTTACTGAGATGTGCTGTGTTTTCAATTCATACCAATAGCCTGAGGGCGCTATATGCACAATAATAGTCCATATATGGATCATGAAGAAGACCCATAGTCATGTGACATTCCAGACGTCACTAATACAGAAAGTAACTGACAGAGATCGCTGTAACATGCAGATAAAGATGTTTTGAAGACAATAAACATGATTGCAACGATATTTGAGTTACCTGAGTTCTTCAGGCCATGCCAAGTATTTCATAATAATAGATTATATTTATAATGTAATGCTAATCGATATAGATTTCATCATCGTGCAGAACACTATAAATAATAAATTTTCTGTCGGATTTTTTTTATCTGAAGCCAAATATTAGATCACAGAAGATTATTCAAAACACTCGGCTTGCGTTATAAAGTAAGTTTGGAGCACAAACATGATTTTAATCTCATAAATGGTCGTGTATTGATGGTGTGCTAAGCTAACATGCAGGCTAGCCCAGGTGCATCTGCCACCAGCAGTTATTGTTTTATGGTTTTTTTCTAAATAGGAATGATTACTGAAATGTTTCAGTGCATTTGATACGAGTTTCAAATATTTAGTGAGAACTTTGATAAAAGAAATTAGGGTTTGAAACCCTATGAATAACCTGTGAATAGCCAGTCGTTAGAAGCTATAATGCAGACAAAAGAAATGCATAATAAGAGCAATAACTCTGGAGAGGTGTAAATGTGTGCAGGGGAGAATGACACTGAATGGGGCTCGTTTGCACCACAAAACAATAGAGACAATAGACTGAATAGATGACTCAGAAGATGACTAAACATCAGTTTGCATTTTAGAGTCTAATCAAAATAAAGTAATTTGACATGATCTTGAAAAACATTTAACTAAATACAGAGTTTTAGACTTATCATTTTCAGATTTTAAATATAAAATGGTCACACATATGGCTTTAGCTGAAGTGCATTTCTAGATTGATCCAGGACCAACTTCAATTTTATTTTCATGAAGATGTTTTCATAAAAATAAATTTCTAATAACTTTACAAAACTTTGAAGCTATTTTAAAAAAAAATCATTATGACAATTATTAATTCTACATTTACAATAAACTACCAGGTGTCAGCTTTCAAATGAGATCATACTTGTGCTTTTAGTGCAAAGGGTTCATGAACTGTATCTGTTTCAGTTTGGGTATGTCATTTCTGGGGATTTTTCAAAAGTGGGCTTGCAGCTTAACAGGTTAAGATTTATTACAACGAAAGGTTGCTTGTGCACAGCGCACTTTACTTAGGACTCAAGCTCACCTCTCGATGAAGTGATTGGCATCGGGTGATCCAGCTGAGCCCCAAAGGAAACGACTGGTACTCCATGAGAAGGACCAGCGCGCTCCTCCCACGGTTTGCAGTATGCTAGAGGAGTGAGGGGCCCGAGGAGTAGCCCTTAGTAGCCCCTATTAGCCCTTTTCTGGTGGCCAACAGAAGAGGAACTAGATCGGGGAATAGGCTAAGGGACTCCTCCTTGTGTGATGTCCTCTTCCCTGAAGAACAATGGCTCTCATAGAACACACTGTCAGAAGAATTGCAGAGCAGAAGCGCTCGGCTCCAAAGCTAAAGGCAAATATGCAATGCATCAGCTTCTGTATTTATGTCCATGCTGCGGGGCGGAGCATCAGGTGCAAATCTCGCAGGCCAATGTTCATTGGCTCGTTTAGTTAGACTCAAAGTAGATTGGTCTCTCAAAGCGATCCCCAATTCGTCGGTCAGTTCCAACGTAAATGTAAATCGTTGCTTTCTAGTTTCATTGAGAATTAATTCAGCAATGGTAACTTAATTGAGTCACCATATTTGAGATAATCATTTTTAAAATAATTAAATAAAAAAAATTAATCATACAAAATAAATATATAATAAAAATGAATAAAAATAAATACATGAATGAATGAACAAAAAAATGCTTCTCTGATTATACAATATTATATTGTCTAACAAATTGTTATTTTTTTAAAGAGACTGCTCCATTAAATAACTTTTTAGTAGTAGTATATTAGATACTTTAACCAACAGAAAAGCCATACTGTATTAACTTATTTGCAATATAATTAGCTTGTAGCAAAGTTTTAAAGTAGTTTCACCGACACTTTTTGCATTTTAATGAGCCTGAATGCGACAAAATTTATCCTTTTGAATCATTTGACAGAATTTATCTGCATCACAAGATAAGCGAATTTCTTCGCAGGATCAAGACAAAAAGGCCACAAAGCCAATCTTCTCATTGAGATTCGTAACTTAATATGCAAACAAATTACTTCAGCGCACACTCAATTATTTGATGCTCATAACACTGCTGAACTCTGAAAACAAACGTGTGAAGCCAAAATGCCGATACTTATAATAATAAAATGTCCAGCTTTTGACATAAAGAAGCCTTTAAATGTGGAATGAAAGATGCACAGGCATATTGCTTTTGACCCCAAATTTTCCCAAGTGTAGACGTTTCTAAATCTAAGATTGCTTTATTCTTTCCCCCACCCTGCCAGCAATATGAAAGCAGGTAGCGGGAGTTTCTTCGTGACACAGATCAATAAGCAGCCTTGCTATTCGTTATCAGAGACGGCTTGTAGAGATCCGGTGGTGGGGGTGGCTGAAGGGCTTTCATGATGGATGACTGAAAAATTTACCCTAAGATCAGCCACTGCACATACTTTAATCTCTTTTTTCACTGAGAGTGGGAACAACAAACACATGTGGCACGTAATGATGCCGCAAAGCTCTCAAACTTGATGTGACCATCAACAGTTGCTTTTGAAGGGGTCCATCCATACACAAGGAAAAACAAAGCTAAATGCAAATCCCATTCTAGGGCTGGGCGGTATGACGATATTTATCGTTACCACGACATAAAATGTCTATTGTTAGAGGTATTGATATATCGTGTATATCACGGTTTATAAATATATAGCACTATTGACACTTCAGAGTGATGAAATACATGAAGCGCAATATATTATGAAAACTAAGGAACTCTGTGTGGTACTCGTGCATACTGGCACAAGCACTGAATGCTGCCTCTCTCAGTAGGCGATCGTGATGTGATGTGCTCGATTTTGAAAGGTGTTATTAAGCACAATAAGCAGTGAAAAAGAACTCAATGCGGTGCATGCGCTGACTGACACATAGCGTTAAGAGCATGCACAAAAAGCCGTGTCTCTCAGCATACAATCGTGAATTCAGTTCTCTTTCATGCCTTATTGGGTTTGAATGGTCATTACTAACGCAATCATGTCAAAATGCCCATCTTGTAGAATATTCATGTAAACACAGCCGGTTATGTCTCAAGCGAAAGTGAACCGTTGGGTGTAAACCAGATGTTTAGAATTATAATGATCCATGAGTTGACAGCAGCCTAATATACCTCCCTGCTGCTCTGTGTCATTAATGTAATCACCACTATTGACTGAATAACTTTTTTTAGCTTTAATAAGAATACATTTAAATTTAATTCATACAGGGAAGACTATGCAGTATTTTATTTTTACATTTGATTATTACATGTTTGTAATAATTCTAATTACATGTTAAAGCTGCAGTCCATAACTTTTGGCGCTCTAGAGGTTGAACAATGAACAAAACTACATGAGTCTTAAGGAAGAACATTGTAACTGGAGCTACTTCTCTCTGTTTATGTCTATGACGAGTCAAGCGGGTACTGGGCAACTCCGCAGTGGTAAGACTCGTACCAGTCTAAAATAGTCAGATTATAAACACTTATTATAGGTGTACCGTAGTGATTCAGGAAAAGACAAAAACACAGTTTGGAAAATGGATTCATGATGTACTTGCGTATACATTTTGTAAATTTTGAACATAAAAAAGTTGTACCTGAAAAGCTTAATTTGTTTAATTCTTTTTTATATTATAATTGTACCATTGCTTGTAATTTGCTTTTTTTATAACAGAAATTAGATAAAATAACACAAAAAAACGATATTGTGATACATATCGTTATCGTGAAATAACAATTCTCATATTGTGAAATAAGAATTTGGTCATATGGCCTCCCCCTTACCTACACTTTCCCCTTCTTATTACAAAAGATTTATTAGATTTTTTTAATCTATTTAATAAAAAACTAAATAGACATTTTTAAAACAAAAATATAAATCTAATAAAAATGGCAAAAACACAACAAAATTACTAAAACTTCACTAAAAAAAATTAAAATGAAAACAGAAAGATAAAAACTATAATAAAAAACTATAACAGTATAGTTCAAACTTAACCACAGAACCAAACCTGCATGAGCCATATGGATACTTTCATGGACAGTTATAGTCCTTGGCAGTGTGAATTACCATTGAAGCCTGAACATTTCTCTATTGTGTTTCAAAAAAAGAAAAGAAAATGATAGCAGTTTGGAATGAAACTACGGCGAGTAAACGCAGCATGAGACAGCACCCACAGGTGTGTTCAGTCCTACCTTTGTTGTGGAGGTCGTGCAGGTGGGAGCTAAGCGCTTGCAGGTCAGCTCGCTATTGGACGTGCTGGTTATCCCGGTGACCGGGGTGGGCAGCAGCGAGGGGATGACGGGCAGGGGAAGGAGGCCGGGACGGTTGTTGCCGCTGTTGGGGACGGAAGAGGCAGACGTGGAGACACAGCCATTAACGGTGCCGCCACAGCTGCTGTTGGTGATGCAACACTCCCTCCGCTCCCACACGCCACGGAAATCACGCTCAAAATGCTGATGGTACCGTGACATCATGACAGAGCGGATCAGGAAAACGAGAGACACTTCTACTCACGGGGAGCTGGAGAAAACCTAATGGAGAAGAAGAAACATGTTAATATCTAAAAAACTACTATTACTTTTACAAATAAACATCAACAATAAATGATATCGCTTATAGCGCCTCTTGTGGACGTCACCTGAAAAGTGCAGCAAATTGTAATTTTTACAGAAATGTAGCCAGAGTCAAGTATTTCCAATGAGAGTAGGTTGTACAATGGATTGCTAGAGAGTAGATCAATGATCAGTTTATGATCAATTATACAGAAATAAACAAATATATTGCCATTTAAATACACTTCATCACAATCAACATAAAAGATTCAATTGACAGCCCTCATTAAATTACTCATTGAGAATGAATCATCTGAATTTTTTATAGTAATTCAATAGCAATTAATCTTATATTTTGAATCTGTTGAATTCTGAAAGTATTTAAACATCGAATACATTATAATTTGCTTCAGTGATAATTTTCAACATGCAAATAATCAGTTGATTTTATCTATAAATAAATGTAATTTACGTCTTCTTAAGACGTTAAGAAGGACTTTCATCATTATCATACTGATGATTGCAGCTCCATCTCGTCTTTAGAATCACACAGCTTTAATGTTAAATTAGATAAATCTGTTACTTCATTCTGAAGGTTTTTAACACATATAATTAATCATATTATAAGTTGACATACAATTTGGCTGCCTTTAATCAAAATTTACAGCTGGCTGGAACCATTAAAAGCAATGAACGAATGCAGACATAGCATAAGAATTCAGTGTCTGGTCAGCATCTCCATTGTTGCATGATTCACTCTTTATGGTTCTGCCTTTGAATTCGGCACAAAAGACAAGAGGTCACATGTTGTTTGAATGTCTAGAGAGTTATAGATAGCAAGAGCTTTACAGATCAGTCCAGCCATGACGTGTGACACACACTGATGCTGTTAACAGAAACAAATGAACATGTTTGGTGAACGTGTATAACTTTGTGAATATAAACATACAGTGGATATAAGAAGTCTGTTTTTATTTGTATCTTTTTTTCTCTGAAATGTTACTTTGGTTGTCAGTGATATTGCATAGATTGTTATTTTTACATTGAAGGTGCAAAGGTTTTCATATCATTTAATTTTATTTAAATATAATTAGTTTAATTTTTTACATGACAAAAAAACAGCAGAAGGGTGTGTCATTTTAATCTAGATTAATCTAGATTAATTCCAAGATTCCAGTGAGATTAATCTAGATTAAAATGGCTCATTTGAATTCTGCCGAAGGAATTCAGAATATGTGTGCTACCCAAATAATGACTAAAAGTAAGTCTTTGAGAATAGTTCGCCTCGCGTAGGGATGTGAATTTGTGCCAAAAATGCCATTCGACATTAGAGGAGCAGAAGTCGAATATCGGTCAAAAAAATTTATAAAACAAAATAAATAAATAAAACGCACAATTACAATGACAGAAAGGGAGGCCAATTTCATCTTTAGCGATTGGTCACCAAACAAACTGTTTATTAATTGAACAAGTAACATGTTTTCGTCGTTTTTTTTTTTTTTTTTTTAACATAGTAGCCTAGTCTAATTGGAAGAAGAAAAAAACAATAAGCACGACGTAGCTACAGTCCGTTTTTGAATCGCCAAACCAGATGCTCGTTAGATCAAAAAATAATGTCATATGTAATAATGATTTTATGTGAACTTGCCTTTACCAGCAATAGCCTCATCCTTTTTTAAACAAATTAGTTTCAATCAACGTAAACTATTCGTGTGACTATGCCCCTGCGCAATACACACACATTACCGCAGGATGGCGGGTGTTCATTTCATAAACTGTACACAATGGTAGTTTATTTATTTTGTAGCCTATAAATTAATGTATATGTCCAACGGATAATGTCATACTTTTTAGTAGTGCTATCGCGACGTAATAATCTGTTTGGTTGTAAAATGTATTACCTGAATGAAATGAAATCGAATGTATCGTCCATTGGAATCATTCATTCACAGACAGCTTACGAAGATGTTCAACTAATAAAGATCTTCATCGCTGGCAAAAATATGATGCATTTGCAGATTTGCTTTCACTAGACTAAACTGTAGCTCTTGATGTTCTTAAATCTTCCTGTTACGACTCCGTGTCGAGTGTGATTGAACGCGCTTCAGAGTTCAGACGATTCAGTGCGTGAGGAACTGAACAGAACTGATTCGCGAACCGATTTAGACAGATCTGCCAACTTGTTTGATGAAGTCTTTGAACAGAATCAACCCATCTCTGATTCATTTGTAAATTGAGCATCACTCATGCCCATAAAAAAGATAGGCTACAGCGCTTGGAATACATGTAAAGTAATGAGAGGAACGACAGGAAAATACCCTGCTGCACGATTTGCGCGAAAATATAACGATATTCGAAAAAGCTATTTTATGATCCCAACCCAACTTTGTGAATAGATTAACGGCGATATTTTTTTTTATCGCCCGATAAGAGTCTCACGTTATTGCAGCACGTTAACGCCGATAACGGCCCACCACTATTAAATATACATTAAACACACACACACACACACATACATATATATACATACATACATATATATATATATATATATATATATATATATATATATATATATATACGATCACGGAAACTAGGGACACAAGTCGGTTCTGGGGCATTTTGCGTTGTTCATAGATTCTGAAAAAGTGTAGTCTCCAAACTTTCCAACGATGTGTAACACCCCAGATAGCAATGAGTCGGCGGACCACCGTCGGTTCTCCGGCGGCAGTAGAAGCGTCAGAATGGCGACATCGCAAACACGTTGGACGGCGCACCGCCGGCGGCAGCCGCTTTTTAAAAGCGGCAGCCGCCTTCATACCGCCTTCGTTAAGCGGCCGGCCCGCGGGCCAACCGCCGTTCCGCCGCCTTTATATTGAAGGCCGTCCTTCCGCGGCCCGCCGGAGGCAAACGCTATTTTCGAGCGCTCTGCCGCCGCTTATTCTGGCTATATATATTTTTATTTATTTATAGCATGCAGTTTAGCAAGAATAATGATTGCTCAAACCAGACAAATTTACAATTGGCATTTTTATTCCACATTTCAAAGTACAGTAACTGTCATTTAAACAAGATATTTCAGATCACTGAAACATAACAGAAAAATAAATAAATCAATATACTAACATGCAGGTTTCCAATTCAATTTTGGTTAAACAGCCTTACAAGCAAATTACAACACTTACAATAAGTGTTCATATAAAAAGGACAGCTCTAGGGTAAAAAATTACCAGTAAACATTATGACAAGTAAAGAGGATATTTGATACCAAATAATGTGCAAGATACCAAATAAATAAAAGTATAACTACATTTACAAGCCATTTCTAACAATATGATAAGTGGTAGTAATTTATAGTAAAGCTCTGGAGTAGAATAGGCCATTATAACGGCAATGCTGACCTGTGGCACAAGGATTTACAAGCTTTATTTGAAAAAGAAAAAAAGAAAGTAATTTCCACAGTGAGTGAGTGTAGTCTGACACTTCTGACTTCTTTAGGGGTCTTGATTCTACTGACTGCAAGATAAAGAAAGGATTCCAGTTGTCAGTGATTCTGGGGTGTCAGTAGTCAGTCTAGTTTTAAGTGGTCGGCTGTGGGTCCCTCTCAGCTGTGCGGCGCCTTTTTCTGCCTTCACGGTCAGATGCTCCTTTCAGGTAACGCGTAACGTTAACCTGGACCGCCTCATCAGTGCATCCTGGGTTGCCGGGTCCTTCCGGATGGCTAATATAGAAAATACAGATCTGTCATTTAATTTGAATTGCATGAGGACAATAGGACATACACATCTACTTAAATCTAAAAAAAATATCCAACTTACTTTGAACAATGGTCTTCAGGAACATGTCTCTAAAACATGCTTTATCCCCTACACCAAGCTGAAAATCCAAAAAAGTGTTACAAATTACATTTCTCTGAAGCTTCTCATAAATAAATAAAAAATGTGAAAGGCTAAGGATTCAGAATGTAATATATGCAGTATACAATCTTAAATTTTACTTTATATCTAGGTCTACTACATGTACAGGTAGCCCCAGTGGGAATTAAACCGACAACCACAGGTGCTGTTTGCAAGTTGTGCCTAATTGCTCAGTGCAAGCAAACGTCTTCAACATTGTTTGTTGAACTTGTTTCACCTGCTCTTGAAGTAAGATTTTACAATTCGTATTTTTATATGTAATATTGTAGTGTTTATTATAAATGATTTATCTGTGCACTTCATTATTCTTTTAAAATTCATGTAGCCTTATAATCTTTAATCAAATACGTTACCCTTCCCTCCCCCCTCGAAACGACTTCTCTTCTGGTCATGTGCTATGGTGCGAGGGCGTGGCAACTCCCCTCAAACCGTGCTATGAGCAGAGATGGAGAAGAGGAGCGCTAGAGTAAAACCCTGCCCTCCATTCAATATACCGTTTCACTTTTAAATACGTCACAACACTGGAGAAAAGTCGTTTGTAACTTCCGGTTCATGCCGACATCAAATAGAAGCAATAGTTTCCAAGACAAAAAAACTTCACAAATAACATCACTTACTTGTACTCAAACTCTTGGCTCTGTGAAGTGGAGTCTGGATTACTGGGGAGAAACCTGGTTGCGAGAAAGAGGAAACAGAAATTTGAAAATCTAACAAATGGTATAGTTTAGTGGCAGGATCACAAATCCAGCATCACAGCAATAGATTTTACATACCAGTTCCGCATTTTTCTGGTTTTCTGGAATCGAGGCATCTTTCTAGAGTTTTTTTTTTCTTGAGACTTCCAAGATTCTAGAGTAGGGAATAATGAATGAAAGAGTCAGTTATCCACGATAAACAGAAAATAAATTACACAGATGAAATACAGGAAAATCAAATACACAAGTCAGACCCATTTACCTGCTCCCTTCATGAACTTAAAATGATGTTTCTCCCAGGTGCTGTGTGGAGGTGTGCAGAGGATGGCTAAATTGTTGCCTTCGTCTTTTTGCTAAGGTTAAATGGGGGCCAATGGCACATGCTCTCGCTGAGCCACTCTTGCGGAACCACTGCAAATGGCAGATCCTCCTCGTTGATAAACTGAACAATGTGAACCATCTAAAATAGAAGAACATTTTGCATAAAGTATACTTTTTGATTAATTTCCAGGCAAAATCAATAACATTAAAATGCTCACCCCTTCAAAAAAACGAGTCATTTTCACAAGTGGATCAACAGAAAACCATGTTCAGACAAACACAATCATATACATATACACACACATATATACATATAAACACATAAGATATATATATATATATATATATATATATATATATATATATACATACATATACACACATATATATATATATATATATATATATATATATATATATACACACACATATATATATATATATATATATATATATATATATATATATATAAACACCAAAAGTTAAACTTTCTAGATGTAAAGCTTTCTTTCTAGATGTAAAGCATTGGCGATTTACTGTAGCTAGATACATTTCAACATGTCGAACATGCTTGAATTCAGTGAGTAAAAAAGACGAAGCAGCATGTGTTAGCTAACACTTTAAGTTAAACTAGACTAGCAGCATGGTTGTCGAATCAAACAAAACATCATTATGTTTAGTTAGAAAACAACACAAGTTATACTGATCAGTCTTTCTTGTCGTAAAGATTTTGCTAACGTTACCATTCCCACGTGGGCGGGAGAATTGTCCTTCAGGATTTGGTTACGTAAGTTAGTTAATTATTCGACTGACCAATACTATCTTAAACCACATACTGTAGTACTCACACTGGCATAAACATACGTAAATATAGTTAAAAGAAGAAAAGAAAAAACTAACGCCAGGAAGAAACTAAGTAACGTTAGCCTAACTAACGTTAGCTATGTCAGAAACATGACGGAAACTTTGTAAACAAGGCTAACTTACTAGCTTGACTAGTAAGGCAAGAACATATTTGAAAAAGATGAACTAAAAATGTAAAAAATGAACATAATATTGCGTTACACAAAAAGGAAAAATGTACTTACTTTAAAGATCGTAGTCAATGACTAGATAGGATATCCTCTCCAAATACTGAAATCGTGTGACGAGTGGCCACTGTTGTGTTGGTAAATCTGCTTCCGTTTTTTAGGTACTGCCCCTCTCGGCCGGTGGAGGTACTTCTCTGTTTGTGCTTTAATACTTTCTTAAACATTTGTACAGATTGCAAAACTCGCAATTGCAAATTAATCCCTTATACCTGTAAAAGGTCAAATAAATAAAAAAATCGAGCTTGTAAAAAAATGAAAGACATAAACGAAATTTCCTGGGGTGACAGAGAGACAAAATATTTCTAAATATTTCACTTTATCTTTCAGGTCAAAACAGGGATTTTCATGTTTATTATAAATATTACCATGGTTGCAAATTAATAAAAAAAATCTAAAGCATACCCAAGCTTTTGGCCAAGTTGCAGATGTCTTTCACTGTTCACTGATTTCAGGCATTGGTGAAAAGTCTAACTTCATCCATTTATTCTGCTAAATTGTTCATACCATGAATGAAATATTTATTTTAAAACCTAATCAGAAAGATATTTATTGCCAAGTAAGTTTTACAAAAGGAATTCTTTTTGGACTATTTGTGCATCTCAATTGTGCATAAATCAAAGAAATGTAAAGAATTGTCACCTTAAGTGACTAAAATAATTCTATATATTTTACATAGGCATATCACTGAATCGCTTCAGAGTTTCAACGTAATTTAAATGTATTTTCCTAAACCTTATCATGGAATCAGACTCAGACAGAGTCAAATCTGTTATAAACCCTAATGACTTTGGAGCAACAACAACAACAAAATTTGATATAATTCACATAATAATTATAATCGCTTTAAATGTGAAAGTTAAAATGCTGTCAGTTCCACTCATGCCAATGACATGGCTGGTCGATTTCAAAGCGGCTTGCCGCCAGCCGGCCGCGGTTCATTTAGACTGCGGCAACCGCCTGAGAGAATGAAGTCGGCGGCCCGGCGGCTGTTCGCCGGCGGCATCTCGCAAGAAATGGGAGTGACGTATTCGGCGGCAAACGTTTCATCTCCGCCAGCGGGGCGCACCTATAGCCGACAGTTTGGGGCCGGCGGCAAAAAGAAGCCGTGTCGATATTTTTTGCTATCTGGGACATGGAAATCTAATAATATTTGGAGAAGTTGTGGCCATTTGAAGGTAGGTACTCAAAAAAAGGTTAGATAACGGCCTCTAAAGATTGTGCAGTTCTCACCTCTCTCTGCAGCTAGGAGTGACAATAGGGCTCATTTACATCTCATTTAGATAAGCCATACCCCCTGTAAAGCTCCCCCTGTGCTTTACAACTTTTTTTTCTTTTTTTTTTCTTTCCTGAGCTAGCTAATAACAATAGGTAGGTATGGGAAGGTCTAAACATGGACTAAACATGAGTAACGTGTACGTGTTCTTAGAATGAACACAAAACGACAAACTTTGATGTTTATGGAAACGCACTTCTGCCGCTCTAGGCGAAAAACAATTGTGCTGCCCCTCTATTTGCAACGTATACCAGCAACAACACACAAAGACCAATATGCCATACATATAGCGCAAAACCAGCAACAACACACAAAGACCAATAAGCCATAGGCCTACATATAACGCAAATAGTGTGCAACACGCGTGTGCCCAAAATGTCAACAATATTAAAGTTTATGCAGGAGGCAAATGCCTGCTGCCATTTTTCTTTGAGCAGTTATGACAGGAATTTTCCAAATAATCACATTTCACCTCCTCAAATTACTGTTGCAAATCTCTTTTCACCACTTTCTTATGTGCGTAAAACACACACAAATGAAATGTCCGCAAGCACATTATATCATCAGCAGGTTCAGCATCTTAAATAACAACTAAAGAGCAAATGAAGCTTAACTTACATTGATTCTCTGTGCCAGTTCATGTTCTATGGAGATTGTTGCCAGTCCATTAAGTCTGTTCCCTGTTCACAAAACATTCCCCATTCAAAGCAATCGGGAACAGTCACATATGAAACAGCCAGCCACCGCTGTCAGCGAGTCGCCGTATTCAAGCACCGAGGGCACGCGCGCCGCGCCCATACCTCAGGTTCAGTTTCCCATGCCCACGAAGTACGGCGATCGGAACCCGGAGGCCATTCTGCCCCTAGCTGTACATGTAAAAACATGGGAAGCGATTCCAGGGATATCAGAATGCAAAGGGTCCATAGAACCGGTACCTCCATCTCTGAGCGAGTCAGGCTTTTACAGCCGGTTCTATGGCCCCTTTGCACAACAGTTTCGCTATTTCAGCGCGGCTTGTCGAAGAAGTACTTAAAAAAATTTTCTGTGAAACTGCCACGCTTCAGCTTGTCTGCGACAATCTTTGCGGCGTCCATCTTCATTGAATTTTGATATCAGATAGAGCCGGCCAGATCGCAGCATAATAAGTAGCAACGCTGTTCACTTGGGCGGGGGCAAAAGCCGGCTTATCCAGTTTGGAAATACACACAGACAATGACACGCCACGCCCCTACTGCAAGCTAGAATCTCCGAAAACAAGCCGATTTCAACCTCAAAATGTAAGCTTTTAAATATACCAATACTGCTATCTCAAACATGGAGAGGCTTCTTCGTGATTTCAACTAACAGATTCTGAAAAAAATTGAAATTCACCAATTTTGAAAAAAAACCCGCTTCTTTCTCATTTTGCTCGAAAGTTGTGCTGCCGACTTGTGTCCCTAGTTTCCGTGATCGGTCACATATACACACACATATATGTACAGTATGTATACATTTACAATACATACATACATACATAAACACACACAACTGTTCAAATTGTGTTCTCCTTAAAACTGCAGTGAACCAAAGACAGTCTCAAAAACGTTGTTTGAAACCGCCGGTATTTCTGACGTCACAAACTACCTTGAAACCAATCACGTCAATGTGTGATCGTAGATGTCTGCACTGGTGTGAGTGAGTGGAGACGGGGCTAATTTGCTGTAGCAAAGTTCGTAGGTTAAGGGAGGAAGGAAGGAGGCGGGGTCGGCTTGCTGTGGACTCTGTGTTTAATTAAGCAAAATACTCCAAGCAATAGTCGCGCTCTACGTGCTCTCAAAACACAACTCTTGTCATAAACTCTCACGATAAAGTAACAGTTTCTTTCTTGCTTGCTTCTCCTCGTGAGACGGCAGGCAGGTACGCACACACACCTCTCTCTCTCTGCTTCCCGCTTCCAGGTGGCTTTATATCTCTCCCGCGGCAATTACTGCAAACGAGATCAGGTGTTCATCATTTTGCACTTGACCTACTTACGTGCCGCTCGCCTCCCGACTCTCTCTCCAGTCACTGACAGAGCTGAACCACGCCCTCCCTGCCACATACCCCCACCGCCCGACTCAGGCCAGGGAGCCATCTGAGATCCTCCTTTCCACTCACTACCGTCGCTAGCATCACTTATTCCTCTTTACTCCATTTTTTGAGGAGGTTGAGATGGTATACCTGGCGTGCCCCGTCCCTATCCGTCCGAGCCACTTAATAATAATTGAGATCTTCTATTTGCTGAGTGACCTCAAAGGGCCCTTGCCACTTCGTTAACAATTTTGAGCTGGACGTTGAGAGCAATACAAGCACTTTCTCTCCTGGTGTAAATCTTCACAGTTTGGCTCCCCTGTTGTACAGCTGGCTTTGTCTGTTCTGAGCCTGCATCAAATTCTCCATAGAGAGCCGCCCCAGTGTATGGAGTTTTGCTCGCAGGTCCATAACATAACAATTTCGTTTTTGTTCCCCGAAGGACCGTTCTCCCAAGTTTCTCTCAAGATGTCCAAAACCCCGCGGGGATGATGCCCATAGAGAAGCTCGAAGGGGGAAAACCCGTGGAGGCTTGCAGGACCTCGCGCACAGCGAACAAGAGGGGCTCAAACCATCTATCCCAATTTTTAGCATCCTCATGAAAAAACTTGCGAATCATTGTTTTCTATGTGCGATTAAACCGTTCCACAAGCCCATCTGTTTGTGGGTGGTAGACGCTAGTGCGAATCGATTTAATGCCCAATAATTCGTACAATTCGCGTAACGTACGTGACATGAACGCTGTGCCCTGATCAGTGAGATTTTCTTTCGGAATTCCCACTCGGGAGATTAACAAAACAGCGCGTCTGCATCACTCTTTGCTGAGATGCTGCGGAGCACAACTGCTTCGGGATATCGCGTTGCATAGTCCACCAAAACGAATGCAAAGTCCCTGTCCCTGTTCGGTCCTCCATCGGGGTGGCACCCGCGGTGTGAAGCTGGAGCGAGACCTGGGCAGAGAGACAGGTTTGGAGAGAGAGATCGTTGGCAGGGGTTTGCCGACCCCGGAGCACGCCACCATCTGGTCCTCCGCCAGTTGGATGGCCAGATCCAGCAACGACGGCCGGTGGCACTGGACCCACTGTGCGGTCCTCTTTGGGAGGCGAACGATAAACTGCTCCAGTACCACCTTTTCGATGATGGCCTCGACTTCATTTCTCCGGCATGCAGCCATTTTCGACCCACGCGTCCCGGAGCTGGGCCATCACAAAGGGCCAGCCGCCTTCCTCCATTTGAAGTGCGCAGAAGCGCTGACGGTGCTGCTCCGGGCTTAGGCCGACCCTCTGGAGGATGGCCCTCTTCAGATCGACGTAGTTCAGAAGGTTCTGGACGGCAGTTGCTGGGCGGCTTTCTGCGCCTCCCCCGACAGCAATGGGATCAAGCGCACCTGCCTCACGTGCCTCCGCAGCCCGCTCAAAAAGGTCCAACAATGCCTCCGGGTCATCCATAGGGGCCCATTTTGCTGAGGGTCATGTGAGTGCTGCCGGTGGCGGGGCTGCGGTCCAAACCTCCCGACTCTGCAAGCTCCGAAACAGCTCCCGGTCCTCTTGCTGGGCCTGGACGAGGGTGTGGAAACGACGATCCTGGTCGCTCCTCGGGTCCATCAGCGCCTGGTGGTTTTCTTGGTGGAGGGCCGCGAGCGATTGGATAATGTCCGCAAATGGCGTCACTGGCGGGGTCGACATGTGGGCGGCGGCGTTCTCCTTCCTTCCGGGGGTTCGGCACCAGTGTAGCAAAGTTCATAGGTTGAGGGAGGAAGGGAGGAAAGAAGGAGGTGGGGTCGGCTTGCTGTGGACTCTGTGTTTTATTAAACAAAATACTCCAAGCAATACTCCAAGCTCAACACGCTCTCAAAACACAACTCTTGTCATGAATTCTCACAATAAAGTAACGGTTTCTTTCTTGCTTGCTTCTCCTTGTGAGACGGCAAGCAGGTACGCCCACTCAGGTCCACAGTTCCTCTCTCTCTTTGCTTCCCACTTCCAGGTGGCTTTATATCTCCCCCGCGGCAATTACTGCAAACAAGATCAGGTATTCATAATTTTGCACTTACGTTCTGCTCGGCTCCCGACTCTCTCTCCAGTCACTGACAGCGCTGAACCACGCCTCACCTGCCACATTTGCATATTCATAGTATATACAAGTGCTGGTCATATAATTAGAATATCATCAAACGGTTGATTTCAGTAATTCCATTCAAAAAGTGAAATTTCGATATTATATTCATTCATTACACACAGACTGATATATTTCAAGTGTTCATTCCTTTTAATTTTGATGATTATAACTGACAACTAATGAAAAGCCCAAAATCAGTATCTCAGAGAATTAGAATATTGTGAAAAGGTTCAATATTGAAGACACCTGGTGCCACACTCTAATCAGTTAATTAACTCAAAACACCTGCAAAGGCCTTTAAATGGTCTCTCAGTCTAGTTCTGTGGGCTACACAATCATGGGGAAGACTGCTGACTAGACAGCTGTCCAAAAGACGACCACTGACATCTTGCACAAGGAGGGCAAGACACAAAAGGTCATTGCTAAAGAGGCTGGCTGTTCACAGAGCTCTGTGTCCAAGCACATTAATATAGAGAGGAAGGGAGGGAAAAAATGTGGTAGAAAAAAAAGTGTACAAGCAATAGTGATAACCGCACCCTGGAGAGGATTGTGAAACAAAACCCATTCAAAAATGTGGGGGAGATTCACAAAGAGTGGACTGCAGCTGGAGTCAGTACTTCAAGAACCACCACGCACGGACGTATGCAAGACATGGGTTTCAGCTGTCGCATTCCTTGTGTCAAGCCACTCTTGAACAAGACACAGCGTCAGAAGCGTCTCGCCTGGGCTAAAGACAAAAAGGATAGGACTGCTGCTGAGTGGTCCAAGGTTATGCTCTCTGATGAAAGTAAATTTTGCATTTCCTTTGGAAATCATGGTCCCAGAGTCTGGAGGAAGAGAGGAGAGGCACAGAATCCACATTAGTTGAAGTCAAGTGAAAAGTTTCCATAGTCAATGATGGTTTGGGATGCCATGCCATCTGCTGGTGTTGGTCCACTGTGTTTTCTGAGGTCCAAGGTCAACGCAGCAGTCTACCAGGAATTTTTAGAGCACTTCATGCTTTCTGCTGCTGACCAACTTTATGGAGATGCAGATTTCATTTTCCAACAGGAATTGGCACCTGCACACAGTGCCAAAGCTACCAGTACCTGGTTTAAGGACCATGGTATCCTGTTCTTAATTGGCCAGCAAACTCGCCTGACCTTAATTCTATAGAAAATCTATGGGGTATTGTGAAGAGGAAGATGTGATACGCCAGACCCAACAATGCAGAAGAGCTGAAGGCCACTATCAGAGCAACCTGGGCTCTCATAACACCTGAGAAGTGCCACAGACTGATCGACTCCATGCCACGATGCATTGCTGCAGTATTTCAGGCAAAAGGAGCCCCAACTAAGTATTGAGTGCTGTACATGCTCATACTTTTCATGTTCATACTTTTCAGTTGGCCAACATTTCTAAAAATCCTTTTTTTGTATTGGTCTTAAGTAATATTCTAATTTTCGGAGATACTGAATTTGGGATTTTCATTAGTTTTCAGTTTTAATCATCACAAATAAAATGAAATAAACATTTGAAATATATCAGTCTGTGTGTAGTGAATGAATATAATATCCAAGTTTCACTTTTTGAATGGAATTATTGAAATAAACATTTTGATGATATTCTAATTATATGACCAGCACCTGTATTCAAAGCATAAACTAAATGAGGCAAGGGTGTACAGTTACATTCAAGTTGTTTTAAGGCATGAAGACTTTTTTTCAAGGAAAAAATAAGTTTAAATATGTAATTTTGGTAATCAACGATGGGTTTTAAGTGAGTTTAAGCCCCCTGAGGGGCTTAGTACCTAGAGACTGACTTGTCAGCTGCAGTGGTCGAGACCATACTAAACTTTAAAGCTCCATCCACGAGGAAACTGTGCGGCTTAAAGTGGAATGTTTTCACCGCCTGGTGTAGAGAGTATGGGGTGGCCCCTGTTGACTGCCCGGTGGCTTCAGTTCTGGAGTTCCACCAAGATCGCTTCTCTGTTGGTCTATCTCCACCCACGCTTAAGGTGTACGTAGTAGCAATAGCAGCTTTCCACGCCCCATTAAGTGAAGGTCCTCCGTGGATTATTGAGGATGAGCCCTGCGACTCAGGCTTGGGATCTGGCAGTGGTTCTCGAAGGATTGTCTCTGGCCCTCTTTGAGCCACTTGAGTCAGCTTCCGAGACATTTCTCTCCCTCAAGGTTGCTTTCCTTTTAGCTATTACATCCCTCAAGAGAGTGGGGGACCTTTAAGCTCTTTCTATCTCTCCTTTCTGTTTAGAGTTTGCTCCCAGAAGGATGAAAGCTGTCCTTCACCCTAGACTGGGCTACATGCCTAAAGTGCCCTCTAATGTGGCCCTCCAGGCTTTCCATCCTCCACCACACGTGTCGCGGAACAGGAGAGACTTAATTTGCTCTGCCCCTTTTGGGCATTACAGATTTATATTGAGAAGTATCCAACGTTGGAGGAAGTCAGACCAACTACTGGTGTGCTTTGGAGCGCCCAGGAATTGATCCTCGGCCTCTAAGCAAACTTTCAGACACTGGATCGTTCAGGCTATCTCTCTGGCAATATGCCTTCACCTCTGGCCATAAGGGCTCACTCAACTAGAAGCATGGCGTCTTCTAAGGCCCTTCTCTCCAGGGTTTCCCTGCAGGAGGTAGGCGATGCTGCGGGTTGGGCTACCCCACATACCTTTATTAGGTTTTATAGTCTGCACCTTCCTTCTACACCGGGTGCACAGGTGCTCTCCTCCTAGCTGTGCCTAGACAGTTCACATTAGTTAAGGCTCGAGTCATTGTGGCCTAGTGGGTATCCATTCCACAAAGTTTCTTCTTACGACGCAGAGGGAGTTCCCTTGAAAGGGATGTCTCGGGTTACGACTGTAATGCTGCATTAAAATGCTGTGTCTCCTTGCCACACCTTTGTATGCCAGAGAGCGACTTGATTTGATCTTTTAGAAGCTACTCTCTTTGTGTGCCAGCATCCTTTCATAACTTCTGCATTCTGCCGGTGTGTGGTACGTCACATGCTACGTCATGATGCAGCGCCAATCAAGATTGGTCTAGTGCAGTGTTTCCCAAAA
Source organism: Siphateles boraxobius (assembly GCF_051911475.1). Lineage (NCBI taxonomy): Eukaryota > Metazoa > Chordata > Actinopteri > Cypriniformes > Leuciscidae > Siphateles > Siphateles boraxobius. The sequence continues at coordinate 14,741,282 of NW_027508833.1, read as the reverse complement.
CCTGGTCCTGGAGGCACACCACTTGCTTTAGCCACTTAATATCAAAATCTTGAAGTAATAAATGTAATATTAATACACAGGGTTTATACACCGCATATACACACTGCAATATGTACTGCATACACACTGTAGACGACATATATGTGAACCTAGTGTCAGAGATTCAATGTCATGATAATTTCATTCATGCACTGCACTGGAAAATAAAGGCCAACAAAGATGGAAAATATGTAGGAGTCATCTCATCTGGATGTTGTACCCAAGCTCTAATAATGTGAGATATGCAAATTATAGTATCAATGTGGGCAAAAAAAAAAACACAAAAAAAACTGATGCACAAATGGCTTTGATATAATGAATAGGATTAAAATATATACAGTAGCTGCAGCATGTTCTGTGTATTCACACTATGTTAGCAAAAAACAAAGCACACCATTAAATACACCATCCTGATCATTCTGTTCTCTACATCAGTCCAACCTCATCTAAAGATGCCTCATGAGCTATTATATTTTGGCATTCCCGAGTCATAAAATGAAAGAGTTTCAATGCTTAGCTAAGCATTGTATAATAATTATAAATGATCAAAAGAGAACAATCCCATAACGAAAAACAGATTTTAAATAATTGAAATAATAGTATATTGAAATTTTAAAAACGTCTTACAGTATAATGTGTCTGATCCAATCAGATGTCGCAACTATGTGTTTCATAGTTTAACTGTTACCATCCCACATGTAAGATGTTTACCATTATATATTTAAAACAATAATATATTAGTAAAAACCTAAAGTAATATTGAAAAAAACTATATATAATTTGAAACCTTACAATCTGTGGTTTTCATATTTGGTGACTGTTTTTTAAAATAAATTACAGAGGAGCAGTAATTTATCAATTTGCAACAAGAATATTTCATACTAATTAGGCGTGTTCAGGCATTTATTTTGAAATAGTGATGAACATAAAACATCATGAAAGATTAGTAGAAACCTGTTTGTTTCATTGCCAAGAGTTCAAAAGATAACAACAATTCAATTTTATGAGAAAAAAAGGTCTGAAATAATCTTCTACAATAGTCTGCCAAATGTCTTCTTTAAAACAAGACCAACCATAGGTCTATATTACAAAGCATTCTTGAATTACAATCATTTAAGTTTGGATAGTGATTTTCATGTCTATGCGGAATAAAAAGGGGGGTGACAGTTACAGTCAGTAATCTCCATTTCACCGTTTATTTCTGATTCTTGTCCTTATAAAACCACGCTCTGATAAACTTTCCATTTATGATCTAGATTCAATCTCTCCTGTACGCACATCACAGATCAATTCATTCACTCTGCCACTTGAGACAAGATCCTGTCATGTGTGAACAATGCAGCGAGAGCAATATGCCAACATGAGCTCCTGCAGACCAACACCCGCAAATTTCCGATGCACTTGGACCCTTGGCTTTCTATCTCTGAACTGAAAAATGACTTGGGATGAGAATCACTTGCAACAGCAAAATTTAACGGTTGTATCGTGGTAAAAACACAATTACAGACACTTGAAGCTGGACTCTTTTTCATTTGAGACTGTGATAAACCACCTAGAGGACTAGCAAATACTGGAAGAAAAGGTCAAATCAATTCCAGCATTACAGCAGTATGATTTACAAGGCCAAACGCCACTTTCAATTATATGATAGAGCTTGAGCATGTTTCCCCATAAATTATTTTATATTATTTTATGGAAGGAAAATGTGCACAAAAGATCACAAATAAAGGAGAGTGGCAGTTTAATTATCTGTTAAAAACCTAATAAAATTCAGTGACAAACTTTAAACCTTCAAGTACAAAATAAGAAACAACATGGTGAACCCAGGAAAATGTGGAAAAATGTGCATGTGGAGACATTTTTCCAAAATTATATTACGTTGCTTCTTGCACATTCAAGTGGCACTAAAAGCACATTCACTTTTATACAAAACAAATAAACGTGATTCTGGCAAAGTTTTATTGCATTGGTTGTTATCCATTGCAGCAGTTAGAAAATTAAATGGCAGGTGAGTGGCACTATAAGAATAATGCTCTATCATGTTTAAAAATAACATATCAGCTACACTAAGCCCTAAATCATTTCTCAACGGGGCGTTCAGAGGACATTGGGGGGCGCCTGAAGCAATATTTTTAGAAAGAGTGCATTGAGGTATTCTTGGGGGTAGGGCTGGGCGGTATATCGAGTTTGTACAATATATCGATATTTTTTTCCCCCACTATATGGAATGAGACAATACCGTTTATATCGATACTGTAGTTTGATACGAGCACATCTGAAAAATAGTGGAGTACGCAGTGTGAGCTCCTGCAGTGAAAGAACAGTACAATTTGTCCTAAACATGACACAAGCTTATTAAGCGCTTCAAAATAACTGGTAAGATAGTTAACAAGTTTAAAGCAGCTTGCCCTGTCAGATGCTCGGACAGATAGCCTACTGTTAGTGACTGAAAGATAAATACTGGCGCTGTTTAATGCGTTTGAGACGTGGTCCTTTCCTCAGTGCTTAACTTACATTTCACAGGTATATTCTCCATCTGTAAATGTTCAAACAAATCAAACAAATATGTCCATTTCACTGTCAGGAGAGGACGAGCTTCTGCAAATGAATCTCCGCTAAAATTCAAGCAAAATAGACGAGCACAATAGAACAGTAGCGCAATAATTCTGACTAAAATATTTCTTGTTGGAGACTATAAATGTGCCATATGTGGAATTTTAAACCTACAAGTGTATTTTTATGAAAGTGACCATTATAATGGGGTAATCAAATGCAGGCTAATATAATTAGTTCGTGCTTTTGTTTTTATTTTCATTTTTAGTTTAGCCTTTAGTCATTTTTAAAAACAAAAGCATTATTTTTGTTTTTAGTTTGTAATGTTACAATGTTAGAATGTAATGTGATTTTAACCACCTTTTGCACATAATATATTGCATAGCCTACATTACATTCCCTATATTTGTTTCCATATCCTTCAATATCAACATTGTTTGGATATCATTGAGCAGGATGTGAATTAATTTTTTTTTAAATAAATAAATTTTCTTTATCCAAATGGAAAAATGTAGAAAATACCGAGATATATATCGTATATCGCCATTTAACTAAAAAATACCGAGATATGATTTTTTGGCCATATCGCCCAGCCCTACTTGGGGGGCGTTTGTTTAAGATGTGTACATATAAGCCAAAAATTTTAGAAGATGAAACATGTAACTTGCTAAATAATATGGTCTGCAACATTCTAACATTGGAGCATCCTTTGACAGTTCCAAAACAGTTGTCCTGTTGTTGGTAGCACAAGCGTGTGGAGTGCATCAGAAATAGAATGGGGCATCCGTTTTCTGTCGGTGACTGTGTAGATAGAACAATTGATTATAATGGGTTCTGATTTCATGCGACGAGTTGTGCTGTATGCGTTAGGTGTAGATATGCTTTTTTTTCTTCTTGTTTTCCGTTGGGGGAAAAAAATCTTGTTTCTTGAAAATCTATGTAATTAAAGTTTCAATGCCAATTTTTTAGCATTTTTAAATATCATTTATAAGCACTCACAAATATAATTTCTATTTGCATGGCTTTTTTACTCCTTTGAAAAATAATGCTAATGATAAAGGTATGTCAGACAGAATTGTAAAGACACCTCAACATCGCCAAAGGCTACAGCACTGAAAATCACAAACAAACAAAAAATACTATGCTTAAAAACTATATAAATCAATTTATTACAGTTATTGTTAAATAAATTTAATGGATCTTTTCTGAATGAAAGTATCAGGTTTTTTTTATTTTATTCTACTGACCCCAAACATTTGAATGGTAGTGTAAATATAATAATAGGATTAATTATAATGAATACAGAATAATTATCAAAATGAATATTTAGGGAATACAATTTGAATACATTTTATTTCATGGGGTTGGTAAGGGACCTATAATGAATGGAAACTGCAAAATGGCACATTTAGAAATCAGCATGAGACATCACCACCTCATTAACATATGACTACCCACATGTACAACAAATATAAAGTATTCATCAACACATACAGTAAATCAGCAACTTGACCTGACAATGAACTATACCAGTACACAGAGCTTAGCCAACTATAACAGAGCTCATTAGCATATAGAACAGGGATGGGCAACTCCGGTCCTCGAGGGCCACTGTCCTGCAGAGTTTAGCTCCAACCCTGACAAAAAATATTTTTTAGTAATCCTGACAACATTGATTAGCTTGTTCAGGTGTGTTTAATTAGGGTTGGAGCTAAACTCTGCAGGACAGTGGCCCTCGACGACCGGAGTTGCCCATCCCTGATATAGAATGTACAGTATCAAGCTGTTAAAATTTTTATTGTAAATCTTTTCCATTGATCTTTTTATATATTTTCCACTTTAATTTTAGTTTAAGAGATTTTGTTGTGCTTAGGTTGTACATTTGTGTTAGGTTTATATGTATATACATTTTTATTTCAGTTTTAGTTATTTAAGTTAAACTAAACAAACATGAGAAATGTTGCCGTAATGTTATTTTATTTCATGTAACAAAAATGTCTTTATGGTTTAGCTTAAGTTAACAATAATAACCCTGCTTCACCATTTTACACAAATACTTCCTTAATATTTCCAACAAGCATATTTATAAACATTACAGAGTTCAATAGGTGCTGCAGAACCAAAATGATCCAAGAAATCTCACAATGCAAAAACAAATAATTTCATAGCCATTACTTTTCCACTTCTCTGTCACCTCTGACACCCAAAGGCACACAAAAAAGTACCAAAGCACGAAACCCACAGAAAAACGAGGCAGAACACATGGTTTGAATTTCAGCTGTGCTGAAATGCGATCAGGGGTGTGTGACGGGCTTATGATGCCCCCAGTAAAGGGGAATGCAGAAAATGTATTCATAAGGGTTAAGCCTCTTTGCTAAAACACAACTCTTGCTGCTTCACGCTGTAAAGAGCTCCATCAGAGGAGTGTAAGAGACAGCACCACACCGCTTTATCTGCGGTGGGCGACATTGCTCTCCTGTCTTTAGCTATGCTTCACTAGTAATGCGTGACTGCCACATGACCTCAAACATGAACGACTAGCAGAAGAGTCCCAGAAGACACCATAGACATTTCTGCTACACTTCGGTTGACCTCGGATCTCACATCGTCCCAAATATACCCTCTGAGCATCTCGGAGTGAGACTTCTGCCTGTGCCACATCAATTATGTCCATCTGTTGAGTTTTGTTTTGCTTTTATTTTCATGGTCGCACTGGAGGAGGATATAATGGCATACTGAGAAGTTACATTTTCCGTTTCATTGGTGTAAATTAAAGGGACACTGCATTAAAAAATATATATTTTGACACTATTTCCTCATCTGGATTCACTCAAAAACCTGTATGGCTTTCTTGCATTGAAACTAACTGAAAGCTCTTTTCTGTGCAATTACATTGAATGGGCCCTGGACTTGCAAGCACTAAAACATACACAAAAAAGCAAATTAAAAAATAAATATTAAGTTATATGATAAATTTGTGTGAGAAACAGCCAAATTTACTTACACTGAAGATCTTGACATATGCATTTGCTCCCATTTGAATTAAGGAAAGATTTGTGTCCAATTCATGAAGAAACTGATTATAGATCTATTCAACAAATTAGATTTTCAGGTTCACAAAACTGACCTGAATGATTCGTTCACAAGTTTGTCTCGTATTTGATGAAGTTTGCATCATTGATTGGGTTGTTTTTCTGTTTATAACTGTGAAGCTGTTTTGAAACCATCTGTACTGTATAAAGCACTATACAAATGAAGGGGACTTGATTTGACAAATCGTACTGATTTTGATTTAAGGTCAACTCACTGACTCAATGATTCCCTCACAGAGGAAATCAGCTACTGGAGGAAAAGATAATTAACTTAAATTTACCCCACTCAAATATATTGTATGACTTTAGAAAGTGGTCCTTGCTGATACCGATACCTGTATTTTCACAGCATTTGTCATTTTTAAATACATTTGTATTTTTTAAATAGATTGGGTAGAGAAACAAAATTAGTTTTGCAATTATATATTTCCTTCAGTTATTTTCATGCATGTTAAAATGTATTGTATGAGCTTCTGTTACTTTCACTGTTCATTCTATTGCTCATATTTTGTCTATCATTTAATTGCACAGCACATTTTAGAGCTGCTCCAGCAGGGCTCAGTGCAAAGGATTAGGTCAGTGGTGGATATTTTTAGATACCAGTGAAATATCACAATTCTCTATTCCAATTTTTATAGTACAGCAAAACTACTAGCCTAATTAATGCAAATTTAAAACATTATTAATGATAAGTAAGTGGTCAGTAATAAAATAAGAACAAATAATCAAATTACAAATAGCACACATAAATACAATAGAACAAATAAAGGTTACAAATGAAATAAATTGTGGGATTTTTTTCAGGTAGGTCTAACAGTAGTTTTCAGATACATAATTTGAATAAAGTAAGCAAATGTGAAATAATACTGCATATCCATCACTGTGTAAATTAAATATATGTTAATCTTTATAAAGTTACAAAAGTTATTTAGTCAATAAGCAGTGATTGATTACTTTGTCTTTTGTAGTTTGATTAAAGGGGTCATTGGATGCCTATTTTCCACAAGTTGGTATGATCCTTTAGGGTCTTCATGTAAAGTTTGTAACATACTTTGGTTAAAATTCCTCAATGGTTTTATAAAACAACGTTTTGGTGCATGTCTCTTTCAATGATAATGAGCAACTACTCACCCCACCCCTCTCTTCCATGGGGGGTGTCACAGAAGACACATAAACTGCTGCTTTGGCAACCTGCCTTGGCAGACAGTATACAAATGGATGAGGGCGGAAATATGCGGGACAGTCCGTCAGCGGTTGTGGGCGGAGCATGAGCAATATGACATCATATTGCTCAGAAAATCCAAACGGCTTGATTATTGAGACTGTTTAGACTTTTTGAGGATTAAAAAAAGGGAGAAAATTGATTTTTTTCTTTGTATGGTGGTTGTGCCAACACACTGCAAAGACACATTTATATGCAAACATCATATAGAAATGAATTTTGCATCCGATGACCCCTTTAACAGTAAAAAACACAACAGCAGGTTTATTAGGCTGCAGTCCCTTTAAGACCGAGTACACGGATATACTGTACATATGCATTTTCTTTGTTTATGCTCATTAAAATATAACCGACTATGTTTAGCTGGATCCCCGCCAAGACGGACATTTTACATTATTTTCAGTTTATTCATCTGTTCAAGAGCAAAACTTAAAAAAGAATTCAATTTGCATGCTCAGACACCATGTCTAGATGCGGTTTGGTTCGGATGTTTGCATTAATTCATGAAAATCCTTGACCTGCAAAACATCCTGTAACAATATAGGGAACCACTCGTTATACAGTACACAAATCACGTAACTGTTCCTGTTTTACTGGCATATACAATTTAGTTTTAATTCAAATGACACGTGTGCTGAGTGAATGATCAGCAATCAAGAGCATGCAACAGAAGTTGACCGGGAGTCATGTCGGTTAGCAGTGTGGGGCTGGAAACGCCAATGCGTCAACATGCTTTTAAACTTTGTCCAACTAAAGATTGTTCTGTGGAAGATTGCGCTTTGGAAGTTGTAGTCCTGGACCTGGCCTGTAGACCCGTTCGCAATTTGGTGTTGGGGGAATTTCTCACTTGAACTGAGTAAGTGGCTCCCTAGACATGAAATATCACGAAGGTGCTCGATCGCCATAGTGCCACGAATTACGTAATGGTCAAATCAAATATGGCCGCCATCGGATGATGATGAAAATCCAACTTCTTTGTTTCTTAATGTTTATACACATGTAATATGTCTATTTTGACTAATTAGGGTATGTTGAATTCATTTCTGGCATTGATGACCATATTGGGTTATTGTGACCTTGAAAGGGCATGGTCATGGTCGTTTTCCTATTCTGAAGAATCTCAAAAGACATATACATGCAAACTAACTCAATTTACAATCTGCCCTTATACTGTGTATTTCTACAGCACTGGACAGAGTTCACAGAAAAAAATAAGACAATGTTTGACTTTCCTTGTATTTTATAGAATTCACAGAAAAAAGAAGACAAGGTTTGACTTGTATTTTACCAGACGTAGTCAAATATAAAAGATTTGCAAGGTTTCTAAAGTTTTCGTCTCTCTATTGAGCATCGCACATATTGATCAACATGGAGCATTCTAAAATACCTGGCCCTAAAAGCTTGAATTTGGTTGTTTCAATGGCAGATCAGGACAATCTTAATCAAAGGTTATGCATCATCTGCCAAGAAGATAATAAATTGCCTGTAACAAGTGAAAAGATAGGACGTGAGAGAATCAAACAAGCTGCTAAAATCCGTAATGATGTGGTTACAAATCGTATCAAAACTCTGATGGGGGATGATGATGAGGATAATGATAATAGCATGTTTGTTTACCATAATACCAACAAATGCTACAAGTCATACACTTATTCTCGCAAACTGACATCTAATGAAAAGAAAAGAATTGAAGAATCTAAGGTGTTTGAGACAGAAGATGAGACGTCTACAAGTGTTAAATTCATGACAACCTTACGGAGAAGTGTTACACCTTGTGCACCTCCAAGTTCTGACAAGGATGCAAGAACATTACCCTGTGTTATATGTGGATATATGGAACACAGGAAATGTCGTGACAAGTACAGAATTTGTGAGTATGATAGTGCGAAGAAACTCATTGCTGGAGCAAAGCATAACCAAGATGTAGTTTTCACACGAATTGCAGATCGACTGAAGGATGATGAAGATAGCTCTATTAAATCAGTCATATCAGCTGATTTATTTTGCCACAATCTCTGTCGCCAGAACTACATGCGGAAATATGAACGTGGCATCAAAGCCAAAGCACTAGATAAACCGGCCATACCAACATCAAGCAAGTGCTGTTTGCTCGTGCTCTTTCATATATTGACAAGCTTTTGGCGAAGGGAGAGTGTTGCACTGTGAGTGATATTGTGGAATTTGCATTGAGCCTGTTGGAAGAAGGCGAGGTGCTTACAAGTACCTTCCAGACCCGTGATATGAAACAGCTTATCCTCAATCACTACGGAGAATTGGTCACATTTGCTCCCAACAGTAGGATGAATGAATCTGAATTTTTTTCTCATCTGACATTAACGCTACTGACTTGGGCACCAAGCTGAAGAATCAGGACATAATGAGAGAGGCAGGCACCAAGTTAAGAGAACTGCTCCTAGATGTTAATTTTGGTCTGCAAGACAGCTTCTGTGACAGTACTGACTTGAAAGCATCATGGGAGACAACAATTATGCCAGCGCCCCTTCTTACGTTCTTAGCAGCTCTGTATAAGGTCCCCAAGCACAAGCTCTTTAGAAGCAGTGCTAGAGACCTAGAGGAGCTTCTCCAGCCTCTGCAGGATGAGGACAATCAGTCAGCAGCAGAAGAACTGCTATCACAGCAGCAATATTCCACAGAGGGAGAGGATAATGGACAGTCCACAGAAGGGGAGGATAAGGGCAGCCAGCTACCAGAGGAACAGCAACAGAAGCAACAGCCCACACATGGAGAAGAGCCTCTACTGAGAGAACAGTCTCTACTAGAAGACGAGGGGGAATGGGTGAGAGATCACAAGAGTACACAACTGCACTGTCTCTTCCAAATACTTGTGTATAGCATTCACAGTGGAGTAGAGCGAACACCGTTGCATATTATGCTTGGCCATGCCATTTATGCAAGAGATCGCAGCAAGACCCTTCTCACAACTTTCAACAGGATTGGTTCATGTTCAAGCTACCAGATAATCAGATCTGCCCGCAGTCTTCTCGCTAGCTATGCTGTGAAATGCTCAGAACATGGAGAGACACCCATACCAACTACTTTTAAAAGGGATGATTATACTATGGCAGGCATGGACAACTCTGATTATGCTGATAAATCATCACTTTCTGGTACCAAGGGTTCACACTATGCAGCATTAGTACTGTTCCAAGATGCCAAAGTGAACAGACCCCTTCATAAGCCTCCAGTGTCAAGCACAGGATTAAGCCATGCTGATCCAATCCTGCGGACAAAGTTGCCATGCCAAGAGGTACCTCACCATGCCAAGCCAGTGGTTCGACCTGTCCTGCCACCAGACATGCTGCTGCATCCTGAAAACAAGCAAGCAACATTACTTGACGTTGCAACTGCCAAAAGTGTATCTGGAAAGCATGAATTTTTGATCAGTCTGATCCGCTGCGGTGCATCAGCAGGAGACCCTCTGATATGGGCAGCTGTGCACACACTTGTCTCATCTGCTGTGGTGTCGATGATGCGTTTTGGCTTCCTCCCTGTCATACCAAAACCCAGTACTGAGCGTTCCACCGTCAGACATTGCCTCACCAACTTCCAGAGTGTTCGCAGACAACTGAATGAGGCGTCAATGGCGATTTGGTGTGATGAAAGTGTCTTTGCCTTGGCTCTAGATATTTACCTGCATGAGACAGAACAGTTCAAGGATCTGTTCCTCTGCATGGGCCCTTTCCATTGGACCCGTGTTCTACTCAGGAAAACTGCTTCGAGGTTCTTGCCTGGATGATGCATTGGTGAAGTGTGAAGTGTTTGGACCTGGCGTGATAGAGTCAGTGTTAAATGGGAGTCATTATGCCCGTGCTCTCACTGGGATGCTGATTGTGGAGGAAGTGATCAGGTCGCTCCAGTAGGAGATGTTCTGGCAACACAAGGAAAAACCAGAATATCCAGTGCTAGCACAGGTAGAGGCACTGCACACTACACTTTCTACAAATCAACGTTGCCCAGAGCAGTTTGAAGCCTTGATTGAACAAGTGCAGAAGTTGATCCAAGACTTTCTGGAGTTTGAGAAGGAGTGTGAAGCAAAGTCAGAGCTTTGCCAATTCTTTGGAGTTTGGCTGGAATTGGTGGCCATCATCAAAAATGCTGTAGTCTCCGAAAGAGAAGGAAACTGGAACTAGAGACCTGCGCGGGACGGATTTTTCCCGCTCCCGCCCGCTCCCGTAAAAATATATGTTATTGTCTCCCGCTCCCGCCCGCAACAATCAAGTTTTGTCCCGCTCCCACCCGCAAAATCCCGCGGGTAAACGTATAAGTAGTTTTTTTTTTTAAATACATTGCATATTCTGCCTGCTACTCTGTTATTTTTTCACTTGCTCCCTTGTTGAATATACATTTTAAAAAAATAAACGGAAAATAAACAAATGTTTCGTTTTATTTGCGTTTAATTCAATGGATGAACATGAACTTCGAACATAGAAATACAGTAAAAAAAAGTAAGAAATGTAAATACATAAAAATGTACCATAATACTTATAGTATAGCCTAATACATTATATAATAATAATGGATTTCTTGACACTTTCGACTGACTTGCCGTAAACGTCAGGGAAGTTTGGACTTTCAAAACGGTGCACACATGACGCTTCAGACCTGAAGTTCCAGACTTGTGCCCGCTGTATGTGAGTATTTTGCTGCATTTGTCACAGCTCGCAAAAGGAAGGTGCTTTCCATCGCTGTCGCATACTAATGAAAAACATTTCCAAATCTCAGATTTTCCTTTGTTTGCTTTTGTAGTTCCCCTTCAGGGACTACCGCTGCGTGTAATCGCAGTGGGAACGCCCCCCAGCGTAGCGCGTCTGAAGCATGAATGAAATCAGTCAATGGAGCGTCACAGCGGGTGACGTCACCGACCAGGAAGCTATAAATATCCCCTGAATACACAAGCCACCAGCTTCTGTTACTTCAGCAGCGCTCTGTGTGTGTCTGATATCTTTCGATTGTGTTTGTCTGATTTTGTCAGGAGTTTTCACTATATATATATATATATATATATAAAAACCAAAATGAGCGAGCAGTATAGAAAGTGTGTTCCCCCCTGTACACGTTACATCACGGGTAGGGATTCTCACGAGTTATGTGTAGCTTGTTTGGGAGTTCAGCATGCCCAGTCGGCTCTCGAGGGAGTCGATTGTGAGCATTGCGAGCGTTTTCCTTTGAGAACTCTGCGCTCGCGGCGATCGCTCTTTGAGGAGATTGGTTTGTTGCGAGCTCCCCAGGGCTCGGGTCCCGCTTCTGTTGAGGCAGAGCGGCGGCGCTTGACTTGGGGTTCGCAGATGGATCTCACCGGCGACGCTGAGACGGGCCCCGCCCTATCTCAGCTTTCTCCGGCGGGATCCAGTGCCTCTCACCCGGCTCTGGAAGCACGCGCTGCGGCGGTTACTTCTGCCCGGGTGGAGGCACGCGATGATGTGGAACTTAGATTATCCAGTTCTGAGGATCTGGATGTCGAAAGTTTGGCATCAGAGGAAACTAGCTCACTTCATTATACTGCTGAAGAAGGTTTAATGGATGTGTTATCTCGGGCTGTTGAAAAACTCAGTATTGAATGGCCAACTGATAAACAAGAATCTAGAAATAAAAGCAAACTAGATGATAGATTTCTCTCTGCACGTCCTCAGCCTTCTCGCCGGTGCTTACCGTTCTTCCCAGACCTTCATGCTGAGGTTTCAAAGACCTGGGTTAGACCGGTTTCGAGCAGAATATATACCAATCAATCCAATGCTTATGGTAATATTTTTGGTGCAAAGTCTGCTGGATATGTGACGATGCCGAAGGCGGAGGAGACGCTCGCGAGCTATCTCTCTCCTGCCTCGGCATCTTCGCTTAAAGCACCGGCTCTTCCTTCTAGACCACTGAAAAATACTTCTGTGCTGGTGGGGAAGGCTTACTCGGCGGCTGGGCAGGCGGCTGCATGTTTGCATACAATGGCCATTATGCAGGCTTATCAGGCTGACCTGCTCAAAGATGTGTGTGAGGGGGGAGAAATTTCGGCAGATATGATCAATGAGCTCAGGCTGACAGCTGATCTCACTCTCCGGGCCACCAGGGAAACAGCTAAATCTGTTGGCCGGTCTATGGCAGCCATGGTGGCCACAGAAAGGCATTTATGGTTGAGTCAAACCTCTATGAAAGAAAAAGATAAATCTCTCCTATTAAATGCTCCTGTTTCGCCTGCGGGCCTCTTCGGTGACGCTCTTCACTCTGTCACTGAGAGGTTCCAGGAAGAGAAAAAACAGGCGGCTGCTTTTCATAAGTTTATCCCTCTCAAAGTGCGCGTCACTGGGGCTGCTGAGCGAGGGCAGTCCCAGCCGTCGAGTTCGTCTTCTAAAAGAGCACAGCAGAAGCGGAGTGTCGCGTCTCGTGCCCCCCCGCAGACAAACTGGAGGGACGAGGCGGGGCGCTCTCCGGCGCGGCCTTCTCGGGGCAGGACTGATCTGAGGTCAGTCATTGTCGCCAGGAAGGCCGCGTCGAAAAAGTCCTGACGGGCTGAACGTCAGGACTCTGAGGGTGGTCCCCATCGGGAAAGACTTGAGTTCGCCGCTCAAAAGCACGGCGCCCTGTCTTTCTCGATGCCCTCAGGGGTCTGTTCTACTAACCCTGCCTATACAGGGCGTAGAGAGACTCGGCGAGCGATTTCCCGAGGGACGCTCGCCCTCTCCGAGGAGGGTTGTGGAGTGCTCAGACCAGCTGTTTCCTGCCAGTATGTTACAGGGCGCTGTGTCTGTCACTCGGGATGTTCATCCAGAGGCCAGCCTCGAGAGGCTGGTTCCCTTAGTAGAGTTCCTGGCGGAATGGGAAATGCTTCCCAATGTTTCTCAGTGGGTCCTGAATATTATAAAGAACGGGTACGCTATTCAGTTCAGAACGCGTCCACCTCGGTTCAGAGGGGTTCTGCCCACGGTGGTGGGCCCCGAGCAGGCTCTGGTATTAGAACAGGAGGTAGAAACTCTGCTGCACAAAGGGGCTATAGAACGGGTTCCTCCGCCCAGCAGGGAGTTAGGATACTACAGCCGGTACTTCATCGTTCCGAAAAAAGATGGAGGGCTGCGTCCCATTCTAGATCTGCGTCTCTTAAATCGCACTGTAGGGAAGCTCAAATTCAAGATGCTCACTCTCAAACAGATCGTGTCACAAATCAGATCCGAGGACTGGTTTGTCACGATAGACCTAAAGGACGCCTACTTCCATGTATCCATCCTCCCTCAACACAGGAAGTTCCTGAGGTTCGCTTTCGGGGGCGAAGCGTACCAATATAGGGTTCTTCCGTTTGGCCTAGCACTGTCACCCCGCACGTTCACGAAGTGTATGGATGCAGCTATAGCCCCGCTGAGGCTGCAGGGCATTCGTATTCTGAACTATATAGACGATTGGTTAATTCTAGCTCAATCAGAACAGCAGGCGGTTCGGCACCGAGATGTCGTTCTTGCTCACATCAAGAGGTTGGGGTTGAGGCTCAACGCCAAGAAGAGTGTTCTTTCTCCATTACAGAGAACCACTTTTCTCGGTGTAGTGTGGGATTCGACGACGATGCAGGCACAGTTGTCACCTGCTCGTGTTGCTTCGATTCTCGCCGCAGTAGATCAGGTCAAGCTAGGCCAGTCGTCCACTGTAAAACAGTTCCAGAGACTGTTAGGTCTCTTGGCAGCTGCGTCCAACGTGATACCTTTTGGCCTCCTGCACATGAGACCGTTACAGTGGTGGCTCAGAACCAGGGGATTCTCCCCGAGGGGAAATCCGTTTCGCATGATCATGAGTTTGCGACGATGTCTTCGCGCCCTGGTTATGTGGAAAGATCCTCGGTTTCTGTCCCAAGGCCCGGTGTTGGGAGCTCCTTGTCGTCGCGTTATGCTAACGACAGATGCCTCTCTCACGGGGTGGGGGGCGATCATGAGTGGTCGCCCAGCTCGGGGTCTGTGGGGGGACCATCACCGTCTATGGCACATAAATTGTCTAGAGATGTTGGCAGTGTTTCAGGCTCTGAAACACTTCCTCCCAGACCTAAGGGGCCACCATGTTCTTGTTCGAACAGACAACACATCGGTGGTCTCTTATATCAACCATCAGGGGGGTCTGCGTTCTCGCCCACTTTACAAACTGGCACGTCAGATTCTCCTATGGTCCCAGGGGAGAATTCTTTCTTTGAGAGCTATTTATCTCCCAGGGTACTTAAATCAGGGGGCAGACATCCTGTCGAGGCAGGGGCCGAGGCCCGGGGAATGGAGTCTTCACCCCGAGGTGGTGGAGCTCCTATGGGAACATTTCGGTCGTGCCGAGGTAGATCTATTTGCTTCCAGAGAGACATCACATTGTCCACTGTGGTTCTCTCTCAGCCTGCCAGCCCCACTGGGGTTGGACGCGATGGTACATCCGTGGCCGAGGTCACGTCTGTACGCTTTTCCCCCGATCGCTCTGCTCCCGGGAGTTCTGGAGAGGGTTCGCCGGGACGGGCTCAGTCTTCTGCTAATAGCCCCGTTCTGGCCGGCCCGAGTATGGTTTGCGGACCTAGTGTCTCTCCTCGACGGCTCTCCCCTAGAGATACCGCTCAGGAGAGATCTACTCTCTCAGGCGAGTGGGTCGATCTTTCACCCCCGCCCAGAACTATGGAGGCTGTGGGCTTGGCCTCTGAGGGGGCCCAGCTCATAGATTCTGGTCTCTCGACTGAGGTCGTTGAGACCATCCTCCAATCCAGAGCTCCCGCCACAAGGAAGTTATATGCCGCGAGGTGGAAACTTTTCACCTCTTGGTGTGAAGAGCGCCAGCAGGACCCAGTTAACTGCCCGGTTGGTAAAGTGCTGGATTTCCTGCAGGACCGGCTCTCCACAGGGTTATCTCACTCCACACTGAAGGTGTATGTGGCGGCCTTAGCTGCTTACCACGACCCTTCGAGTGGAGGTTCTCTCGGGAGACACCCACTTGTATCTCGCTTCCTTCGTGGCGCCTTGAGGCTGAGGCCTGCAGTCCGCACGAGGGTACCAGCTTGGGATCTGGCCATCGTCTTGGAAGGTCTCTCCCTAGCTCCTTTCGAGCCCATCGAGGAAGTTTCGGAAAAGTTCCTTACACTAAAGACTATCCTTCTTCTTGTTATCTCGTCTCTAAAAAGAATTGGAGATATTCAAGCACTTTCGGTGGCTCCCTCGTGCCTGGAATTTGCTCCTGGTATGGTAAAAGCTTTTCTCTGTCCGAGACCAGGGTATGTTCCTAAGGTACCAACCACTTCGGTTAGACCTATAGTTCTGCAGGCTTTCTGTCCTCCGCCTTTTTTGACGTCAGACCAGGAGAAACTTAATTTGCTGTGTCCTGTTAGGGCTTTAGATGCGTACGTCCACAGAGCTGCCCTGTGGAGGAAATCAGAACAATTGTTTGTCTGTTTTGGGTCACCTAAGAAGGGGTGTCCAGCATCTAAGCAAAGGATGAGCAAGTGGGTGGTCGAGGCCATCTCGCTTGCTTACGGTTCGGCCCATCAGCCTTCACCTTTGGCTGTAAGGGCTCATTCCACCCGGAGTATGGCTGCTTCTACAGCTCTTCTTTCAGGAGCTTCTCTTCAGGACGTTTGTGATGCGGCTGGTCCTCACCGCACACTTTCGTCAGATTTTATTCCCTTGACCTTAGCTCCACTCCCGGGGCTCAGGTTCTCTCGTCGGCTTGTGTCTCCTTATGACACACGACGGGGATTTGGTCGTATGGGGATGTGGGTATTGCGTTCCCACTGCGATTACACGCAGCGGTAGTCCCTGAAGGGGAACGTCCCGGGTTACGTATGTAACCCTAGTTCCCCGAAGGGACGGACGCTGCGTGTCCTGCCGTACTCTCGGCATCCCCTTGGATCGCTTGCTTCAGTAACATTAGAAGCTGGTGGCTTGTGTATTCAGGGGATATTTATAGCTTCCTGGTCGGTGACGTCACCCGCTGTGACGCTCCATTGACTGATTTCATTCATGCTTCAGACGCGCTACGCTGGGGGGCGTTCCCACTGCGATTACACGCAGCGTCCGTCCCTTCGGGGAACTAGGGTTACATACGTAACCCGGGACGTTTTGCATGTTCCTTTCTTTAATAACGAACTAATATCTGTAGCACTAAACGATCCACCTGAGTCATGCGGTGCAGACATTTTGCCTCTGTGTGGTAGGCTTGGCTGTTCTGCGCCTATGAAACACGCAAGAGTTAGCTTCCGACCTTGTGCCTGTAAATCGTTTTTATTTTAGTTATCCTTGTTGCTTGTGCATTAGATAAATAACGGTATATTTGTTTCTAGTTATTTTATTTTGTTTTATATTTCCTGCAAATAATTTTATTTTCCCGCAACCCGCACACAATAATATCACACAATAATATCCGCCCGCACCCGCATTCACCCATCAAATATTGTCCCGTGCCGCACTCGGTTGCGCTGGGTCACGCGGGTCCTGTGGTAGTCCCGCGGGAGTGCAGGACTCTAACTGGAACCTACACATGGCTACTATAGAGGATTCTATGTAGGGCTGCACAATTAATCGAATTTCTAATCGCGATTACGATTACGGATGCCACGATTACGTAATCGTTCAAAGCCGCGATTACAAAAGAAAATCTAAAATGTGTTTAGAGCATAATTATGTTATGAGAGGCGAATCCCGACTACTTCAGAAAACCCAGCACAATATGACATACCAGGCAGTGACGTAAGTGTACGCTGAAATAAAAAGACTTTCACCTCAGAATAACGGACTTTACTGTCCTGTCCCGTTATTCTGTGCTCGTAGCGTGCACTCTTCAATTGCACACGAAAATGTCGCGGCGCGCGCTGTGTATCGCTTCACTGTATAAAGTGCAGAAGAAACTATGAGCATGCAACGTCTTTACAATGTAAATTAGTAAGTCACGAAATAAAAGTAAAATACCAATAAATCACATGTTAGCTGAGAAGGATTTGCATGCAGGTATGATTTTCATTCAGGAGCTGTTCCATTAACAGTTCTTGTTAGTATTGTGTATTCACCATGGTAACTGTCGTTTACAATAAAAAATAAAAAAATACAATAAAAAGTGACTATTAAAAAAAGAAATCTTAATCGAGTTATTGAAAAGTGACATCTGACATTTCAATGACAAGATGATCCTTAATATTAAAAACAATATTAGCAATGAATGTTAAATGTCACATTTAGTAGACTTAGACTTATTGCATTTTTTATTCCTAATAATGGCCAAGTTGTGGATAAGAAGTAGGAAGAGGACCTTGACCATGACCTTTTAAGGTAAAAAGTCAGCCAATATGGCCATAATAATGTCAGAAATTAATCCCAAATACCATAACAAGTCTAAATAGAGGTATTTCATGTGTATATACATTCAGAAACAAAGAAGTTGGATTTTCATCATCATCTGATGGCGGCCATATTTGATTTGACCATTACGTAATTCGTGGCACTATGGCGGATGAGCACCTCTGTGATTTTTCATGTCTAGGGACCCACTTACTCAGTTCAAGTGAGTAATTCCCCCAACACCAAATTGCGAACGGGTCTACAGGCCAGGTACTGGATTATTGGGGGGATTGTTGGATATGATAGCATCATAGGATGAACAATGGAGTTGTGATTTTTGTAGATAGCTTTGATAAAGTTGCAACAATTGTTGAACAAGGTGTAACAATCAAAGATATCTTGGTTCAAGTGGTGCCGCTCGTAAATCCGGCAAAAATATAATTTTGTCGTAAGTTCATTATTAACGAAATGTTAGAGATGGAACTTTCGAGACATGAACAGCTAATGTCTCTGATTAAAACAATTGGCCTTGGCTGTAAATATCTGCATTTAAAACATGTTGTTCCTTTTAGAAGACAATTTTTATGATTCTTAAAAACATACTCAGTTACTAAAGTAACCTCGGTTCTCGAGAGAGGCCCTGCGTGACGCCATATCCAATGGGTGCGCTTCGCACAACTACATCATGTCCCGCCGAAATAGGCGTGGCCTTGACCTATAAATATAGCTTGACAGGCTGATACAAACTGGTTTTCGTTGCCGAAGCGAACCAGAGCATGTTGTAAGCACGGCAAGATACGCAGTACTCGTTCCCTCTCTAGAGAGAACCGAGGTAACGTTAGTAACCGAGTACGTTCTCTTACGAGAGTTCCTCTCGTACTGCATAATATCTTACGCTATGGGGAACACAGTGTAAAACGCTGTGCGTACTGGGATCCGACACCAAAGTCCCAAGGGCAGTAACCTGGGGCTCATATAATGCATAATCACCATAGACTCACAGAGAGTCGGAGAAGAGAGGCTGTAAGCATCATTCCCCATAAAAAGCATCCTACAGGATCCCACAGGCGCTTGTAAATCCCCAATGCGCTTCACCGAAGCGAGAGCCACAAGAAACACTGTTTTGAAAGACAAATGTTTCATGTCTGACAAATGGATTGGCTCGAATGGGGCACCTTTCATGGCTTCCAAAACCGTAGAAAGGTCCCACACGGGGAATGAAGGAGGTCTGGGAGGGTTCAGCCTCCTAGCTCCTTTGAGGAAACGTACGACCAGATGGTTCCTCCCCAGTGACTGGCCAGATTCTGGTTTAGTAAACGCTGCTATGGCCGCCACATAAACTTTGAGCGTGGATGGGGTTCTGCCCTTATCCAGTAGCTCTTGAAGGAAGGAAATGCCATGAGGCATTTGCCATGAGCCACTGCCATGGGGCAGTGCTGGTCAGCTGCATCAGGACTGGGAACCAAGCCTGGTTCGTCCAGAGCGGAGCCACAAGCAGCACTGAGCATCCGTTTTCCCTGATGCGTTCCAACACCTGAGGCAGGAGCGAGACGGGGGGAAAAGCATAAAGGGGGCAACGGGGCCAGACATGGGCCAGCGCATCCCTGCTTTTGGAGAAAAACTTTGGACAGTGAGCGTTTTCCTGGGACGCGAACAGGTCCATCTGCGCTCTGCCGAATGTCTCCCACAGCAGTCTGATCGTCAGCGGGTGCAGCGACCATTCTCCTGCTGGAACATTGTTTCTGGACAGTCTGTCTGGTCCCATATTCAGGTGTCCAGGCACATGTGCTGCTTTCAACGAAAGCAGGTTGTGCTGAGCCCAGACCAGGAGACGTTCCGTCAGCCTGTAAAGGTTTAGGGACCTCACGCCACCCTGGTGATTTATATAGGCCACCACTGACATGTTGTCCGATTGGACCAGGACGTGTTGACCTTTTATTCGGGGACAAAAACGCCTCAGCGCGTTGTCGACTGCCATCATTTTAGGTGTAGGTTTAGCTTCACAGTTTAGGTGTAGAAGCTTTTCCTGTTCTGACCACTGGCCAAAGAACGGTCTGCCCTCGAGCAGTGCTCCCCATCCCAAGGTGGAGGCGTCCGTGGACACCACCTTCACACTCGAGGAAGTCCCCAGACTCACGCCTGACTGATACCAGTCGATCGCCTTCCAGGGTTCCAGAGCTGAGACACATTTCAGATCGACCTTGAGGCGAAACAGACCGGAGGCCCATGCCCGAGGTGGAACACACGCTTTCAGCCGTGACTGCAGTGGGCGCATGCGAAGCAGACCCAGCTGGAGTACCGAAGATGCTGAGGCAATAAGACCCAGCATTTTCTAAAACATTTTGAGTGGGACTATAGTGCCGCAGCGGAAGGATTTCGTGGCACGCTGAACGTTCAGTCCGCGCTCCGGCGACAGGCGCGCTGTCATAGACAGCGAGTCCAGTACTGTGCCCAGAAAAGAAATTTTCTGACTGGGAGACAGCGAACTTTTCGCCCAATTTACTGTTAGACCCAGGTTCTCGAGATGCTCGAGTAATATGGTCCTTTGTTCTATGAGCTCTGAGCGTGATCAAGCTAGAATCAGTCAATCGTCCAAGTAGTTCAAAACTCGCATGCCCCGAAGTCTCAGGGGTGCGAGAGCCGCGTCCATGCACATCATAAATGTACGGGGTGCCAGGGACAGGCCGAACGGCAGGACTGTGTATTGATATGCCTGGCCCTCGAAGGCGAATCTCAAGAAACGCCTGTGACGTGACGCTATTTGTATTTGGAAATAGGCATCTTTCAGATCTATTGACATAAACCATTCCTCCTGGCGAACTTGCGCGAGGATTTTCCTGGTTGTAAGCATTCTGAACTGGCGCTTCACAAGCACTCTGTTCAGTTGCCGCAGATCTAGAATGGGTCTGAGACCCCCGTTTTTTTCGGTACCAGAAAATATCTGCTTCGATCCCTTCGCTCTGAGCCTGAGATAAAGGTTCTATGGCCCCTTTGCTCAGTAGTTTCGCTATTTCGGCTCGAAGTAGATGAGCTACCTCATTTTTTACCGTTGTTTCGACACGTGCCGTGTAACGGCGGGAACGTTGAGCGAACTGCAGCGAATAGCCTCTTTTTATAGTGTTCAGCACCCATTCTGACACCCCGGGAAGCTTTTTTCCACACATTTGCATGAATAGTTAGAGGTAGAATGAGATCTGGGCTATGGCCGCACCGTAGTAGCGACCGAAGAGCTCCGGTGTGCTGAAACGTAAACACTGCGTTTGCAATGTTCGAGGCGGGGCTCAGCTTCTCTATGACCGATAGTGGAGCAAGCGGGGTAAACCCCGTGGGGTTTAACATGTCTGTGAGGGAATGTGGGCGGGGACATCGGGCACACTCACTGCACTGAGAACACCGTCGGCCTTAGCTGACTGAATGTGTGTTGGTTTCGTTTTTACAGAAACCATGGGACATGTATCGTGTAGTGTTTGTGGGCACTGTATCGTGGGCACATTCACTACGTTTATCCCTCTGAGGTCTAAGGGGTTTTTGGGGTCCTTGAGATGTTCTGACATGCTCTGACATTTGTGCTTTTTTCAGTTATTTATAAACATGTTAATGCCAAAGGTGTAAATTCACTCTATATAGCACAAACGGGGCTACCATAATATGTGAGCAACATGTATGTACATGTTTGTATTTTTTAGAGAATAATGTTTATGTGTGGTTATTGAAAAAAACTAAAACTTAACGTGTCTGAAATAAGTCCCCAAAACACATACTAAATATGAGTCCACAAGACTTTTGACTAATGAGTGTTGTTGCCAAGAATTTTTGCTACAAAATGATCTGAAAATCATCCTGCCTAATCATTTACACAAAACAATACATTGATTTAAATTTTATAAGACAACTTTTGTTTGGAAAGGCAATATGCGTGGAGGCGTGTTCACACCTGAGAACACAAAGGCAGGATAATGTGCCACATACATAATGAGCTGCATATTAATTAGCCCTTTCACACAGGTGTGTCACAGGATCCCAAAGAATGCAAGGACAAAAGAAATTATCTATATATGAATATTTTACAATTAGAAATTGTAACCAATTACAAATAGGTTACAATTACAACAACAATTACAATTTTAACAATATTTCAAGTGTATTTCTTTGTAAAAAATATAGATTTTATCATACATATTAAAAAAGGTAAGGATTCACTAGTTTGAATATTGGAACGAACACTTTAATAACATCTTAGTTGATCATTCAATATACCTACTTTATTTTTGACAAAACATCATACTATAGTATATTTAACTATGAGCAGAAATTGGTGAACAAAAGCGTACCTATTTAATGTGACCGTAGTCTTTTTTTTACAGTCAAAACTCTATAATCTATCCAAAACTAATCACAAAATCTTGTCTAAACATTCTTATTTAGTCTGTAACATATTGTGTATGACATATTAGCATATACATGTGAATTTGCAGTTTGTTGCTTATACATGACATTATACTGACATTTTATTTCAACATATTTCAGTCTATTTTTACTCATCTTAGTAGGCTATAGCAATAAAGTTTGGATGTGTTCATGTAAACATAACTTTTACTAATGTAGGTGCGAGAGTGAATTAACGGCACAGACACGCGCTGTATAACTGTAGTAAACAACAGTGCGCGCCTGCCTGTATGACAAGTATTCGCGGAATTACAGTTAATTTTCGGACGCGTTTCAGAATGGACTTAACTGACAGAGAGAAGGCAGAACGCGCACCATGTTTGTTTTTCTTTATTTGGCGAAAAGCACAACACTTTGTTTTTATTGTGAGTATCCACAAAAAAATAGAAACTTATCAGGATCTAATGATGTACAACACTTAATATGTAAGATCGAAATCAATAGAGTATTTTGAGTTTCTTTTGCACTGAATCAAAAATGATCGCCCGCGCGATAGTCGACCTCAGAGGGTTAATGCACAATCGACATGAGTCGATTTCATTTGTGCGAGCCCTGTACTGTAGCGGGCTGTGTTTGTGTGTTGGAAGGAGCACTGAGCAGTGGGCATTTTTATAACACTCTAACACTGTCGGCCGTGGCCGGAATACCAGAAAATACATTATTTTTGAGATTTATCTGGGTTGCCATAAAAACGGCGTTTGTGTGCTGGCAAGCGGGTTGTGGTATCACATTGTTTGGAACTGAACGAGCGAGAAGTTTTGGTGAAAAACCGGCCGCAGCGGGTTATGAACACCGTCGTTTTCCTAGGGGGGCTAGGAAGTTTTTGAGAGTTCGAGCTTTATCTCAATCCTTGGCCGGGGCCCGCGTGGAGGGGGGCGGCAGCCAACAGAGTGAGAGCGTGGTCTCTGGTCTCGGGCCTGGCGGCGCTGAGGAGCGGCGGCGGTGGGCTTTGGCTGGGAGCTCCGAGCAGACGGCTGTTTTGAGTGACCTGCTGCAGAACTAGAGGGCTTCGGCAAGAAGTGCTTCATTGCCTGTGACGTTTTCTGAACCTCGACGAATCTGTCCGCGAAATCCTTGACGGCAGATCCGAAGAGGCCAGCTGGAGAGAGGGGCGCGTCGAGGAACACAGAGCGCTCAGAGTCCGTCATCTCCGACAACTTCAGCCAAAGATGTCTCTCAGCCACGGTGAGACAAGCCACGTTTCGCCCAATGGCTTGTGCAGCGGATTTCGCGGCGCGAAGAGCCAGCTCTGTAGCGCTCCTTAAATCCGGCACGCTGATAGCTTCCGGTCCTTCCTCGTCCATTTTGCGAAGAAGGTCGGCCTGGAAGATCTGCAGAATAGCTATAGCGTGCAGTGCTGATACGGCCTGCCCAGCGGCGGTGTAAGCGCGACTGTGCATGGTGGAAGTCGCACAGCAGGCTTTAGAGGGTAGCACCGTCTGAGAGCGCCATCCAGCAGAGGGCGGGCAAAGATGAGCTGCTACAGCTGCTTCCACTGGAGGAAGAGAAAGATATCCTCTGTCTTTAGCACCGTCCACCACGGAGAATGCTGCAGAGACAGAGGTACGCAATCTGGCCGAGAAGGGGGCGTTCCAGGATTTCGTGACTTCTTCGTGAAGCTCAAGAAGAAAAAGCGCGGGCCTAGACTGTGACGTGGCGCGGCCCTTTGCAGGAAGCATCCGTCCAGCCGGTTGCGTACAGGCTGCGTGGGCACCTCCCACTCGAGGCCTAGGTCGTTGTCGGCCTGTGAGAGCAGATGCATCAGCTCTGACTCGGTGCCAGCCCTTTTCCCTGAAGGCTCGCGGGCAGAGGGGGGGAGGTCCACAGAGCTCACCCAGTCCTCACTGTCCGATCCCAGGATAGAGCAGCAGGCCTCGGCTGTCTCGTCAATATCAATGGCGGAAGCGACGGAGGACGTTGTCCGTCGGTGAGCGACACGAGCGATGTTGGCGAAGCTGGCGGGCGAATCAGCAAGCTTTGGCGGGCAGGAGAAGGATCAGGAGCGCGCTGAGCAGGGCACTTCTTGCAGCGCGGCACTACAGCGGGCAGAAGTGCAGGCTCTGAGAAGGATGCCAGGCAAGTCCTCAGAGTCACCATGGGTATCAGCTCGCAATGAGGGCATCCGCCGTCAGCGAGCGCGAGAGCCGCCTGATCCTCACCCAGGCAGGAAACGATGACATGGCGGTCCCCCTCGCTGAGTGCGGCTCGGCACGAGCCACAGGAATTGTTAGGCATCTTAAAAAAGACGCTAGCTCTTTTAGAGAGGGAGAATCTGAGTCGCAACGGCGAACACACACTCTCAGCAGAGTAAAATGATATAGACGCCGGAAAGCGTAGCAGGAACGGCGACTGAAGGCGGCGAGGTGAAGGCCAGCGACTTCAGGTTCAAGGCTCGTCCCGCAGAAGGCTTGTTCTCAACGGCGTGGCTTCTCACTCTGGATCCAGCGATGCGTGGACTTCGCTGAAGAGATGAAAATCAGTTTGTATCAGCCTGTCAAGCTATATTTATAGGTCAAAGCCACGCCTATTTCGGCGGGACGTGACGTAGTGGCGCGAAGCGCCCCCACTGGATATGGTGTCACACATGGCCTCTCTCGATAGGCTGCTGCTGTTGCCACAGGTCAGCCAATAGGCACGCAAGCCGCCTTGCCTATGTCTGCATGCTGCCACAACGCGTTTTACATTATTTCAAAATTAAGGATAATTTTTGGCACCATTATCTTGTGGAAAAGAGGTTTTCCCCATAGCGTAAGATATTACGCAGTACGAGAGGAACTCTCGTAAGAGAACTACAATGAAGAATTAAATGTAGGTTATGTAACATCTGAGAAAATTAAATGTTTTGGATCTGGAATGGAGGGTCACCTTATACGATCATGCCCAGAAAAATTCCCTGTTGAAATTAATAAGACCATAGAACAGGGTGAGTCAAGTATGTTTCAGAGACAAAAAATAGACAAAACAAATAAATTACAAGGACAAAACAGAATGTGAGTCAAATGAAATTCAGGGACAAAACAGAGTGAATCAAATGAAACCCAGGGACAAAAACAGAGTGAATCAGATGAAACTCATGGACCATTTTTGGATGATTCAAATAAATCCCAGGGACAAAAACAGAATGAACTAATGGAATAAAACCGGAAAAAAAAGAAGAAGAAAAAATCACACAGAAATAAAAGATCAACACAGAAAAGAGCTTCTCAGGCTCCATTTCCAGTTGAGAACAGTCAACAGCATGATTTTGAAGAGGTGGCCAGTAGCAGCACTCAGAAAGAAGTAGAGGAGGTAGAATGTTCTTTGACTGAAGAAAGTGAGATGCTAGTAGATGACAAATCTGACAAAGATAAATTTGAAAAATGTGAAAAATTAGAGATGAGTTTCAATTCTCTGAAAAAATGGAAAAAAATGTCCTCTTCATGATTGCGCACAGACTTTTTATAGTGATGTTGAGGTAGACTCAGATGCAGACTCTATAGTTTCCACGCAATCTTTGCCGTTGTAAAGAAGTAGCTACTCTATGTTGAGTATAAAGAAGTCTCTTAAGAGTACTAAAGGAGCTAGGAATGTTAAACTTGAGAGTGCCTTTCCTGATCTACTACTTTTCATTGATTCAGTTGATTCAAAAAAGTTCCGAAAGTGCAGGGGAGACTGTTTTTACTGATCAAGAAATGTATTGCTTAAAGAAACTTGTTTTGAAAGTTAAAATACAGTTAGAAGATGGTGAATATGTTTAGTTTTTCAAATTTGTTTTTCTTTGGTTTCTCGTTTGGTTTTCTTTTTTTCTTTTGTTTTATGAGTGAGGTAAAAATAGGCAGTCTGAATTTGAATGAAGCTAGAGATGAAAGAAAAAGAGTTTCATTTTTCAGACTGTGCTCCCTTAACGCCATGGTCGGTCCCAAGCCCGGATGCGAAAGGAGGAGGGCTGGGCGAGGGGCTAGGAACCCCTTCCCTTAAAAACAGCGTCGCTACAGAAAGGTCAACAACAAATTCTGAAGACACCAAGGCCCTGGGCAAGGATAGATCTCTCGCCGGAGAACCTATGACACCTGATAGTGAAAGCTTTCTGGAAGCCATCAAGCCGACGACCATCTTGTCTACCAGGACCACAACTACCATCGGAACATGGAAAGTCCGCACCATGTTTGAAGTGGGAAAGACAGCACAAGGAGCAGCAGAGATGAGGAGATGCAACCTAGCGATGTTGGGAATCAGCGAGTCCAGATGGAATGGTGTAGGCCAAAAGAGACTCGGCACCGGAGAGCTAGTTCTGTTCTCAGAACATGAAGACGACGCTGCTCCTCACACCCATGGAGTAGCCCCGATACTGACCAAAACTGCCCAGGGAGCGCTCATTGGCTTGGAGGCACATGGACCACGGATCCTAGCATCTTCCTTTAGAACCAAGATGAGTAGAATCCATATGGACTTAATCCAGTAATACGCTCCAACGTATGACAGCGACAAAGACGATAAAGAGGACTTCTACAGCAGACTGCTCGCCATCGTCCAGAACCGTACGAGCAGAAAAATCATTGTAGTTATGGGCGACTTCAACGCACAGATCGGCAGCGACAACAAAGGATACGAGGAGATCATGGGACAGCAGGGTATTGGAGTAATGACTGATAATGGAGAGAGGTTTGCTGACTTCTTCGTCACAAGCAACCTAGCCATCAGAGGGAGCTTCTTCCAACACAAAAGGATACACAAAGCTACATGGGTGTCACCAGATTTGACAACAGATAACCAGATAGACCTTGTATGTATAGGGAGGATGTTCAGAAGGTTACTCCAAGATGTGAGAGTGAGACGAGGACCAGACGTCGCCTCTGACCATCCACCATTTTGACATCTGGCACAAGAAAGGAATTGACAACATCATTGCTGATGCCCTGTCCGGAACTCCTTAGACAGTTAAAATGATTTGGTGATTAGTGACTTAGTATGTTGACTTATAACCAGTGGGCGATTATAGTCTTTGGTGGCGGGGGTGTTATGTCCAGAGCCATAAAGTTTTGTTTGTGTGTCCAAGCTGTGCTCTGTCTCTCTCGCCCCCTGTCTCTTCGTAGGAGAAATGGTTTTGACCTGGTGCCAATAATCAATGCCCTGCTGTAATTGGATGATGGGAGGGGAAGGAGAGTATTTAAACTGCAACCATCCTCAGAGCTGTGTTGGTGGTGGCTTGACTGTGTGCAACAGCTTTGAGGTCTCATCTTCAACCCCTGACTTGATGTTGTGTTGAAGGAAGTAGTTGGTGTTGTGTATCACCTCATTTGTGTTCTACTAATTGAAGTAGAGTTTTTCTGTCTTTAGTCTCTTTTGATCACACTCTATGATTGAGACTTAAAAGGCAGAAGTGATGGTTCATTAATTATTCATTGTATGGTGTAATTCATCTGTTGTTCTCTTGGTTTATTTGAAGTTTGCTACTTAATCATTTATTTCTTTATTTGTGGGGTTAGTAGGGAAGTGGGTGCCATTTATTTTGAACCCGACTTTTTCTCCTGTTTATGTTAGCAAGGGAGTTAGCTTATTTTGCTGTACTCTTGTTTTCCTTTCTTTTAGTTTAAATAGTTTGGTTAATAAGGAGTTAGACTGATTATGTTTGTTGTTTTGGCAATACCCCCTTCTGAATCTGATACCCAATCTGATAGACTTTCTCTTTTTCTTGATTTGTAAATAAAAACTATTTTCTTTAATGAAATATTATGTGGTAATGAAACAATTCTAGGTCTGGAGACGGGGTGGCTTCATGCACATTCATTTGACCACCATCCATTTTTTGCTGTTGCTTTCCTCCCCTAGACCAATCAGGAAATTGTAACACTTGATTGAGACTGAAGCTGAAGAGACACTGTACAACCGAGACCTGCCGACCACGATTCAACACCTCGTCCTTGAAGGAAGTGGCAAGAGGTAAAGACAACAGTTGTATCAACGTGTCAGGAAGTTCTGGGCCCAAAGAAACACAATCAGAAGGAGTGGCTTTCAACAGAGACTCTAAAGAAAATAGATGAAAGAAAAAGAAAGAAATCAGCAGCCGTAAAAGAACGGGAAAAGACAGGGCACAGAAGGAATACACAGAAGCTAACAGAAGCATATAGGAAAGCATAAAAGGAGACAACGAAGAACTATGTAGAGTCCTTGGCCGAGGAAGCTGAAATAGCAGCCCACAAGGGGAACATGAGGGACCTGCACAGTACCATCAAGAAGCTGTCCGGCAAGTTCAAAAAACCTGAGAGACCAGTGAAGAGCAAAGATGGGCAGACCATAAGCGAGGAGGTAGGACAGATGAGAAGATGGGTAGAGTACTTTGAGGAGATGTTAAACAGACCAGCGCCACAAGACCCACCTGTTATCCAGCCACCGGACAGCGACCTGCCAATCGTTTGCAACCCGCTCACGAAAGAAGAGACCCGCACGGCAATCCAGTAGCTGAAGAACGTAAAGTCTGCAGGACCTGAGACCAGCTTGGAGATGTTCAACCCACTTTTCCAAGAAATCTGGAAAAGCAGCAAGAACCGCTGGATTGGAAGGAAGGCTGCCTTGTTAAAATACCAAAGAAAGGGGACCTGCTCCAACTACCATGGCATCACACTGCTGTCCATCCCAAGCAAAGTATTTAACCGGGTGATCCTCAACAGGTTGAAAGAGACCATCGGCTTAGAGGTGAACAAGCTGATTTCCGCAAAGATAGATATTGCACCGATCAGATCGCAACGCTGTGCATAATCCTCGAACAGTCACTCGAATGGAACTCACCTCTCTATGTCAACTTCATTGACTATGAGAAAGCATTTGACAGTGTGGACAGGCAGACACTCTGGAAGCTTCTACGACATTATGGAGTACCCATAAAGATCACAGATATCATCCGGAACTCATACGACAGACTGTCCTGCAGAGTGATCCATGGCACACAAGTCACGGACTGGCGTAAGACAGGGGTGCCTGCTTTCTCCTTTCCTGTTCCTGCTTACCATAGACTGGGTCGTGAAGACATCAACAGCACAGAGAAGGAACGGTATACAGTGGGCCCTATGGAAACAGCTGGAAGACCTCGACTTCGCCGATGACCTGGCACTTCTTTCACACACCCAGCAATAGATGCAGGAGAGGACTAACACTGTGGCAGAGAACTCCATATGCATTGGACTGAACATCCACAAAGGGAAGACCAAGGTCCGACACAGCACCCATCAAGCTGGAGGACGAGGTGCTAGAAGAGGTGAAGAGCTGATGCTACAAATGATCAATGTTATCTTGAAGCTCTTGAGGTCAAAAAGTCTGTTTTAACTTATCTGCCTGGGGTATCAGCACAAGGGGCTCTTATTAGGTCCTGTTTTGAGAATGTAGTAGAAATGTTCCATCATTCTTTTTTTTGGATTGGAGCGAAAAAATTGTCAAAATATATCCATAGTCCGACTCTGGACATGTGTTGTCTGATCATGCTGCTATTCGTAAGCAGGCTGTCAGTTTTTACTGTGATTTGTACAAATGTGAACACCAAGAAGAGCAAATTTTAGCTCAGAGTTTTTATTCTGGTCTTCCCCAGCTTAAACAAGAAAGTAATGTGGTGCTGGAAGCAGATATTTCCCTGGGTGAACTGTATGTAGCTTTGCAGAGTATGCAGAGCAGAAAAACTCCTGGATTCGATGGTCTACCTATTGACTTTTATATGTCTCTTTGGTTTATAAATGGAGAAGATCTTCTGGCAGTGTTGAAGGATAGCCTAGCCAATGGACGTCTGCTTTTAAGTTGCAGAAGGGCAGTTCTTACCCTACTGTCAAAAAAAAAAAAAAAAAAGGTGACCTGCAGCTCATAAAAAACTGGAGACCTGTGTCCCTGCTTTGTAGTGATTATAAGGTAATCTTCAAAGTATTGGCAAGTAGACCCAGTAAAGTGATGGAACAAGTTGTTTTGCCTGATCAGACCTACTGCATCCCCGGCAGGCTGATTTCTGATAATATTTGTTCTCATTCGAGAGTTGTTAGTAATCTTGAAGCGTTTTGGTCTTAAAATGGGAATTGTGTCTATTGATCAGGAAAAAGTTTTTTCCGTGTTGAACACAAATATTTATGGCAAACAATGATTGCTTTTGGCTTTACTTCTGGTTTTATCAACAAGATCTAGACTTTGTATTGTGATGTTCTTTGTAGAGAGTTTAAAAAAATCAATGGTGTTTTGAGCACTCCTTTTCAGGTTCAGCTGGGAATTAGACAGGGCTGTCTAATTCCTGTCTGGCTTGCAACTTTCCGCTTTCAGTGTGTGCAGAGGTTTCTGTGTGGTACTTAGGATCTAGTGTGGAGACCGTTAGCATGTACTATTCTGAACCAGCTAGGTGGACTTGGCCTAAACAGAGCACTGTTTCTGATGGACTTAAAGTAGCTCAACACCAGTGGATTGCCAAGTTTCTACCGTGGACTGTTAAAAGTCTAGAATCTGTTTAAAACGGAGAGGACAGAACATCACAGTTCACTGTATTGGCTTCTCCAAGAGCCAGTTGTGTATGGGACCAGTTTGAGTGCAACCTGTCAAATAGGTCCCAGTTTACTTAAACAGTTCTGTTTGTCTAATGTAGTGACTTTGGGACATGTAATTCACTTTACAGGTGCAAACATGGACAATGCTCTTCTCCTTGCCTCTCATTTAAAGGTGCATTCTAATCGCATAATTAAATTGTTGCTCAAAAAGTGGAAAGAGGATTTAACGGATTCCGAACACACATTGGTTGCATTTTTATTATGGTTCTGTTCAATATAGTGTTGATGATATTTTTCCTTTGGTAAAGGTTTCCCCAGACTTTAAGTAACTCCCAGGCTTTTTTTTAAGAATCCAATAATCCCAGTCTGTCTATTCATCATGCTGATAAGAAATTGTAATACAGATTGATTGTTAAAATGTTGAACAAAGATAAATTAAATGGTAAAATTGACAATCCATGGAGAGCTTGCTTAGGTCTGGTGTTGGACCTGAATGGAGATCGCTGTATAAACCACCATTGTTGAAGAAGGTTGCTGATTTGCAATGGAGAGTTTTACATACAGCCGTGGCTGTTATTTATTTTATTTATGTTTTAAACCCTAATATTAATCATGACTGTCCTTTTTGTACTCTTCGTGAGACAGTTTTTCATTGTTTTATGGACTGTTGCGTCTTGTGCAACTGTTCTCTATGTTGGAAGATCTTTTTTAATTGTTTGGTGTAGTTTTTTTTTTTCAAACAGTTGTTTATTTTAGGTTACAGGTATTTCCCAAAAAATAGGGAGCAGTGTCAACTCTATAATTTCATTTTGGGAAGAGCAAAGATGGCTGTGTATACGAGTAGACAAAATAAGGTTGAAGGATCTACAGATGATGATGATGCTGTTTTTGTATTTGTCAAAATGTTGAAATCGCATTTAAGAATAGATTTTAATTACTACAGTTTGATGAACGATCTTGGAAAATGTTCCAATATTTGATGTCACAAGGATGTGCTCTGCTCTGTTGTAGAGATTAATCTAATTTTCTAATAATCTAATGAGTGTGTTGATTTAATGTGATTTGATTTGATTGAGTGTTGTTTTTACAACTGTTTTAATAAAGTATTAGTAAATCACCCTCTCTCTCTCTCTAAAAGTTATTTCCATATTCTAGTGGTTAGGAGCAGAGGGATTCAAGCTACTATATTTGTAAAATAAATTACAAAGTAATGGATTTCCGTTTAAAGTTGTATTTTCAAACTCTGAAGTGTTGCTAATACAACTCATTGTTTCTCTCTACACATTTACATTTAGAGAACATATTGACGTATTGTGTTCCCTTCAATTCGTTCTTTAAATTTTCTTAAAAAGTCTTAAATTTACTGCTTGAGTTACGTAGAAAGTATTTTTAAAAATGATAAAATATCAGCATGCGGGTTTGGAATGACATTCAGTGAGTCAGTGACACAGAATATGCACTTTCAGGTGAACTGTTCCTTTAAGCACTGTTTTTCACACTTCTAAACATGTGGTGACTCATATTTGCATAAACACCACTAAACCTTGATTTACATTTATATTCATCTCCATGCTGTGCATCCTCTAGACATTTTATCAAATTTAATTCCATTTTTAATCAACAGAGCCACCAATCTACCACACTGGACTAGTGCGTGTAAAGCCAAGGGTGAAATTAGTGTGTTTTCTAAGATGTGCAGATTCGCTACTGTAATTCTTTCCACCGTTTACTTCAAGCAAAGAAACTAGCTGCAAGTAAATTGGATGTTTACCATTCAAAAAAGATGTACATGTGGATAATAATTTGTGATTTGGATGCTAAATAATGCATTTCAGTGCTGGTAATAACAAATACTTTCAGAGCAGAAGATATAGACGGGAGAAACCTGCATTATGGATTAGCTTCATATGAATGCACTCTACTAAATATTTCAGAGCCACGTTCTCATCTGCAAAATAACTATTCGGTTTAAGACTCTTTGGCATAAGGCTACGTGGGAAATCAGGAACGCAAATATGCAAATCATATACTTGAGGGATGCAGATATGTTTTTTTGTGTGCATCCATTCAAGCTCATTTTATATTTATATATCGTTTGATACATGACTCACTTTTGTTTGTTGGATATAGAAAACAAAGTGCATTTGCATAATAGAACACATTTTAAACAGAATACTTTTCTCAAAATAAAAATGTCACGCAGCCACACACCCAAGTAAACCAAAAAGGACCTTATAATTAGTCAATGTTGTCTCATTCCCTCTGATGGAGTCGTGGGAAACGGCTTTGTGCAAATTAGAATAACTGTCACACTCGACAAACTCCTACTGGAATGGACACCCCACAGGAGCCCTTATCAAACAAGTCTGAAACACTAATTTGACAAATAACAAACTAACTCACAGTACAGCATCTACCAAAGGCAAGTAGGAGTCAGTAAGAACCATAAGGAGCACAAATTAAAATATTAATGCAAGATATGCATGATGTTTAGTAAAACATGCAACAACGATTGACAACCGAGAGGTGACACATTTACCCTAAGGTACATATACAACCAAAATCTAATGTCACCCTAACCCAATTTCAGTTTTTTAGATGCTAAAAATGAACACCGTGCTGCAGAAAGTCTTTGTATAATACAATATTTTCCAGAGGGAGAAAAAAAAAATGCACTGGGTCAAAATTGCACTGTTCAGAAAGAGGGAAAAAACCCCAGATAAGTTGCATCGTTCGCCTTTTATTATACATTGATACACTATGTGAAATGCTTGTAAATAAAATGAAACGTTTACAAACATTATAAACATGATATAGCCTACACTATTCCACAACAAATCCTTTAAAAATTGAATTGTGTTGAGGGGGGCGTGGTTTTGCGGAGTTTGCAGCGGGAGAGTGAGGGAGGAGCCGAGCGGTAAGTAAGTAGGTCAAGTGCAAAATGACGAACACCTGTGTCTGATTGCAGTAATTGGCCTGGGGAGACTGCATACAACGGCTGGTGCAAGAGAGCGGGAGAGAGAAGGACCGGGGACTCGTATCAACACTCGCGACCTTGCTGACTGACAAATGGACTGAGTTCGTACGACGGAGAGAGCTTTATGAATGGAATGAGTTTACACATCCGGAAGAGTTTGATAAAAGTGGACTGAGCTGAACCAGCAGGAAAGAGTGTCTTTGAACTGTGCTGTAGAGACTTCTACGGTGAAGGCGCATGTGGCGCACCTTTTCTTTATTTTGTTTTTATTTTTAATAAAGTATACGAGTCCCCGTTACGCCGACCCTTGTCTTCTTTCATCCCGGGTTTCGGCACCAGTGTAACGAAGGTTCAGTGTAGGGATGAAAGAAGACAAGGGTCGGCGTAACGGGGACTCGTATACTTTATTAAAAATGAAAACAAAATAAAGAAAAGGTGCGCCACATGCGCCTTCACCGTAGAAGTCTCTACAGCACAGTTAAAAAAAACTCTTTCCTGCTGGTTCAGCTCTCAGTCCACTTTTATCAAACTCTTCCCGATGTGTAAACTCATTCCATTCATAAAGCTCTCTCCTTCGTACAAACTCAGTCCATTTGTCAGCCAGCAGGTCGCTAGTGTTGATACGAGTCCCGGTCCTTCTCTCTCCCCGCACCAGCCGGTTTATGTGGTTTCCCCACGGCAATTACTGCAATCAGACACAGGTGTTCGTCATTTTGCACTTGACCTACTTACTTACCGCTCGGCTCCTGCCTCACTCTCCCGCTGCAAACTCCGCAAAACCACGCCCCCCTCATCACATTAATGTTATTCAGAACATTCACTATAAAAAAATTATTTGTTGGTTTATCTTAAAAAAGTAAGTTACCCAGGTGCCTTAAAATTTTTAGTTTATTAAAATTTGAGTTAATGCATAGATTGCGAGAGAAAAAAAATATATTTTTTTTTACAGTGGACATTTACTATAAACACCAAGCCTAAACTTATTTATTTAAGCAAAACTGAAACTACAGGTATGTGGAAATATATATTCTATACAAATAAACTCGCGCTAACGTGTCTCTCTTATTCAGCACCAATCCAAATGTGTGCGGTTTATGCATATTTTGAGGTCACTGATAGCCATGCAAATGTTTATTTCTGCTGTATAAAAATTATAGGTTAAAAATTACTACTGGTTCCATACAGTCTGTATACAGTCATCCCACCCAGGTCTAATATATTGTCTGTCTCTTTTAGTCTTAAGGAGTGAGTAGGAAAATGATGCAGGACAGCAGCAGGGAAGGAAGGGAAAAAAAAGCATGATTAGGCTTCCTGGCCGGCAGGCTACCGTCAGCAGCACCTGCACCGCTGGCTGCCCAGTAAAGCAGTATTATTACAATGTCAGCTTTAATCAACATTGTAGTCAGCAGTGAGATTGTGCAGCGCTGCAGTTGTGTAGGAGTGTGGCGTCCTGATCAGCCCACTGACCACTGAAACGCACGGACACATACAGTAACTCATGCTTTGAGATCCGCTGTTCAAGCAATATTAGTGCAACAGTGAACAGCCGCTATTTTTGTTTGTTACCATGCATTTTCTACATATACATAATAAAACAATTATAAACAGCAGCCAGCTATGAGATGAATCACAAACCGAAAGCTTTGATTCAGTGAAAATAAATAAACTGAATTAAAGTTTACGATGTTGTGTTTAGTCTTAGAGCTAACAGAGATATACACTACTGGAATCAGTACGATTTTTTTTACGTTTTTGGGGGGGAAAAGTCTCTAATGCTCACCAAGGCGGCATTTATTTGATAAAAAATATTGTGAAATATTATTATAATTGAAAATAGCGGTTTTCGATTTGAATATATTTTAAAATGTAATTTATTCCTGTGATGGCAAAGCTGAATTTTCAGCATCATTACTCCATTCTTCAGTCACATGATCCTTCAGAAATCATTCTAATATTCTGATTTGCTGCTCAAGAAACATTTCTTATTATTATAAATGTTTAAAACAGTTGTGATGTTTCATATTTTTGTGAAAACTGGTTTGCTGGTCTTAGCTGGTTTAGGCTGGTCTCCCAGTCTGACCATCATAAAATGCATCTAAAACAAGCTAGCTAGATCACCTTAAGATGATTTAGGCTTAATCATAATTGTAATTTATTACTGTCCTGAAGAAGCTGCATAGCAGATATTTACATGCATTCCAGATGACAAAGTAAATACTAAAATGACATGAACTTTTAAAAGAAGTTAACAAAGTTCACATACTCTTGGTTCTTGGTTGAAGATTTGAAATTCTTCCTTTCTATAGTCCTATTTGTGCTGGACTAGTTTTCCAGGGGGATGTTAGAGAAATTCATGTTTCACAGACATACTTTGCGATTTTAATCCCGTCCGAATCTGCCATGTCAGTGTTTTTCTCACACAACCTCAGTAAAAATTCCGGTGCAAATTACCTGTTTGTCAGCGAACTCAATGGTCCTATGAGAAATCTAATCCCGTCCGAATGCGAATGTCTGAGATTGCTGATGTTGAAAGATCCTGCCGCCTCTCCTCATGTGTTTTTTGAACAACTTGAGCTACCGTTTTTGCACTAATCATCCGCGTGCTTTAATTTTGTTTCAATATGGATGGTATACAATAAAAAAAATAACATTATGAAAATTAATAAACAGAGCCAAATTGCGGAAACTGCGAAAGACTGCTCATTTTAATATCAGTGTCAGTTAAGTCTTGTCTAGATTGTTCCGTTCATTTATGCAAGTTTATTATAAACAGCCACTGCTATAAACTTAAACTGCTTAAAGTTAACTTAAATAGTGTTTTTATAATAAATTAAAATTATATGGCCGAATAATAAATTAAAAGACATGCCATCTGTGATGCACGCAAACACAGCACATGACCTTCTGTAACGCCCACGTCTAGAAAACACACACTCCCACCTCTGTTTAAAACACAGAGATGTTAGTCCCATCTAAATCGGTATATTAAATCACAGATATCGAGTGAAAAGAATTGTAACTCAAACGTTGTTTAGAAAACTAGTCCCGTCCGAATAGTGCTTATGTCAACACTATCAATACTTAAATTAATCTGCAGCAGGTAGGGATGGGCAGTAAATCGAGTTTGTACAATATATCGATTTTTTTTTCCCCACGATATGGAATGAGGCAATACCGTTTATATCGATACAGTAGTTTGATACGAGCACATCTGAAAAATAGTGGAGTACGCAGTGTGAGCTCCTGCAGTGAAAGAACGTCCTCGGGTTACGACTGTAACCCTTGTTCCCTGAGAAGGGAACGAGAACTGCGTCGAATGACACTTTGGGGGAACGCCCCTCAGCGTAGCGCCTCTGAAGTATGAATGAAACTGAGCCGATCTCTGATTGGTGCAACGTCATGACGTAATGGGTGACGGCAGATAGGCGGAAGCTATAAAAGCAGCCGGCACACATAAGATGTCAGCTTCTGTGATGAAGCAAGCGCTCCCAGGCAGGGGAAGGCGTGGCCAAGGGACGCAGTTCTCGTTCCCTTCTCAGGGAACAAGGGTTACAGTCGTAACCCGAGGACGTTCCCTTTCGAGGGAACTCCAACTGCATCGAATGACACTTTGGGGGAACGAGTACCCACTACGCCACAACGCGCCCTGCCTGCCCTAGTGTGAAGCTGCTCACAGGCACACTTAGGACGCGAGCACAAGAGAGCCGGGTGTAGACGGAATGTCCAAACTATAAAACCTAATAAAGGTATGAGGGGTAGCCCATCCTGCTGCATCGCAGACCTCCTGGATGGGGGCCCCCGCGAGAAGGGCTCTAGAGGACGCCATGCCTCTGGTAGAATGAGCCCTCACGGCCAAAGGTGAAGGCATACCGCGCACCTGATAGGCCGTGGAAATCGTTTGGACAATCCAGTTGCTGATGGTCTGCTTTGAGGCGGGAAGCCCCTTTCTGGGCGACCCGAAACACACCAGCAACTGGTCCGACTTCCGCCATGAAGAGGACCTCTGAATGTAAATACTCAGTGCTCTGACAGGGCAGAGCATGTGAAGTCTCTCTTCATTCGCCGTCACGTGAGGTGGAGGATGAAAAGCCTGCAGAACCGTGGGCCGTGCCGCACTGGACGGCACCTTAGGCAAATAGCCGGGCCTAGGGTGAAGAATGGCCTTAATGTTGCCTGGAGCAAACTCCAGGCACTCGTTAGATATGGAGAGCGCCTGGAGATCTCCTACCCTCCTCAGAGAAGTAATGGCCAACAAAAAGACCACCTTCAACGAAAGGTTCTTGGCCTCAGCCGACTCCAGCGGCTCGAAGGGGGCCTCGGCCAGTCCTTCGAGAACCACTGCCAGGTCCCAAGTGGGAACCCTGGTACGAGCCGCAGGTCTCATCCTCCAAGCCCCACGGAGGAAACGTACGACCAATTGGTGTCTCCCCAAAGGCCCATCACTCAGAGGAGCGTGGAAAGCCGCAATGGCAGCCACGTACACCTTGAGTGTGGACGGGGTAAGACCAGTGGAAAAGCGATCTTGGAGGAACTCCAGCACTGAAGCCACTGGGCAGTTAACTGGGTCCACCTCACGCTCCCTACACCAAACGGTGAAGACGTTCCACTTTAGGCTGTACAATTTCCTCGTGGATGGAGCTCTAGAGCTGAGTATGGTCTCCACTACTCCAGCTGATAGGCCGGCCTCTAGGTACTGTGCCCCCTCAGGGGCCAGACCCACAGTTTCCATAACTCGGGCCGAGGGTGAAATATTGAGCCCTCTGCCTGTGTCAGCAGGTCCCTCCTGATGGGAATCTCCCATGGAGGGCCGTCCAGGAGCAAAATTATGTCGGAGAACCATTCTCGGGCCGGCCACAACGGGGCTGCCAACAGTAGACTGATCCCGTCGCGACGGACTCTCTCTAGAACTCCCGGGAGCAGAGCGATCGGGGGAAATGCGTACAGACGTAACCTCGGCCACGTCTGCACCATGGCATCCAACCCCAGCGGGGCTGGATGGGTGAGGGAAAACCACAGTGGACAGTGGGTCGTCTCTCGAGACGCGAACAAGTCCACTTCCACTGGGCCGAACCTCTGAGATATTGACTCCACCACCTCGGGGTGGAGTCTCCACTCCCCGGGCCTCAGCCCCTGTCTCGACAGGATGTCTGCTCCCTGATTTTGACTCCCCGGGATGAATGTTGCTTTTAGAGACAACAACTTCCCCTGGGACCACAGGAGGATCTGATGCGCCAGTCTGCATAGAGGGCGAGACCTCAGACCCCCCTGATGGTTTATATAGGCCACTACCGACATATTGTCTGACCTCACAAGGACATGATGACCTTTGAGGTCCGGCAGGAAGCTCCTCAGAGCTCGGAACACCGCCAACATCTCCAGGCAGTTTATGTGCCAGGAGGCATGATGGTCCTGCCATAGGCCTGTCGTAAAGCGGCCGTCCATGACCGCGCCCCAGCCCGTGAGGGAGGCGTCTGTCGAAACGGTTCTCCGGCGACATGACGCTCCCAACACTGGCCCTTGGGACAGAAACCAGGCTTTCTTCCACATAGATAGGGAACGAAGGCATCTGCCGTAACCCTGATCATGCGGAACGGGTTTCCCCTCGGGGAGAACCCCTTGGTTTTTAACCACCACTGAAGGGCCCTCATGTGCAGCAGGCCGAATGGAATGACACTGGACGCTGCTGCCATGAGCCCCAACACTCTCTGGAAGTGCTTCACAGTGATGGTTTGGCCTAGCCTTATCCTGGACACTGTGGTCAGGATGGACTCGATCCGCGCGGGAGACAATTGTGCCCGCATCGTGACCGAGTCCCACACCACTCCCAGGAACGTAGTTCTCTGGGCTGGTGTCAACACGCTCTTTTTCGTGTTGAGTCTCAACCCCAGGCTCTGGATGTGAGCGAGGACGACATCTCGATGCCGAACCGCCAGCTCCTGTGACTGTGCTAAAATCAGCCAGTCGTCGATATAATTGAGCACCCTGATGCCCTGAAGCCTCAGCGGTGCCAGAGCTGCATCCATACATTTGGTAAATGTGCGAGGGGAGAGAGCTAGGCCGAACGGAAGAACCCAATATGGGTACGCTTCGCCCCCGAAAGCGAACCTCAGGAACTTCCTGTGAGATGGAAGGATGGATATGTGGAAGTATGCTTCCTTTAGATCTATCGTGACAAACCAATCCTCGGACTGAATTTGACTCACGATAATGGGAATACTGAGCATCTTGAACCTGATTCTCCTCAGAGAACGGTTCAGGTGCCTGAAATCTATTATTGGACGCAACCCCCCATCCTTCTTGGGAACTATGAAGTAGCGGCTGTAAAACCCGGACTCCCTGTCCGGTGGAGGAATACGATCTATAGCCTCCTTTGCCAGCAGGGAGTTTACTTCCTGTTCCAATACCCGACCCTGCACTGGGTCGACTACAGTCCAGACCACCCCGTTGAATCTGGGTGGGCGGGAACTGAACTGCAGCCTGTACCCATTTTGAATGGTGCGCAGGGCCCAAGGAGAAATATTCGCCAGATTTTTCCATGCATCGAAATATTTTACCAAGGGAACCAGGCTCTCGAGCCTGGATTCGGGTATTAATCGGGATTCGTTCTCGGACCCCTGAAGCGGATTCCCGGCAGGGCTGAACCGAAAACGATTCTCGATGGGCGGACGCGAATGCTGCCTGACCGCAAGCCTGTGGGGCGGACAGTGCAGCCTGCGTTCGCTGGATACCGATGTGTCCCGAAGCGTGTTTAACGGCGGGAGAGCAACATCGATTTCCTGCGGGCTCCGAGAAGGAGACGTCCTCGGTCGTTCCACCACGGGTGGGGCCGCCCGCAGAGATCCTAGAGTAGCTAGGATCTCTTTGACGAAGCCTTTTTAGCCTGCAGGACGGCCCTCAGGTCGCCCTGCTTAGGCTGAGGCTTCGCCTGAGAGCGCTGTCTATGCCCCCAAGCTCCTTGAGGGGGGGCTCTAGACGCGACGCTCTGTTTTTGAGTCTGTCTATAGGCGGAGGAGCTGGCTGATGGCTGTGGCTGCGGCTGCCCACTGGGGGCAGACTTGTTGGACACTGAGCGGCGAGGGAGATATTGTTTGAAGGCCGCTGATTGTCTTTTCGCCTCCTGAAACCTGTCAACGACGGTATTAACGGCGTCGCCGAACCGGCCAGAAGGCG
Organism: Siphateles boraxobius; assembly: GCF_051911475.1. Taxonomy (NCBI): domain Eukaryota; kingdom Metazoa; phylum Chordata; class Actinopteri; order Cypriniformes; family Leuciscidae; genus Siphateles; species Siphateles boraxobius. Next base: position 14,700,018 of record NW_027508833.1, on the reverse strand, counting down.
AAATCGGGGCATCAAGGAGGAAAGCCCTGTCTTTCTCCCTGATGCCCGTAAGATTTAACCATAAATGCCTCTCCGAGACCACCATAGCTGCCATGGAGCGACCGACAGCGCGGGCCGTCTCCTTGGTGACTCGGAGAGACAAATCAGCGACCTTCCTCAACTCCGCAATATCTTCCAGAGTTGGACCCTCGCCCTCATCAATGTCCTTAAGAAGGTCGGCCTGGTACGCCTTGAGCATAGCCATGGTGTGAAGACTCGCACCAGCCCGACCCCCAGCCATATAAGCCCTGCCCACTAGCGCTGATGTGTCTCTACACGGCTTAGTGGGCAGCACCGGGCTTTAAGGGATGATGCCGACTCAGGCGATAAATAATTCGCCAAAGGCTGTTCAACGCGCGGCATCATCCCATAACCGTTCTCTCGTGCCCCCACGATGTTACTATAATTTATAATAGGGGGATTGGAGACACGAGAAGAGTGTGGTTTTTTCCACGATCTACACAACTCGTTGTGCAGATCGGGAAAGAACGGCAAGCCCCGGTGATGAGGTTGTTCCCTGTGCTGCAGGAAGCGCTCATCCAGTTTACTTTTAGTCTGCGCTTCCTGCCTCTCTTGTGGCCAGCTGATATTTAAATGAGCCACCGCACGGGAAACAACCTCAATCAGCTCCTCATACGCAGGGACACGGGGCGGCGAGTCGTCCCCGAAATCCCCGCCCTCGATGCTGAGCACGTCAACCTCCTCAGAGGCAGACAGCTCAAACATCGGATCCTCGACCCGCCCCGCGGCTTCTTCTGCGCGAGGCTCGAGGACATCAGAACTGCCTGATGAATCCCGAGAAGGTGCCTCAGCAGCCTCGAGATCCCCGGACAGATCTCTTTGCCAGCCCCATGAAGAGCGTCGCCGCGCCGCCTCAGCGGACGGGGGTCCCGCACCACGGGGCTCGCGAGGCTGACCATCTTCATCAAAGATAGCCAGCCGGGAACGCAGCACACGGATTGTCAACTTTTCACAATCCTCGCAAGCAGCCCCCTCGAGAGCTGCCTGCGCGTGCTGCATTCCCAAACAATGTGTGCACAGTTGGTGTGTGTCCCCGCCCGTGATGTAGCGAGGGCAAGGATGCACACACTTCCTGAAGCTCACACTCGCCATTTCACTCATTCAGTAACAGACAACAATAAATAAGACAAACAGTCACAGATAGCACTTGCTGAAGAACAGAAAGCTGACATCTTATGTGTGCCGGCTGCTTTTATAGCTTCCGCCTATCTGCCGTCACCCATTACGTCATGACGTTGCACCAATCAGAGATCGTCTAAGTTTCATTCATACTTCAGAGGCGCTACGCTGAGGGGCGTTCCCCCAAAGTGTCATTCGACGCAGTTGGAGTTCCCTCGAAAGGGAACAGTACAATTTGTCCTAAACATGACACAAGCTTATTAAGCGCTTCAAAATTACTGGTAAGATAGTTAACAAGTTTAAAGCAGCTTGCCCTGTCAGATGCTCGGATAGATAGCCTACTGTTAGTGACTGAAAGATAAATACTGGCGCTGTTTATTGCGTTTGAGACGTGGTGCTTTCCTCAGTGCTTAACTTACATTTCACAGGTATATTCTCCATCTGTAAATGTTCAAACAAAACAAACAAATATGTCCATTTCACTGTCAGGAGAGGACGAGCTTCTGCAAATGAATCTCCGCTAAAATTCTGATTGCATGCGTGCCAAACAGACTAGTACAATAGAACAGTAGCGCAATAATTCTGACTAAAATTCATATTACTAAAATATTTCTTGTTGGAGACACTAAATGTGCCATATGTGGAATTTTAAACCTACAAGTATATTTTTATGAAAGTGACCATTATAATGGGGTAATCAAATGCAGGCTAATATAATTAGTTTGTGCTTTTGTTTTTATTTTCATTTTTAGTTTAGCCTTTAGTCATTTTTAAAAACAAAAGCAGTATTTTTGTTTTTAGTTTGTAATGTTACAATGTTAGAATGTAATGTGATTTTAACCACCTTTTTGAACATAATATATTGCATAGCCTAAATTACATTCCCTATATTTGTGACCAGTCACGGAAACTAGGGACACAAGTCGGTTCTGGGGCATTTTGAGTTATTCATAGATTCTGAGAGTGTAATATCCAAGCTTTCCAACGATGTGTAACATGTGGAAATCTGATAATATTTGGAGAAGTTGTGGCCATTTTAAAGTAGGCACTTAAAAAAGCTCAAAGAGGAGAAAACGAGCTAAAGATTGTCCAGTTCTCACCTGTCTCTGCTGCTGGGGGTGACAATAGGGCTCATTTACATCTCATTTAGATAAGCCATACCCCCTGTAAAGCTCCTCCATGTGCTTTACAGCTTTTTTTACACTTCGAATGAGTGCACTTCTGCCGCACTAGGCGAAAAACAATTGTGCTGCCCCTCTATTTGCAACGTACCAGCAACAACACACAAAGACCAATAATGCCATATAGCCTGCATATAACGCGAAACCAGCAACAACACATAAAGACCAATATGCCATATACATAAAACGCAAAACCAGCAACAACACACAAAGACCAATATGCCATATAGCCTGCATATAACGCAAAACCAGCAACAACACACAAAGGCCAATATGCCATATACATACAGTATAACGCAAAACCAGCAACAACACACAAAGACCAATATGCCATATACATATAACGCAAAACCAACAACAACAAACAAAGACCAATAAGCCATAGGCCTACATATCTATAGCGCAAATAGTACGCAACGCTCGTGTGCCCAAAATGTCAACAATATTAAAGTTTATGTAGGAGGCAAATGCCTGCTGGCATTTTTCTTTAAGCAGTCATTTCTGCAATTTTCCAAATAATCACATTTCACCTCCTCAAATTACTGTTGCAAATCTCTTTACACCACTTTCTTATGTGCGTATACACACACAAATGAAATGTCCGCAAGCACATTATATCATCAGCAGGTTCAGCATCTTAAATAACGACTAAAGAGCAAATGAAGCTTAACTTACATTTCAGAAACACGCACGGCAGGCCTTCATCGCAGCAGCAAAGGTCTTAACTGCATCCTCTATTTCGATTCTCCGTCACATATGAAACAGCCAGCCACCGCTGTCAGCGAGCCGAGCCGCCGTATTGAAGCACTGAGGGCGAGCGCGCTGCGCCCATACCTCCGGTTCAGTTTCCCGAGCCCACGAAGTGCGGCGAAAACATTTTCGGTGTAACTGCCAGACGGTTCATCTCGTCTGCGACAATCTTTGCGGCATCCATCTTCATTGAATTTTGATATCAGAGAGAGCTGGCCAGAGCACAGCATAATAAGTAGCCATGTGGTTGACTTGGAGGGCGGGGGCAAAAGCGCCGGGTTATTCAGTATGGAAATACACACAGACAATGACACTCCACGCCCCTACTGCATCCTAGAATCTCCGAAAACAAGCCGATTTCAACCTCAAAATGTAAGCTTTTAAATATACCAATACTGCTATCTCAAACATGGAGAGGCTTCTTCGTGATTTCAATTAACAGATTCTCCAAAAAATTGAAAATCACCAATTTTGAAAAAAAACTCTTCTTTCTCATTTTGCTCGAAAGTTGTGCTGCCGACTTGTGTCCCTGGTTTCTGTGACGGGTCACATTTGTTTCCATATCCTTCAATATCAACATTGTTTGGATATCATTGAGCAGGATGTGAAATATATATATATTTTTTTAATAAATACATTTTCTTTATCCAAATGGAAAAATGTAGAAAGTACCGAGATATATATCGTATATCGCCATTTAACCAAAAAATACTGATATATGATTTTTTGGCCATATCGCCTTGCCCTAGCAGCAGGTAAAAGTAAGAGCTCTGTAAGTTGTTCATTGTACCGTCAATGTTTTGTGCTTTGAGACATGGGCTAATTTAACAGATTTTCGTCTCGTGATGTTTTGCAGACTCTTGTTCATGTGTTTTGAAGAAGGAGTGGCTTTGAAGATGCTCTGAAGAGAGGGTGGGATCTCTTGCTTTCGAATCTAGCTTTCTATTGCTAGCCCCTCTGAAATTGCCTACCCTATCTTTAAGTCTTATTTGATTACATACAGCCGGTCTGCACAGAGTAACTTCACATCACAGTCTCACATTAGCCTGCTATGGTTTTAATGCGCTGAAAAATGCAGGAATGCTTCACTAGAACTGAACGTAGAAGGCAGCCGGTTTAAGCACACAATCAAGAAAAGTTAGGCACTCAATAAACTGAAAATGATGCTAAAATATCTTGCGATCAAAGTACTGTCAGTTTGTAGAAGGATGGAGTGATGTTTGAGATATTTATATGACCACACACACACACACACACACACACACGTCTATTCAAACCTCATCTGCTGGAAGATCTTTTGAAATTATGCCAGCCTTCCAGCTTCCCTGCCACAGGCGTTTAACCACAGAGGTGGTAACGGGAGACGACAGGATGGACATGTCTCACTGCATTTCTGTCTAACCACCCTTAACACACCTTAACTGCATCACCGGCACTCATCTAACTGTATCGAACATCTCATTCACGTGTGATCTTAATATTAGCTGACTTTATAATAGTCTAGTCAAAGAATAAATAATACTGAAAATATTCATCATCTAATATTGGATATGGACTCATTTGAATTTATGGAGATGAGTTTTAAAAATGCTATCTATTTACATTCTACTAACTGACTTAATGCATTACACAAATTGCTTAATTTTAATTACACTTTCAAAACAGACCTTTAAAACTTGTGCTTACAAGGGCTGGGCGATATATTGAATAATCATGAAACATTACAGATGCTTTTGCTGGCGAAATAAAATTGTGTATAAAACACTGAGATACTTTTAATGCCACATTTTTATCTGGCCATTAAGATCATGTCATAGACTAGTTTTATGATAATTCCTTGATTTTCTTTAAAGGTGCTCTAAGCGATGTTGGGTGACGTCACTTCTTGTTGACGTTCGAAGTATTGTCAAACAAAATGGAGGCTAGCTAGATCCTCCCTCCTCCTCATCCGCACACTAACCCCCCAAATCCTTCTTGTCGTTATTGGCTGGAACAGTTTGTTATGTTTCCTGGTGCGGGTTAGCCCTGTTTGTTTTGTTGCCGTTTTTGGAGCCTGGGGTGTCTGCAGAGACCGCGTTTTTTTTTACAGTGTGTTCAGGGGACAGGCAGGTAGCTGATAGTGAGGAGATGTTTGCTGTATGTGACAAAAAATGTTTTGGCCTAAAAAACACGTGACATCGCTTAGAGCACCTTTAACTAGACTTAGGCTGGGTACACACTAAAAGATTTGTATAATCTTATAAGATTTAAAAATGTGAGAAACCACAAACATGAGGACAAAAAATTCTAGATTTAACCTTTTTGATCATATAGTGTGTGGTGTGCCATGATGTGATAAAGACAGCACACCACACACAAACTGATTTTCAACCTGAGTCATCTTGTCCAAAAAAAAAATAAGTTTAACTATAGTATTTCTTTGGTTATACAAATCTTCAATATGCCTATAACAAAACTATGGTTAATTGTCTGTCTCTCTCTCTCTCTCTCTCTCTCTCTCTCTCTCTCTCTCTCTCTCTCTCTCTCTCTCTCTCTCTCTCTCTCTCTCTCTCTCTCTCTCTCTCTCTCTCTCTCTCTCTCTCTCTCTCTCTCTCTCTCTCTCTCTCTCACATACACATGTGTAAAGGTACACCTATCTTTATGTGGACATCCCATATTAGGCGTAATGGTTTTTATACTGAGCTAATTACATTTTCCAGCTCCTTTCCCTAACCTACCCAACACAGAAAACTTTCTGCATTTTTACATTTGAATAAATATGGGTCATCATAATGAAGGTCAAACCAGACACACACACACAAAAATCTATTCTGTTGCTATTTGGCTACCTGGTACATCCATTGCAGAAGCTATTTCTGACCAACTCTTCTCCTTGTAAAGTCTATTGTGGTATGTTTTTTATGAGTTGTATAAGTTGTATAAACGCTTGTGCTGTTCTTGCCACAAATCGTCAAGCTTATCCTCCATCTCTGTGGTCCAAATCCATTTAACTTAGTGCTGCGCTGTTTGTTACGCTTCTGTCTTCTCTCAGCTTGCTTTCTTCTTGGATATTGTTTCATTTAACGTAATAATCTCTAAGGCATGCGCGTCACACATAAGGATTTCTGTTCATATTTACGATTCACGATCGGGGCAGCTCAGATGTTCTTCCGAGCAGATTCAGTCACTCTTAACACACCTCACACCCAGGGAAAATCTGATAAGATAATCTGTAGAACCATCAAGATAATCGGGATATTACCTAGGATTGTCGGAAGGGGAGAAATCGGCACAATATCAGCCTGATCATCTTGTGGTGTGTACCCAGAATTACTGTAATTTACCTCTTGAATGAAAATTTTTATTGTGCTTGAAATTAGGGCTCCTCTATATCAGGGTTCCCAAACTGGGGTTTTGGAGAGCTAATAATTAAATCAATCATAAAAATGTTAGATTAAAATTAAATAAACATACTTTTTAAAAATAATGAACAATCGTAAGGGGAAAAAATTTAAATGTTTTATTTGTTTACATGCAAGTACTTTTTCCATTAACCATCTGGGGTCCAAGCTGTTTTTGGGGTCCTGGAGGTGTTCTGACATGCCCTGACATTTGTGCTTTTTTCAGTTATTTATAAACATGTTAATGGCAAAGGTGTAAATTCACTCTATATAGCACAAACAGGGCTACCATAATATGTGAGCAAGATGTATGTACATGTTTGTATTTTTGAGAGAATATTGTTTATGCATGGTTATTGAAAAAACTACAACTTAAAGTTTCTGAAATAAGGCCACAAAACACATACTAAATATGTGTCCGCAAGACTTTTGACTAATGGATGTTCTCGCCTAGTATTTTGGCTTCAAAATGATCTGAAAATCATCCTGCCTAATCATTTACACAAATCAATACATTGATTTAAATTTAGTAAAACACTTTTTGTTTGGAAAGGCAATATGCGAAATGGACGTGACTCATGTATAATGGTCTGATTTACACCTGTGAAGACAAAAGACCTGCTTAATGAGCCTGCATAATGAGCTTTTCACAGGTGTGTCACTGAGCCACAAGAAAGAAATAAATAGTATTTTTCCACTTGTATTTTTGCTTGCAAATTGTATAATATCCAAGGTGAACATTTCTAGTAATTGTGTAGTTAATTCTCATACTGTATTTTCAGAATGTTTTGGATATGTATCCTCTCCCCAAATTTGTCACCAATAAAACACAATACAAATAATTTGAAGAGAAGGCTTATATTGACCTTTTAAGATTTTGTTTACATCTACCTTGTAAATATATTATTTGTTATTTTATTAAAAAGGTTACAATTACAGCAACATTTAAAATAACAATATTTCAAGTGTAATATTTCTTTGTAAAAACTAAAGTATACATTTTATCATACATATTTCGAAGTTAAGGATTCATTAGTTTGAATAAAGCCTACATTGGAACAAACACTATAATAGGATCCTAGCTGATGACTTTATTTTTGACAAAACAAACATAGCCTAATATATAACATTTGAGCAGAAATTGGTGAACAAAAGCTTATTCAATGTGGCAGTAGTCTAGTTTACAGTAAACAGTTAATAATCTATCCAAATCTAGTCAACGAAATGTTGTCTTTCATATTTCGTCTGTAACATGGGCATATCGTTTGTTGTTTTTATGAGCCTATATTAGGGCATATAAATATTAATTTGCAGTTTAATACGTTGCTAATACAAAGAAATTTTAATGTTATTTCAACATATTTCAGTCGATTTTCACTCATCTCAGTATAGCAATAGGGTTTGGTAAAAACTGTTCAGTTCATTCATTCACACACAGATGCGATTCATATTTAAACAGTCTTTTTGCGGTTTACATACACTATGATATCGCGATAAGAAAAATAATAGTAAAAAAATTTGTAGTGGGGGCGTGGTTCAGCGAGGTCTGCAGCAGGAGAGCGGGGGCGGAGCCGAGCGGTAAGTAAGTGGGTCAAGTGCAAAATGACAAACACCTGTTTCTGATTACAGTGATTGGCGTGGGGAGACCAGATAAAAGCCAGTCGGGTGCGAGAGCTGGGAGAGAGAGAAGGACTGGGATCTGGTGCACAAACGGACTGAGCGAAAAGCATTTCTTTAAAGACTTTTCCTTTTCTGAGTGCTACAGTTTACCTATGGTGAAGGCGCTGCCGCGCAACTTTCTCTTGCTGTTTGTTTACTTTTCTAAATAAAGTGTACCAGACCCAGTCACACCGACCCCTGTCTTCTTCCATCCCCACGATACTGAACCGAACATCGTTACACTGGTGCCGAAACCCGGGATGGAAGAAGGAGCCACCGGCAGATCTACTCCGTCGCCACTTGAGGACATCATCCACGCGCTTGCGGGACTCCATCAGGTACAACACCGGGCCCTGTTGGATGTCAAAGAGAAGCAGGAAACACAGTTTGAGATGCTCCTCAGGGCCCAACAAGAGGACCGCGAGCTGTTCCGGAGCTGGATGGACCGGGAGGGTCGGGCCGCCCCATCAACACCAGCTTCGGCCTCGGCCGTATCTATACCGTTACAAAAGATGGGACCTCACGACGATCCGGAGGCATTCCTCGACTTGTTCGAGAAGACGGCCGAGGCTGGGGGCTGGTCCCTAACGGACTGGCCAGTGCGGCTGATTCCTCTGCTGTCCGGGGAAGCGCAGATCGCCGCACAACAACTGCCAGTCCAGAACCTCCTGGTCTATCAGGACCTAAGGCGCGCCATTCTCTAGCGGGTCGGTCGGACCCCTGAGGAAAGCAGACAGCGGTTCCGGTCGTTGGAACTCGGGGAGTCTGGCCGATCCTTCGTCTTCGCGCAACAGCTCCGGGACGCGTGCCGCAAGTTGCTGATGGCCGGAGGACGCGACATCGAGGGAGTGATCGATCAGGTGGTACTGGAGTAGTTCGTGGCAAGGCTGCCCAAAAAGACTGCGCAGTGGGTCCAGTGCCACCGCCCGACTTCGCTGAATCAGGCCATCCAATTGGCGGAGGACCAGCTGGTGGCGTGTCCAGGGGTCGGTGAAAGCCTGCCATCATCCTCTCTCTCTTCTTCTTTTTCTTCCTCTTCCTCTCCTCCTGTCCCTGCACCCAGGTACCGAGGAACGGCTCTGCCCCGACCAGCGCCGAGATGGAGGTCTGGGAACACAACGGAGTCCAGTACGGGTCCCAGGGCCCCCTCGGAGGGTCATTTCCCCGTCCGGCGGCGTTCCCGCACCGGCATTTTCGCTCTCCCCACGCCAATCGCTTGAACACTTTCCTGGGTGTTCAAGCGACGGTCTAGGCCGGCCTGTTGGCGTTGGGGGGCCCTGGGCATTTCATTGACCAGTGTCCGGTGATGGAGGTGGGGACACTGGTCAGGGTACCCGACACACCACAGGCTGCCCCCGGTCATAGCGGATTGTACCAAATACCTGTGAGTATAAAGGGGGGTACCTATCAGGCTTTGGTGGATTCAGGTTGTAACCAAACCTCAATTCATCAAAGCCTGATGCAGTCCGAGGCATTGGATAAGAGCCGCGCGGTTAAGGTGAGGTGTGTGCACGGGGAGGTGATGGAATACCCGTTAATACCAGTCATTATCCAATTCAGGGGACAAAAGCATAGTGTGGAGGTGGTGGTTACTCCGGCATCCGCTGATTTTGGGGACCAATTGGCCAGGGTTTAAAACTTTATTGGGACATTTATGTGCGGGTGCTTCTGGGATAAAAAAGAGGCGAGGGAGGAAGGCGGTTGCTCAGGTGGGAGAGGCTGTTCCGGGACCATCGGAGCCTGTTTCGGAGGAACGGAGCGCGATTGAAAGGACAGATCTTTCAGAGCGCGATGATTTTCCTCCGGAACAGTCCGGAGATGAAACGCTGAAAAAAGCATTTGATCAGGTCCTCACAATCGACGGACAGCCTCTTCACCCGGACCGACCCCTTTCTTATCCTTATTTTGCGATCATAAAAGATAAGTTGTATCGGGTGACCCAAGACACCCAGTCAAAGCAAGATGCAACACAGTTATTAGTTCCAAAAAGCAGTCGGGAAATGCTTTTCCAGGCTGCTCATTGTAATCCAATGGCTGGGCATTTAGGGCAGGCAGCTACACTTGATCGTCTAATGACCCGTTTTTTTTTTGGCCGGGCATCCACGAGAACGTGCGCAAGTGGTGCGCCTCTTGTCGTGAATGTCAGCTGGTGAATCCGCCGGCCAACCCAAAAGCACCTTTGTGCCCTCTTCCTTTAATAGGGGTCCCCTTCGAAAGAATTGGTATGGACCTCATCGGGCCTTTGGAGCGATCTGCACGAGGGCATCGCTTTGCTTTAGTCCTAGTGGATTATGCAACGCGATACCCAGAAGCAGTGCCACTTCGTACTATTTCCGAGAGATTCTCACCGATCAAGGCACGGCGTTTATGTCACGTACAATTCGCGAGCTTTACGAATTACTGGGCATTAAATCGATTCGCACCAGCGTCTATCACCCACAAACAGACGGACTGGTGGAACGATTTAATCGCACGTTGAAATCCATGATTCGGAAGTTCGTTCAGGAAGACGCCAGAAATTGGGATAAATGGCTAGAACCCCTCTTGTTCGCTGTACGCAAGGTCCCCCAAGCCTCCACGGGGTTTTCCCCCTTCGAGCTTCTCTCTGGGCGTCAGCCCCGTGGTGTGCTGGACGTCTTTAGAGAAACTTGGGAGGACGGACCTTCGAATAGCAGAAACGAAATTCAGTATGTCATGGACCTGAGAACAAAACTCCACACGTTGGGGCGGCTCTCTATGGAAAATTGGTTACAGGCCCAGGACAAGCAAAGTCGGCTGTACAACAGGGGGACTAGGCTGCGAGAATTTGCACAGGGAGATAAGGTACTTGTATTACTTCCCACGTCCAGTTCTACATTACTCGCAAAGTGGCAAGGACCATTTGAGGTTACACGGCGAGTTGGAGATCTCAATTATGAGGTTATTCGTACAGATAGGGGTGGATCACGTCAAATTTATCACCTTAATCTGTTAAAAAAGTGGAATGGGGTGGAATCAGTGATGTTGGCATCGGTGGTGAGTGGGGAGGAGGATCTCGGTCCAGTGACGAGCTCAAAATCACAATCTCTCGCTCTGGCTCTTGGAGGAGACCACCTCTTGCCGATCCAGATCACTGATATACATAGTTTACAAGCCGAGTTTGCTGACGTGTTTTCGCCCCTACCTGGCCGAACGAATCTCATTCAGCACCACATTGAGACGGGTCCGGGCGTGGTAGTGCGCAGCCGGCCATATCTTTGCCTGAACATAAAAAGAAAGTGGTTCAGGAGGAATTAGAGGCGATGCTGGACATGGGGGTAATAGAGGAATCCAACAGTGACTGGGCTAGCCCGATTACCTAAAACGGACGGCTCGATTCGGTTCTGTGTGGATTATCGCAAGGTGAATGCCGTGTCGAAATTCGACGCGTATCCAATGCCTCGGGTTGATGAGCTACTTGATCGGCTGGGTACTGCTCGTTTTTATTCGACACTGGATTTAACGAAAGGATATTGGCAGATCCCCTTAACTCCAATGTCTAAAGAAAAAACAGCTTTCACCACGCCGTTTGGATTACACCAATTTGTCACCCTTCCTTTCGGCTTGTTCGGGGCTCCGGCAACCTTTCAGCGCCTGATGGACAGAATTCTCCGGCCGCATGCTGCATATGCCGCTGCCAACTTGGATGATATCATCATCTATAGTAACGATTGGCAGCGCCATATGCAGCATTTGCGGGCTGTCCTCGGAGCGCTGCGAGGGTCTGGGCTCACGGCCAACCCAAAGAAGTGTGCAATTGGGCGTGTGGAAGTCAGGTATCTGGGTTTCCACTTGGGTCATGGACAGGTGCGTCCCCAAATTTATTAGACGGCAGCAGTTGCGACCTGTCCAAGACCTAAGACCAAAAAGGAGGTTAGACAGTTCTTGGGGCTGGCGGGATATTATAGAAGGTTTGTGCCTAATTATCCGGACCTTGCTAGCCCGCTGACTGATCTAACTAAAAAGGAGGCACCAGATACCGTCCAGTGGACGGAGCAGTGTCAGCAGGCCTTTACCCAGATAAAGGCTGCTCTATATGGCGGACCGCTCTTACAGGCTCCTAACTTTTCTCTCCCTTTTATTCTGCAGACTGACGCGTCGGACAGGGGGTTGGGCGCAGTCCTGTCCCAGGAGATGGAGGGTGGAGAGCGGCCGTGCTGTACATTAGTCGAAAGCTATCGAAAAGGGAGACTTTCTTATGGACTATTTCCTTTTCTGAGTGCTATAGTTTACCTATGGTGAAGGCGCTGCCGCGCAACTTTCTCTTGCTGTTTGTTTACTTTTCTAAATAAAGTGTGCCAGACCCAGTCACACCGACCTCTGTCTTCTTCCATCCCCACGATACTGAACCGAACATCGTTACAAACTTACTTATCAGATGGATCCGTTGCTCCTCGAAATGAAAATAAACCAGCACATGTTCTGAGGTAAATGTCCCAGGATTATTCCTCACAAAGCCTCGCAAGAAGAAATAGTACATTAATCTGATAATTACATTTGTTGTGTTATCGCGTTTATGAGGGGCGTTGACACTTTGTATGTGTTGTTTCAGATCATTTGCGTTTGAATACCGCGCGCTCTCCGTGGGCGTGTCACATTAGCAGAATAATGAGCTGAGAGAACGATAATGAGATTGGCTGACACCTCTCTCTTTTTTTTATAGATTACATAAACAGAGAATATTTATTTTAGTTTTGAATTAAATATTTTAAAAGTACAAACTTAAATGATTATAAAGATATATTGCTCGTGCTTGTGTGAATAGTATTCGCTGAACTTTGTTTAAGTTTAGAGACGTGCACCAGAAAAAAATTTAACGGAGACAGAGAGGCAGAAAGCACACCCTGTTTATTTTCTTCATTTTACAAAGGCACACGGTTTTGATGTTAATGTGAGTGTACACAAAAAAAGAAGACCCTCATGTATTGATTTTATTTATATGACCAAAAATGACGGAGTATTTTAAGTCTATGTCGCAGCTATGTGGAATAAAAACAGCAAAACGCGCCGGCGCGTTTCTGGACCCCAGAGGGTTAACTGAAATCAAAGGTATAGTTAATTATTGAAATATTAACTTGTAATTCCAGGTGGACTTCAAGCAAATATTTTAGGTCACAGAGGTTCAGATGACAAAAACATTGTTTTTTGATTTTTTAAAGGTTTGAGAATCACTCTAATTCTTCAAATTTATAGAGTTATACATAGAATCTTGATAAAAATAGATTGTGTTAGCCAGTGGTGGGCCGTCAGGGCCCTTCTCTGCTGGCCTAAACACTATCAGAATCACTGACTTGCACTTTAATATATTTTTTCCATGAATGAGTATTAATTATTCCCAATAGTCCATTCTCTTAATTTCGTAGCTTTTCTCTTGGTTGTTCTGCTTCCAGTAGTGTATGTTCAATCATATTTAATATTTTATCCAATTATATTTCAGCCATCATGTGTTGCCATGGCCAAAGAAATCTGCCTTGAGGCCTTCAGAATCAATAGTGCGGGCGCCTGTAGCTTAAAATGAATGGCAATGAAACTGTTGTTTTAACCCATCAGATGGTTAAATCAGTCAGATTTAATCAGCCAATCAGATTTCAATTAGACTGCACGGGGGCCATCTAGCAGGTTTACAATAACGTCAGCATTTTCACGGCCTTTAATTGGAAATTTATGATCGTAACCCTTAAAGGACAAGACAATAATCCGAACGCAAGAACCACTGTACATTGTTTACAGTTTACATTGTTTATTAAACAATTGTCATAGAGCATTTATAAAACAACAACGAAAAAAAAAATCAATAATACATAAAACTAAAATAATAATACAATTCTTTGAAAATTAAGTGATTTTTTTAACTGCAAAGTGAGGACCTCTGTCCTAGGTCTATAGTGACAGTCACAATTGCGCACCTGACCACACCAAACGCTACAAAAAATATAACTGCTACTGCCAAATAATGAAAAATCCTAACAAAAGCTCTCGTTTATACAGGCTGTATATTCCTCTTTACTTTCAAAGCTATGCGTTAACTTTTGTCCAGCCGATCTAACGTTAGGCGTTTTAAAACAAACCCACAAAAAACCCAAATAGGCTAAAAAACAATCCTAATAATAATAGACTGTAGCCTAAAGTAGGAAGGCATATAGGTTTGTTTTCGTTTTGTTAACGTTATTTAGGCTATTTTCAAACGCATCAAGTGTACAAATAAAAACAAAAACTTATGAAAACACAATCTATTGAGTCAGCATAATAAAGCCGTTAAGGCTACTTACAGATCTGCAGGCCTAGTCCACCTTTTTTATGTTGTGGGCCAAAAACACTAACATGTCCACATTCTTGGGTAATAAATCCTGCTTTGGAAAATATGCACTCTGCAGGAGTGGAGGTTGCAGGGATGCAGCCAGACAAAAGATTTAGATTTCGTGGACATTTTGTCACATATAGCGCCTAAAAACGCATAGAAAACGCTAGGCGCGCCATGTTCTCCTTTTTCCAAAGCGCTAGGGCGGTTGCGCTCCGGAGGCGTCTGTCGTTGGTAAGCGCAACCATCAGCTGCGCTCTCCGTTACAGAAAGGAAAACGCTTGCGGCATTCTGAAAAGCTGAGATGTTTTTATCTCGATGCAGCGCGGTCGCGCTTGGAAAAAACGAGCGCGTCGCACCGCGACCGCGTCGCTTCCATTATGAGCGCGCATACCGCGCGCCTACATTTGAAATAACGAACTTGAGCGCGCAAAAGAAGCGATATGTGAACAGGCCCTAAAGCCAAAACAAGTAGCATTCTAACTGAATGAATACAGCAAAACTACCTATATTCCTTACTGAGCGCGAAGCAGGAGTGGAGCCAGCCACTGGTGCGGTTCCCGTGGTGCGCTAAACTGTGGCACTATTACAAAATAGCCTAAATTAAAGCATTTAAAGTTGGGGATAAAACATAGGCTAATTATATTTAGAATGCAGTAATATAAAACTGCTTATAAAGGATTAAATATCAAGGGGTAAATCAATGAAAATGTATTTATATTGGTAAAAAAAATAATGCAACTGGTCGACCAATGAGAATGTCAGTCGACCAAGACGGCAGCGACCGATTAGTCGACTAAACGACTAAAGTTGACAGCCCTAGAAGCCATTGAATTAATACCACTGAAAGCCTAGGTGTGAAATGCATGGCCCACCACTGGTGTTAGGTATACACATACCCACCTTTTCATTCAAAGTAAAAACAATCTCTTATTCCACAGTGTCAGAAGGAGAGAGACAGAGCAAGAAGACTTTCAAGCACATAGCCAGAAGATATCCCAAACCGTTTTAAATATTTAATTAGGAATACATGTTGCTTCATGCATGGTTAGCGGTCTCGACTCACGCAGAGGAAAATCTGGGCGATATGGGCGATATGGAATTTTTTTTTATCACGATATGTTTTTCCATATTGATCGATCTCGATTCTTATCACGATATGTAGTTTTTGCAGATGCTGCCAGTGTAAGGGATATCCTGAAGTTTGAAGAAATAAGAGATTCACTGAAACTTAAGAATAAAGTTTAATAACATAAAAAATTAAACAATTTACCTTCCAATAATGAGCACAAAATATTTTTGTTAAGGTCTTCAGGCAGACAAACGATTCACATTAAACTCCCACATTGTATGAATCTTTCCACTGGTCAAGAGAGCAGCAGGGCCCACAACTGGCAAAATAAAATTCAGAGCAGCGCTCTTTCACTCATATAGTTTTATATGCTTTCAGACAAGTGCAAACTAGTAAGTGACTGGTCAGTGGTCACTTTTCAATATATTTTACATTTTTTGATTTTGTAAACAACAACAACTTATTTAAACAACTTAAAACACAATTATTAAATAATAATAATCTCAAATATTTGTAGAGGCAGCACAAAAAAAAGTAAACATGTGGTTCACACCCTCTGACACATTTAAGTGCTAAACAAAGACAAAATAAATGCAAAAACTAAACCACTATAATACTATTTTACTGGTTTACCTCCCAGAGATTTTTTGGAGGTATTGAAAAATGCAAAAATAAAAGGTTGTATTCATTTGTAATTGCTAACATGAGTCATCTCCCTTTATACAAAAATACAAACTTTTACTTACTGAAACATTCAGCGAGGCAATAAGTAATAGTCCTCTTTGATTTTTTTGGTTGCAACGCATGACTGGAATTTATTGTTGTTTAACAGAGCCGCTCCCGCTAGCAATGCTAACAGGCGACGTAGTGGTCTTGCTTGGCTGTGTGTGAGGTGTCGTGCCAGCTTGAGCCCGCAGAGTCACACTCTCAGAGTAATTACTTGGGTGGTGCCATCTCAGGTGATGGAAAAGATTGGTTGTATTCCCCGTCCTGGCTGGTACCAACCGCCGGCATATAGACCGGCTTCGCCTGTTCCTGGTCGTTTTTGCCATATCCAAACCACGTCCACACAATTGACGTCATGTTACCTTTTTTTTCAACAATGTCTTCGGTCTCGAGTGATGTAGTGATGTCGCCTTCACGTTCGGCATTATTTTCGCTGTCCTCAACTTCAGTTTCACTCATTTTTTCTCCTTTTTCCAACTTTTTCTCCCTCTCTCTCAGTCTCCTTCTGTTTACTGTAGCCACGCTGCTCGCTGAGAAGTGGGCGTGTCCTACCGGCATAAGGCAGACTCTGATACTGTTGTTGTTGCACTTACTTTTTCATGTGATATCGAGTAATATGTCCCAAGCATATTATCTAATCGTTCAAAATTTTATCGCGATCCCGTATCGAGATCGAATTATCGCCCAGCCCTACGCAGAGGTCAGACAGAGTGCAGGGCAGCGAGAGGTTATGAGCCCAGTTCATTGACGGGGCACTTCACGCTCACAGAGGTAAGCCTTTCATCACCGACAACTAGCACATACTACTGAACAAGAACGCTTTTCTGGTTCAAAGAATAAATTTGCACTTAATTAAACAATCTTATCCTGGCAGAGGTGCGAAATATGACATGAAATCAAAATGCACGCAGGTCCTAACAGCGTTCTTTAGCTATGACTTTATTCACAGTTTACTAAGGTAATGTTCCCAACACCGCATGAACGTTATGGAGAAATGTTCATGGATGCAGAGCAATGATTCAGATGCGGCAGACACGCATATGCACGTCTTGCGCAAATGAAGCAGGCGTCCAGATGGGTGACCATAAGCACAAGTCAAGTCACCTTTATTTATATAGCGCTTTTTACAATACAGATTGTTTCAAAGCAGCTTTACAGAGATAACAGAAAAAATATGTTATAATAATATTGTTAAATATAAAATTAAATGTCCCCAAATAAGCAAGCCAAAAGCCAATGGCGACAAAGGAGAAGAAAGGCGAAAAAGGCGACAGTGGCAAGGAACCAAAACTCCATCAGGTGACAGAATGGAGAAAAATTATCCTCTAGCCAACGAAAGAACAGTGTATGATTATGATTCAGGCAGCATTACAGGTCAGAGGTCAGATTGGATCAGAGCATTATATTATGCAGTTCATCTGTTTGAAGACAATAGTAATGATCTAAATTAAGACATCTCTTCATTTTCTGCTACAAACTGATAATGGTCAGATAATTATGATTTAAACCATGATAATGCAATTCCACTAATGCCAACATAATTTTCGAGTCTATTTAAAAAGAATGTTGTAGTCAATAGTATCAAACGCAGCACTAAGATAGAGTAGCACTAATAGAGGGATACAACCACGATCAGATGATGAGAGCAAATCTCAGTACTATGTTAGGGTCTAAATCCCGACTGAAAATCCTCGCAGATACCATTTTTTTCTAGAAAGGAACATAGTTGTGAGGATACTGCCTTTTCTAGTATCTTTTACAGAAAAGGTAGATTCGAGATCGGCCTGTAATTGACTAATTCTGCAGGATCAAGTTGCGTTTTTTTTAACAAGCGGTTTAATCATAGCCAGCTTAAAAGTTTTTGGTACGTATCCTAATGACAAAGACGAATTAATGATTTTAAGAAGAGGATCTACGACCTCTGGAAGCATCTCTTTCAATAACTTAGTCGGAATAGGGTCTAGCATACATGTTGTCGATTTAGATGATTTAACAAGTTTGGAAAATGCTTCCTCTCCTATAGCAATGAATTAATCAAAATTTTCCTCAAGGAGACTACACTAAACTGCCTGATGCGATACTGTAGTAGATGGTTGCATA
Source organism: Siphateles boraxobius (assembly GCF_051911475.1). Lineage (NCBI taxonomy): Eukaryota > Metazoa > Chordata > Actinopteri > Cypriniformes > Leuciscidae > Siphateles > Siphateles boraxobius. Next base: position 14,681,655 of record NW_027508833.1, on the reverse strand, counting down.
GTTATAATTTTCTCCCTGATAAAATCATTACTGCTGTGTTGCTTGGAAACGTCTGTGATTTAAGCTTTACTTTTAGTGAATTTAGCTGTTTCAAATAAATACCTGGGGTTTTGTTTATTTTCTTCTAATAGGGTTGAAAAATAAGTAGATCTAGCAGCTTTTAAGGCCTCTATGTACGCAATTGTGCTCTTTTTCCATGAAATGCTTCTTTAAGCACTTTAGCAACTGTGTCTAAAGTGCTGGAAAAGAGATAGTCAAAAGTTTCTGTCACATTATTGAGTTCTTCTAAGCTATCTGGGATGCCGAGCAGATGAAACTGATCAGGAATATTATTAATGAAGCGATCTTTAGTGATAGGAGTGATAGGTCTAACATATTTGTAACACGGAGTCGACTTTGCAGCCTTAGCTAAATAAAAGTATCTAGATCTAGAGTAAGATTACGACAATGAGTAGGTCCTGATACGTGTTGTCTAACGCCAATAGAGTTCAGAATGTCTTTAAATGCCAATCCCAATGCATATTTTTCAATATCTACATGTATACTAAAATCACCAACAATTAGGACTTTATGTGCAGCCAGTGCTAACTCTGATAGAAAATCAGCAAATTCTTTGATAAAGTCTGTATGGTGCCCTGGTGGCCTGTATACAGTAGCCAGCACATATCCCAAACGTGATTTATCATTTACACTAGATAGTGTTACATTAAGCACCAACACTTCAAAATAATTATATTTAAATCAAGATTTCAATAATTCTGAAGATGTTACTATAAATTACAGCAATACCTCCCCCTTTGGGGGGAGCAATACCTCCCTAGATTACTATTACAGTAATCTTGCGGGGTGGACTGATTTAAAGTAATGCAATTGTCTGGTTTTAGCCAGGTTTCTGTCAAACACAGCACATCTAGGGTATAATCAGTAATCATATCATTAACAATACGTGCTTTTGAAGTAAGGGAACGAATATTCAGCAACCCAAGCTTTATCAATTGTTCATCTATATTATATCTGTTTCTTATTCGTTGAACATCAATTACATTTTTACCCTTAAATGGGTTTTTTGTATGTCCTAAATCGGGAAACAGACACAGTCTCTATATGATGATATCTAGGTGAAAGAGTCTCTATGTGATAGGATTTATCTGACCTCAAGGACGTGAGACAGCCAGCAGACGGTCGGTTTAGCCAGTCTGTCTGCACAGATGTGCTTCGTGAAATAAACACAAGCAACTGCATCAGACACTCATTTTAGATATGCCTCTGTTTACATAAAATAATTATATTTGGAATAATCAACAAAACATAAAAAGAAGTAAATATTTTTAGCAAAATTCTAACTTTGATTAACTTGGAACCTCACTACTAAAATCAAAAACAATTTTGAAAATGTTTTATTTTTCTGAGGGTCATTTTAGGTATGTTGAAGGCAACACTATGAAACAATGCAAAGAAATTATTTATTTATTAATTAATAAATGTTTCACCATTTAGTTGGGTCATCTATAGCAGTTCTGTGAACGTGGAGAGCTAAGGTTTGTTTCTCACTGGATTTGTCATCTATAAAGGTTAAAGAAAAAAATTAGCCGGGGTGCCCCTCACAAATATGTGGGGAAATTTTGTGAGAGCCCTATATCCAAAATGGCAGCCGTCAGCCAAGCTGGAAATTAACTTTTTAAGTTAATGTTAATGCAGCACCGGCCCGTGGGCGTAGGTGCGTGTCTATAATTTTATTAACTTTGTTTTATAACAAATATTCAATCAACTATCATAAACTATGCATTAATTGAAAGCTAAAACACTCAAGAATCACGTTCTGAACTCGTTTTTGCAATCAATACACCAGAGAGGAAAGGGTTAAATTAAATACTGACTGACAGACACTGTAAATATGAACACAATGAACGGCAATACTTATCTTTCATCTCCTATGGTTCAGATCAGTTCGGACGAATCCAAGAAACACCAGCATACATTTCAATGTAAGGGGTCCACTCTTCAAAATGCATCCCACTTTTTAATCCAAAACAACGAAAAAATAGGGAAAAATACAAAATATCCTCCTTTGTTTACATAAGCGGTTCAAGTTAGAGCAATGCATCATGTTCACTTTCAATGAAATAACAATTCTAATCTGTATTCCAATGTTCAAAAACGATCTCTTTTGTTGTATTGGGAGTGTATTGGCCGCGGTGACGACATACAGAAAGAAGAAAGTAGAAAGAAGCGGAGAGAGGAGCGAGGAGACAGAGAGTCCACGGTGTCGAGCGTCGATTCGGCCTGTTTGTTCATGGACTCGATCCAGTTTTAGAATGGTAAGTTTCATCGCATTGTCTTGACTTTTTATGTTTATGAAGTATTGGCATTTTTCCTGTTCATGTCATGTTTTTGATTATAAAATGACAGTGGAGATGACTAGCAAAGACACGAAGCTATATGAGTAGTTATGAGATTTCAGGTAAAGATATGTGGAAAAATATATAATTATTACAAAGCATTTATAATGCTGAGCATTATAAGCATAAGGTATTTGACAAATAGGCATTTGTTATTGTAATATGATGTAATCTTGATGCTCCTAATAATAGTTTGTCTCTAATATTTGACTCAAACTGAAATCCTCTTTTGTGTGTGTTCCTGTGCTGTAAAATAGGCCTTCAACTGAAACAGATCCGGACTGGAATCCGGAGTCCAGTCCTGAGCGACGAAAGAGACCACAGCAGTCTTCTTCATCTCCATCTGAATCTGCTTCAGCTAACATTACCAGAGGTACAGGGAGAGGGAGAGGGAGAGAGGGAGCCAGTCAGTACCTACTGTGTCTCTTAGCACCTCACAGTGCTAAGACAGTGAAAGATGGCACAATGTTGATGAGGATGTTTTTGCTATTAGAATTGTTCAAAATGAAGAGTATTTTGTTCAAATGTTGTGCTGTAATCATTTTTTCTTGTTCTTCTTGCTTTGATGGGCAGAACAGTTCTGAATTGATATACATGTATGTTGTATGTAGTGTTTACTCCTTATGTCATTTGGTTACCAGGTGTCCATTTGGAGTCTCCAAATGGCCTTTTGCAAAGGACACCTAGACTTTTCTTGAATAAAAGCTTACAGAAACTACATTTTTGGGAGTATCATCTTCAAATTTGAATCAAAACATGGTCACACATTCAGTTTTATCTTTATGGTGTTTTCAGGCCACTAACCTAAAAGTCTGATCATTTTTTCCCTAAATGAAGTTCATTCAAAGAAATCGTTAGTCAATTTACTGTAAATTCTACCTTGTTTTACTCTGTTCCTGTGCAACTTTGAGTTATTATGACTCTTGGGTAACAAAGTTGCAAGTGTCTAGTTTAAAAAAATAACAGAGTTATGAATGTGGACCTTATGGTTTAGGAGCTACAGACATTTGTATTTGGGTATGTCGTTTTCAGAAAATTCTCAAAAATAGGGGCGCTGGTTAAGAGGTTTGCCCACAGTGCTGCATAATACATGGTTCCTGAAACTATTTGGGTCAAGAAATTCATAAATTATGTAAATTTATTGATTTAACCAATTTTTGACCTTCCAATTCAAGATGGCCGCCAATTTTTGGCTCTTTAAATGTCAATTTAAAAAAGTTAAATTAACAATTTAAATTCAATTAAAAGTTAATTTCCAGCTTGGCTGATGGCAGCCATTTTAGATATAGGGCTCTTACAAAATTTCCCCACATTTTTGTGAGGGGCACCCCGGCTATTTATTTTTTCTTTTTAACCTTTATAGATGACAAATCCAGTGAGAAACAAAGTTTTGCTCTCCACGGTCACGCAACTGCTATAGATGACCTAATTAATTGGTGATGGAATAACAAATGCAACTAAATGCATGCAATGCAATGCTCCATTCTGTCACCTGATGGAGTTTTGGTTCCTTGCCACTGTCGCCTTTTTTTTTCGCCTTCATTCGCCATTGGCTTTTGGCTTGCTTAGTTGGGGACATTTAACATTTAATTTTGAATTTAACAATACTATTACAACTTTACTTTCCTCTTATCTCTGTAAAGCTGCTTTGAAACAATTTGTATTGTAAAAGCGCTATATAAATAAAGGTGACTTGACTTGACGAAAATGAACCTCATTTGTTCTCAAGCGAACATGCTTGAGCTTCCGTTTATCATAACTGATGTGTGTTTTGATAAATGTTTATAAAAGCTTATATACAATCTGTTTATCATAAAGAGATCGTGTCTCTTCAGAAATTTTTTAATAAACCGCTCAATTCATATGGATTAGTTTTACGGTCTCTTTATTAACCTTTTGAAGCATCAAAGTGGAAGTTGCATAGCAGTCAATGGAGGGACAGAAATCGCTCCGATTTTATTAAAAATTAGAGGCGGCCGATCAATCGGTCGGAGATTAATCGGCTGATTTTTTGCATTTCTTAACATAATCGTCATCGGCCAATATCCAAGTATATCAAGCCGATTATTAGGCAGGCACATCTGAGGGCAGCTTAGTGTTGTTGTTGTTGTTGTGGAACACGTGTTCGACACACGCTGCCGCTAGAGTCATTTTCCAGCAGAGTGAGCAGACCTCATCCAGTGCCTAAGGAAGGAGCTAAGTTCCTTGGAGAAAACGGTAAGGATTCAATTCTATGAAAAAACAAAATGTTACTGCCAACTTCGAGAAAAAACATGAATAGGCGACATGACGTTCGGCTAGTTTGGATATTGATAGCATAGTTGAAGTTGCATTATCACAGCAGAAGGGTTGCTATCATGTCACAATAAGTAAGCAAGAATTTTGCAATTACAGACAGTGAATCTAAGACTTTTATTTTTCTTATATTTGACAGGGTTTTCACTCAATGCAGAGAAATAAGTAATAAAAAAGAGACCAACGCACTATAGGGTAGGCTTGGGCGGTATCCAAATTTTGATACCTTCAAACCTCCTCCCTATTTTACCGGGGTATCCGGTATTACCGTGACTAATTAAAAATTAAAAATTATGACATAAGGCTCAGACAGCGTCACCAAACTGTTGGCTTGTGCCTACACCGTTCAGAAACTGAATACCAGATCGGGCAAAAAAATAAAAATAAAAAATAAAGGCCAACCACGTTGTGTCTGATCCCTATTTTTAATACGTGGGTCGTTATAATATGGTGGTGCCAAATAATTTTTTAACCCAGGTGCTGAGGGGGTGGTAGATATAAATACTATTTATAAATGAGCAAAAATGGGACAATTAATAATATTTAATTATTTTAATTATGACAATTGTATTCATTTTATTAATTAATTTAAATTAAATTAACAAGCAACAAGCAAGACGTGCATTTGTAAATCCGGTGACGCGTCCATTGATTTTTATTAATACAACTTTTCTGTCAGTGCTGCAAAGATTAAGTTGACGATCGCCATAGTGAACGCGCATATATAGAGAGAAATGCAAATCATGGATTACATAATCAGAAGGTATAGGCTAGCCTTTTTCTTTTCGTTTTGAATTGTTTCGTTTAAAGAAATTGACGATTGATATCTCCGTAGTGAACGCGCCTATAGAGAGAAATGCACATCATGGATTAATCAGAGAGTATGCTGCCTATATTTCTTTTCTTTTTGAATTGTTTCGTTTAAAGAAACTGGCGAATCGCCATCTCCACAGTGAACGATAGAGAGAAATGCTCATCATGGATTACATAATCAGAGAGTAGGCTAGCCTATTTCTTTTCGTTTTGAATAGTTTCGTTTAATTTGATGATCGCCATTTCCGTATGAACGCGCATAGAGAGAAATGCACATCATGGATTAATCAGAGAGTATGCTGCCTATATTTCTTTTCCTTTTGAATTGTTTCGTTTAAAGAAACTGACGAATCGCCATCTCCATAGTGAATGATAGAGAGAAATGCACATCATGGATTACATAATCAGAGAGTAGGCTAGCCTATTTCTTTTCATTTTGAATAGTTTCGTTTAATTTGATGATCGCCATTTCAGTATGAACGCGCATAGACAGAAATGCACATCATGGATTAAATAATCAGCGAGTGGCCTTGTCACGGTAGACACATTCTCTGTTCCTTCTCGTCTCGTGTTTATGTTGTGGTATGAATGCACGTGTGTAGTGGGCGTGAGTGTATGACATCACCTGATCCACTTCAGCTGATCCTCATCCACTTCACCAGCTGCAATCAATCTCACCACTCTACTTATACTTACCGCTGTTCTATCATCCTTGTCAGATCGTTGTTTGATGTCGTTCGTGTTGGTGTTCCAGTGTCCGGTTCCTGCCTTGTCTTCCTGTTCCTGTTCTTCGTCTTCGTCGCTGGGTTTTCGTCTGCCGTCACACCGTCACCGCACCTCTTCACTTCATCACGGATCCTGACCACCGAAGTCCCTGCGTCACCTTGTTATCATCTGCCTGTACTGTTTCACCTTCTTCATTAAATACCCGTTTACTATTGTTTCCAGTCGTTCATCACACAGATCATGACAGAACGATCTGACCAGGAAAGGGAAGCAGCGAGCACGTCTCAGAGAACAATGGAGGAGTTTATTCACCATAGCATAAGAAGAATGGATTCTCAGCAGAGGGAGATCGGCGACACGGGCCGCGCAGTACAGGCTTTGGTGACGCAGGTGTCCGAGCTCACCCAGCAGATCCAAATCCTACAGGGTCCCACTGCGCCGCCCACACCGGCCGTTCCTCCCACACCACCAGAGAGACCCTCCCAGTCAGAGCCCCGTCTTCCGGTTCCAGAACACTATTCAGGTGAGCCAGCCTTCTGTAGAGCATTTCTGACCCGCTGCACAATGCATTTCGCTTTGCAGCCAAGCATTTTTGATACAGAACAGGCAAAGGTGGCGTTCGTCCTCACCCTGCTGACTGGGAAGGCTGCGCTTTGGGGAACGGCGGTGTGGGAGAATCAACACCCATGCTACGCCTCGTTCCAGACCCTCGCCGCTGAGATGAGGAAGGTTTTCGACAGGGCTGTCTCTGGAAGGGAGGCAGCCAGAAGACTGGCAGAGCTGCAGCAAGGAGAGAGATCGGTCTCCGACTATTCGATTGAATTTCGGACCCTGGCGGCGGAGTGCGGCTGGAACGAGGAGGCGCAGTGGGATATGTTCCTGCATTGGCTGGCTGACCACGTCCAGAGGGAGATCTACGCCCTGGATCTACCCACCACTCTCAACGGGTTGGTCGACTTGGCTCTGCGGGTGGACGCTCGGCTGTCTAGGGTCGAGCGCCGAGTTCCGTCCACCCGTACCTTCGCAGGGACCGACCCTCCACGATCCAGCGGCAGGGACGTGGTCAGCCCTGTCTACGATCCCGAGCCCATGCAGGTGGGTCGAGCTCGGCTTTCCCGGGAGGAGAGGGAGAGGCGGAGATCCCAGGGCCTTTGCCTGTATTGCGGAGGAGCGGGACATTACGCATACAATTGCCCGGTAAAAGGCCAAGCCCGACAGTAAGATTGAGGCTACTGTCGGGTGGGATCTCCGCTAGGCAGACCTCATCATCGATTACATCTACCTCCACGCTCCTTCCGGTAAGACTAAGGTGGTCCGTCCAACAGCACGACTGCCATGCACTTCTGGACTCTGGGGCTGAAGGTAATTTTATGGACCACACTTTTGCACAAAGAATTCAGATTCCCCGCAGACCCCTCACTCACAGAATTGCAGTTCACGCACTTAACGGACAAGAACTCCTCACCATTTCCCTTTGCACTGAAGACATTACCCTCACCACTTCCGGCAACCATTCTGAGACTATTTCATTCTATATCATGGACTCACCTCTTGCACCCGTCGTCCTCGGACATCCCTGGCTCATCCGTCACAACCCCCGAGTGGACTGGCACCATAGATCAGTACTGGAGTGGAGCAAGGAATGTCATAAGTCTTGTCTCGTGTCTGCATGTTCATCTGTGCCTGTTTCTGTGTTTCAGGAGGAAGCAGGGGATCTGTCTAACGTGCCCGCGGAGTACCTGGACCTGAAGGAGGTGTTCAGTAAGTCTCGTGCTGCTTCTCTCCCTCCGCATCGTCCCTATGACTGTGCTATAGATTTACTGCCAGGTAAGTCTCCGCCTAAAGGCAAGTTATATTCACTTTCTATTCCTGAAAGGAAGGCTATGGAGAAATATATTTCTGATTCTCTGGCAACCAAGTTCATTCGCCGTTCCTCTTCTCCAGCGGGGGCGGGATTCTTTTTTGTGGGGAAGAAGGACGGTTCTCTGCGACCTTGTATTGATTACCGAGGGCTGAATAACATCACGGTAAAGAATACTTATCCTTTGCCGTTGATGTCTTCAGCCTTCGAGAGGTTGCAGGGAGCGTCCATCTTCACAAAATTGGATTTACGTAACGCTTATCATTTGGTTCGCATCAGGGAGGGGGATGAATGGAAAACTGCGTTTAACACCCCCAGGGGGCACTTTGAATATTTGGTCATGCCTTTCGGGCTGTCCAACTCCCCGGCAGTTTTCCAGTCACTGGTCAACGACGTGTTGCGAGATATGATCGATCAGTTCATATATGTCTACCTGGATGACATATTGATTTTTTCTTCTTCTCTCCAGGAACACGTGCAACACGTCAGACGAGTGCTTCAGCGGTTGCTAGAGAATGGGCTTTTTGTCAAGGCGGAGAAATGTGATTTTCATGCACAGTTGGTCCCGTTTCTAGGGTACATCGTCTCGTCTGAGGGAGTGCGGATGGACCCTGAGAAGATCAAGGCTGTGGTAGATTGGCCAAGCCCGCAAGGCCCTGCAGAGGTTTCTGGGATTCGCCAATTTCTACCGGCGTTTTATTCGCAATTTCAGCCAACTAGTCGCACCTCTGACGGCCTTGACCTCCCCCAGAACTACGTTCAGGTGGTCAGACACAGCCGAAGCTGTGTTCTCTAAACTGAAGGGCCGCTTTGTTTCAGCCCCCATCCTTGTCGCCCCTGATTCTTCACGTCAGTTCGTGGTGGAGGTCAACGCATCAGAGGTGGGAGTAGGCGCAGTGTTGTCCCAACGCTCTTCCACAGACGACAGGATGCATCCCTGCGCGTTTTTTTCTCATCGTTTATCTCCAGCCGAACGCAACTACGACATTGGTAACAGAGAGTTGTTGGCAGTTAAGTTAGCGTTGGAGGAATGGCGCCACTGGTTAGAAGGGTCGGGGGTACCTTTTATTGTCTGGACTGATCACAAGAACCTAGAATACATCAGAACCGCCAAAAGATTGAACTCCAGGCAGGCTCGGTGGGCATTGTTTTTCGGTCGTTTCGATTTTTCTCTTTCATACCGTCCGGGTTCCAAGAACATCAAACCCGATTCATTATCCCGCATATTTGATTTTTCCGAACGCCCGTCTACTCCCGAGTACATTTTGCCCGAAACTCTATTCGTTTCTACACTCACATGGGAGGTCGAATCGAGGGTCAAGAAGGCCTTAGAAGGGGTAACGCCTCCGTCCGGTTGCCCACCGAATCGCTTGTTTGTGCCGGAGGGATTACGGTCCGACGTCATCCAGTGGGGTCATAACTCCAACGTGGCTTGCCATCCTGGAGTTAATCGCACTAGTTTTTTAGTCAAGCAACGATTCTGGTGGCCACTTATGGCTCGCGACATTCACGATTTTGTTTTGGCTTGCTCGGTTTGTGCCACTGGTAAGACTTCCAATCGACCTCCAGACGGGTTACTTCAGCCGCTGTCGGTTCCTTCGAGACCCTGGTCCCACATCGCACTCGATTTTATTACTGCCCTCCCGCCCTCTCAGGGTAACACAGTTGTTTTGACTGTAGTGGACCGATTCTCGAAGGCAGCCCATTTTGTTCCCTTACCCAAATTACCCTCAGCTAAGGAGACAGCGGTTACAGTCGTAGATCACGGTTTTCGTTTACATGGCCTTCCGATTGACGTGGTTTCCGACAGGGGACCCCATTTCGTGTCCAAATTTTGGCGAGAGTTTTGCAAATTACTGGGGGCGACTGTCAGTTTGTCCTCAGGGTTTCATCCCCAGAGCAATGGTCAGACCGAGAGAGCCAACCAGGATTTGGAGAGAGTGTTGCGATGTTTGGTTTCCAAGAATCCTTCCTCTTGGAGTCAACAACTCTCCATGGTGGAGTACGCCCACAACACGTTCCCAGTGTCGGCTACGGGCCATTGAGTGTAGTGTAGGTTACCAGCCACCAATTTTTCCCAGTCTGGAATCCGAGGTCGCGGTCCCCTCCGCTCACGCGTTTGTTCAGAGGTGTCACCGCACCTGGACTAGAGCCCGTGAGACTCTACTCCAGGTGGGGGCGCGCACCAAGGCTAAGGCCGATCGCCACAGGTCGAAGCCTCCCGTATACGTTGTTGGTCAAAAAGTGTGGCTTTCAACCAAGAACATTCCTCTTCGCTCCGTATCTAATAAACTTGCTCCCAAATTTATTGGCCCGTTTACTGTCACCAAGATCATTAGTCCGGTGGCAGTCCGCCTCAAATTGCCTCCCGCGTACAGGAGGATCCATTCCGCCTTCCATGTATCTAAGATTAAACCCGTGTTTCATTCTCATATTAATCCGCTTGTCCCGGTTCCTCCTCCACCGCGACTCGTAGATGGGGAGACCACGTATTCGGTTAATTGTATACTGGACTCTAGGCGGAGAGGACGCGGATTTCAGTACTTGGTGGACTGGGACGGTTACGGCTCGGAGGAGAGAAGTTGGGTGCCTGCTAGAGACATACTGGATCACTCCCTCATCGATGATTACAATCGACAGGGTAAGGAGTCTGGGAACGCCAGGAGGCGTTCTTAGGAGGAGGGGTACTGTCACGGTAGACACATTCTCTGTTCCTTCTCGTCTCGTGTTTATGTTGTGGTATGAATGCACGTGTGTAGTGGGCGTGAGTGTATGACATCACCTGATCCACTTCAGCTGATCCTCATCCACTTCACCAGCTGCAATCAATCTCACCACTCTACTTATACTTACCGCTGTTCTATCATCCTTGTCAGATCGTTGTTTGATGTCGTTCGTGTTGGTGTTCCAGTGTCCGGTTCCTGCCTTGTCTTCCTGTTCCTGTTCTTCGTCTTCGTCGCTGGGTTTTCGTCTGCCGTCACACCGTCACCGCACCTCTTCACTTCATCACGGATCCTGACCACCGAAGTCCCTGCGTCACCTTGTTATCATCTGCCTGTACTGTTTCACCTTCTTCATTAAATACCCGTTTACTCGCTATTGTTTCCCGTCGTTCATCACACAGATCATGACAGGCCTATTTCTTTTCGTTTTGAATTGTTTCGTTTAATGAAATTTCAAGCTTTATTTAGATATCTGTCATGTCTGTGAGACATACACCGAGTTTCTGTTAATTTATGATGAGATTTCAATGCAAGTGACCGCGGTGCGCCAGCGCACGATCATGTCATGATTATGTTGTCTGCTATATTTGATTCTTATTTATTATTGGTTGATAAAAAAATATTAAAATTAAGATACAGTTTATACAAAACGAAATTCACTTTAAAGAAAGACCTTCTACAAAATGAAACTTAATTAAGTAGTCAATGTCTGACTCCCGATGCATCCCATCTTACTCGTGCTGTTCAGTTTTCATTATCAACGTAAAAAAATAACATTATAATATTTCAACAAATATAAACTAATGCCCTTATTTAATGAACTCGGGGCAAAATGCATCTTCGCAGCAGTGAGTGGGTGGTTGTTTCGGAGATGCGACATTAGGTTAGAGGTGTTTCCATCTCTCGCGGTCACCTTTTTTATTGCAACATTTACAAATTGCCTCGTCAGTATTTACCGCCTCTCTCTCTCTCTCTCTCTCTCTCTCTCTCTCTCTCTCTCTCTCTCTCTCTCTCTCTCTCTCTCTCTCTCTCTCTCTCTCTCTCTCTCTCTCTCTCTTTCTCCTCCACACTGTCACTTGATGAAAACTACATAAGCATTTTTAGGCATTGAATAAATTATATTTATATATTATATATAAGTGCTGGTAATGACGGTATTGAAACTGATACCGTTGCCATTTTAAGACCCCGCGGTATACGATATTACCGAAATACCACCCAACCCTACTATAGGGTAGTGACGGACTGGCTTTGCTTTGCTAGAGGGTAGCTACAGACAGGCCCGGTGCTAATACGGCACTGGTGCCTTAACAACCGTTATCTACCGGACCGAATATCCACGCGGATTTCTGTGCTTCATTTCGGTGCTACTGTTATGCCAGTGCTTCTCTTGGATGCTCTGAAAACAGACGTTAGTATAACAGAAACATCGCTTCGCTGCACTGATGCTAGTCAGCAGCTAACTTTAACTCTCTGGGGTCTAAGGGGTTTTTGGGGTCCTTGATATTTTCTGACATGCCCTGACATTTGTGCTTTTTTCAGTTGCTTATAAACATATTAATGGCAAAGGTGTAATTACACTATATTTAGCACAAACAGGGCTACCATAATATGTGAGCAACATGTATGTACATGTTTGTATTTTTGAGGGAATATTGTTTATGCATGGTTATTGAAAAAAATAAAAAATAAAGTTTCTGAAATAAGGCCACAAAACACATACTAAATATGGCTGAATAAGACTTTTGTCTAATGGATGTCGTTGCCTAGAGTTTTTTCTTCAAAATGATCTGAAAATCATCCTGCCTAATCATTCACATAAAACAATACATTGATTTAAATTTTGTAAGACACTTTTTGTTTGGAAAGGCAATATGCGCAAGGGGCGTCAACGATTTCATCACCATCATGCATATTTAGTGGTTCACACCTGAGGAGACAATGGGGCCAACATACTTAATGAGCCATTCATTCAGGTGTGTCACTGAGCCACAAGAAAGAATGCAAGATCAATATATATGTGTGTGTGTGTGTATGTATGTATATATATATATATATATATATATATATATATATATATTCTACCAAATTGGTTCACAGTTGGATGCATCTCATTTTTTTATATTTTTCCATGTCTAGTAATTGTGCAGTTAATTCTCATACTGTATTTTCAGTTTTGGAATATGTATCCTCTCCCCAAATTTGTCACTAATGAAACTCAATAAAAAATATTTGAAGAAAAGGCTTATATTTACATTTTAATAGTTTGTTTACATCTACCTTGTAAATATATATTTTTATTAAAAAGGTTACATAGGTCTTTCGTTTATATAAGAAATATAAATGTTAATTTGCAGTTTAATACGTTGCTTATACAAATACATTTTATTTCAACATATTTCAGACGATTTTTACTCATTTCAGTATAGCAATATAGTTTGCTCAAAAAGGGTCATTCATTCACACACAGCGATTCAAATTTAAACTGTCTTTTTCCGAGTTGTGGTAAACAGCGCATCTCTGCCGTTTATTCATTCACACACAGAAACGCGATTCACTTGAGAATGAAAAAAACTTACTACAGTATTCCTCAGCTCAGCTGAATCTGTTGCTTCCCGAAATACCAGCACTTCTGAGGTAAAGTTCAAACGAACAGTATTTATCTGAAATGGAATCTTTTGTAACACTACCGTTCAAAACTTTGGGGTCAGTAAGTATTTTTATTTTATTTTTGGGGGGAAATAAATAAAATAAATCAATACTTTTATTCATCAAGGAGGAACTAATTTGATCAAAAGTGAGAGTAAAGACATTTATAATGTTTCAAAAGACTATATTTAAAATAAATGCTGTTGTTTTTAACTTTCTGTTCATCAAAGAATCGTAAAAAAATGGTACACAACTGTTTTGAACATTGATCATAATCATAAATGTTTCTTGAGCATCAACTCCTCATATTAGAATGATTTCTGAACGATCATGTGACTGAAGACTGAAGTAATGATGCTGAAAATTCAGCTTTGATCACAGGAATAAATAATATTTTAAATTATATTAAAACTGAAAACAGATACTTTAAATTTTGATAATATTTCACTATATTACTGTTTTTTGTTGCATTTTTAAAGAAATAAATACAGCATTGGTGAGCATAAGTGACTTCTTTTAAAAACATTAAAAATCGTACCGACCCCAAACTTTTGAACGGCAGTGTATATATATATATATATATATATATATATATATATATATATATATAATCCAAATATAAATGAAAGTCAAAAGCACATTTTTAGTCATTCCTGGAGACAAATCCTTTTCAAATAGGCTATATGGGCCATTCTACAGAATTTGTTCAAAGTTAGAGTTGGAAACATCTTGAAAATAAAATTGTCTTTTCCCATAAATTTCTTATAAAGTATTCTTTTTAAAAGTATTTTAAAGTTAAGGATTCATTAGTTTGATATAGCTTACATTGGAACAAACACTATAAATCTTAGTTGATGAGTTTATTGTTGACAGAACATAGCCTACTATATATTTAACATGAGCAGAAACTGGATAAAAAAAGCTTATTTGATATTTTAGAATAAAAACTTTATAATCTATCCAAAACTACGAAATGTTGTCTTTCATATTTCATTTGTAACAAACAACATCGCTCATCTGTGCCGTTAATTCATTCACACACAGAAACGTGATTCAAATTTAAAGTCTTTTTGCATTTACAGACACTATTCCATATCGCGATTAGAACAAAGCACAAGAATAAAAAACTTAGGCAACTCACAATTCTCGGCTAGATCTGTCGCTCTTCGAAATGAAAATAAACCAGCACATGTTCTGAGGTAAATGTCCCAGGATTATTTTTCACAGTCACAGCCTCGCAAGAGAAATAGTACATTAATCTGATGATTAAATTTGGTGTGTTATCGCGTTTATGAGGGGCGTTGACACGTTTGCATGTGTCGCTTCAGATCATTTGTGTCTGAATAGCGCCCGCTCTCTGTGAGCGTGTCACATTAACAGAATAATGAGCTGAGAGAACGATAATGAGATCGGCTGACACCACTCTTTTTTTATAGATTACATAAACAGAGAATATTCATTTTAGTTTTGAATTAGATATTTTAAAAGTACAAACTTAAATGATAATAAAGATATATTGCTCATGCTTGGGTGAATAGTATTCGGTGAGTTTTGTTTAAGTTTAGAGACGTGCTCCAGAAAAAAGGTTAACAGAGACGGAGTGACAGAAAGCCCACTGTTTATTTTCTTTATTTTACAAAAGCACAATGTTTTATTTCGATTGTAAGTGGACACAAAAAAATAGATATTGAAGATATTATTTTTTTATATTTCTTAAGTATTTTAAGTCTATTTTCCTGCTATGTGAATAAAATCGAGCAAAACGCGCCGGCGCGTTTGTCGACCCCAGAGGGTTAACATACCGTTAGCTAGTAGCTGGATTAAACATGGTTAAAATGCTGGCCAAACAGTGTAAAGTGTGACTGTATTTCACTGTAGACTAGAGGGTCCAACAGCGGGACATTAAGCAGTGCAGCTGCCGTTGTCGGAAGAACATCAGACAAGGACACAGTTGTGGTGCATTTAAAGTCATTGTAAAATATAATTTTCCCATCTGGTGGTTGTTTTTGTTGTTCAACAGCAATTTACTAGTGAAATACGTTATTGTTATAAGTTATAGTTATTACTATATTATTAAATAATTAAATTTTGTCTATATGGCCTAAAGTTTTTCCCCCCCCTTTTTTGTGATAATTAGGTTATGTCCATTTGGCTTTGTCCGTCAACAAACAAAACAAACAAACCAAAAATACATGTTTCAGGACAGTTTTTGGGAAGAGGATAGAAACGTTTTTAGCCTTGTGTGCTAACACAGAATTTCAATCTTAACCATTCTATTTCATCAGAAACGATCTTAAAACAGGGCTTTAAGTGTAAAATACCGAACTTGTCCTTTAAAGGGGCACAATAACTTAGAACGCATCTAAAGGCTGCGAACGGGTACCTGCATTGACTTTGGTTGCTGAACAAGTCCATATGCAGGAGATTCCTGATTTTGTCAGGAATGCGTAGAAGCGTTCGTTTGGGTTCTTGGGGTGGTCCATGTTGAGTCCAAAAAAATTTAATTGGTCGGCGTCGAATCCAAAGAAGTTAACTTGAAGATGAAGTTGCCGGAAGAAAACAGGAAACGTTGTCTCAAAGAGATTGAGCAAAGGTCTGAACTAATCAGACATTCTTAAAGGTCCTCTCAGTTCACACCTATTTGGTGAGGTGGCCAATCAAAGATGACTGGGAAAAAGTCTTTGTTCCATCTTATCTCCATTTGCATGTTCATGCTGGCATGGAGAATTTGTGCAGTCTTTACACAAAAGTATGGTAAAAATATCATGATGTAATTTATCATAACATATTGTATACCATTGATTATAAAATCAAAAGAGGATTATTTTGATACCAAGAAAGAGGGGATTCGAAGACAATAAAGCAGTGATACATACATCATCTTTGGATATCAACATCGGAAGTTAATCTAACATAACTAAAGAATCATAACTAATAAAACATAGGAGCATGCATTAAACACAGGAGAAATACTATAACATTTGGGAAAGTTTGTGTTTATGAATGGAGTAAGTGTCCTTGTGTATTGGAAGTTTATCTCTATAGTCTTTGACCAAATGGGTAGCGCTGTCTGGTCTCCTGTGCTGTCTTTGAGGGTTGCAGACACAGTCTCTTGGTGAGATCGTTCAGTGGAGCCGAGATGATGACCTTTGAAGAGAACTGGTTTTAGGGCCGATGACAACAGGGGAGAGGGGCAAGGTTTTCTAATAACTAGGACATTTGATTAAGGCCATTCGTTACACTATACCTATCTATAAAATGACTTGAAGATGACGTCAAGATACTATACAAAAAATACTAACATAACCTTGTATTTTTCCCCTCATTTAGTCATGACTGAAAAGAAAACCACCCCCTTATACCCCCTCATTGAAAAGTTTATTTGACAGTTTATTTTCTTCTTACATATTTCATTTATTTAATATATTTGTTATACATTATTTATACAATATGGTTTTACATTATACATTTTTAATTTAAGTGTAGAAGTGCAGATTGGTCAAGTGTTCAATAAATGTTTTTGTTGAGAAATTTTGTAAATCTCAAGTAATTATTTGTGTTACATTTTATCTTTCAAATAGAGGTTAAAAACAAGCACAGATCGTCCAAATATCGGCCAAAGAAATCGGCAGCATTTATCGGCTTTCAAAAGATCGGCATCGGCCTGAAAAAAACCATATCGGTCGACCTCTATTAAAAATATCTTCATTTTTGCTCCGAAGATGAAAAAAAAGTCTTACGGGTTTGGAACGACATGAGGGTGAGTAATTGATGAAATCATTTTCATTTTTGGCTGATATAACCCTTTAACTCAATACCTCACAGCAAACAAACAATTCTAGAACTGCTCTCAGTACAGTAAGTTGACTCACTAACAAATGTGAATAATGTTTTTGATGGGTGAAAAAAAACATGCATTTCTGAAAAATCCACATGATGCACCAGGCGAGAAAAATACTTTCTACTGGTTTATTCACTTATTTTGTATACACCTCACATGCATCATGCCTTTGAAAAGTATATCAAATAGCCTTTTTATGCATATGCAACAATAGAAGAATATCGATGGATCACTGCATTTGTTTATTTCAATTATCAGATGTGTCTGGTGTGGCCTGGTCTCTGTTGTGGCCGAATATTCAGACAAATAAAATTAATCCGCATGCTGCACAAGATCTGTAAGTAAATTAGGTCTGTAAGCCAACTTAAGTCCTTCGTTTTCAGATGAGTAAACAAAAGCACAACCGCCACCATCGATTTTCATACACAATTGGCCTATTTAACGCAGCGCTGCAGACATGCCCACTGAAGTCCAGACGCTTCAACCTATAAATGAGTTCAAGATGCTGGTCTGTTCAATTCAATGCCATAAATAAAACAAAACAAAATACTGCAAGATGTGGCTTTAAATAATGGGAATCGAACAATCTAAAATAATAATCATCATTTACTCACCATCATAATGTTCCAAACCTGTAGAGCCTTTTTTCATAAGTGGAACACAAAAGAAAATATTTCGGAAAACTTTCAAATTACAAAAAAGGATGCAAAAGCACTATAAAAGTGGTCCATGACTTTTGCAGTACATTTCATATGATAGCTTTGTTTACTCAAATTTATGATACTTCTATGATACTAGATGATACTTTATGAATCTTTTTCTTGGTTTAGTTGTGGATGGAAACGAGAACCGGCTCTGTCTTCAGAACCAAAAAAATCCCAAAACATGAGAGAGTAAATTATGACAAATTTTTTTTTCATATTTGTATAAACTATTCATTTAAAGATAGTGAATCTACAGAAAACGGCACCTTCTGGTGATAACGGCACTTTCTATTCAATCTTCTGAGGAATAAAGTTAGAAATGACTCCTTTCACAAAGGCCATCTTGTAGGGAGCGCACATGACCCAGTTCTAGAAGGGTGCCTCGATAACATTAGCAAAAGCAATTAACCTTTAGCCGGCAGCTCCTTAAAGTGAACAGGGTGCAAATGTGATTTTATGCACACTGATTACATGCACTATAATAGACAAGCATCCAAGATTCTGACCTAGAACGCATAGACACTTATCTATAAACTCTTTGAGACAATGTAGCCTCACTATGTTTCTTTTATGGGAGAAAACCACTCTTAGTTCTCAAAGATGTAAAAAAATAAAATAAAAATAAAAATAATAATAATAATTAATAAGCCAGTCTAAGGTGTTTATGCTGGTCTCCCAGCCAGGTCAAGCTTATGTTTAACTGGTCTTCCAGCTTGACCAGCTAAGTCTGACAAGTCTCCTAAAACCCTAACTTAAGCCAGCAAAACAGTCCAGTTTGGCCAGTTTGGGAGACCAGATAACGTCTCGGTTATGTATTCTTAGTTCCCTGAAGAGGGAACGAGACGCTGCGCTGAAACGCTGTGGGAACACCCCTGCATGATTTTGACATGAAACACGTATGAAATCAGTCCAGTGATGTGATGGAACATCATAGGTTGGTGACGTCGCCGACCAGGAAACTATAAAGCACATCTGAACCAAAAAGTGTCAGGTTCTGATAGGCTTAAGCAAGTCGATCATGGGCATGCCGGGATTATGGCAGGGTGGCACAGCATCTCGTTCCCTCTTCAGGGAACTAAGGTTACATAAGTAAACAAGACGTTCCCTTTCAAGTCAACAAGTGCGGTGTTGAAACACTGTGGGAGCGCTATACGCCACGCCGCCTATACCAAGTGTCCGTCCAAAGTCTATGCGCACACTAAGATGAAAGCACCCATGCCCCTGGAGTGGAGTCCGAGGTCAAGGTCATAAAACCTCACAAATGTGTGTGGCGAGGACCACACTGCTGCATGACAAACATCTTGGAGGGAAAGTCCTCACAATAATCATTTAGAGGCAGCCATACTCCTAGTCGAGTGAGCCGTACAGCCAAAGTTGAGGGCTGATCAGCCAACTCATAAATAAGTGAGATGGCCTCGACCACCCACTTGCTCATCCTCTGCTTAGATGCCGGGCAGTCCTTTCTGGGTGACCCAAAGCAAATTAACAACTGTTTAGATTTCCTCCACAGGGCAGCTTTGTGGACATAAGGATGTAAGCCCCTAACTGGGCAGAGCAGATTTAGTTTCTCCTAGAAAGGGAGGAGGCCTGCAGTACTGTAGGCCTTATAGTATTAGTAGGAACATTGGGAACATATCCCGATCTAGGGTGAAGAAAAGCCTTAACCATGCTGGGCGCAAAATCCAGACACAAGGGAGATACAGAGAGGGCTTGGATGTCTCCTCCAGCGAAGAGAAAGACAGTCTTAAAGTGCCCCTATTTGAGTAAAGATAAAGAAACGTTTGTTACATCAGTCATTCATAATAGTGCTGGGCAAACATATGCACCGTTATTGATACAGTTAATACAGTTCCCGCATGTGCACCGCAATAAATAAATATACACATCGGTTTGTTAACCCTCTGGGGTCTGAGGTGTTTTCTGGGTCCTGCAAACCCCGGCAAACTCTCTCCAGAAATTTCCGGGAGCAGAGCAACCAGGGAAAAGCGTACAGACATAGCCTTGGCCAGGCCTGTACCATAGTGATTTAAATACACCGTGATGTTTACTACCCTCAGCAAGAGCAGTTTCCCTTGGGCCCACAGGAGGATCTGGTGAGTCAGCTTGAATAAGGGGCGACACCGCAGACCCCCCTAATGGTTTATGTTAGGGATGCTCCGATTGATCGGACGCCGATCATGATCGGCCGATATTGGCTATAAATAGATTGATCGGCGAACCACCAAAAAAAAAGATCACGTGACGTAAATCACTCGCGCGACTTTTTCCCACATGCATGCGTGGCGCACGGGCACACAACAGCAGAGTGGAGCTTAGCAGTGGCAACATGAGTTCTCCTTCACCCGAACGAATAGAAAGTCTCCCAACGGATTGAAGCGCGCGTCCGAGTTCAGACCGTGCACCGCGCAAGCCACAACAGAACGCGGTATCTGAGCCACTGATCGCTGCGGCAACAAGCACTTTGATCACTTGATAAAAAAAACATTTCAGTGCTAGATCGCCTCTTATTTAACAAATTAACAAAATGAATGCTCTGAGTTAACTGGAGATGTTTTTATTTATTTGTATTGGTATATTTGTGCCGCGAGATTTTTCAAAAGTGGTGGTGGTATTTTTTTTTTTTTTGATCTGACGTAGTTGGTTCTTCAACTACATCAGATTCAGATTATTTTATTTAATGCCATGTCAGCATTCAAAGCTATTTTCATGGCAAAAATTCAATTATAAAAATACAAATATCACACAAATACAATAAAACTAAACAAAATAAGAAGTCATTTTATACAATATATATTTTAAATGAACATATGTGACCCGTCACAGAAACCAGGGACACAAGTCGGCAGCACAACTTTCGAGCAAAATGAGAAAGAAGAGTTTTTTTTCAAAATTGGTGATTTTAAATTTTTTGGAGAATCTGTTAATTGAAATCACGAAGAAGCCTCTCCATGTTTGAGATAGCAGTATTGGTATATTTAAAAGCTTACATTTTGAGGTTGAAATCGGCTTGTTTTCGGAGATTCTAGCATGCAGTAGGGGCGTGGCGTGTCATTGTCTGTGTGTATTTCCATACTGAATAACCCGGCGCTTTTGCCCCCGCCCTCCAAGTCAACCACATGGCTACTTATTATGCTGTGCTCTGGCCAGCTCTCTCTGATATCAAAATTCAATGAAGATGGATGCCGCAAAGATTGTCGCAGACGAGATGAACCGTCTGGCAGTTACACCGAAATTGTTTTCGCCGCACTTCGTGGGCTCGGGAAACTGAACCGGAGGTATGGGCGCAGCGCGCTCGCCCTCAGTGCTTCAATACGGCGGCTCGGCTCGCTGACAGCGGTGGCTGGCTGTTTCATATGTGACGGAGAATCGAAATAGAGGATGCAGTTAAGACCTTTGCTGCTGCGATGAAGGCCTGCCGTGCGTGTTTCTGAAATGTAAGTTAAGCTTCATTTGCTCTTTAGTCGTTATTTAAGATGCTGAACCTGCTGATGATATAATGTGCTTGCGGACATTTCATTTGTGTGTGTATACGCACATAAGAAAGTGGTGTAAAGAGATTTGCAACAGTAATTTGAGGAGGTGAAATGTGATTATTTGGAAAATTGCAGAAATTACTGCTTAAAGAAAAATGCCAGCAGGCATTTGCCTCCTACATAAACTTTAATATTGTTGACATTTTGGGCACACGAGCGTTGCGTACTATTTGCGCTATATGTAGGCCTATGGCTTATTGGTCTTTGTTTGTTGTTGTTGGTTTTGCGTTATATGTATATGGCATATTGGTCTTTGTGTGTTGTTGCTGGTTTTGCGTTATACTGTATGTATATGGCATATTGGCCTTTGTGTGTTGTTGCTGGTTTTGCGTTATATGCAGGCTATATGGCATATTGGTCTTTGTGTGTTGTTGCTGGTTTTGCGTTATATGTATATGGCATATTGGTCTTTATGTGTTGTTGCTGGTTTCGCGTTATATGCAGGCTATATGGCATTATTGGTCTTTGTGTGTTGTTGCTGGTACGTTGCAAATAGAGGGGCAGCACAATTGTTTTTCGCCTAGTGCGGCAGAAGTGCACTCATTCGAAGTGTAAAAAAAGCTGTAAAGCACATGGAGGAGCTTTACAGGGGGTATGGCTTATCTAAATGAGATGTAAATGAGCCCTATTGTCACCCCCAGCAGCAGAGACAGGTGAGAACTGCACAATCTTTAGCTCGTTTTCTCCTCTTTGAGCTTTTTTAAGTGCCTACTTTAAAATGGCCACAACTTCTCCAAATATTATCAGATTTCCACATGTTACACATCGTTGGAAAGCTTGGATATTACACTCTCAGAATCTATGAATAACTCAAAATGCCCCAGAACCGACTTGTGTCCCTAGTTTCCGTGACTGGTCACATATGATAAAAAAATCCAAAAACTTTTCAGGCATAATCTCATTAAATATGTCCTTTAATGAAGTAACTTCATAAAAGAGCATTCTGCTCAACTATATCAGACGTTCATAATAATAACAGAAAAAAACTTGCCATAGTTTTGTCCTTTTATCAGTAGCCAGTTTTGGTGTAACAAGTTGTACATTTTGTTGCCAATTAGTAAATGTAGTGGGTGTATTAAGAGGCTACAATTTTCAAATATGCCTAAGTGTAACTTGATCCCCTCCCATTAGGCTGATCTGATGTGTTGCTCTGCATGACCCCTCTTTGTTTGGAATAATTTAATGTTACTCTGCCTTATTTGGGAAAGCTGGCCTACAGTAGCCTTAAGACATCTCATTTTCTATATACAATTAAATAAACACATTTCGACAAATGGTGCAAACTCTGCTAGATTATAGATAAAAGATACCCATTTCCCTGCCATTCTCTGATCGGCAGTGATCGGCAATCGGCAGATCATAATTTTGGTGATCTGTAATCGGTGATCAGCCCCAAAAATGCTGATCGGAGCATCTCTAGTTTATGTAACATACCACCGATGTGTTGTCGGATCAAACAAGCACATGATGGTCTCTCAGGTCTGGGAGGAAGTGTTTCAGGGGCTTAAAGGGGAAATGAAACGTCCATGTTTTGGCACTGGCAGTAGCTACATATATTAGAAAAATCACATTGCATAAGATTTAATTTTAAAAAGTTGTTAAAACCACAGATATGATTTTTTTCCCGTAATTTCTAGCTAGCTATCCATCTAGCGAGTCGCCATTTTGGAGTGATGTCACAGCCAACGTAACGGGGTTGGTTGGTTCTGTTGGTGATTGAAGAGAATGAAGCGTTTCTGGACCAGACTGAATTTGAAATGGAGGAAGACGAACTTGAAAGACCTGTTGAGCCCGTATGTCCAATTGCTTAAATGCATTTGAGCCGATACGGCGTGGGAACCGAGCTAGGGTGACCACCTGGCTATATTGATCTGTTGCAGGACAGCAGACCTGGTTCTGCGGGACATGAGGGAGAGAACTTACTATTATTATACTAGGTGAATAAATATTGATTTTATATTAGATGTCTTTTTCCTATGATGTTAACATGCTTTAAATTACTAATGGCTTTATAAAAATGTTAATGACGGCGCTGACCGGCGCTGTGAACGTCACTTATAATATAAAACTCATTTTAACAGAACGGGTCTATTCAATCTAAATAATTAAGTGTAAATAATAATCCAATCGCTAAAAAGCACATTTCCAAATAAGCACATAAATTCCATTAGGAACGATTAGAAAGATTAAATGTGTTCTTACCGGATTCAGTGCTCTTGAATTTATATTTTTTGTCTGATCTGGCAGCTTCGAGTAGGGCCTTCTCATTCATTATGTGTCTGTAGAACTCCTGGCAGGTGTAGCTCATACCTGTCAACACTCCTGTTTTCCCCGGTAGTCTCCCGTATTTCACATCCGTGCCCCGCCCCCTTCCCGTTTTGTTATTTCTCCTGTGAAACTCACGTAATTTGTATGGCCCAAATCTCGTTATATGCAGGGATGCAAACAGCGCACTTTATTTTAATGCAAACATGTTGTTAAATGCGTAGTTTATTCCAAGCGCGCTGTATCTTTTTTATGGGCATGATGAGCGATGCTCAATTTACAAATGAATCACTCTTTTTTTTTAATCGATTCTTTTCAAAGACTTCAAACAAGTAGGCAGATCTGTCTAAATCGGTTCGCGAATCAGTTTGAATGATCTGTTCAGTTTCCTGCACACACTGAATCGTCTGAAGCGCTTTCAATTCACACTCGACTCGGAGTCGTTACAGGAAGATTTAAGAACATCGAGAGCATTGGATGAAGTGGCCGTGGACCTACAGTACAGTCTAGTGAAAGCAAAACTGCAAATCTATCATATTGTTTGCCACCAATGCAGATCTTTATTAGTTGAACATCTTCGTTGCTGTCTGTGAATGAATGATTCCACAGGCAATACATTCGATTTCATTTCATTCAGGTAATACATTTTACAACCAAACGTATTATTACGCCACGATAGCACGATCCATCTGCTGTCAAGATGCTGATCTTGACCATGGTATTGCAACCATGGTGTTGACAAGAGACAGGAATATGATGGCAGACATCGCGAACAATGTTTCCATTAGGGCTGGTCCGAATACCATTTTTTGAGCTTCGAAGCTTCGGTAGTAATGAACATCGAATATTCGAAGCTTCGGAATCTCTATAGCCTATGTCTGTCTGTCCGTTGCATTTTGATTATTTCGAGAACCGTTCATCCAAACGACTTCACAAGGGAGTGCAGTGTCGTATTTGGTGCAATATAGATAGACAGGCGAGACGCGACACTTTCAGAATTAATAAACTTTTAATAAACTACAGAACAGAACGCCTCACGCGAGCAGAGCTTATAATGCTCCGAGAATGGACACTGCACTAGTGATATAAAACATACACAGGTCTGTTAACTTAAGCAATATTTTTAATAAGGTAGTCTAATATTTTTCTCACTAACAAATTACTGACAAAGTAGGGTAGACTTAAATAAAGAAGCGGAGCGCCTCACGCATGCAGGGCTTATATGCTCCGAGAACGGACACTGCGCTAGTGATATAACACACACACACACACACGAACACACACACACAGGTCTTTTAACTTAAGCAATATTTTTAATAAGGTAGTCTAATATTTTTCTCACTAACAAAGTAGGGTAGATTTAAATAAATAAATAAAATAAATAAAAACGAAATTTAAATGTAGAAAAACTAAACTTAAATAAAAGAAAAACTAAATTTAAATAAAGAAAAACGAAAAATAACCGTGACGTCCCAGTAAAATCTCAGTCTCCTATATTTAGCTGTAGTTTAATTTAGATTTATAAGGGTAAAAAGGATAATACATTTTGTTTCTATTATTCTATGTTCCACAATGTCAAAGCAACGCAGCTTAACCCAAAATACAAGCTCATGCATGCACTTCTGTCCATACAAACTCCGCTGTTCTGCGCTCTAGTCAGAGAATACTCCCGTTGCAGGAACACATTTAGTAGTCCAAGAGGAAGAAAATATATTTATTTAGTAGATATAACGAAGTTATATGTTAAGTATTATATTTCACCAAATATTTATAGTGTAAAACATATTCAAGCGCGAATGAGAACCGTTTCGAGGGGGATGCCAGGTGTGCAAAAAAAAAAAAAGAATATTCGAATTTCACATTTTCAAATCGAATACCAACACACCGAACGAATATTCGAATATTCGGGTCCAGCCCTAGTTTCCATGTGCAGTTTGTTAACGTTGGACATCGTCGTTTTGTCTGGTACTAATAAAGTTCACTAGCTAAACACTAAGTTAACGTTAGCTAGTTCATGCTTACAGCTGTTAGCTAACAATGACTGTACCTAACATTAGTTGTTCGCTGGTTCGACCAGCTTACATGCATCTTTCACTGTATTTTACTGAACTCAGCACAGAGCCTTTAAAGCCAACCAACCCCGTGACGTCACCGGTTATAATACTGCACAATGGTGGTGCCCTTGCCGCGAAAGATATAACGGTGTTTCTTTTTTCTTTTATATGTTAACATTTGTCATGTTTCCTATATAATTTTTGATTATAGTGGAAATCCATCTTGTAAATCATTTAAACTTGACTGACTGCTTCATTTCCCCTTTAAACACAGTCAGCATTTCCGGGCAGTTTATGTGTCATGAGAGATGATCGTCCTGCCACAGACCTCGAGCCGAGCAACCACTCATGATCGCCCCTAACTTGTGAGGGATGCATCCGTCATTAGTGTGATGCAACGACAAATTCTTCATGGCATTCAACCTCAACCCCAACTTTCTCATGTGGTGATCTCATGTGGTGACTTTCTCACATCAATGATCTTGATGTCGAAACGCCAGATGCTTCGACTGAGCTAGAATAAACCAATCGTCTATATAATTCAGTCTGCAGATGCCTTGGAGTCGTTGCGGAGCCGCATCCACACACTTCATGAAAGTATAGGGTGACAAAGCTAGGCCGAAACGAAGAACTCGATATCGGCACGCTTCACCACCGAATTTGAACATCAGAAACTTTCTGTGTTATGGAAGGATGGATCCATGGAAGTATGCAAACCAGTCCTCAGATCTGATTTGTGACAAGATTTTTTTCAGAGTAAGCATTTTGAACTTGAGCTTCCCTACAGAGTGATTTAGTTGGCGCATATCTAAAATCGGTCGTAACCCCCCCCATCGCTCTTTGGAACAATAAAGTACCGCCTGTAAAACCCGGACTCCCTGCTGGGAGGAGGAACCCCTTCTATAGAATCAAGCTCTCGGACACACTCGGACGGTCTCTCTCGTGCTGTGTCGCTTCGCTTTTGTCCAGTCCGGCGGCTCATAGACAGACGCGGTGTGTACGGAGGGGGTGGGTGTGTGTGTGTGTGTGTGTGTGTATGTGTGTGTGTGTGTGTGTGTGTGTGTGTGTGTGTGTGTGTGTGTGTGTGTGTGTGTGTGTGTGTGTGTGTGTGTGTGTGTGTGATAGAGAGAGTAAGTGACAGAGACGGAGGGAGAGCAGGGAAAGGAAATGCAACTAAAAGCGTTAAAAAAATGAACGAAGCGCAATATGTGGCGGCTGGTGTTGATTCTTTGCCACAAATTATGTGTGGGAAACACTTCATAAAAGTCACGTGCGAACTGCTCGGCTCAGTACTGAGGGCTTATTGTCGAGTTTCTTATCTTTTTCCACCGAAAGCAGAGCCGCGGAGAGCCGCTTCGCCATGCTTTCATGGTTTTGATGCCGTCATTGGAGCTGAAATGATGGGAGGGGTTGTGTCGCCCAGATTTTATTCCGCCGGTCTACATTTTCCCCAGACATATGTTGTTCTCCCACACAAAAACAGAATTTCATTCAAAATATGTAAAATTCCGCGTTAACACTAGAATCCGCGTTGATTGGCCAATTCCGTGATTCCGTCCGCGATTCCTTGATCGCGTAAATTATAGGGTCCTACTGTTCAATCACCATTATAATGCCTTTTTATGGGTGAAAAACCCATGCATAGCAACTTCTTTTTTTTGTATTTATTTTTATTTCAAAGACAAATGCTATTGTTTGTAGAGATTGTATTTTTTACATTTTCAATCCCACCCCAACCAACACAAAACAACCTGCCTTAATTTTATTATAACCTGTTAATTAAACAGTGATAGACCAAAAGATGAAAAAAATAATAGTAATCATAATAAAACAATAATAAAATAAATAAAATAATAAAGAAAAACAGTTGGACACCACAATCAAAGGTGTAACGATACATCAGTAGTCACAAACCCTACATATTTACACATGTAAATACCTGGAAAAACACCTGGAGCACGTATTCCTAAGCATCAAAGACCACAAGATTGTCCTATAGAGAGGTGTGTGTAAAGGGAAAAGTTACAATACCAATGTAAATCCCACTACACCCCAGGAAGTACTTTTATGGCAGAGAAATAGGATAATAAGGGTTCCCAGACATAAGAGAATTTATGGGAACCTCTAATTGAATATTTGATATTTTCCAAGTGTAGATATAACATCAGATCCTGAAGCCAATGCGATGCTTTAGGTGGATTTGCAGATTTCCAATGTAATAACACCCGTCTACGAGCCAATAATGATACAAAAGCAATAATGTTTAGTTGTCTTAGCCCTTCGGAGTCTTGGGCTATTTTGGCCGTTTTTGAGTACTTTTATTTTTTTTAAATTTTGCAAAATAAAAAAATGTTTACCATACCAATGTTTGGTATAATTTTTTTCAGCACAACATCACCTATATGATCAGACAATTAGTTTTTCACTTTGATGTACTCTATCAACATACTGGACCCAAAATCACACAAAAAACACAAAATCCGAATAGAAAAATTATAACTTTTCTACTACAAAAAACACAAACATGCTCAATGAAGCATTTTAAAAGGTTTAAAATGTTAACACAAGTTGTAAATGTCAACATATACAGGTACAATTCAGATATAATCAACCTATATACAAAAAAAATATGATTTACAAAAAAAAGCGTGTGTAGCCATAGGCTTTTTTTCTTTCTTTTTAGCGCAGCCACTTTTTAAAAAATGTTGTGCACACAATTATTCAGAGAGCTATATTTAAGGCCTTGCATTCCCAGAGTATGAGGGTTCGCAAATAGTGCAAATACAACATAAAAAATTTAAAATTGAGATAAAAATTTAACTATATGCAGCAAAAAGCAGGTGTGGCAATAGGCGTTTTTTCTTTTCTTCTTTGCTTAGAAACTCTACAAAACAATTCATGTACAATTACACAGATATCTACATTACACGGCTTTCATTCCTTGAGTAAGAGGGGTTCCTCAATACTGCAAATATACCATACAAAAGGTAAAATGAACACAAAATCAAATTATACATACAACTATTTACAGCAAATATCAGGTGTTTTTTATTTTTATTTTTTATCTGTGCCACTCCTCAAAACAGTTTAGCTAAATCTACTCCTAAACTACCTAAACTACTCCTAAACTACCTAAACTATCTACACTACTCCTAAATCTACTCAAACTCTTCCACAAACTAGCAATAATCTCTCTCTATATATATAACGTATATATGTCTATCTTTATCAACTCCGTAAATCCTCTGCCTTTCAATTTTGCGTCTTTGCTCAGTTGGCTCCTCCTCCATTCCCTAAAATGTGCAGCCTGAATAGCAGAGTCAGCAGATTCACACATCACAAAAACCGACGAAGTTATTAGAATAAATGCAACGCCTGTCGCATCCCATCTTGCGTTCTTTTACGAACGCGTCAGTATTTTTTTATATAAAGTTTAAATGATCATATCTCCGTTTTTACTTGGTCTATCAACACAAAACAAAAAGTAAAATAGAATTTCAAGCCAGCACTTTCGACAGAAGTGGATGGCAGCGCTCAACGTGACTTTGTTTTTATGCTTCGACGTCTTTAATCTGGTCATGTAACTTGATCACGCCGGCGTGATCGGCGACCCCGAAGAGTTAGAGTCAGATTCGATTCATCACCTGGAGCACCAAATATAGCAAATTCAGCACATGGTTTCAGTTGTACTTTACATACTTTAGAGAGTGTATCAAATATGGTTGACCAGTAAACAGTAAGTTTGGGGCACGTCCAAAACATGATAGTCAGATCCGCTTCTCCAGTGTGACATCTTATACAGGTCTTATCAAAAGTAGGATTAAAAGAAGCGATCCTTGTTCTGCTTAGATGCGCACAATGCAAAACCTTAAACTGTATAAGACTCAATCGGGCACAAGAGGTACTACCACTCACTCTATGGAGTGCATTCCTCCAGAATTCCTCTATCCATATTATAACCCTCTGGGGTCGACAAACGCGCTGGCGTGTTTTGCTCGATTTTTTTCAAATAGCAGGAAAATAGACTTACTCTGTCATTTTTGGTCATACACACTCAGGCTCCGAAATTAACACCCGCCAAGCGCCAAGTGCGGGTAGATTTTCCGCTTGGCAAGTCAATCTTAAAAGGCTATCTGCCACACTGGCGGGTGAATGTTCCAGACATGTTCCAGTCTCCCGCATATTGATAGCGGCTCCCTGATGACCGCAAATTAGTTCAAATCTCCTGGAATCTAGAGTGAGCGACAAAGAGCGCGCTCATACTGAGCTCCAAACCGTGTAGCGCATGCACGCCTGAGAGGGAGAAAGCGAGAGACCTTGCGTGTGTGCCTCAAGAAACGTGTGTGAACCTTCTTCACACATAAAATAGACCTACACTAAATATATTTCTTTAACTTAAATAATTAACAAATTAAGATGACAAATATAAAACACTGAATCAGTTTGAAGCTTTGAAAAAACTGCTTTTTTCCATCAGTATCACCAACGTATCTGATAGTTTTACAAAACCTTCAAATGTTCTGTTATGAGCACTAGTTCCATGCTCACATCTTCCATGTCTTATATTTGTTGCTCTGTTTTGACTTCTACTCTAGTCATTCAACATAATACCTTATCTCAATTAAATGTCCTGAAATAAATGTATATGTGTCACAAAAAGGCTGTTTATTATTTTGGCCGGTAAAAAATATGCTTGGCTGGTGGATTTTTTCATCTACCAGACCCTGTGGCAGGTGAGCCAAAAAGTTAATTTCGGACCCTGTACACACTTAAGAAATATAAAAAAAATAAACTGTTGAATGTCTATTTTTTTATGTGTCCACTTACAATCGAAATAAAACATTGTGCTTTTGTAAAATAAAGAAAATAAACAGGGTGTGCTTTCTCTCTCTCCATCTCGGTTAATCTTTTTTCTGGTGCACGTCTTTAAACTTAAACAAAACCCAGCAAATACTATTCACCCAAGCATCAGCAATATATCTTTATAATCATTTAAGTTTGTACTTTTAAAATATCTAATTCAAAACTAAAATAAATATTCTCTGTTTATGTAATCTATAAAAAAAGAGAGAGGTGTCAGCCGATCTCATTATCCTTCTCTCAGCTCATTATTCTGCTAATGTGACACGCCCACGGAGAGTGCGCGGTATTCAAATGTAAATGATCTGAAGCACACATGCAAACGTGTCAATGCCCCTCATAAACACGATAACACACCAAATTTAATCATCAGATTAATGTACCTTTTCCTCTTGTGAGGCTGTGACTGTGAGGATTAATCCTGGGACATTTACCTCAGAACATGTGCTGGTTTATTTTCATTTTGAGGAGCGACCGATCTAGCCGAGAATTGTGAGTAACCGAAGTTTTTTATTCTTGTGCTTTGTTCTAATGTCTTTAAATGCAAAAAGAATGTTTAAATTTGAATCACGTTTCTGTGTGTGAATGAATTAACGGCACAGATGGGCGCTGTTGTTTATGTTTAGCCTACTATGTTACAGATGAAATATGAAAGACAACATTTCGTAGTTTTGGATAGATTATAAAATTTTTATTCTAAAATATCAAATAAGCTCTTGTCATCCAGTTTCTGCTCATATTTTAAATATATAGTAGGCTATGTTCTGTCAAAAATACTCATCAACTCATCAACTAAGATGTTATTATAGTTTTTGTTCCAATGTAAGCTATATAAAAACTAATGAATCCTTAACTTTAAAATATGTATGATAATACTGTAGGATAATACTGAGGAATACTGTAGTAAGTTTTTTTCATTCTCAAGTGAATCGCGTTTCTGTGTGTGAATGAATGAACGGCAGAGATGCGCTGTTTACCAAAACTCGCAAAAAGACAGTTTAAATTTGAATCACCTTTTTGTGTGTGAATGATCCTCTTTTAGCAAACTATATTGCTATACTGAGATGAGTAAAAATCGACTGAAATATGTTGAAATAAAAAGTATTTTATACAAATACATTTTATTTCAACATATTTCAGTCGATTTTTACTCATCTCAGTATAGCAATTTAGTTTGCTAAAAGCGGATTAACGTATTAAACTGCAAATTAACATTTATATTTCTTATATAAACGAAAGACCTATGTTACAGACATATGAAAGACAACATTTCGTTGACTAGTTTTGGATAGATTATACATTTTTATTGTAAAATATTTGCCACCTCAAATAAGCTTTTGTTTGCCAATTTTTGCTCATATGTTAAATAGCCTATAGTATGTTTTGTCAAAAATAAAGTAATCAAATAATATGTTATTATGTGTTTGTTCCAATGTAGCCTATAGGCAATATCCAAAGTAATGAATCCTTAACTTTGAAACATGTATGATAAAATGTATACTTTAGTTTTTACAAAGAAAGATTGCACTTGAATTGTTGTTGTAATTGTAACATTTTTAATAAAAAAAAAATATTTACAAGGTAGATGTAAACAAACTATTAAAAGGTAAATATAAGCCTTTTTCTTTAAATAATTTTTATTGAGTTTTATTAGTGACAAATTTGGGGAGAGGATACATATTCCAAAACTGAAAATACAGTATGAGAATTAACTGCACAATTACTAGACATGGAAAAATATTTAAAAAATGAGATGCTTCCAACTGTGAACCAATTTGGTAGAATATTTATATATATATATATATATATATATATATATATATATATATATATATATATATATATATAAACACACACACACACACATACACGCATATATATTGCTCTTGCATTCTTTCTTGTGGCTCAGTGAAACACCTGAATGAATGGCTCATTAAGTATGCGGGCCCCATTGTCTCCTCAGGTGTGAACCACTAAATGTGCATGATGGTGTTGAAATCGTTGATGCCCCTTGCGCATATTGCCTTTCCAAACAATAAGTCTCTTACAAAATTTAAATCAATATTGTTTTATGTGAATGATTAGGCAGGATGATTTTCACATCATTTTGAAGAAAAAACTCTAGGCAACGACATCCATTAGTCAAAAGTCTTGTGGACACATATTTAGTATGTGTTTTGTGGCCTTATTTCAGAAACTTTATTTTTTATTTTTTTCAATAACCACGCATAAACAAAATTCCCTCAAAAATACAAACATGGACATACATGTTGCTCACATATTATGGTAGCCCTGTTTGTGCTACATAGAGTGTAATTAAACCTTTGCCATTAATATGTTTATAAGCAACTGAAAAAAGCACAAATGTCAGGGCATGTCAGAACATCTCAAGGACCCCAAAACCCCCTTAGACCCCATAGGGTTAAGAGTAGAATGAACAACCGGATTTAATGCACAATGTGCTATTTTAATAGGTAGGCAAGATGTTACTGGGGTTTGTAAAGAGGTTGCTGTGCCGAATTTAGATTCTGTTTCACCCCAATCAGTGGTGCCTGATGA
The DNA here is from genome assembly GCF_051911475.1 of Siphateles boraxobius. NCBI lineage: Eukaryota > Metazoa > Chordata > Actinopteri > Cypriniformes > Leuciscidae > Siphateles > Siphateles boraxobius. Next base: position 14,648,373 of record NW_027508833.1, on the reverse strand, counting down.
GTGTATCCAGTAGATTATCTTTTGAACTTGAGCTGCCCAATAATAATATAATAAATTAGGGAGAGCTAAACCTCCATTACTCTTATTTTTCTGTAGAAACTCTTTCCGAATCCTAGGGGTTTTCCCATCCCATATAAAAATAGAAATAAGTGTGCCTAATATGTTGAAAAAAATCTTTGGATAAGAAAATGGGAAGGCATTGAAATAAATATAAGAATATTTCTGAACTGCCATTTTAACACAGTTCACCCTACCAGCCAGGTTTAGATGAAGAATCTTCAATTTTTGAAGATCAGATTTGAGTTAGGGCTGGGCGATATGGCCTAAAAAAAAAATCCCCGAGTTTTTCACAAAAAATCCGATTTAGGATTTAAATCGATTTTTTTTCTCTCCCAACTTAAAATCAAGCTGCAGATGACAAAGAAAAATTATTCAAAACAAGTTTTAACTTTATTTTGTTTTAATATTCCCTTCTGGGATTTGATCTCGATTAAAGTGCAATCAGAAACAACAAGCCAAAAAGACAAGAGGACAGGCCCTGTCTTTGAAAACAATGAAAATGTAAAAAAAAAAAAATGGGATTGGGGGGATGTGTAAAAAACAAAAAACTTGCATCAAATTATTTGGTAACTAAACATAATTTTATTAAGTTTTACTGGTATGCTACTGTTTTTATTATTGCTTAACACAAATTTCACACTTTCAACTTGATTCTGATCTTGATTCAATATAAATTCCTTTGTATAAATAGGTACAGTAGATACGTTAATGTGTTAATTGTTCTCAATTTAAAAAAAAAAATTTCACCTAATGCTGTAAACATACAGAGAGCCCTGTCAGTTGGTATTATTAAAAGGTTAAAACTAACTCAAATTAAATATAATGCATTTTTTTATAATAACAACGTTATACTATTTTAATGATATAGGTAAAAATATTATAAATGTGTAATATAGTTATCATATTTAGCAAAATACTCCTCTCTATAGCAATTATTTTAAGTCCAACTAACATGCAGCACGCATGGGTCATTAAAAGCCATTAAAAGCCATCCTGAGGTAAATGTAACGTTACGTGACATTTTGTTCTCCAGCTGTTTTATGGACATCTTTCCGCGGTTGAAAAACAGTGATCGATCGATTTAATTACATTTCGGTAAATTAGTAACTTTATCAAAGAGTAACAGATGATCGGTTCACGTGCCACTTGAACTGAGATCTGCCAGCGTTCTTTCAAGTCACACTTAAAAGCGCCAAAACTGTGTTTATTGTTTGAATTTCATAATAAAATTGACAGAATCTGAGAGCTGAGAATCTGTTGCATATCGATAGTAACCTGCTCTGTCTTGTCTGTCGGCAGTGTCCTCTTTGCTTCGCGATTTTTCTCTGCGTGAGAAAATGGATGTGTGGCGTGAGAGCGTCTAAAAAGTGCGTCTCTCACAGTGAACTCGTGAGAGTTGGCAGCCCTGCAGATTCAGCTTGTAAATGTTTTCGGCGGGTGTGCTTCTGCTGCCGCGATCTTGCTCATTTGCCATGTTGTTTGTGTATCTCTATCATGGCAAGCGCTGAGCTCGGGCGGAACTACGGGAGCCCAGATGGGAGCGTCGGCGGTTGTTAAAGAGAAAACCGATTTTCATTAAAAAAAATCGGTGTAAACTACATATTCGAGTTAATCGATAAAATCGATTTATCGCCCAGCCCTAATTTGAGTTTAATTAAAAGAGGAGTAAAATTATTTTCATACAGTCCTTTAAAGTTATGTGCAATATTCAGTGTTTCCCCTACAATGTATTCAGCAGCGGCGATTTTCAGCGCCGCTGCAAAATCTTTCCATGATCAGCAATATCACGACATTCACTTCATTCACTTACACACCTAAAAACACTATCATGGCGACCGGCGGCGCTGCATGCGGTGGCTCTGAATCCCGTTGTTAACAAGGAGGAAAGAGCCACATATGGAAATATTTTCGATTAGACTAATGTCACGTTGCCATAAGGGGCCGTTCACATAGCATGTTTTTTGCGCGTGCAAATTCATTATTTCAAATGCGGCCGGCGCGCTCGTTTTTTCAAGCGCGCCTCTGTTCATGGTTGCATAGCAACGACAGACGCCACGGGAGAGCAAGCGCTTCTGGAAAGGAGAAAGCGGTACGAACTGCGCTCTCCATGATGACGAGGAAGTATCACCTACTGCTCATAGTCCTGATAGTTAACGTTAAATCATATTTAATTTTTCAGATGAGTCTACTAAACTTGTTGGTGTCCTTCAGAAATCATTCTAATATGATGATACGTGATGCTCTTTTTTTTTTAAGATTCTTTGATTAATAAAAAGTTAAAAAGAACATCATGTAATAATATTTCACTATATTAGGCTACTGTTTTTTTCTGTATTTTGATTAAATAAATGCAGGCTAGATGAGCATAAGACTTCTTGCAAAAACAAAAAATACCCCCACAATATCATTCAATTACCAAAGAGCCTTAGAGATCTTCTATAAAAAGCCCAGAAAAATTAAGTGCTCACAGATTGGGTGTGGCCTTTCCCATTAAGATAAAATTTTCAATAAATTGTAAATAATCTTTTTCTGGGTTGTGCCGTTTCATTTTTCCCCTAAACAATTTCTACCAAGCTGAAAATGAACACAAAAGAAAACATGAACAATCCTGTCTAAAATTATAAAATGAAGGTTTCTGTTTGTGACTTCAGTTCAAGGTACGTGCTGCAATAATCATGCCTTGAATCAGTTGATGGTATGTCATATTTGTTTTTCTCAAAATGTCAATTTCTATCCACAAAACTTGCCAGAAGTCATGGTTTAAGGGGTTATTTTTAAAAAAAAATCTTCCAGGGTGCATGCCCCCGGACCCCACCACACGCGGCTTGGTAACAACCTCGGGCACATAACAGCACCGCTGCTGGAAAAATTTCTAGGGGAAACACTGTTATTGATACCCAGATATTTAAACCCAGATCTTGCCAAGTGAAAGGGGAATGCAGAGTCAGGCATATGCCTGGCAAGTGTATTAACAGGCAATTTATAGCCTGAGAAAGTCCCAAAATTGTGCAAGATTTTGATAATATCATTGATACATGATAAAGGATCTGAGATGTAAAGAAGCAAGTCATCAGCATATAGTGAGAACTTATGTTCAACACCCCACCAGTTTATGCCATGAAACGAAGGTGTGGATTTTAATACCAGAGAGAGTAGTTGAATTGCAATTGTAAACAAAAGGGGGCTTAAAAGGGGAAAATGTTTTGATCGCCATTTATTAATAACCACTGAAGCAACTGGGGAAGTATCCAGAAGACGGGTCCAATCTATAAATCTGGGGCCGAATCCGAACCTATCAATAGCAAAAAAAAGATAGTCCCATTCCACCCAATCAAATGCCTTTTCGGCATCTAGCGAAACTACAATTTAAGGGGTGTCCTGTGATGGGGGAGGGTAAAGGACATTCAAAAGGCAACGAACGTTAGAGAAAATGTGCAGAATTTTTATAAAACCAGTCTGATTAGCTGAAATGATATTGACTAAGAGAGACTCAAATCTGATAGCCAGTAATTTGGCTAAAATGTTGACGTCTGCATTTAGCAAAGAAATTGTGTCGATATGAGCTACATTGTGTTGGATCTTTCTCAGGCTTCATTATAAGTGTAATCAGGGCTCGGTAAGGGACTTTGCCAAAGTTCCTTGAGACAAAGAATATTCAAACATATTGAGCAAGAGTGGAGATCATTTTGTAGAAAACTTCTTATAGAATTCGATCAGAAAGCCGTCGGGCCCTGGGGTCTTGCCACTTTGCAACGCTGATATGGCCACAAGTATTTCTTGGAGCTGAATGGGATGATCTAAGCAACTTCTAAAGACAGACAAAAAAACAACAGGGACACAGATTTCACAAAGAGCACTTGCTAAAGACACAGAAGCTGACACTGTTTGGTTCAGGTGTGCTTTATAGTTTCCTGGTCGACGACGTCACCGAATATGCCTTACTAGGACTGAGCGATAAAATGGTATCGGTATTTATCGACGGTACACCATTGTCGATAATGATATAAAAACGCATCGCCCGTAGATTTTAGGGGCCGTTTACATATCACGTCTAAAAGCGCATGGAAGGCACGACTGTGCCGCTTTCTCTTCCTTTCCAAAGGAGCTCATTTGGCATCTGTCGTTGCTATGCAACAATGAACTGCACTCTCCACATCATGTTGACTGAAGGTGCGATTCCATTCGTGATTTATAAGTGGACTGCGAAGTTAAAGATGGCGCAAACACCACAACGTTGACCAACATCAAATGGCAAACCTAACGAAAGCGGAACGAAATCTGCCCTACTCATTATTTTGTGCTTCACGCTCAGTGTGGACCATTGTCTGTGCAGCGCGAGCCGATCTTGATCAAGCGACATGTCAGTACACAGCGCTAAGAGATCCAGTAAAGAAAGCATTTGAATTCGCCACTAAAGTAATAACATCGCTGCAAGATCTAGTGAGAAGCATTCTAGTGAGAAGTTGCTTTTTAAATCAAGACTTAAAACGCATATTTTTATAGTGGCTTTTAGTACCTAGTAGTGTGGTGGCACGTTTATATAGATTTTATTGTTATCTATTTTTCTTATGTTTCTTTCTTTTATTATAGTGCTTGTGATTTTGGTGTGTTTTTGTTCTAAATTGTTGTTTAATCTGTTGTAAAGCACTTTGGTTCACCTATCGGTCGATGTGAGGTGCTATATAAATAAAGTACATTTACATTTATGTAATCAAAAAATTAGTCGATACCTTTAATATGAATTATGAGCGTCAGCCGCTCTCATTCAGGAAAAAAAACTCAGGCTGAGGACGACTGAGGTCGTCATGACAGCGCTTGACAAAACAACGGCCCCTTTGGGGCTTTTAGCTCAAAAATGTGCAGATTTGGAGAAATATTGATAGATTCTCATGGGTTTACATCAGATTTATATAGACAGGAATAATATTTATTGAATTTATACCCAAATTGGCCGATGTAATCATTATGAGCGCTGGATACTCTGATGTACTCTGTTTTCAATCCATACTGGCAGCCTGAGTGCGCCCTGTGCACATGCAGTCCATATATGGAACACATGAAGAAGTGCCATAATCATGTGACATTCAGGAAGTCCATACACAAACAAAGCTTCTAGAGATCGCTGTAACATGCAGATAAAGACGTTTTGAAGACAATAAACATGATTGCAATGATATTTGATTTACCTGTGTTCTTCGAGCCATGTCAGTTATTTTCATAATAGTAGATTATATTTATAATGTAATGCTAATCGATATAGACTTTTTCATTGTGCAGAATACTATAAAATAATATATTTTCTGTCTGATTTTTTTTTATCTGAAGCCAAATCAGATCACAGAAGGTTATTTAAAACACTTGACTTGCACTATAAATTAAGTTTGGAGCACAAATATGGTTTTAATCTCATAAATTGGTGTGTATTGATGGTGTGCTAAGCTAACATGCTAGCTAGCCCTAGGTGCACCTGCCACCTAGCTGTTATTTTTATGATTTTTTCTAAATAGGAATGCTTACTGAAATGTTTATTTTTTCAAGAAGGTCATTTGATACAGTTTCAAATGCGAAGTGAGAACTTTGATAAAAGAAATGGGGGATTGAGACAGCGCGAATAGCCAGTCGTTAGTAATTATAATGCAGACAAAAGAAAAACATATTTAGAGCCATAAACAGGCCGTAGAGGTGTGAATGTGAGCAGGGCAGACTGAGACTGAATGGGGCTCATTTGCACCACAAAACAATAGAGACAATAGACTGAATAGATGCTTAGAACATGACAATAAACATCAGTTTACATTTTAGAGTCTGTTAGAATATCTTTCTCCTTCAGCATACAATATAACAGTCTATGTACATTTCTTTATTGTAGCCAGCATAACTGCCACGTCTGCACATTCTTCTTTTCTTTTGTTTAAGCTAAACATCTGGTATCCATTAATAGAGGACTACTCAGCCCCTCCTTTCTCAATGTTCGTTCCATTCTATACATGTATATTGTAAAGGCTTCTGGGCGCTCAAGGCAAAGTTGGGAATCTAACAGGATATTGCCCATATTAAGAAGCTGTTATATAACGTCTATATGATATCTATGATGTAATGTTTGATTTTATTGGTTAGACCTGTATTCTTTTCTTTAAGACTTTCACTATATAAAATCTAGACAAAGGATATTGAGCTGAGCTTTTTACTCCAGCCGGCGCCGGGTATATTTTATTAACTGTTCATAATAAAGGACCAAGAATTGGGGCACTTTTCGTTTGGACCATTTCATTTTCATTTCTAACAGTTGGGTTGCTCTCCGGGATTTCTCCAGACAGGTAAGAATTAAGTTTTTTTTACAAAAGAAAAGGTTGATTCTTCCTGTCTGCTGAGAAAAATTGTACCTATAGTACCGTGATTTTCACCATATTTGGTGAACTTTGTTTGTTTGTCTGTCGTATATGCGGGACGCCTGTCCGTCGTATATGCGGGACGCCTGTCCGTTGCATGAATAAATGCGGGACGTTTGTCCGTCGATAAATAAATATGGGACGTTATCCTCGTGTTTGTGATCAAACGCGAGCAGAACGAGGAAAATTGATCACTTTCCTCCGTTTGGAAATAGATTTGACAGAGACATTCGTTTTTTCTCTGCAAAGTCTATTTCGATTTACCTTTGGTCTTGGTTATGGTTAGATAACATATTTATTTTTTAATCTTTTTTTCTTTTTCTTTGTTCTTTTTTCTTTCTCCTGTTTCTTCTTTTTGCTTTTTTATATATATATATATTTCTTTTTCTCTTTATTGGCCAATTTACTAACACAATTAATTTTAAACTGCATGTTTTTCTTTCTTTTCCTTTTGGCCATACTTTAATTTGTTTACGTTGCATTACGGAGAAATTTTTGTGTGTTGATAATGGGGAATAAAATTAGTCCACCGTTAAAAGATGAATCTCCGAAAGATTTTATGATTAGAAATAATCAAGCATTTTATATGGAGCCATATTTGTCAAATTTCGCTGGCTGGTCAACTGCCAAAACACAATTAGATCCGTTTCCCCGTGAAGGCTCATTCAAAGAAGCGGATTTACGCGCAGCAAAATATATGATTTTTGGAAATTGGGGCGACCCCGATTGGGATTATTCTTACATGAAACAATCTTATAAAATCTGGAAGGACATGCAAAGTTATTGGAATAAGGGTCCGGAAAGAGTTGTGAATATTGGCGATAATTTGATTTCAAAATATGAAGTGGCTGGGAGAGAGACTGCAGTTTCTGCTGTCCTTTCTTCTCCGGCTGACAGGGACAGGAACTCTCTGCTGAGGGAGGAGCGGCTCTCGCAGCCTAGAGAGGAGGAAAAAAGGCTCGCACAGTCTGTGGAACAGAAAGTTTTTCCGCAGCCTGTTGCAGCAAAAAATAGCCTCCCTCCAAAATATGAGTGTATTCCGACTCTTTCTGAACCAAGAAAAAACAGATTATACCCCGATCTGACGACAAAACTTTGTGTCCTTTTGTTGAAACTTCAGAAGGATTTAAAAGTTCATCCATTACAACTGGCTGAAGTTACGGCAATTTGTAAAGAATTACCGGATCCGTCTCGCATGCCACACCAGTACGTGTCGATGCTTAAACGGTTAACGGCATACAGCCAATTTACTGGTCGAGACTATCGCTTTATTTTGACCAAAACATTGCCTGCTGAAATTACAGAGGAAGAATTAATTGATGAGGTTGATCTGTTAGACCCAGTGAACGACGCCCCACCCGTTCGGAGTATTGTGTTCAAAGATTCGTAACCTGTTGATTTGTCCGACGCAACGAGCGCATTTAAAATTTCTGATTATGGAGATTATAATCTCGACTGGATTTGGTCCAGTCCTGGTAAATTGAAAAAAAAATTCAAACAACTGACTGCATTTTTAGTGAAGCTGTCTTCAGCTAAACAGGACATTTCACACGCAGCGAACACAAAGCAGAAGGTGGGAGAAAGTCCACTTGCATTTTTAATCGATTTCGAAATGCTTGGATTCACGAATCTGCGATTCCTATTGATGAGGATAATTGTTTGTTGTTTGTGAACAAGTTTTTGAATAACATTCACAATGAGACTGCACAAATGATTCGAATCACTACAACTAATATTAGTAACATTTCTGTTGATGAATTGGGAAGACGTTTGCGTGAACTTTCGGCTGCTGGGGCATTTGACAACTCCAGAGGAAAAGTTCCCGCAATGTTTCAAGTTAGTTCCGCTGTCCAAAATCGCCTGCCGCCCAATGACAGAAGAGACATAAAGTGTTTTTTCAGTGGGTGTCGCGGACACACGCAACGCTTTTGCAAGAAAAGAGCTGAGAGATTACAGCAAAATAATGATAAACAGATGTTCAGGCGCTCTGATGGCCCGATGCCAAAACCCCCTCCCTTCATTCCTCCCTCTGAAAGACAGAGACCTGTTTATCCAAACGCATGGCAAAAGCAATGACTGTGCCAGGAAAAGGTGCTGCATTTTTCTGATAACTTTTCACAGATTTCAATGAGTTATGCAAACAAGTCAAATGTTTTGCCTTTTATTGAATTGAATGTTAACCGCAAACCATATGTTTTTTTAATTGACAGCTGGGCTTCTATCTCATCGTTGTCTTCTAATGTCTATGAGGGCCCCATCAAATTAAATTCTATAGGAATAGACAATGTTCCTGTGGTTTGTAATTTGACACCAACTTTACCAGTTACTTCTAATGATGTACCATCATTGTTCAAAATGCATGAGTTTGCCATAATTCCTGATTCTCCATTCTGTTTGTTAGGAAGAGATCTAATGCACAAGTTGGGTGTTAAATTGGAATTTGACTCTGACTCTCTGCAACTCATGTTTCAAGCAGCCTTTTCTCTTACGACCGACACAGGAAGTTTTCCTTTCGAGGATGTGTCTGCAACTGAGCTCGGACAGGAAGTTGCTGGGGTAAAGCCGAAACTGTGGGCGGCGCATAAGGATGACGTAGGACTACTTGACATTCCACCTTATGTGGCCAATTTGACAACGAATAGGCCTGTGTTTCAAAAACAATATCCGCTTTCAAAGGAAAAAGAGGAGGGAATTTCGACTTCTCATTGATCAGTTTCTGGCTCAAGGCATTCTGGTTCCCACTCATTCACCTTACAACACACCAATTAATCCAATCAAGAAAGCGAATGGTTCTTGGCGCTTTACGCAAGATTTGAGAAAAATTAATGATTTGATAAAACCACTTGCTCCTATTGTGCCAGATGTACAGACTATTATTATTCTATCCCTTTAGAACATGCATTCTTTTCTGTTATTGATTTATGCTCCGCGTTTTTCAGCATTCCTGTTGACCAACAAACTCAGCCACTTTTTGCTTTCTGTTTTCAGAATTGCCAGTACACCTGGTCGCGACTCCCACAGGGCTTTCGCGATTCTCCGGCTGTTTTCTCCGCTGTAGTGCACGCAACGCTGAAGGATGTCAGACTCCCTCCTGACACCTGTCTGCTCCAATATGCTGATGACATTCTCGTCACTGGTGCTTCTGCGGACCTGTGTGCTGCTGCCACTAAAATTATCTGCAACGTTTTAGCAGAGGCTGGTTTCAAGGCATCTAAGGTGAAACTTCAGTGGGTGCAGAGGAAAGTCAATTACCTCGGCCATGAACTGTCACAAGGTCAAGTTCGCCTGTCGGCGGACAGAGTTAAAGCCATCGCTTCATTCAAGCACCCTTCGACACGGAAGCAAATGCAAAGCTTTCTGGGACTGGTCAATTACTGCCGATTATGGGTGCCGAATTGTTCCATGTATGACAAAATCCTGCGAGACGCTATGCTGGATGACAAAGAGGACATTACATGGACAAGTGAAATGGACCAAGCGTTCAGACATCTGAAATCCTCTCTTTTAAGGCCTCCCGCCCTCGGCCTTCCATGCTACAAGCGAGATTTTCACCTGTACGTGCACGAAGGTGGGGGCACGGCCGCGGGAATCCTGGCCCAAGAGCATGGGGGTACCTTTCCAGTAGCTTATTTGTCTAAAACTCTTGATGCAGTGGCTCGGGGACTCCCGGCCTGTTTACGTGCAGTGGCTGCCGCAGCGATCATGGTACAGGATGCTGAAAGGGTTGTTTTATCACATCCACTCATAGTTCACACATCACACCAAGTGGGTGCAATCATGCACAATATTTCTACTCAACATATGACGGCTCAACGCCGTTCTGGCTATGAAGCTATATTGTTAGCAACTGCTAATTTAAGGTTGAAAGTAACTTCTGTTATTCATGGTCCTACTGTACATCTGCACAGGTTGTTGACGGATGGTGAATTTGAGAGTGATGACCACGGCTGCCTGACCAGAATCCAAACTTCGACTGCCTGCAGGCCAGATGTGTCTACATCTGTCCTGGAGGAGGGAGATAATTGGTATATAGACGGATCCTGTTTCAAGCCAAATGACAATTTATACTTGTGTGGATATGCTATTGTTGAATTACCTGATCGTGTAATTGAGGCATATTCGTTGCCATATAAATCAGCGCAAGTAGCAGAATTAATTGCTCTAACGAGAGCTTGTCAATTGGCAAAAGGTCAGTGCATCAATATATACACTGACTCCAAATATGCATATGGCGTTGTCCATGATTTTGCTAAATTGTGGGAAGAAAGAAATTTTAAAACCTCCGACGGAAAACCAATTTCCAATCATAACATCGTGGCCGAACTCATCAGTGCAGCACAGCAACCATCGAAACTTGCTGTCATTAAAGTACCTGGTCATAAAACAGGTGAATCGGATGAGGCTAAGGGAAACAGGTTTGCAGATGAAGTCGCAAAATGGGCTGCTAAAGAAGTAATACTTAGTCCATATGTAAATGAAAAGAGCACCGAAGTGCCTATGATGAATTCGTCGCTAATTAATGATTTGGACATTAAAGTACTGCAAGCTAATCCTACACAAGCCGATTTGCTTCATTGGGCCGCAAACGAAACGAAACCAGATCAAGGTGGTATTCTAAGACACCTATTCTTAACCATAGGGCCGCGGCCCACGCTTGGCCTGCGAGCGCCACCTGGAGGGCCGCAAAAAACTTTACGTTTTTCACCTGTGTTCCGCGAGGGCCGCGGGACCAAACTAGTTATCAATTGAAGACACCAGAATGACCACTGTTATCCATGAGACAGTTACGGCCGCTTCACACCGCAAGCGTCAGCGGCACGTGAGCAGCGCGTATTTTTTTCGGCTTGCATGTTAATCAATGAGTGCATTCACACTGCGAGCAGGAGCAGCGCGTGAGCGTCAAGCAGGAGCGTCGCGTGAGCAGCAGTGAAGCGGGGGATTTGGCGCCGAGTCTATTTTTGCTGCGCTGATCACGCTCCATTAAAGTGAAAGCACACTTTTGATGGACAAAATAAATTTGATTTCACACAAAAAGTGCCCAAAATGCACAGAATAAGAATATCTAGTGAGTTTTAACAAGAACTAGAGTAGGCAAAAAAGGCAAGGAATATAGGCAAATTCAGTTTGGGTGAAAGTATGGTGTATTATAAAAACCTAAAAAAACCTAAAGTAAAATAGCCAGAAAATATTATATAAAAACTTTCTTTTAGTTTATGAAATACACAGACAGCTACATAGACTAGGACAACCCAAATCAAACCCGAGTGTGCGGTTTTGTGTGTGTGTGCTTTATTTGCGGAGTTTGCATTCTTGTAAACCTATTGAAAATATGCTATGACTGAAACGACAAACTGAAACGACAAGATTGGAGCTGTTTTATTGGTTGTTTTGTTGTTTACTGACATTTATATGGTTTACCAACTTCTAAAATCAAATGTATAGTTGTCTTTGTAAATAATTGTTCGCTTATATGTAGCTTTGGAGCCGCTACTGTGACACTGTACAAACGCTTCCAGTGTGAATACTCTCGCGTGTCTGCAGCTGCAGTGACGATGTAGTTACGCTGACGCACTGCTCAAGCGCGGTGTGAAACAGCCGTTACAATGCACCATCCCACCACTAGTGGCAGTAATGCCAACACTGGAGGCTACTCTGAGAGTGAGCCTTTCCCCCATTCCACCCAGGCTGGATCTGATAATATCTGTGAAGCAGGCCCAAGTGTCTCATTAAGAGGGGAACATAAATAGGGAGTTGTAGCTTGTTCAAATTGGACTGTTGTGATTGTTATTGTTCATTTATAACAGATATGAAGAGCAACTTCAGGTTCTACCATGCAAAAATGTAGACTGCTGAAACAATTATCAAATTATTTTGCAGATTATAAAGCTATATTTTTTCATTTGCACTTTATTTAAATTTTAATTTACAACTTATTTATTTTGAAAAATATTATTATGAATTTATTTATTTTAGCAACACATTTTATTGTTTTTATTTTTATTTATATATATTTTCACAGGCAGTGACATTCACAGGCAGTGATTCAAGTGATTCAGCAAATTCTCTTTTGTCTTGTCGCGCATGAATGGTTCAAAAGCATTCGCACGAATAAGAGCGGGATCATGTAACACTAGCCAAAGGATGACAAAAATAACAGATGCTGCGTTAATTGCGTTAATAGCCCTATTTGTTTATTTCATATAAAATCGCAGCATTTTGCGTCATATAATCGCATCGGCTTGACATCGCGATTGCGATACGATTAATCGTGCAGCACTAGTAAGGCTAATATGCCTGACTTGAGCCTTTAAATTTGTTCTTGATGCAGATTGATTTGTTCCATGAATTGTTGTGTGTTTTGCATCTTGTTGTAGCCTATGTGCAGGTTTACATACACAATAACCTGTTAAACTGCAAGTGGATTTCATTTAGTTTTTGAATACAAATCAAACCAATGGTGAGATAAATAAACCAATACAGTGCTAATATTTGAATGGGCCCTGGGCCACTTTGTACTGTAAAATGTGGGCCCCGACATCAAAAAGGTTAAGAACCCCTGTTCTAAGAGACAAACAGGGTAGAATCGCTCTACCAGCATCCACCGTTGTAATGCTGTGCAGACATTATCACGGTGTATCACACGTGTCGAAAGAGAAAGTGATTCAAAATTTGAATCAATCATACTGCATAGCAAATGTTCGAAAGAATACTTTGTTGATATTGGATGCTTGCTTAGTGTGTGCGCAAACAAACAAGACACAAGGCAACCGGCCATGACGCTTTACCGCATCCTGAGCTTCCTTTTCAATATTTACAGATCGATTTTACACACATGCCTCCATGTGGAAATCACAAATATTTGCTTGTGATTGTTGATCGATTTTCGAAATGGCCAGAAGCTTTTCCGTGTGGTAAAGAAAACGTGCAGAGGGTAGTAAAGTTCTTGCAAAATAAATTATACTGCGCTTCGGTATTCCAACCGTTATCGCAAGTGATAATGGAACTCCGTTTGCTTCAAAAGTCACACAATTATTAGCCAAAGAGCTTAATATTAATTGGCATTTCCATATTCCGTATTCGCCACAATCATCAGGCAACGTAGAACGTTTGAACAAGACGATAAAAGAAAGTCTAAATAAGGCGTGTCTAGATAGTGGCAGAAATTGGGTTGATTTGCTGCCTGCCGTATTGACGGAAATGAGAATGTCTCCATCTGCAACCACAAAAAGGTCTCCATTTGAAATTCTGATGGGTAGACCTTTCCCGACCCCTTGGGTCAGAGGTCGCGCTGGCAATCTCTCCACAGGTGACACGGAGGTGATCATCGCGGATTACGTGGATTCCCTAGTTAGAACATTAAATGGCATAAATGGTGATGTTTCTCTCTCTCTCCCTCTTCCTTCAGAAAAACCGACTCATCCTTTCATTCCAGGACAGCAGGTGCTGATAAGATGTCTGAAGCCCACGAAACTCGGTGAGCCAAACTACTTAGGACCATCCACTGTTATCGCTGTGACGAGGACAGGTGTTCTGACTGATCTCCAGCCCCAGTGGATCCATGCCAGCCGAATGAAAGCAGCTCCATCCCAGGGGAACGCATAAGCCTATGCGGAAGCGGTGATCGAAAGGAGAACGAGGAAGAGAAGTAGACTAAGACGAGATTGCTGATTGAGATTAGCGATAATTATCAGTGAATCCATTAAGCCATGTCTGCAAAGTCGATAATATGCCTGATCGTGCTGACAAGCATGCTCATATATACACAAGCACTTATTGGCAGTGGCAATGAAACTTGGTTGAAACAGGAAGACGAACCACATGCGTTTGCCTCCAATATGTGGTGGAGGTTAGCCAACTTCACTGCTAAGTCTACAGGAAAACGGGGTGACTGTTATGTTTGTATAAAAATGCCACAAAGTGCTTCTGGACCTCATGTAAGTGTTGAATCGCCAACGACAGAAGAAGAACTGTTCTGTCCCTTATATCTAGGGGTGGGAATCTCTAGGCACCTCACGATTCGATTACGATTCAGAGGCCTGTGATTCGATTCTAAAGCGATTATCGATTATCTGAATCCTTTGTGTGAGTGTGTGTGTGTGTGTGTGTGTGTGTGTGTGTGTGTGTGTGTGTGTGTGTGTGTGTGTGTGTGTGTGTGTGTGTGTGTGTGTGTGTGTGTGTGTGTGTGTGTGTGTGTGTTTGAATAAAAATACTTTGCTTTAAAAGTACAAAGTAATGACCCATAAAGAATTAACGTACAATATATTTTATTAACATTGCAAAGAACCAACAGGAAAATAAATGTGTGCTTGAACTAGCAGCATGAGCATACTTGTAGTAAATTAATAACATAACAACAACAGGTGTTCTGACGATTCATGCTACCCATCGAGATGTGCTACTTACTGGTTATGCGCATGTGCAGACTCATTTTTCTTCTGCTTACCACGCCCATAAATCTATGCATCCTTGCTGTGGAGACTTGTAGGAAACTTTGACAGGTCATAGATGAATATTTGATGATAATTTTTACTTTTCACACCGTTTTAAAAATGAAAACAGTACATTATACTGTACTCTTAACTTCGAATTTTATTATAATTTTATTTCATATAATAATATCATTTTTACTTGTTATATCAAATGTGATAATTGCTAGTTCATTTAAAATATCAAAATATGCTCCCCATACACTTACCCTGATTAAAATGAAATAACGATGTTATAATATTGTGAGATTTACACCATTATGGAAACAATAGAGAATGAATCAACATTATCTGTGATCGATTCGCGTTTGGGTAGCATTTTTCGACAAGGCAGCAGAAATCGTCTGAACACCGGTACGGCCCAGAGCCATAGAGAGAAACGGCTCTGGTACAGCCGAGTGTTTTTCCTCCTCTGGGTGGAAACGTGTCATATGGCTTCTCACATTTGTCGTGTTGCCGAAATATTTTAGTTTTATTCTACAAAGCTTACAACTAGTGTGGCTCTTGTCCAGCTCCTTTCCCCCTTCAACTTCATAGAAGCCAAAATATTTCCACACGTCAGCTTTTAACGAGGAGGGTGTTTGGATTTCGCGCTCAGCCATCGCGTCTCTGTTATGTGCACACGCCACAGACAGACGGTCCGGGCACTGCACTTCCGCGCTTCAGAGTTCCGTCTTCTGCGTTCCGTCAATATTACGTCATTATAAATAGGCTACATATCTAAAAATATATATTATAATCATTTTTGACATTTGTGAATCGATTCAGAATCGTCCACGTCCGCATCGCGATGCATCTAAGAATCGATTTTTTCCCCCACCCCTACTTATATCTCAGTAATATTGGTGCACTTGCTCCCCAAAATTCAACGGGAAATTGGACTTGTCCTGGTAATAGGGTACTGACAGTTGTGGTACAAGTACATGTTAAAGTGGCAACTGTAGGTCCTATTCCAGATTCATTGTTCTGTATGGAAAGAAAAATAGGAGCCGCAACATTGGGTTCAATTCCTGAGAATAAATGTAATCAAATATATCACCGTTGTGAAGTACGAAATATGCCCTGTTGTTTGAGCTGTTTGTCTGAAGGAGGAACATTTGACTTGGAAGAATGCTCAAAAAGATCTTCACTCCCTCTAACTACTTTGCATGCTTATGCAGGGGCAACTCCCGAGTTACAAGAGTTATGTGATGAGTATTGTGGACTGTACTCGGGTAAAAATTGTAATAGGTATGTGCCATCTGTAAAAGGAACAAGAGCTTTGAAAGATTGGTTTTGGTTATGTGGGCACATGGTTTATACCTCGTTACCTTTTAACTGGAGTGGACGATGTGCCCTCGTAACTTTAGAAGAATATTCTATGGTCATTAGACAACAAAGAAATGAAGGTAAATAACCAAAGAAACACATGTGCTCTCTCTGACCGCAGTTCAGTTAGTAGTTTGGGTAGAGATAATCCAGTACCAAAAGAACACCGATTATGGACTGGTACAGAAAAATTCTTTGAAGGTATTTTTCCAGTGATAGGTGTATGCAGTCTGCAAATTGAAGTAGAAGTTACCAGATATGAATTGATTTCCTTTATTAAAACTACAAGAAACATTTTAGCTGGTGTAAAAGAAGAGCTTCGAGCACTTCGCTTAACTGCTTTACAGAATCGTTTGGTCTTGGACCAGCTTACCGCTTCTAGAGGAGGAGTATGCGTTATTGTTGGAATTTCGTGTTGTACGTACATCCCTGACAATGATGGCGATGGTCACATTATAGCTGATGGAATAGCTAATATGACAAGAATTGCTGACGAGCTACAGAAAAGAGAAGTGAGCGATAGAAGTGGTTTTGTAGATTGGATCACAAATTGGAAACAAATGCTTATATCTGCTTTAATCCCAATAGGAGTTATACTTTTAATCCTTGCATTTATTGTTTGTTGTATTATTCCATTTATTAGGATGTTGATTCATCGTGCGATGAATACTTTTGTATCTTCACAGTATGCTTTGATGAATAGAACTGTCAAGTATTAATGATTTTGAAGGAAATGTTTGATTGAAGAATATTGCATGAGTATGCTGAAGTATGATGTCATATGATAATTCTATTATATGACAATTATCGTATCAAAGTGGCCATTGTTAGAATATCTTTCTCCTTCAGCATACAATATAACAGTCTATGTAAATTTCTTTATTCTAGCCAGCGTAACTGCCACGTCTGCACATTCTTCTTTTCTTTTGTTTAAGCTAAACATCTGGTATCCATTAATAGAGGACTACTCAGCCCCTCCTTTCTCAATGTTCGTTCCATTCTATACATGTGTATTGTAAAGGCTTCTGGGTGCTCAAGGCAAAGTTGGGAATCTAACAGGATATTGCCCATATTAAGAAGCTGTTATATAACGTCTATATGATATCTATGATGTAATGTTTGATTTTATTGGTTAGACCTGTATTCTTTTTAGGGATGGGCATGATTAATCGACGATCGATTATTGATCATTAAGAATTTCGTCGATCACGTTAATTTGTTATCGATTATCATTAAACTAATGCTGCTGCGTTGCGTAGTGTGAGTGGAAAGTGAACGTGTTCCCCGGGCTGGTCAAGTTAGCGCGGAGGTACCTGTGCATCCCGGCAACGTCAGTCCCCTCAGAGCGGGTGTTTTCAGCGGCTGGACTGAAGCCTTGTTTACACTCGACGCGCCCGCACGAGCGCGAAGGTGAGCGCGGCAAAAATGACGTAATTGCGGTATTCGGTGTTTCACAGGCGAGCGCGTCGTGTATAAACGCCTCGTCTGTTTGGGGAGGTGCGTGCGCAATCTGTGGAGACTCGCGCTGCAGAGCCAGGCGAAAGTGTAAACGAGGCTTGACGGTCAGGTTGCGGTCGCGTCTGACCTCAGATCATGTCATCAACATGCTTATCTTTCTCAACAAAAATCAGTAGACTGGTGTAGAAGTTGTATGTGAGTTACTAGTTATTTTTTATGAGGCTTTGTTAAGTAGCCTAGCCTAATTGATTGTTACAGTAGGTAGGCTAATCTCTCTCACCCTCTTTCTCCACTCCGTTCTTGGATAGTTTTGAGTTACATTTTGACAAAACCTGTCAGATCTAAGTGTTATTATGTTTTTTGTTAAGTTATTGTTTAACATGATTTTTTTTATTATTTATTATTTTGGAACAAACGAGGGTCTCTGTTTAAGAACGCCAACTCGCAGCTGCAGGTTCCGTTGCTTTCGAGCACCGCAGCGCATATATCTTCAAGTTTAGCCTAACCGAACGTCCAGTTTTACTGCCACAAGTTGATCATCTTGTAATAAAGATCTAATCGAGGAAAAACGCGCTGTATTTTTGTATTTTCATTGCATTTTTAATTTATAAAAAGTATATAATATAAAAATAAATAATGAATTTGAATATAAAAATATTAATGATTAATCGATAGTCGATCGTTAATTCTCCCGACGATCGACTAAGAAAATTTAATCGAATGCCCATTCCTAATTCTTTTCTTTAAGACTTTCACTATATAAACTCTAGACAAAGGATATTGAGCTGAGCTTTTTACTCCAGCCGGCGCCGGGTATATTGTATTATCTGTTCATAATAAAGGACCAAGATTTGGGGCACTTTTCGTTTGGACCATTTCATTTTCATTTCTAACAATCAAAAGTCTAATCAAAATAAAGTCATATGATATGATCTTGAAAAAAATTTAACTAAATACAGAGTTTTAGACTTGTCATCTTCAGATTTTAAATATAACATGGTCAGACATGTGGCTTTAGCTGCAGTGCATTCATAGATTGATACAATGCCAACTTCATTTTTATTTTCATGAAGATGTTTCATAAAAAATTAATTTCTAATAACTTTACAAAACTTTGAAGCTATTTATAACTATTTTTTTCATTATGACAATAATTAATTCTAAATTTACAATAAACTTCCAGGTGTCAGCTTTCAAATGAGATCATACTTGTGATTTTAGGGCAAAGGGTTCATGAACTGTATCTGTTTTAGTTTGGGTATGCCATTTCTGGGGATTTGTCAAAAGTGGGGTTGCAGCATAACAGGTTAAAGTTCCCCATTATTCTATTTTAAAGTTCCCTGATGTTGTTTTGGAGTCTCCTACAACAGGTTTACATCCATCAAAGTTAAAAAAACGGTTTCATTTCCTCATAATATACATTTGCACATCACCACATTTTCAATGATTGTCAAACAACTCGTCAGATGAATCTGTCTCTCTAAATTTCTCCTTTTCGCGAGCTGCTCTGCTCTGATTGGCCAGATAGCTCAGTCTGTTGTGATTAGTTTACAGCGTACAGCGCGCTCGTCGAAAACAAAAACGCCCATTGCCAAAACAATGTCAGCTCTGCTTGTCCTGAGGCTTCCTACACCATAAACTAAACACAGTAATGAACAAGGACGTCGATTTTACCATATCAATCTGACCGCGAGTCCGATGATGAAACATTGGAAGAACTAGTTATTCAATCCGCACCTCCATCGCAAGGGCGACTCGAGCAGGACGTTTCTCAGAGATACACTACTTAGTTTGAGGTACATTATGAGATGTTGCAACTGTAATTCCTCACCATCAGCATTAACAAGTGCATGTCTATCAACGAACTGATTATTTTACTTGTAGCTACTAATTTATTTACATAGTATTTTTCTAATATATTGTGGTGAACACATGGAAACTGTATCAATTACAGTGCATGTATGCAATGTAGTGTTGCACGATACACCGGTACTAGAAAAGTATCACGATACCAGCTATTAAAATCAGTACGATATAAAATTGTATTAGTACAAGGACTTTAAGAGTGACAGCACTCTAAATAATAAACAGTATTTCTTTAAATTTGCATCAATGTGTGCCAGCCGGAGTCAGGATGTGTGTGTAGAGCTCTGCTTCCACTGTTTTCATTCACTAAACAACGGAAGCAGAACAGTACAATATACGCACAGCGAAAAATGAATGCATGAGAAAAAAAGCGCGGAACGTGCTTGCGCTGTCACGGTGTTTAAATTCATTGTATCCTTGTCTCGTGTCATTGTTGTTGTGCGTGTGAGTGTGGGCGTGGTCTCCCTTCCGTACCGCTGATCAGTGGCGCCAGCTGCATTCTATCCCAGCACCAGCTGAACCTGATCAGCGATGCCTACTTTTACTCACTGTTTTCGTCTCGTCCTTGTCAGATCGTTGTGATGTGTTCCTGGTGTTTGTTCCTGTTCCTGTCTGGCTGTTATCTGTACCTGCGTTCCTGTCCTGGATGTCTTCGTGTTCCTCGTCACTGATTCAACAGCACTCTCTGGACTGGCTATCAGCGCTTCAACCTCTTCACATCACTTCACCGGCTTCCATCAAGTTCCCTGCATCGCTTGCCCGTCCCTGTGTGTCGGAAGCTGTGACTTTGTTCCTCTCTGTGTGGATTTCACTATAATAAACCTCACTTACCTGCTCTTGTCTCCACTCTCGTTCATTCCCATGACAGAACGATCTGACCGTGGCATGGAGGCAGCAGGGAGTTCGGAGATCACTTTCAACGAGTTTGTCTCTCGCAAAGTCAATCGGATGGATTCTCAAGAGGAGTGTATCACGAACACAGGGCGGGCAGTACAAGCTTTAGTGATGCAGGTGTCCGAGCTCACCCAACAGCTTCAACAGCTTAGGGGCCCCACTGCGCCGCCCGCACCGCCGGTTCAACCCACACCACCGGAGCCGTCCTCCCAGCCGGAACCTCGTCTTCCTGTCCCGGAGGCTTACAGAGGGGAGCCCGACTACTGCAGGGCGTTTCTTACCAGGTTCAACAGCGAAAGATCCAGAGTAGCCTTCGTGCTGACGCTGCTGACTGGGAGGGCGGACGTTATGGGGAACTGCGGTGTGGGAGAACCAAGACCCATGCTGCGCCTCATTCCAGGCACTCGCCGAAGAAATTAAGAGAGTGTTTGACCGGTCGGTTGCGGGAAGGGAGGCAGCTAGAGTCCTCGCCGATTTACATCAGGGAGACCGACCGGTCTCCGATTACTCCATTGAGTTCCGCACGCTGGTGGCCGAGTGCCAGTGGAACGAGGAGGCGCAGTGGGACATGTTCCTGCGTGGGCTGGCTGACCGTGTCCAAAGGGAGATTTACACGCTGGACCTACCCACAAGTTTGAATGGCCTCATGGATCTGGCTCTCAGAGTGGATGCTAGACTCGCCAGGATGGAACGTCGAGCTCCCCCAGTTCGTTTTCCTGGAGTCACGGAACCACCACGAGCCAGCGGCAGAGACACGGTCAGCCCCGTTGTCGATCACGAGCCCATGCAGGTGGGTAGAGCTCGGCTTTCCTGGGAGGAGAAGGAAAGGCAGAGGTCCCTCAGACTCTGCCTTTACTGCGGGGAGGCAGGCCATTTCGTACATGACTGTCCGTTAAAAGACCAAGCCCGGTAGTAAAATTGAGGCTACTATCGGGTGGGATCTCCGCCGAGAAGTCCTCACCACCATCGTCCACGCTCCTCACGGTAAGACTGAGATGGAGGACCGGTACTCACGACTGTCATGCACTTCTGGACTCAGGGGCGGAGGGAAATTTTACGGACCGTGAGTTCGCACATAAACTATTCATTCCTGTCACTTCTCTTGATCACAGCATATCCGTCAACGCTCTCAATGGTCAAAGACTTTCCAACATTGCTCTCACCACCGGTCCCATAACACTTACTACATCTGGTAATCACACTGAGACACTGTCATTTCTCATCCTGGACTCTCCCCTGACACCCATAGTCCTTGGTCACCCCTGGCTCACATTACACAACCCCCGTATTGACTGGCGCCAACACTCCATCTCCGAATGGAGCACTCAATGTTATAAGTCTTGTCTTACGTCTGCCTGTCCGTCTGTACCTGTTTCTGTGTTTCAGGAGGAAACAGTGGATTTATCCAACTTGCCCGTTGAGTACCTGGACCTGAAGGAAGTGTTCAGTAAGTCCCGTGCTGCTTCTCTCCCTCCTCACCGTCCTTATGACTGTGCTATAGATTTGTGCGACCTTGTATCGATTACCGGGGGTTGAACAACATCACGATAAAGAATACCTATCCTTTACCGTTGATGTCTTCAGCCTTCGAGAGGTTGCAGGGAGCATCGATCTTCACTAAATTGGACTTGCGTAATGCCTATCATTTGGTTCGCATCAGGGAGGGGGATGAATGGAAAACCGCTTTTAATACCCCGAGGGGACATTTTGAATACTTGGTTATGCCGTTCGGGCTGTCCAACTCCCCAGCGGTTTTCCAGGCACTCGTCAACGACGTGCTGCGAGATATGGTTGAACTGTTCATATATGTCTACCTGGACGACATATTGATTTTTTCATCTTCTCTCCAGGAACACGTGCAGCACGTACGACCAGTGCTTTATAGACTGCTAGAGAATGGGCTTTTTGTCAAGGCGGAGAAATGCGATTTTCATGCACAGTCTGTTTCTTTTCTAGGGTACATCGTGTCGTCTGAGGGAATGCGCATGGATTCTGACAAAGTTAAGGCTGTGGTAGAACGGCCAAGCCCAGACTCCCATAAGGCCCTACAGAGGTTTCTGGGGTTCGCCAATTTCTATAGGAGTTTCATTCGCAATTTCAGCCAACTAGCCGCGCCTCTGACTGCCTTGACCTCCCCCAGAACTATGTTCAGGTGGTCCGATACAGCTGAGGCTGTATTCACCAAACTGAAGGGCCGCTTCGTTTCGGCTCCCATCTTGATAGCCCCTGATCCCTCACGTCAGTTCGTGGTGGAGGTCGACGCGTCAGAGGTGGGGGTAGGCGCAGTTCTTTCCCAGCGCTCTTCCACAGACGACAAGATGCATCCATGCGCGTTTTTTCCCATCGTCTATCACCTGCTGAACGTAACTATGACATTGGCAACAGGGAGTTGTTGGCGGTCAAGCTAGCGTTAGAGGAGTGGCGTCATTGGTTAGAGGGATCGGGGGTACCTTTTATCGTCTGGACTGATCATAAGAACTTAGAATATATCAGCACGGCCAAAAGACTCAACTCCAGGCAAGCTCGGTGGGCTCTTTTTTTCGGTCGTTTTGATTTTTCTCTATCGTACCACCCGGGTTCCAAAAACATCAAACCTGATTCTTTATCTCGTATTTTTGACCATTCCGAACGCCCGCTTACTCCCGAGTGCATTTTACCTGAGACCCTAGTTGTTTCCACAGTCACATGGGAGATCGAGTCGAAGGTCAAGACGGCCTTAGAAGGGGTAACACATCCGCCCGGTGGCCCACCGAGTCGATTATTTGTGCCGGAGGGGTTACGGTCCGACGTCATCAAATGGGGGCATTGTTCTAACGTGGCTTGTCATCCAGGGGTTAATCGCACCAGTTTTTTGGTTAAGCAACGATTCTGGTGGCCATTAATGGCTCGCGACATTCGCAGTTTCGTCTTGGCTTGCTCGGTTTGTGCCACTGGTAAGACTTCCAATCGACCCCCCGAATGGGCTACTCCAACCGCTGTCTGTCCCTTCGAGACCCTGGTCCCACATTGCGCTAGATTTCATTACCGCCCTCCCGCCCTCCCAGGGCAAGACGGTCGTTTTGACCGTAGTGGACCGGTTCTCGAAGGCGGCTCATTTCATCCCCTTGCCCAAATTAATTAAATCCCCTTGCCCCTTGCCCCTCCTCTGCCAAGGAGACAGCGGTTACTGTGGTTGACCACGTCTTTCGCTTACATGGCCTCCCGATTGACGTGGTTTCCGACAGGGGTCCCCAGTTTGTGTCCAAATTCTGGCGTGAATTTTGTAAGTTACTGGGAGCGACTGTCAGTCTGTCCTCTGGGTTTCATCCCCAGAGCAATGGCCAAACCGAGAGAGCCAACCAGGATCTGGAAAGAGTGTTGCGATGTTTGGTCTCCAAGAATCCTTCCGCCTGGAGTCAACAGCTTTCCATGGTTGAGTACGCTCATAACTCGTTGCCAGTGTCATCCACGGGCCTATCTCCATTTGAGTTTAGTCTAGGTTACCAGCCACCGATTTTTCCTAGCCTGGAATCCGAAGTCGCGGTCCCCTCCGCTCACGCCTTCGTCCAGAGGTGCCACCGCACATGGACCAGAGCCCGTGAGACTCTTCTCCAGGTGAGGGCGCGCACCAAGGCTAAGGCCGATCGCCATCGGTCGAAGCCTCCCGTTTACGTCGTTGGTCAAAAAGTGTGGCTTTCAACCAAGAACATTCCTCTCCGCTCCGTTTCCAATAAATTGGCTCCTAAATTTATCGGCCCGTTTCCTGTCACCAAAATCCTTAGTCCGGTGGCAGTCCGAATCAAACTTCCTCCGGCGTACAGGAGGATTCACCCCGTCTTCCAAGTTTCCAAATTAAAGCCCGTGTTTCATGCACACTTTAATCCGCCTGCCCCGGTAGGTAAAAATGTATGCCCTGGCAAGTATTCACGTAAACACAGTTGGGCATGTCTTTAGTGAACATAAACCATTGATAAATATAAATCGTATGTGTTCCATCGGGTAGCCTACGTGCAGGTCTTAAAGGGCCGGACCTGCAGCCTAATATTCGGTGTAATTAATGTTGATGAAACAACAGAAAATAGACAATCACCCAATCCTTGACTGAATAAATGTATCTATTTATTAAGAATCAGTCTATAGTTAATTTATAGAGTGAAGACTTTATTTTTTTCAGCTACAGTACTAGGTCTATTTAACAGTAGCATTCAAAAAAGAAATCAAGCACTGTTTATTTTATTTGTCTCTTATAGTATTTGTCATATTGTTTGTAATTAGATTTTTGCTTATTTTTAATAACAAAGATACAATTAAATTAAATATCTATATTGCAATTATAAAATTACATTTAAAAAATATTAAATAACTCGTTTCATGAAATAAGATTTGGTCATTCCAACCTGTTCAGAATTGTGAAAGGTTAGCAAATGTTACCATGATTGATAATAATGTCAATGTTGCAAACACCTTTGTAAGGACGTACACACTGGCACTTGCTAATTATTATTATTTTATTTAATAAAGGGGAGGGAATGGTCAAAAAGCAGGAAAGGAACAACGTTTTTTTTTTTTAATTAATTTATAAAACAATTAATTGTAAGTTCTGTCCTATTTTTCAGTTACTTTTACTGTTTTAGTTTTTTTTCCCCATGGTATCGAGGTATTTTAGTCTGGTATCGTTTCAAAGTCATAATTTTGGTATCGTGACAACACTAGTGCGTTATATGATTAGAATGTTGTCCCGGTTTTAAAATAAAGCACAGCAAATTAAATTTGAGAGTGTTTCTCCCTTTTCAGGACAGGGTCAGACAGGTAAATTTAGCTCAAAAGGAATTATTAATTAATTTATAGGGAATCTTAAAAGAATCACTTAAACAGCCAAGCAAATGACTCGTCCCGCGTTTATTTGAACGGGCCGTAACTATCAGCTTTAAAACTGATATAAATATCCAAACTATAGTGAAACTATATATATATATAAGCAAGGTAACTTAGAACAGCAGTTTAAGACATTAAATTCGTAAGCACAGAACACAAGTACAATTATCTTTAAAATACAAAGAAGACTTTATTGATTATTCTAACACATAAAACTATCTAACACAATCAGACGCACACACACATTCATACAAGTTGCAGAAAGAAAGAGAGTGAGGAAAGAATGAGTTCTCTTACGAGAGGTTCTCTCGTATTGCGTAAGTTTACCTTACACTACGGGAAAGATTCATCTTCTCGAGATACTGAAGCCAAAAAGTTATCCTTAATTTTGTATTCCTTGTCAACGCAGTGCAGCAGCTAGCAGACCTAGAGCAGGCCATCTAGCGTGCTCATTGGCTGCCCTGCGGGCAACTGCTGCAGCCTACCAGTGAGCCCGCGCCCGACGTCACAGCCCGCCAGAATGGGCGTGGCTTAGTGTATAACACTAGGGGCTGTAGGCTGACTTCCCTGATTTTCGTCTCTTCAGCGAGCTCTTCGCATCGCTGGATCTGAGAGAAGCCACCGCCGCCGTCGAACAGCGGACAGCCAGCTTAGGAGAGCGCTGAGGAAGCCGGCCGTCTTCGCCACCTTCAGCCATCCGTGCGAGCTACGCTATCCGGCGACGTATCCTTTACCTTGCTAAAACCTATTCTAAAACCTATTCTAAAAGAGCAGCGAGTGTCTTTTTTAAGACGCCTCGCACTTCCGGCTGTGAAGCGCTTACGCTGTCGACCCTGCGGGCTCGACTCGAAGCCTTCAACACCCCCCGCCTCTCCTCACCGACGCGCAGCTGCCGCTCACGAGCCTCACTGCCGTTGCATCTGAGAATGAGGCCGAGGGACACGTACGAGCACGCGGCTAGCTCTCTTTACGTTACAAGAGAGCTACCCCGCCCTCGTGTCCCCGTTCGCGCGTCATGCAGAGCCCTCTCGAGCTCTCTGCATGACCCGGACGGGCATCATCTGTGTTACATGTAGGTCCCGTGCCCACTACTCGTGCTCGCGCCCTCGTACAAACACTGTTCCAGTTCTGCTCGACCACCGAGCACGCGGCTAGCTCTCTTTAAGTTACAAGAGAGCTACCCCGCCCTCGCGTCCCCGTTCGCGCGTCATGCAGAGCCCTCTCGAGCTCTCTGCATGACCCGGACGGGCTTGCGCACCGCCGTCGAAATGTCTTGCCATGTCAGTCCCCTTAGATAAGGCTACTGCAGTGGTGTATTTGGCAGCCAACGAGCCGGTAATGCAACCCGCTCGCCTCCACACATCCGCCGTTCTCGCGGCGACCCAGAGAAATCTCAAGTGAGTATAATGTCAGATTAAGAATGTAAGTTACGTGCCCGCTCACGAGCGCTCACGCTTACTAACAGACACATCACCTCCGAAAAGACATGCGTGTTTGAGTTTATTCCCTGTCAGTCCCCTTCAAACAGGCTACTGCAGTGGTTCAATTAGCCGCCAACGAGCCGGTTTGTTGACCCTCTCGCCTGCACACAAACGCCGTTTTCACGGCGACCCAGAAAAATCTCAAAGAGTATTTAATGTCTGGTCCGGCTCATGCCGTCGGTGTTGTAAGTGTAATGAAAGTGCCCACGTCCCAGTGTTCACCACTACACATAAGCACTCCGAACCTCGCAGAGCACACTCTCATGAAGCGCAGAAAAGCCGCTCGAGTGTTGAATGTAAGAAATGTGTCCACAAGTCTGTGCCCACTATCTGCCCGCTCTGTTACACGATCAAGAAAGCAGGTTATGAATGTAAGTCTCGTGCCCGCCAGAGTGCGTTCACGCTTGTTAACACAAACCTCCCCCCGGGCTCCGCCCGCGTGTTTAAGTGTTAACACAAAACGCAAGGCATTAATAAAACGCTCCCCATCCATTATGATTGGGGCGTCAAATACACTTGTAAGTCTAGTGCCCGCGCTCACGCTTACAGGAAGCTTTTCCGCCCGGAGCCCTGCTCGCGCGTCAAAGAGTGAAAAAAAAAAAGAATGTTCCCCATCCCTTATGATTGGGACATCTCACATAAATCAGCCGGTCTCGGCTTTCAGCGAGCAGCCATTGCCCAGAACCGAGAGCGCGCGCGCCGCGCTTTCGGCTCCGGGTCAGTTACACAAAAGAAAGCAGGTTATGGATGTAAGTCTCGTGCCCGCCAGAGTACCTTCACGCTTGCTAACACAAACCTCCCCCCGGGCTCCGCCCGCGCGTTTTTAAGTGTTCTCACAAAACGCAGGGCATTAATAAAACGCTCCACATCCATTATGATCGGGGCGTCAAATACACTTGTAAGTCTCGTGCCCGCGCACACGTGCTCACGCTTACAGGAAGCTTTTCAGCCCGGAGCGCTGCTCGCGCGTCAAAAAGTAAAAAAAAAAAAAAAAAAAGATGTTCCCCATCCCTTATGATTAGGACATCTCACATAAATCAGCCGGTCTCGGTTTTCAGCGAGCAGCCATTGCCCAGAACCGAGAGCGCGCGCGCCGCGCTTTCGGCTCCGGGTCAGTTTCACAAAAGAAAGCAGCTTATGAATGTAAGTCTCGTGCCCGCCTGAGTGGGTTCATGCTTGCTAACACTAACCTCCCCCCGGGCTCCGCCCGCGCGTTTAAGTGTTATCACAAAACGCAGGGCATTAATAAAACGCTCCCCATCCATTATGATCGGGGCATCAAATACACTTGTAAGTCTCGTGCTCACGCTTACAGGAAGCTTTCCCGCCCGGAGCGCTGCTCGCGCGTCAAAAAATGACAAAAGACTGTTCCCCATCCCTTATGATTGGGACATCTCACATAAATCAGCCGGTTTCGGCTTTTTCAGCCAGCAGCCATTGCCCAGAACCGAGAGCGCGCACACCGCGCTTTCGGCTCCGGTTCAGTTTCACAAGCCCGCAAATGGTGGCGGTCTGAACCCGGAGGCCATTCGCCCCCTAGCGGCTCACATAGCTGCGTGGGAAACTATCCCAGGGATTTCAGAATGGGTGTTGAGCACAATAAAGCAGGGCTATACACTTCAATTCATTCGCCGTCCCCCGCGATTTCAAGCCCGGACCGCGACGATAGTGAATGCGGAAGTAGCACACCTACTTCACGCAGAAATAGCAAAGCTGCTGTGCAAAGGGGCTATAGAAAAGGTACCGCCTTCTCTGAGCGAGTCAGGCTTTTACAGCCGATATTTTCTCGTACCCAAGAAGGACGGAGCCTTCAGACCTATCCTAGATCTGAGACATTTGAACTAAGTGCTTGCGAAAAGACCGTTCAAAATGCTTACGACCAGGAAAATCCTCGCGCACGTTCGCCCGAGGGACTGGTTTATTTCTCTAGATCTGAAGGATGCCTATTTTCAGATTCAGACAGTACCCCGTCACAGGCAATTTTTGAGATTCGCCTTCGACGGTCAGGTATATCATTACACCGTCCTGCCGTTCGGCCTGTCCCTGGCACCCTGTACATTTACAAAGTGCATGGACGCGGCGCTCGCCCCCCTGAGAAGTCAGGGGCTGCGAATAATGAACTATCTGGACGATTTGGCTGATATTGGCACAGTCAGAGACAGAACTGCTATCTCAAGGAACAGTGCTTCTCAGTCATCTGGAAAGCTTGGGTCTCACGGTCAACTGGACAAAGAGCTCATTACTGCCCAGCCAGTCAATTTCCTTTTTAGGAATAGCACTGGACACGGTGACCATGACGGCTCGTTTATCGACACAGCGCGCGCGCCGTGTTCGCCACCTAGCCCAATCTTTCCAGAAGGGCAGCTTTCTCCCTTTGAAAACATTTCAAAGGATGTTGGGCTGTATGGCATCAGCTGCAGCGGTGCTCCAGCTGGGCCTACTGCGCGTGCGCCCGCTCCAACGCTGGTTGAATGCTTGCGTGTCCCGCCGGGTGTCTGGCGGCCAGAAAATCAGAGTGACTCAGGCCTGCATAGCAGCTCTGCAGCCCTGGTTAGTGGCCGACTGGTACCAGCAGGGAGTAATGATGGGAACCATCTCTTATCGTAAAGTCATCTCGACAGACGCGTCCAACTCGGGTTGGGGCGCACTGTTCGAGGGCAGACCGGCCTTTGGCCAGTGGTCAGACCAGGAGAAGGGTTTTCACATAAACTGTCTGGAAATGATAGCGGTCGAGAAAGCGCTGAAGTGCTTCCTCCCGTTCATACAGGACCAGCATGTTCTTGTCCGCTCGGACAACATGTCTGTGGTATCCTATGTAAACCGTCAGGGCGGTGTCAGATCCAGAAATCTCTGCAATCTGACGGAACGCCTCCTTATTTGGTCTCAGATGCACCTGCGCTCGCTGAGGGCGGCGCATGTGCCTGGCCATTTGAACGACGGCCCAGACAAACTGTCCAGGGACAATGTTCCCCAGGGGAATGGTCCCTGCACTCCAAACGGTCCAGAAACTGTGGCGCCTATTCGGCAGAGCGGAAGTCGACCTATTTGCGTCAAAAGACAACGCTCAATGCCCGACGGTCTGTTCGAAGGACTAGGACGCGCTGGCCCAGGTTTGGCCCAGCCTCCCGCTATATGCTTTCCCTCCGGTCTCTTTGTTGCCACAGGTGATCAAGAGAGTCAGGGAAACGCGCCACTCGGTGCTCCTCATAGCCCCGCGTTGGGAGAATCAGATTTGGTTCCCGGAACTAGCAGGGCTGTCACATACAGCTCCGTGGCCGAATCCGGTGAGGGCAGATCTCCTCTCTCAGGCTCGCGGCACGATCTGGCATCCCAATCCAGAGCGCTGGTCTCTGCATGCATGGTTGATCAACGGGTACTCGTTGCCCTGCCAGAAGGAGTGATGAACACAATCACGCAGTCTAGAGCCCCTTCCACGAGAAGGCTCTACGCGTCTAAATGGTCGGGTTTCTCTGGATGGTGCACCGACAGAGGTCTGGACCCGCGGACATGCGGGGTGGCGCATCTGCTCACCTTCCTACTAGAGCTGTTGGATAAGGGAAGGTCCCCATCCACGCTCAATGTATACGTGGCGGCCGTGGCAGCGTTCGCAGAATCGACGAACGGCCAGTCATTGGGAAGACACGAGTTGGCCATCCGCTTCCTTAGAGGAGCTAGAAGGATGAATCCGCCGCGCCCCCCGTCGGTTCCCACGTGGATCTTTCATTGGTCCGCGAGGCCCTGAAAGCTTTTCCATTTGAACCACTAGACACCGTGGGGTTGAAATATCTATCACTGAAAACCGTCTTTCTGACTGCACTGTCGTCAGTAAAACGTGTAGGGGACCTGCATGTGCCGTCTGTCAGCGCGTCGGGTCTTGAGTTCGGACCGAATGACTCTAAAGTCATCCTCAGACCTAGACATGGCTATGTCCCTAAAGTGATGGGCACTCCATTCAGAGCGCAAGTTATTTCGTTGTCAGCTCTCCCAGCATCTGAGAGCGAAGGTGATGTGAATCTCCTCTGCCCTGTCAGAGCGCTGAGGTTTTACATTAGCGCTCTGCCTCCTTCAGGCGTTCGGAACAGCTTTTTGTTTCGTTTGGTGGGCGCACCAAGGGTCTCGCCTTCTCGAAACAGAGCCTGTCCAGATGGATAGTAGAGGCTATAGCGGCCGCTTACGCGTCAAAAGGTCTGCAATGCCCTCTGGGCATCAGGGCTCATTCCACGAGAGGCGTGGCCTCTTCGTGGGCATGGTCCAGTGGAATTTCTATCCATGACATATGTGTAGCGGCGGGCTGGAGCTCCCCGTCTACCTTTGTCAGGTTTTATAACCTAGAAGTTCCTGCATTGCAGGCTAAACTGTTGTCAGTCTGAAGGAAAGGTGTATTCTGCCCAGATCTCCTGCTCAGATCACTCTCACATGACTCAGCTCTCCTGGTTGAGCTGCATTAAGTAGGGTATGTGCCTATACAGACCGGCGCGCTGCTCTGTATTCCCTATGTGTGCTTATGTACAAGTGATGGCCCGCGTGGCTGGCCACCTTATTTTTTCCACTTATGGGGTTCCCCTGAAAGCTCGGGGTCTCATGTGGATGCTTGGCGCGCACGGCGTTGACAAAGTGTTCCCGTAGCGTAAGCTAAACTTACGCAATACGAGAGAACCTCTCGTAAGAGAACGATACTCGGTTACTAACGTAACCTCGGTTCTCTCTAGAGAGGGAACGAGTATTGCGTAACCGGCCGTGCTCGCGCCACGAGCGACTTCGCTTCAGTCGACGAAAACCAGGGAAGTCAGCCTACAGCCCCTAGTGTTATACGCTAAGCCACGCCCATTCTGGCGGGCTGTGACGCTATGAAGGCGCGGGCGCCCTTCATTGGGCGTGACGTCACGCCGGGCTTACTGGTAGGCTGCAGCAGTTGCCCGCAGGGCAGCCAATGAGCACGCTAGATGGCCTGCTCTAGGTCTGCTAGCTGCTGCACTGCGTTGACAAGGAATACAAAATTAAGGATAATTTTTTGGCTTCAGTATCTCGAGAAGATGAATCTTTCCCGTAGCGTCAGCTAAACTTACGCAATACTCGTTCCCTCTCTAGAGAGAACCGAGGTTACGTTAGTAACCGAGTATCGTTTTAACAGTGAGATTATGAAATCCCAAGTTTCTGCACTTATAAGACATGACCTGAACGAACCATCAATCATTAATTTAACCCTTCGATCATTTCTTAGGCGGGGTTATTAAATGTTATATCAAATTTAGTTTCCGCTGGAAAAAAAAATTTGTTTTACAGACATTTTGATGATATGCCGGTCAAATATCGCCTCTTAATTAGTCAAGTTGAGGAAAACTGGAGGCAGGCTATGTAACTTAAAAAATGACATAATCAGGTCGTATACAATGCAACATGTTTGCAGTGGCGGCTGGTGATAATTATTTTTGGGGGGGCGGGGCGAAAATAAATTTCAGATAGCTGTTTGAGGTTTCTTACCCCCGTTATTGTCCACAAAACTTCAGTGCCGACACGTTTCTTATGAAAAGCGCGGGTGAAGCTCCGGGTGAAGCTCGTCGCCTTTCACTGGCTGCTGCCGGATTTGTAAATCGGGTTGGTCCGGTTCGAGATCCTTTATCCTTTTTTTCTTTTTTTCAGCAAACGCCTTGTGAAAGGGTTTTTTTGTAAATCAATGACGGGTTAAATTTGGTTTAACTGCTGCCATTATCTCTACGAAAGTGATCAGCCTAGCAAGGTTTTGTCGAAGTTGCCTGCGCACTCGCAGTAGTGGCCCAAGAGCGTAAAGTTGAATGACAGGTGATGAGAACCAATCAGATTGGATAAAATAACATGTATCAAATTCTGATTCGCCAGGGACGCAGCGACCAGGGATGGCGGCGCCCCAGCGCTCTCTATTGACGAGCCTCCACTAGCCAAACTTTCAAATAGACGGAAAAAAACATGAACGGTGGGCAATTAGGCAGTGTCTTTATTTGAGAAGTGGCATTCTCTACACCTGTCATCGTAAATCATGCGTTATCTGTGATCTCTTTACCCTTGGGCTCTAGCAGAGTACAAAAGTCTACAGTTTAGACATGATTCCTATTATAAGAACAAAAACATTAAACACAGATTTCAATCAAGCCATCTTCTGAATTTAGAACATTAATCTAATAGGAAACAAGACACACTTTCATTCAAACATCTAATAGTTATATAACAATTAAATGACTTGTATGTGATCTAAGCATAATGGTGCGTTCACACCGGACGCGAATAGAGCGTCTAGCGCGAGTGATTTCAATGTTAACCCCCTGGGGTCTGCTATCGCGCAGGCGCGATAGTCTAGCTTTTTTTCTCATCAGTGCAAAAGAGACTCAAATAACTCCATCGATTTTTGTCATACAGCCAAGTGTTATACATCATTAAAAACTGTTAAATGTAATTTATTTGTGTACACTAATAATAAAAACAAAAAGTTGTGTTTTTCGTAAAATAAAGAAAAAAACCATGATGCACGTTCTGTCTTCTCTCTCAATTTGAAGTTCATTCTGAAACGCGACAGAAAATGATCTGTAACTCAGCCAATACTTGCCACCCACACGTGAAAGTAATCTCTTTACAAAGCTTGAAGATATGTAAATCATATCAAAAACAAATATTCTCGGTTTAAGAAATCCGTATGAAAGCAACGACATGTACAGTTTCTCCAGCTCGAGCTCATTAACTTTAATTTGACCACACCCACACGCGCACCATCTGTTCTCATGCAAATGATCCACGTGAAGGAACGCAGAGCTGTTAACGCCCTCATCACCTCTAAACAAAGAATCAGCGACTTCAGTATTTTCATGAGTTTGGAAGACTGTGCTGTGCAGTTTAACCTTGGATTTACCTCAGAAGAACACGATTTGATTATGAGAAAATTTAAGGTAAGACACATAATAGTAAGTGTTTTATTGTTGCATAAACTTTACATGAACAGAAACGTTACATGAACTTTACATGAACTTCTTTGATGAACAAAGTTAAAAAGAACAGCATTTAATTGAAATAGAATCTTTTGTAACATTATAAATGTCTTAACTGTCACTTTTGATAAATTGAATTCCTCCTTGATGAATAAAAGTATTGATCTATTTAATTTATTTCCCCCCAAAAATTAAAATTCTTACTGACACCAAAGTTTTGAATGGTAGTGTTTGTTTCAAAAGATTATTTTTCAGATTAATGCTGTTCTTTTTAACTTTCTATTCATCAAAGAATCCTGAAATAAAAATGTAAATAACTGTTTTCAACATTGATGATAATGAAAAATGTTTCTTGAGCATCAAATCATCATATTATACTGATTTGTGAAGGATCATGTGACACTGAAGACTGGAGTAATGAATACAGCCTTGATGAGCATAAGTGACTTCTTTTAAAAACATGTGTGTGTGTGTGTGTGTGTGTGTGTGTGTGTGTGTGTGTGTGTGTGTGTGTGTGTGTGTGTGTGTGTGTGTGTGTGTGTGTGTGTGTGTGTGTGTGTGTGCGTGTGCGTGTGTGTGTGTGTGTGAAAAATCTAAAATGTTATTCCCAAATATCCCAAATATTCCCAAAATCGTGCAGCCCTATAGTTTCTCTTGATATTTTTTAGAAAGGGACCAGATGCAACTGACGCGTCCTGCTGACTTCAACATTCACATGAGTCTTTGTACATGAACATGGTAAAATGAAAAATCAAACACCTTGGATAAGACAGGTGTGTAGGCATACTATGTTTCAGGAAAGGCACAAAGGTGTCTGACTGTTCAAGACTCTGTCTTTAGATCAGTGTGTTTACTAATGTGCTTTTTTGTCCTTTGTTGTGTATCTTTGGATTATTTTGTTCTGTAAATAAATCCAGACAATCTAAAAGCCATTATTTTTTAAATTTCTCCTCATTCTTTGTGCAAGGCTCCTCATGATGATAGGGCCAGATAGCAGCTGATAGGGCCATTAGGGGAGGGTCTTTGTCTTTCTCAGGTGTAAAATGCATTCATATTAATGAGAGATTCACGCCTTCTTGCATAAAGCTTTCTCACACAAAACGTGTCTTACAAATTTTAAATCAATATATTGTCTTATCTAAATGAGAATGAAGGATTATTTTCACATAGTTTTGGAGCAAATATTCTAGGCTACGTGATACAATTTTCAAAAGTCTTGTGAAGAAATAATCAGTATGGGTTTCATGACCTTATTTCAGTGACATTTTTTTTTTCACGATCCATGCATAAATGTTATTATCTCAAAACTACAAACTTTTACATACATGCTGCTGACATATTATTGTAGAAGAGTTTGTGTTGAATACAATGTAATAAGACTTTAGCCATGAAAATGTCACAAGTAACAGAAATAAGCACAAATGTCAGAGCACTTCCAGGACCCAGAAAACACCTCAGACCCCAGAGGGTTAAGTCAATGCAAATACGCGTTACGCGTGTAAAAAATTCCTGCGGCGCGAATGAGGTGTAGAGCGCGGCGTGGTGGACGCAAGTTCGCGCGAATAGAGCGTCTGGCGTATTACGCGCAAATGATTTATTTAGTGCTTTTTGTGTATTCACCACGTTTCACGCGAATTCGCGTCTGCCGCCAGAGTTGAAAAATCGGAACTTCTGCATCAATTCGCGCCGCGTTAACCAATCAGGAGCCAGCTTGCTGCTGTCACGTGGTGAAGTAAATTTTTTATCACATAAAAACTTGATTTTAATATATGAGACATTAATTTTGTATGCTATTTATTCCATATCTAATCTAGATTATATGAAACATTATTATTATTATTCTAATGTAAAGAGAACCAACATACTTTTTTATTGCAAGAACATAGTTCGTGTCTGGACAGTGTTGTGTGAGGAAAAAAAATCACAGGACAGTTTAATCACTTTTGTAGTAGCCTAGACTGGCTCCATTTATCATCAAAACAAAAATAAATTACAGATTAGGTGGGTGAGGGCGAGGGTGATCCCTGCTCCGATGCGGGACAACAGGTCATCAAACTGGCCGCGGGACAGGCGGAAGTACCGCTGAAAGCGGCCGTCATCCAGACGCAGCTCCTGGAGCAAATGGTGAAACTCGCCAAACTGGGTTCACCTCCGAAGGGTCTGGTGGACCCAAATACGGCGACGATTATCCCTACACCGCTGTTCTGCTCTCCAGAGCAAATACAGAGCGGTGATTCTCTCGATGAATGCTCAATCAACATTAGCCTTCTTGTAAAAAGATGGCCGGCAACAGATTTCGCATCCGACGCGCGAATGGATTCAAAGTGTACACGCGTATAACTAGACACGGCAGGCGCGAATTTGACGCTCAATTCGCGTCTGGTGTGAACGCACAGTAATAAACACATACAGAGGTTGTAGATACAATATAGTATTATGTAGTTGAACAATGTTTGATAAGTCTGTCAAGAATAGTTTTGGGATGATTTTATGTAATTTTATATGTTAAGTCTCAGTCTCTGTGGTTTTAAGAGATTTCCACGCTGGGGTCGTTCCAAGGTCCTTAAAAGGGAGGAGGTCAGTTTTAAATAATTTGTCTTGGGATCAAACAACCTCTGCCGTTATGGTGGGTTCCGAACCATGCCATCTCTGAACCAATCAGTCTTTTCCAAACTATCTAACGTTGACAATGTTCTCCTTTAGTTGGGCACATCTCTTTGAAGCTATCATGATCAAAGTTCTTAGCTGGGACTGGCTGGAGCCCACTCCATTTATGGCCCTAGATTAGACTGGTGATATGGGGGTCTGGAGTGTTGAGTTCTGTGTGGAATTATGTTTGAACGAATCACCTGGAAGATTCATTTGTGTTTTGTTCGCCCTCAAATTCTACAGTCTTTACGTCACAACAAAACGGCTTATGACTCGTTTGAAAAACTATTAATTTCATTGACTTCGAGTCAACTCTTACTTTTGAAAGACAATAACTTTACAAACGGTGCACATTCAGATTTAAAACTTTCTAAGATGTTTACATTCACTTAGAGCTATGTTACACACAAAAATCCATAAAAGGGGCCCTTTAATAAATATATATATATATATATATATATATATATATATATATATATATTTTTTTTTTTTTTTTTTTTTTAAATCAAGGAAATTTCTCTGGCATTTTTTCGTTTTGCTGTATCGAAAACGTACCGAACCATGACTGTGTCCTATCAAACAGAACCGTGAATTTTGTGAAATGTTACACTAGGCCTGTAACGATTCCTCGATTTAAGTCGAGTACTCGATTTAAAAAAAATCCTCGATTGCAATTTACCCGTGTCGAGTAACCGGCAAAATACCGGAAGTGACAAGAATCCATGAACAGCATTATTACACCGTCTTCTAAGGCTACGCAATCTATTTAAAATCATTTACAATCATAATAGAGAATAGTGCTATCATGAAATCACAAAGGGTACGAATCAGTTAAAAAAATATATGCGCTTCCCCCAAACCCGAGTCCTGCGGGCAACTGCTCCAGCTTACCAGCCAGCTTAGGACAGCGCTGAGGAAGCCGGCCGTCTTCGCCACCTTCAGCCATCCGTGCGAGCTAAGCTATACGGCGACATATCCTTTTATCTCTGTATTCTGTGTTCTACACTTCCTAAAAGAGCAGCGAGACGTCTTTTTCAAGATGTCTCGCACTTCCTATGGCTCGTGCAGAGCCACTCAGCGTTGGAGACGTGTAAGTTACGTGTAAGTCACGCTTACTAACAGACACATCGCCTCCGAAAAGACGCGCGTGTCCCGCTGCGGCCGGACCGCCGTCAAAATTTATTTCCCTGTCAGTCCCCATCAAACAGGCTACTGCAGTGGTTCATTTAGCAGCCAACGAGCAGGTTTGCGCGCGGCGCGCTTTCGACTCCGGGTCAGTTTCACAAGCCCGCAAATGGCGGCAATCTGAACCCGTAGGCCATTCGCCCCCTAGCGGCTCACATAGCTGCGTGGGAAACTATCCCAGGCATTTAAGAATGGGTGCTGAGCACAATAAAGCTGGGCTATACACTTCAATTCATTCGCCGTCCCCCGCGCTTTCTAGCCCGGACCGCGACGATAGTGAATGCGGAAGTAGCACACCTATTTCACGCAGAAATAGCAAAGCTGCTGTGCAAAGGGGCTATAGAAAAGGCACCGCCTTCTCTGAGCGAGTCAGGTTTTTACAACCGATATTTTCTCGTACCCAAGAAGGACGGAGCCTTCAGACCTATCCTAGATCTGAAACATTTGAACAACGACCAGGATAATCCTCGCGCACGTTCGCCCGAGGGACTGGTTTATTTCTCTAGATCTGAAGGTTGCCTATTTTCAGATTCAGATAATACCCCGTCACAGGCAATTTTTGAGATTCGCCTTCGACGGTCAGGTATATCAATACACCGTCCTGCCGTTCGGCCTGTCCCTAGC
Source organism: Siphateles boraxobius (assembly GCF_051911475.1). Classification (NCBI taxonomy): domain Eukaryota; kingdom Metazoa; phylum Chordata; class Actinopteri; order Cypriniformes; family Leuciscidae; genus Siphateles; species Siphateles boraxobius. The sequence goes on along the minus strand of NW_027508833.1, from coordinate 14,610,166 downwards.
ACCCCGTACATTTACGAAGTGCATGGACGCGGCGCTCGCCCCCTGAGAAGTCAGGGGCTGCGAATAATGAACTATCTGGACGATTGGCTGATATTAGCACAGTCAGAGACAGAACTGCTATCTCACAGAACAGTGCTTCTCAGTCACTTGGAAAGCTTGGGTCTTACGGTCAACTGGACCAAGAGCTCATTACTGGCCAGCCAGTCTATTTCCTTTTTAGGAATAGAACTGGACTCGGTGACCATGACGGCTTGTTTATCGACACATATTTTTGTCGCAATATTTTTGACACAATATTGTTTATATTCACATAAACTGTCTGGAAATGATAGCGGTTGAGAACGCGCTGAAGCGCTTCCTCCCATTCATACAGGACCAACATGTTCTTGTCCGCTCGGCCAACATGTCTGTGGTATCCTATGTAAACCGTCAGGGCAGTGTCAGATCCAGAAATCTCTGCAATCTGACGGAACGCCTCCTTATTTGGTCTCAGATGCACCTGCATTTGATGAGGGCGGCGCATGTGCCTGGCCATTTGAATGACGGCCCAGAGAAACTGTCCAGGGACAATGTTCCTCCAGGGGAATGGTCCCTGCAACCCCAAATGGTCCAGAAGCTGTGGCGCCTATTCGGCAGAGCGGAATTCGACCTATTTGCGTCAAAAGACAACGCTCAATGCCCGACGTTCTTCTCGAAGGACGAGGACGCGCTGGCCCAGGTTTGGCCCAGCCCCCGCTATATGCTTTCCCTCCGGTCTCTCTGTTACCACTGGTGATCAAGAGAATCAGGGAAACTGCTCCTCATAGCCCCGCGTTGGGAGAATCAGATTTGGTTCCCGGAACTAGCACGGCTGTCACTTACAGCTCCGTGGCCGATTCCGGTGAGGGCAGATCTCCTCTCTCAGGCTCGCGGCGCGATCTGGCATCCCCATCCAGGGCGCTGGTATCTACACGCATCGTTGATCAACGGGTACTCGTTGCCCTGCCAGAAGGAGTGATGA